>NC_067408.1:25450663-26067936 GCF_009764475.1 Pristis pectinata | reverse complement strand
GCCTGCAGGTGCTGGGAATCTGGTTCGGAAGAGCCAGGACGCGTGCTGAGAATTGGCTGGAGTGGATAACCAAGGTCCAACAAAAATTGGGACAATGGGAGTGGAGATGCCTCTCAATGAAGGAAGGGATGTGCTCATCAGGTGTGAGATGCTCTCAGTGTGGCTGCACGTGCCGTGGGTGTGGCCTATATCCTGCTCCTGCACTGTCACAATCACACAACTTCCATTTCATTGGAGATCCAAGATACAGGTCATTTGAAGGATTGTGATGCAGAAGTACGGTACGGTAGTGTAGTGGTTAGCATAACGCTGTTACAGCGCCAGCGACCCGGGTTCAATTCCTGCTGCTGTCTGTAAAGAGTTTGTATGTTCTCACTGTGTCTGCATGGGTTTCCTCCTGGTGCTCCGGTTTCCTCCCACATTCCGAAAGATGTACTGGTTAGGAGTTGTGGGCATGCTATGTTGGGGCCGGAAGAGTGGTGACACTTGCAGGCTGCCCCCAGCACACTCTCAGTAACGCAAAAAGATGCATTTCACTGTGTGTTTCAATGTACATGTGACTAATAAATAAATGTCTATCTACATCTAAGTCTCCAAAGAATGGAGAATAAAGTGTACCCAACATTGCCTTCATCCTGATGACCACCTTTGTGTGTGTCTGCATCAAACTGTGCATGGAAGCAAAGTATGCAAACACCAAGTGTCACTACATGCCGAGGTTCAACCTGTCCCTGCTGTTAGAAAGGATGGACTTGGCCTTGTTGCTATGCAATACTCTATTCTATTGCACCTTGCTGCACTGCCTGCTCTATGTAGAAAAGTTCCTGTGGAAAATCACCTTTGATCACAAGTCCATCAGGTTGTGGTCAGCTTGGAATGTCCTGCAGGGCCTCCAGGCAAAGGGCATGATGGATTCTGTGCAATGATTTCCCAAGCAAATTGTAAGAACTATTTGGCAGATTGTCTCATCACCAGAACTCACCAACTAGCATTAGAATTTACTTGGCTGCTAACGAATGGGGCCCTTCGCATTAGATCCTTCCTGCTCAGTCAGTATATCACTCCCAATGCATGCTGCCCTTGAGACAGCAGCAATGAGAACAAGATGATTGTCCATCTCTTTGTGAACTGCACATTTGCAACGAAGGTCTGGAAGACAATGCAAGACCCAAGCAACCGCGTAACAGAGGATTTTCTGGTCTATGGACCATTCCCAGGGATGCGTACTGAGGCAAACATGAAGATTGTTAACTCAGTGAAAGACACACTTTGGTCTGCCCGAAAATTGTTGGTTTTCCAGTGCAAAAAGATGTCTGTAAGTAAATGCTGCCAACTAGCTTATTTCTGGCTACAAGAATACATACTAAGGGATACACTGAAGCTCACCACAGCCAATGCAAAGGCTTTGTGGGGAAGGTCTTCAATCTAAGGTCCTGCCATTAAATACCGAGCGGCTGTGTCATGTGTAACAGCCCCTGAAACACTTGAAGTGTGTGTTGTTGAGAGGCCACATGAGTGGCATTGGTGCTTTGTAAACGGAATGCATTAACTTGACAACACGATGAATGCATTGACTTGATGATACTGTGAATGTAAAGAAAGCCATGTACTGCTTTGTATTTCCTGTAAGTTTTCCTTTGAATTAAAAAAAAAACAAGGTATTAGTCTTTGTAACCATGACCACAAAACTACCAGACTATCATAAAAACATATCTGGTTAGCCAATGTCCTTGAGGCAAGAAAATCTATGCCTTGGCGAATCTGTGACTCCAGTGCCTCAGCAGTGTGGTTGACCCTTAACCATTCTGTGAAATTGCCAAGCAAAGCACTCAATTGTGTTAAACCACCACAATAAAACATTTCCTTTTCATTCCTCATGATTTTCATTCAAGTCTGGTGTTGTCTAAAGGCAAAGGAACCCTTAGGACGTAGTGATCATAATATGATTGAGTTCAGTTTCAAATTTGAAAAGGAGAAGCTGATATCAAGTGTATCAATATTTCAGTGGAACAAGGGAAACTACAGTGGCATGAGAGAGGAAATGGCCCAAATTGATTGGAAAGGTAAGGTAGATGGAGGGACGGCAGAGCAGAAATGGATGAAATTTCTACAAGAAATGAGGAAAGTGCAGGATAGATATATTCCAAGAAAGAAGAAAATTATGAATGGAAAAATGGCACAAATGTGGTTAATGAGAGAGGTTAAGGCTAAAATAAAAGCAAAAGGGAGGGTAGACAGGGAAGCAAAAATTAGTGGGAAAACAGAAGACTGGGAAGCTTTTAAAAACTTACAGAAAGAAACTAAGAAAGTCATTAGGAAGGAAAAGATGAATTATGAAAGGAAGTTGGCAAATAACATACAGAAGGATATTAAGAGTTTTTTTTAAATATATGAAGAGTAAAAGAGAGACACGGGTAGATATAGGACTGATTGAAAACGATGCTGGAGAAATTATAATAGGTAACAAAGAGATGGCAGAGGAACTAAATGAGTATTTTGCATCAGTCTTCACTATGGAAGACATCAGCAGTATACCTGATAGTTAGGGGTCTCAGGGAATAGAATTGAGTACAGTCAAGATTACTAGAGAGAAGGTGCTTGGGAAGCTGAATGGACTAAGGACAGATAAGTCTCTCGGACCAGATAAGTGCACCCTTGGGTTCTGAAGGAGGTGGCTTTAGAGATTGTGGAGGCGTTGGAGATGATTTTCCAGGAATCAATGACTCTGGCATGGTTCCGGAGGACTGGATGGTTGCAAATGTAGTTCCGCTGTTTAAGAAAGGAGGGAGGCAGCAAAAGGGAAATTACAGGCCTATTAGTCTGACATCGGTGGTTGGAAAGTTATTGGACTCAATCCTCAAGGACGACGTTACGGAATACCTAGAGGTGCATGACAAGATAGGTCCAAGTCAGCATGGTTTCCTTAAGGGAAGATCCTGCCTGACCAACCTATTGGAATTTTTTGAGGTAATCTCAAGTGGGATGGACAAGGGAGAAGCAGTGGATGTTGTGTATTTGGATTTTCAAAAGGCCTTCAATAAGGTGCCGCACAAAAGGCTGATTAATAAGATGAATACCCATGGAATTACAGGAAAGATATTAGAATGAGTAGAGCATTGGCTGATAGGCAGAAAGCAAAGGGTGGAAATAAAGGGATCCTGTTCTGGTTGGCTGCCGGTTACTGGTGGTGGTCTGCAGGGGTTGGTGTTGGGGCCACTTCTTTTTACACTGTGTATCGATGATTTAGATTATGGAACAAATAGTTTTGTGGCTAAGTTTGCAGATGACACCAAGATAGGTGGAGGAGCAGGAAGTGTTGAAGAAACAGAAAGGTTGCAGAGTGACTTGGACAGTTTAGGAGAATGGGCAAAAAAATGGCAGATGAAATACAATGTTGAAAAGTGTGCGGTTGTACACTTTGGAAGAAGAAATAAATGGGCAGATTATTGTCTAGATGGGGAGAAAATTCAAAATTCAGAAGTGCAAAGGGACCTGGGGGTCCTCATGCAGGATACCCTAAAGGTTAACCTCCAGGTTGGGTCGACAGTAAAGGAAGCGAATGCTATGTTGGCATTCATTTCAAGAGGAATAGCGTATAAAAATAAGGATGTGTTGATGAGGCTCTGTGGGGCACTGGTGAGACCTCATTTGGAATACTGTGTGCAGTTTTGGGCCCCTTATCTTAGAAAGGATGTACTGATGTTGGAGAGGGTTCAGAGAAGATTTATGAAGATGATTCCTGGAATGAAAGGGTTGACATACAGGGAGCATTTGTTGGTTCTTGGACTGTACTCACTGGAGTACAGAAGAATGAGAGGGGACCTCATAGAAGCATTTAGAATGTTGAAAGGACTGGACAGAGTATATGTGGCTACGTTGTTTCCCATGGTGGGTGAGTCCAGGACAAGAGGGCACAGTCTTAGAATTAGAGGGTACCTATTTAGAGCAGAGATGCGGAGAAATTTCTTTAGCCAGAGGGTCGTGGATTTATGGAATTTGTTGCCACGTACAGCTGTGGAGGCCCGATCATTGGGGGTGTTTAAGGCAGAGATTGATAGGTATCTAATTAGTCAGAGTATCAAGAGATATGGGGAAAAGGCCAGGAATTGGGGCTAGATGGGAGAATAGTTTAGCTCATGGTGAAGCAGACTCAATGGGCCAAATGGCCTACTTCTGCTCCTTTGTCTTGTGATCTTGTCCCCATTGAATCTGGGCTGATCTTCTGGCTTGTAAGTAATGGAAGAATGAGAGATATGCCAGGCAATGATTTTACACATTGTGATGGTGTGTGTTTCTGATTTGCTGATGGTCCACAGCAGCTTCAGTATGGCAGATCTTGTGCTGATCAGCTGGCAGAAGTATTTGCGGACATATTCAACCTCTCCCTGCTTCAATCTCAGGTTCCCTCCTGTTTTAAGAAGACCACTATCACCCCGGTACCAAAGAAAAGCAAGGTAATATGCCCCAATGACTACCGACCAGTGGCTCTGACATCCACCATCATGAAGTCCTTTGAGAGGTTGGTCATGGCACGCATCAACTCCAGCCTACCAGACAACCTGGACCCATTGCAATTTGCCTATCGCCGAAACAGGTCTACAGTAGATGCCATCTCCCTGGCCCTTCACTCAGCTCTGGAGCATGTGGACAGTAAAGACACTTACGTTAGACTATTGTTTATTGACTACAGCTCTGCCTTCAATACAATAATACCAAGCAAGCTTGTCACCAAACTCCAAGACCTAGGACTCAACATCTCCCTCTGTAACTGGATCCTTGACTTTCTAACAAACAGACCACAATCAGTGAGGACAGGCAGCAATACCTCCGGCACGATTATTCTCAACACTGGTGCACCTCAAGGCTGCGTCCTCAGCCCTCTACTCTACTCCCTATACACTCATGACTGTGTGGCCAGATTCTGCTCTAACTCCATCTACAAGTTTGCAGATGATACCAACTTTGTAGGACGTATCTCAAACAGCGATGAGTCGGAGTACAGGAAGGAGATAGAGAGCTTAGTAGAATGGTGTCATGACAACAACCTTTCCCTCAATGTCAACAAAACTAAAGAGCTGGTCATTGACTTCAGGAAAGGGGGCGGTGTACATGCACCTGTCTACATCAATGGTGCTGAGGTCAAGAGGGTTGACAGCTTCAAGTTCCTGGGGGTGAACATCACCAACAACCTATCCTGGACAAACCACGTGGATGCCATGCCCAAGAAAGCTCACCAGCGCCTCTACTTCCTCAGGAGGCTAAAGAAATTTGGTTTGTCCCCTTTGACTCTCACCAACTTTTACCGATGCACCAGAGAAAGCATCCTATCAGGATGTATCACGGTTTGGTATGGCAACTGCTCTGCCCAAGACCGCAAGAAGCTGCAGAGAGTTGTGGACACAGCCCAGCGCATTACAAACACCAGTCTCCCCTCCTTGGACTCTGTCTTTACCTCTCGTTGTCTTGGTGTAGCAGCCAGCATAATCAAAGACCCCACCCACCGGGGACATTCTCTCTTCTCTCCTCTTCCATCGGGTAGAAGATACAGGAGCCTGAGGGCACGTACCACCAGACTTAAGGACAGCTTGTACCCCACAGTGATAAGACTATTGAACAGTTCCTTTATACAATGAGATGGACTATGACCTCATGATCTACCTTGTTGTGACCTTGCACCTTATTGCACTGCACTTTCTCTGTAGCTGTGACACTTTACTCTGTACTGTTATTGTTTTTACCTGTACTACATCAATGCACTCTGTACTAACTTAATGTAACTGCACTGTGTAATGAATTGACCTGTAAGATCCGTTTGTAAGACAAGTTTTCCACTGTACCTCGGTACAAGTGACAATAATAAACCAATACTAATACCAGATCCGACTGTTTATTTCCCTCCATAGATGCTGCCTGACCTGCTGAATTCCTCCAGCATTTTGTGTGTGTCGCTCCAGATTCCAGCATCTGCAGAATCTCCTGTGTCACCATGATCGAGGACATTTCTTTTAATTCAAAAATATTTGAACTTCTCCAGCTGCGAGGGAAGAAGTCGAATGCAGATTCAACCCCTGACCCTATGCACAGCTTCTCGCTCCTCCGCGTTAGTTTCTATTGGTGCTTATTTATTTTCCTATTTCCTCCTAGAGGACGAAAATACCTCCCCGACTGCCCGCAGCTTTCTATCAGCGCCGCGGGATGTGAGCAGATACACTGCACGCCGAGTGGCGGAAAGGCGGCGCTACGGCTGAGCGGGTGTGGCCAGGGCTCTTCCCCGGATTCGCCGTGAGCTGAGCGGGGCGGGTCCAAGGACTCCGAGCCGCGCCTGAAAGCCGCCGGTCGGTGCCGCGGGGTAAGTAAGGGTGGTATGTTTAACATGAGCTGGTAGTGTAAGCTGTAGGCGTTTGCATTCTTGAATATGGAGAGTTGCCAATCAACTCGCATTCGACAAACAGGACTGGGTTTGGCCGGGGTGGGAGAAGAGCAGCGGAGACCGTTGCAGGGACTCGTGGGCAGGGTTTGGTATTGCCCCGTCCCCTCCACTATTGCAAGTCTTTTGCGGGGCTGGAAACGGAGTGGAACTGCAGGGAGTCCTAAAGTGTCGTCTGGTGCAGACGGAAGTTCTCAGTTCGGTTCACCGCACTGCTGCAAAAAGCAAACCAGAGTCAATGTCAGTGCTTTGTTGTGGGCAAGTGGCGGGACGTGACTAAATGCGCATGTATTCATTGGAAATTGTTTTTGCTTTTCTAGCAGGATTTTACGAGACTCCGATCTATGCAGGCATAAATTACCAAATTACCTATAAGTACCGAGGTACTGGTGATTCGGGATTCCCTAAGATTATAAAGTAATTGTGGCCTTTTGCGGAAATAACAGTCACGCTGCAGAGGCGCGAGATTTTATACTTATTATAAGGCTTCTTTAGTGAAGTCTCATGATATTTGCAATTGTTCGGGACGTGTGACGGAAATCGGCACAGAAATTGGCCCTTTGAATTCAGGCTGCCCACCAACCATTAATCCCATTTCATCGTTCTTCCCCACATTCCCCCCCCCCCCCCCCCCCCCCCCCAAGATTCTAGCCATTACCTACACATGAGGGCCAATTTAGAATGGCCAATTAAACTACCAGCCCGCATGTCTTGGAAATGTGGGAGGAAACCCACGCAGTCAGAGGGAGAAAGTGCAAACTCCGCTCAGACGGCACCCGGGGTCAGGATGATTGAATCATAGGGTGCAGCATGGAAACAGGCCCTTTGGCCCAACTGATCCATGCTGTCCAAGATTCCCATCTAAGCAAGTCCCAGTTGCTGGTGTTTGGCCCATATCCCTCTAAACCTTTCTTATCCATGTACATGTCCAAGTACCTTTTAAATGTTGTTAATGTACCTGCCTCAACTACTTCCTCTGGCAGCTCCTTCCATATACTGACCATCTTCTGAGTGAAAAAATTGTCCCTCAGGTTCCTATTAAATCTCTTCCCTCTCACCTTAAACCTATGCCCTCTAGTTCTTGCTTCCCCAACCATGGGAAAAAAACTGTGTGCATTCACCCTATCTATGCCCCTCTCTACAAGATCACCCCTCATTCTCTTACACCCCAATGAAAAAAGCCCCAACATGCTCAGCCTATCTCCATAACACAGTCCCATGAGTCCTGGCAACATCCTCAAATCTTCTCTGCACTTTTTCCAGCTTAATAGCATCTTTCCTAAAGCAGGGTGATCAAAGCTGAACACAATATTACAAATGCGGCCTCACCAACATCTTGTACAACTATGAGCATTTAGAGACAGCCAGCATAGCTTTGTGAAGGGAAGATCTTGCCTCACAAGCCTGATAGGATTCTTTGAGGAGGTGACCAGGAAGATTGATGAGGGTAGTGCAGTAGATGTGATCTACATGGATTTTAGTAAGGTGTTTGACAAGGTTCCACATGGTAGGCTTCTTCAGAAGGTCAGAGGGCATGGGATCCAGGGAAGCTTGGACGAGTGGATTCAGAATTGGTTTGCCTGTAGAAAGCAGAGGGTTGTAGTGGAGGGAGTGCATTCAGATTGGAGGGTTGTGACTAGTCATGTCCCACAAGGGTCGGTTCTGGGACCTCTACTTTTTGTGATATTTATTAATGGCTTGGATGAGGGGGTAGAAGGGTGGGTTAGCACATTTGCAGATGACACAAAGGTCGGAGGTGTTGTGGATAGTGTGGAGGACTGTAGGGGATTGCAGAGGGATATTGATAGGATGCAGAGCTGGGCTGAGAAGTGGCAGATGGAGTTCAATCCGGAGAATTGCGAGGTGGTATGCTTTGGAAGGGCAAACTCCAAGGCGAAGTACAAGGTTAATGGCAGGATTCTGGGTAGTGTGGAGGAGCAGAGGGATCTAGGGGTTCGTATCCACAGATCACTGAAAGTTGCCTCACAGGTGGATAGGGTAGTTAAGAAAGCTTATGGGATATTAGCTTTCATAAGTCGGGGGATCAAGTTTAAGAGCCGTGAGGTAATGACACAGCTCTACAAAATTCTAGTGAGACCACACTTGGAGTACAGTGTCCACTTCTGGTCGCCTCATTATAGGAAGGATGTGGAAGCATTGGAAAGGGTGCAGAGGAGATTTACCAGGCTGCTGCCTGGATTGGAGAGTATGGATTATGAGGAGAGACTAAGCCCTAGCTTTACTCTTTGGAGAGAAGGAGGATGAGGGGAGACATGATAGAGGTATACAAAATATTAAGAGGAATAGATAGAGTAGACAGCCAGCGCCTCTTTCCCAGGGCACCAATGCTCACGGTAGCGTAGTGGTTAGCGTGACGCTATTACAGCGCCAGCGATTGGGGTTCGATTCCTGCAGCTGTCTGTAAGGAGTTTGTACATTCTCCCGTGTCTGCGTGGGTTTCCTCCGGGTGCTTCTGTTTCCTCCCACATTGCAAAGACGTACGGGTAGGTTAACTTGGGTTTAAAAGGGGCGATGCAGACTCGTTGGGCCGGAAGGGCCTGTTACCACGCTGTAAATAAAATTTAAAAAAATACAAGAGGGCATGACTTTAAAGTAATGGGTGTGAAGTTCAAGGGAGATGTCAGAGGAAGGTTTTTTACCCAGAGAGTGGTTGGGGCATGGAATGCACTGCCTGGGGCAGTGGTGGAGGCAGGTACACTGGTCAAGTTCAAGAGATTGTTAGATAAGCATATGGAGGAATTTAAACTAGGGGCATATGTGGGAGGAAGGGGTTAGATAATCTTAAGCGAGGTTTAAAGGTCGGCACAACATGGTGGGCCGAAGGGCCTGTATTGTGCTGAAATAGAAATAAATAAAATAAACTGCAATGTAACATCCCCAATGCTATACTCAATGCCCTGAATGATGAAGGGCAGCATGTTAAAAGCCGCCTTCACCCTGTCTATTTGCAATGCTGCTTTCAGGGAACCATGTATTTGTACTCCTAGGTCTATCTGTTCTACAACACTCCCCAACCCACGAAAGTCCTATCCTCAGTTGTCTTCCCAAATTGTAACACTTTGCACTTATCCGAATTAAACTCCATTTGCCATACCTCGGCCCACTTACCCAGCTGATCAAGATCCTTCTGTAAATCCTGATAACCAGCTTCACTGTCAATGACACCACCTATTTTAGCGTCATCTGCAAATTTACTAACCATGTCTTGTACATTCTCATCCAAATCAATAATATAGATGACAAATAGCAATGGGCCTAGCAAGGAGCCCTGGGGAACACCATTAGTCACAGGCCTCCAGTTTGAAACAACTTCTACCATCATTGTCTGCTTTCTAATGTCAAGCTACTGGTTGTGCCACTGCTGCCCAGTTCAGTTTTGAGGAATAGTTACCTGAATAAGGATGTTGTTGCTTATGAAACATTGCACTTCCTTCCATAAATCACACTGTTGCCACAGACCAAGTTGCACCCAGCTGTCCTTTGATTCTTTCAACTCCCATCAAACTCGCAATGTCCATCTGTGCAGATGACTGGTATGTTCAGAGACAGCTTGCATTTCAGAATGCATGTTTAATTCCTTACATCGGATTATATAAATGGAATTTGGTATCTCAGTGATTAGTGCAGCCTCAAGTCTGACTTGATTACAGAATCAGTAGGAAGAGTATCAATTAACATTGGATAGACTTAGTGACATCATCATGAAGATTCACAAAGGATAAATATAAACCCTGTAATGAATACATTTGAATTGCTGTAACCTAGTGTTTCATAGAGAACTGAATAAGTTGATCATGTAAAAAGGTGGCATAATTCTGTTCATCGCACAAGTATGTTTTTATTTGAAAATAATGTGCTATTTTGACCACTCTTTAAAAAAAAATATGTTTTTGCCTATATCATGGTGAGACAATTGCTGATAATAGCATTTCAGGTAGAACTTCTAATTCCCGATTCATTGAAATATAATTAATTGAGTTAAGTAGAAATTGGCAATATTTTTCCCTTTGCAATTGAGATATCTGAGGTGAGATTTCCTCATCTGATCTTGAGCTGCTTCCTTGCTGCCTATTCCTGTAATTTATTCTTCACATGCTATCAGATTAGATATCTCAATATTAATTAATCATAGAGTTATACAGCACAGAAACAGGCCCTTCAGAGCAAATTGTCCATGCCGATCAAGTTGCCTACCTGATCTAGTCCCATTTGCCTGTATTTGGCCCATTACCCTCTAAACATTTCCTATTCAAATGCCCTTTAAATGTTGTAATTGTACCTGCCTCTACCATTCCCTTTGGCAGCTCGTTCCACATACCCATTAACCTCGGTATGGAAAAAATTGCCCTTCAGGCCCCTTTAAATTTTCCCCCTCTCACCTTAAATCTATGCCCTCCAGTTTTAGACTCCCCTACCCTCAGAAAAAGACTGTAATCGTTCACCTTATCTACGAAGGTAATAAGGTGATTTTACCGTCTTACCTTTATGATTTTATATACCTCTATAAGGTCACCCCTCAGCCTCCTATGCTCCAGACAAAAAAGCCCCAGTCTGTTCAATCTCTCTGTATAATTGAAGTCCTCCAGTTCTGGCAACATCCTTGTGAATCCCTTCTGCACTCTTTCCACCTTAATGACATTCTTCTTATAGCTCGGTGACCAGAAATGCACAATGCACACAGTACTTGAAGTGTAGTCTCACCAATGTTTTGTATTGTTGTAATATGACATCCAAATTCTCGTACTCAGTGCCCTATCTGATGAAGGCAAGCATGCCAGACTACTTTCTTCACCACCCTGTCTACCTGTGTCATTAATTTCAGGGGACTATGTACTTGTATCCCCTAGGTCTCTGTGTTCTACAATCTTCTCCAGGATTCTGCCATTTACCATGTATGTCCTGCCCTGGTTTAGCTTACCAAAATGCAATTCTTCGCACTTGTCTGAGTTAAATTCCATCTGCCATTCCTTGACCCACTTTCCCAGTTGTTCTAGATCCTGTTGTACTCTAAAGTAATCTTCTTCACTGTCAACTATACCACCGATTTGGTTATCATCTGCAAACTTACTAATCATTGGCGTCACCTGCAAACTTATTATGTCCTGCTGAATAATTCTGCAGCAAAAGATTTAACCATATGAAGGGGCCGGTTCAATCTACAATGTTCACCACTAGCTTGTTTCAATCCTTGTTCTACTTAAGCTGTTTTGATGTGATTCCACAGTAAGTATTCAGTTTGCTTTTTCTTTGTTTGTAGTCATAGTTAAGGCATAAATTACCATGCACTGGGATCAGGTCATACAGTTCCTGAAAAACATTGAAGGAAATATACTCTGTGCTATTGTACTGAACTATTTTTTTAAAAAAACAGTAAGATCCTGGTTGGTGTTGATTTGGCAAGCTCAACCAAATACAGATGGGACAATACAATAAGTGTCTTTCAGTTATGGAAGAGGAGAAATGGTTCCGATTCCCACTGTTTACCATTGTCCTTATAATCTCTGATGGAAAATGTGTGATGGGATAATGGTCAAGGACAGAATTAGGGTGGCACGGTAGTGTAGCAGTAGTGTAGTTCCCTGAAAGTGGCCACACAGGTGGTTAGGGTGGTGAAGAAGGCACAGTAGTGTACTGGTTAGTGTAACGCTATTACAGCGCCAGCGACCCAGGTTCAATTCCTGCTGCTGTCTGTAAGGAGTTTGTACATTCTCCTCGTGTCTGCTTGGGTTTCCTCCGGGTGCTCCGGTTTTCTCCCACATTTCAAAGATGTTCAGTTTAGGAGTTGTGGGCATGCTATGTTGGCGCCGGAAGAGTGGTGACACTTGTGGGCTGCCCCCAGCACGTTCTCAGTAACCAAAAAGACGCATTTCACTGTGTATTTCGATGTACATGTGACTAATAAATACATATCTTAAATATCTTAGTGACAATCTCTGATATACAATTATCCAAATGAAGTCAAAGTCAGGGTTTAAAGTTGCAAATGTTTCACAACCATGCACCGAAAGAATCTGCTCTCAAATGAACCCTGATTATTGTATATTGGAATAAGCAGCCCCATTTATTTTTAGAAACAAAGTAATTTTGCACTACATATCCTATTGAAATTGGAAAGAACATTTCACAACACACTTGTTTGAAATCCTTTTCATGCAGAGCCTACAGAAGTAAAACAGATCAGGATATTCACACTTTGTTTCCAAAGGTGCTTGTCTTATTTAATCTATGAACATAAAAAAATATATTTTGCATTTAGTTGTATCACTTCTTGTTACATAGTTATTTTTAGTAAAGCATTCAAGTAATGTGGCAAACATAACATAATTTTCTAATTTTATGATTATTCTCAGTGGGATGCTATATAAGTTTAATAATACATGAAACCAATATCCTAACTGCTATGAAAAACCAAAATCACAAAAGATCTGAATTTGTCTTTATTTGATAAATGGTTGCTTGGGAACAACCCCTAAATCTTTATCCCAGAGAATCGTTTTTTCTAAAATAAAATTATTTTACAATCTAGGAGATCCCTTGTAGTCTACATGTCAGACTCCTAAAGAGCCATTCAGCTGGGATCAACTGTTGCCTAACATTTCAGACAATAGAACAGTACAGCACTGGACAGGCCATTCGGCCTATGATGTTGTGCCAATCTTGATGCCAATATATTCAAAATGTCCTCCTCCAGTGTATCATCCATATCCCTCCATTCCCTTCATATTCTTGTTTCCATCTAAAGACCTCTTAAACTTCACCAATCTGCCTGGTTCCACTACTATCCCTCGTAACCCATTCCAGGCACCTATCACACTCTGCGTAAACAAAAACCTTGCCCCTCACGTCGCCTTTAAACGTGCCACCTCTAACCTTAAAGCATGTCCTCCTGGGGACATTTCTATCCTGGGGAACAGATTCTGACTGTCTACCCTATCTATGCCTCTCATAATTTTAAAAACCTCTATCAGGTCCTCCCCTCAGCCTCTGATGCTCTAGGGAGAACAACCCAGGTTTGTCCAACCTGTCCTTGTAGCTCATACCCTCTAATCCAGACAGCTTCCCGGTAAACCTCTTCTGCACCCTTTCCATCAGGTAGAAGATACAGGAGCCTGAGGGCACGTACCACCAGGCTTAAGGACAGCTTCTACCCCACTGTGATAAGACTATTGAACAGTTCCCTTGTACGTTGAGATGGACTCTGACCTCACAATCTACCTTGTTCTGACCTTGCACCTTATTGCACTTTCTCTGTAACTGTGACACTTTACTCTGTACTGTTATTGTTTTTACCTGAACTACCTCAATGCACTCTGTACTAACTCAATGTAACTGCACTGTGTAATGAATTAACCTGTACGATCAGAATGCAAGACAAGTTTTTCACTGTACCTCGGTACAAGTGACAATAATAAACCAACACCAATACCACAGTCCACGTCCTTCCTATAACGGGATGACCAGAACTGCACACAATATTCGAAGTGTGGTCTGACTAGAGTTTTATATAGCTTTAGCATGACTTCCTTTCTCTTATACTTAACACCCCTACCAATGAAGACAAGCATTCCATATGCATCTTTTACCATCTTATCCACTTGCCTAGCCACTTTCAGTGAACTTTTGCCCCAAAGATTCCAGCAAGCACCTGTGTAAAATCTGTGAGAGAGCTTGAATGTGGGAGGACCATGGTTAAAATTTAAGGTGTTAAATTTAAGATGCCAGCTGAGTATTAGAATACATGGTTATTCTTTTGAAGCAGTTAGAAAAAAAATATATCAAGGTAACCAGAGGAATATATCAAGGTAACAAAATATTCCCAACAAATATTTTGTCTGTAGGTTTATGGAAGCCTGGGATTGAATACTAACATTCTTCAACTAGCCCAATAGGAATACCATTGAAAATGGACAGTGTCAGTGACAGTCTCACGCAGGAAAATGTGCCATGCCTTTTCATCAGTGTCTGCCATCCAGGAGAAAAGGAAGAAGATGTTTTCAGCTTTGTCAAATTCAATGAACCACGGACATATGAAGCTCATGAGATAGTGACCTTTGGGAGGAAGAACACTTGCAACGTCCAACTGAACCACGGAAGAGCATCCAGGTTACAGTTTCAGATTGAAGCTTTCCTCACGGCTGACAGCTCAGAACTTCAATTTGAAATAAAAAACCTGAGCAACAGGTTTACACTTTCAATTAATGGTCATAAACTAAGCTACCTACAAAAACAGCTCCTGCCAGGGAAATCTGTAATCCAGTTTACTGACTTTCAGTTTTATCTGGAACAAGGAGGTGGTGATTCAGTATCCAAGTTTGAAGTTGTGATTAAGGAGGGCTCCCCTTCACGTTGTCTGGTGACAAGTGCCAGATACCGTTCTCAGATCGAAACGTCTTTTCCTAATTGTCAGCATGATCCACGGGAACCAATAGAAGTTGGTGAAGATCTTGACCAATACATGCTTTCATAACAGGATACGATATTTTTAGATTTTAATACAGATACCTTTATTTTTGCCCTCCTCCCTACCGGACACTACAAAGGAATGTTCCAAAACTCCATGAAACAAAGTTGTATCAAAAAATCTGCATGATGTAGCTTAATATGAAAGAGCTAGTCTGAAGTAAACAAAGTGGATACAATTAAGGTCATGGTAATATATAAAGCTTTACAGGTTTACTGTGAATTTTATAAGATAGTATGTATACCTCTTGAACTAAGCAAGTAATTTCATATTTGCTAAAGAGGTAAATGTAGAATCTTAATGTGTGAAAGGTCATAATCACCATAGTATTAAACTGATCTATTATTGGTCTGCCATTTATGTATTTATGTTTACAATTATTTTAGTTCACATATGTAGTCTTTTCAATAGATTTTCCCCTATTTGGTCTGTTTGGCCTGTTTGGTCTCTTAATGTTACAATATACTTTTTTTTTCTTTTCATTTCCATCAAACTTTCTGTAAGTTAAATAAAGCAAGACAATACATATTAGAGGCAATCTTCACTAAGTGGTGCACTCTTCTGATTAAGCAACCTGTTTTGAGTACTGTTTTCTGTTCTAATCATGAGAACGTGGGAGAGAATCAAGCAGTGGAGAAAGATGTAAGAACAGGCACTAGGTTAATCCCTGGTATTTAAAGATCTGATCGACTAGAGAAATTTGGGCTACTCATTTGTTTTTTGTTTGTATTGCATAAAATGATTAGGAAAATTATTTCAATTTTTTAAAGTAGGATATGTAGCTCTTATAGAAGCTGCCTAATTCCCATTGATTTAAAATTCAAAATTTGAGTGGTTCCTTTAACAGGCCCAATTTTACCAGTTTTACACCAGGTTATGAGCTGAAAATCTATCCCAATATTTTTAGAATCTAGGTTACATCATCTCACTTGATATAACCTGGAACCAAGTCATCCCTTTCAACCAAAATTTTCCACAGGTTGGCCTGGAGACTTAAGTTCAAATGATGTCTTTGAATTTACCCAGAACTTTAGAGTAATTTTGAGTATAACATTTTCCTGGCAAAGTGCAGATAAACTCTATAAATTGTAAAAACACAATCATACTCACTACAGGAAGACTTTAAACATTAGGCTTTAATCATGTAGTGATCATATAAATACATATATTCACAGTTCAACAAAACTTCAGCAGCCTCCAAAGTTTTCTCAGTTCTTCTGTTTGTCCTTTCCAAAATTTAAAAGACATTTGGACAGTTACTTAGATAGGGGAGGCATAGAGGGATATGGGCCTAATTGCAGGTAAATGGGATTAGCGTTGATAGGCAGCATGCCTCCATCTCACAACCTGTGCATGTTGCCAACTATTCAGTCATGATAGGTAGATTACCCAAAGGTACAATGTGACACTTATGCACTTTCTTCACTTTTCCAGGACAAGATATAGAACAAACACTGCAGACAGTAACTAATCAGTGGGCTATACATGTGGTTGCATTTCTGTCAGCCTAGAAACACAATGTTTATTGAAATACATTAATTACATTTAAGTGGTAACAGTACATTTTTATTGACAGGGCTAAAATATGCAAAATAGCAATAACATTTTCAAGAAGAGATAATTTGTCACCACTCGTTTAAATCATTGAAAATATCTCAAAGTATTATTCTGCTACTTCTATCTTATTTACTAGTTTCATTGTACATTAGTAGGTTTTCAAGTAACTTCAATATATTTTAATGCTTATAATTTTTTTAAATAAATTTGTCTATCAATGTCTTTGTACTAAATAAATGTAGCTTAATTTTGAGAGCCTCCTTAAGTGAATGTGATCGGTAGAAACTGTATGTTTTCATTATTTTGATCTGGGAAACTAACTTCCAACACATTATTTTTGGCATAGTTTGCACTTAAAAGTCTTTGACCTATAAAGAACTGTTAGGTTAACTGCACCATCTAGAGGAACCTTTTAGCCCTTTTAATAGATATATTCTACATTCAGCTTGATGGACAGGAAACAAGAAGATGAAATGCAATACAAGACAAATGAGAGAAGAACTGCTAAAGGTTATGCAAGCTGATAATTAATGGCAGATGCAATTATAGTGTCACATCTTGAATGCTCAGTGTCTATAACCCTATGTACAGATGTTGTCTAGAAGCTTATTTCAACCATATCCCAGGGATCAGTGAGCTGTTTTGACACCACCTTCATAAACTGCAGATATAATGTCATAACTATACCTTATATGTGTTTAATTCATTATCATTTCAAAGACATTAACATCTTTCATTTGAATGGTAACATCAAAAACATCAACAAACTAGTGTAAAAATAAATGAATAGTCATTTTGCCGATTGTCAAATACCTGGATGAACAGGTCTAAACATGTTCTAAGGATCGTGGCCAAGTGTGTTGCATTGGAATGCAGCTATGTAACAACATGACTAGCTAAACCAGCTTCTGTCTGTAAATTAATTTGCTGGAATGTAAAACAGAATAAAGTTGGGTTAATGCTGTACATTATTAATTATACATAAAAGTTCCCAGAAAGAGAGATGTTTATGCATTATGACATTGGTTGTGTGATTCCAATATTTCATGAGACATTTGTGCTGCATTGCTGAAATCCTTGTCTAAACAAATGTGTTTAGTATGTTTTCATTGCTCTCTCCACTATTATTCATACCACTGCCACATAGGTTATGAAACAGTACTGTGGATGGCATTAAAGTTTTGTGATTTATGGAACCTTGAAT
The DNA here is from genome assembly GCF_009764475.1 of Pristis pectinata. Taxonomy (NCBI): domain Eukaryota; kingdom Metazoa; phylum Chordata; class Chondrichthyes; order Rhinopristiformes; family Pristidae; genus Pristis; species Pristis pectinata. The sequence goes on along the minus strand of NC_067408.1, from coordinate 26,050,266 downwards.
GGCTTTCAACCTTGCTAGCCAGTAAAGGAACTATTAAAGTTGTGGAGCATGTCAGCTTGATAGAAATTATACTTGATATCTTAATTCTCTCATTTTTGGTGATTTTTTTGATAGATTTCGCACTAAGAGTCCTATAATTATCAGAAGGAAATTACTTTTGGGATCCCTGCCTTGCATCATGCATTAGGAAATTTTGTAATAGTTGATTTTGATCACCTTGATAATAATGGACAAAATGGAGGAGGGGCACAGACAATGGGTAGGGCTATGGTCAGAGATTGAACTGATCTCACTACAGTTCTAGTCTATACCATTCCCATCCTGGGAGTGTAGGTATAAACTGAGGCAGTTCCAGAAAACTTGTTGTTACACAGAATGCATTTCAACAAACTTTTGGGGGCCTCCATGAAAAGTTTTTCTGTAGGTCTGAAGCCAAGGTATTCCTTCTGCAGGGCTTTGCTACTGACATTAAAGCTACAACTGCAACATCTGCCAGACAGTGCTCGCCAACATCAGCTATGGTACTGTGAGGAACTCAACTCAGAAAATGACCACTTTTGCAGGGAATTCAATTTCATCAAATACAATGCCTTAACTGTGCACCATAAACACAGGTCCTTCAGTTCTGGAGATTTTCTGGGTTGCCCATGGTGCAGCAAATTGATTGCACCCACAGTGTTTATTTTACACAGGCTAGATTCTCTCCAGTCAAATGCTAACATGAGAATATGTTGTGGGTTCTATAACATTGACACATCGTTAGAAACACTGGACAAGTAGACTACTTGTGTAAACAATCAAAATATAAAACAGTTTTGATTACCCTAACCAAATCAATCTGAAATGCTAACTCTGATTCTCCTTTCACATACGCTGCTTGGCCTGCTGAGTAACTCCAGCATTTTTCCTTTGATTTAAGATTTTTATTGTGCAGATTTTGATTTCAGTAACATTGGCTGTTGGATTTTATTTGTCACATTTGTATTGAGCTGCCTCTGCAATGGAACTATGGGCATGAAGTGAGAAAATCCATGAATTTTATATTAAATTGGCGGTGGGATTAGTAGATGTTGGACTGGGGATGTCTGCACAAGGTCAAGCATCTGAATGATCAATTCTCATGCAATATTAATGCTCCTCTTGACCCTGAAAAGAAATTAATCTGTAAGATGCCAAAATCCACTTACCTGTCCTGTTTATTGCCATTTGAAAATCTGCTGTTCACGTTCTTTGAGGTCCATTACCATTAGCTGAACCATGCGCTCCATGCCCTCTTAATGCTACAGACAGTCCGCAGGTTACAAACTATTTAGAACCTGAACTCTTTGTAAGTCAGAATGAACAAGAACAACTGGAACGGAACAGCAAGGAAGTTGCAGGAGGAGTGCCTGGCTGCCAGGCTCATTGACTCAGGGAGCGAGTGAGTGAGCCTGCTCGGTGCTCCCAGCTCTGCTCAGTTCAACCCAGACCCTGATTGTTGTGGCTTGGGAGGGGAGGGTGGTGGGTAGAGAAGGCATGCAGAAATGCCCCGTTCCCACACAGAAGATGCCTGCAGCCCCACAGCATCCAGCAAATTCATCGCCATCCACCTCGCCAGTCTCACAAACCCTCGATCGTGTGTACAGGCTGTCTATAAGTCAGGTGTTGGTAACCTGGGGAGGACCTGTGCTTGAAGAATACATTGTAATCCCAGAGTCCTGATGAAGGGTCTTTACCCAAAACGTCAACTGTTTATTTCTCACCATAGATGCTGCCTGAACTGCTGAGTTCCTCCAGCATTGTTTGTATGTAATCCCAGCAGATGCTTTGGTTAATGAGTCTCCTGCACTAAAGTGGAAATATAACAGTGAGAACAAAAATGGGATCAAAGCAGTCAAGTTCTATTCTGACTTTTAGTGAATAACTGCCTCTCTCTCTCTCACTCAAAAATAGGATTGTAAATCAACCTCATTCTTCCTAGGAAGTACTTTGTGGCACTTTGTGACCTGGGTATTATATTGCTCAGGTATAACATCAGTAAAATAAAATGGTTTCACACAAAGAATGCACATGAATAATGCTGAACTGTGTGTGTTTTCACTTGATGTTTGCATGATACACTTATGATAATTGATAGCATAAGGTGAATAAAGATTAAGCAGGAGAATTTTAGGAGTAAGCTTACATTTTGTTTGGTTTTATTTTTTTCCCTTTCTGGAGCTATGGAAAAGCAAGTCCATGGCATACTCAAGCAAACAAGCTGTATGAAACCTGTTGGTAGGAATAGTAAAGGGCATTGTATGCATGAACCAGGTGAAGAGATGGGGAATTGGATGGACTGTTAACACCAAACTAGAATTCTACTGACTCTTTTCATATTACAGAATATATCGAAGGAAAGAGAATGTTAATGGAATGGAACTTGGCACTGATTGGTGATGTATGAGCAAGAATTTAAGCTTCATTGGCCAAATGGTACTATGAGGTTCAAGGAGTCATCTGTCTATTTGCATACCTATGGATGGAATTGACATGATAGGGATATGTGAAGTTAGAATAAAGCATAGGTCTCTCATTTGATTATTTCAGGGCAAGGAACCAAAGACAAAGCTGGATTGGGGAGAGATCAAGAGCACAGGAAACTTTCTGTATCAGCTGCACAGCAAATAACCTGAAGTGTTTTGTGATTAATTTGGACGATGCAAGGTTTGAAAGACAAAATTCACCTGAAGAAGAATGTTACATCTAAATTCTTCACAATACAGCGTGAAGGAAAAGGTTAGACAACAGTTAAGGAGATTGTAGGGAAAAAGAGCAATTGCACATATTGAATTTTTTGATCAGGCTGCTGGAATCATTCAGTAGTGAAGACATGGCACCATTAGAAACTGTGGAAATTGTAGGATAATGATCAACAGAAGTGTGGTGGGTCAGCTTGCAGTGAACAACTCTTGACACGTCACATGCTTACAACCAGAGTGAGTAAGGTTCAAATGAGTATTCAATGATTAATACACTTCTGGGAATGTTCCAATAAAATAAACTTCCATTGAGATATCATCAGGCCTAAGCAGTTTCCAAAGGACACTTGATTGTTTGATTGTTGCCACTTCAATGACATTTTGCTGTCTTGAGAGACAGAGCAGGAAGAAAATCCAAGGAGAATCTAGAAGATGTACTCAAATTATTCTGAGAAGCAGGAACATGGATAAGGAAAAACAAATGTGTCTTTGACAACTCAGATGTAGTCTATCTTGCTGAGGGATTCCATCCCGTTGAGGACAAGGTTTAAATCAGTACTGGATGCACCCTGATTGACCATCTTGATACAGTTGAAGGCCTTCTTTGGAATTCAAAAATACCATGGATGTCTCCTGCCATGTTTAAGCACAGTGTTAGGACTTACACGCCACAACCTGTGGTGAAACACCTTACAGCATTGGTGTTAGCTTGTCACACTTAATGGAAAACGGAGATATGCAACTGATTAATTTTGGATTGAAGTCCCTTTCCAAAGCAGAGATGGTAACCATAACTAGACAAAAAAAAGTTTTAGCTATTATCCACAGTCTGATGTCTTGTAAGGATTTGTACAGTCCGTATTTTATGATTGTAATCACAGATTACAAGCCCCCACAAGGTACTCCAGTGAATCTAATGAAATACGTGAGATAACCTCAGCCAGTGCACAGAGATAGGTGGATGCATTGAGTTGATGGCCAGTTGGTGGACCTCTATGTGAGCCACCAATGCTGGGTGAATTTGTGTTTTTGTTGGAATATGGAAACAGTTCTCCATCACAACCTTGTATGATGATCATGTCACATCTCATTGAATTTATAAACAAATTCATTGTGGATGCAAAGGAAACTGAGTTTGGAACACACAGGAGCAGTAAACTCTGGCTTCAACTCCCTCTAGTGGTTGGATGACATCAGAAAAACAAAATAGTTCCTGTGACAAGATTGAACATTGCTGAACTGTGAGGATTTTCACTCCATTTGCATATCCTAGTGGTGCTGTTATGATATAGGTGCTGGAAGAGTTTATCCTGTTAAGATCCTCTTATCCCTGGTGCTTGCATGTCTATTCCAGCCACTTCCTCCACATGCTGGAAAATCTTGCCAACATTTTACAAGCAGTAGTTGCTGTTGATTAAACTGTTGGTGTCCAAAATGTTGACTCCTGCTCCTCTGCTGTTACATGTTGAACAAAAAGGCGGAGGTTAAGTTTTATCCTTTTGGCAGTTTGATTTACTTCTTACAAGCCTGCTGAGCCAGGACATGACTGTCAACCACAAACATTACAGAGAACAAACAACAGGATAATCCCCACCGAACAATGAGCCACCTCATCCCACTGCCTCAAAGCAGAACAACCAGTTAGACTAAATCTGGAGGTAATGATATACCAAGAGCAATGTGTTTTGGATTTACCGGGAAAGTATTTTATTTAATTGCCATTGCATTATCAGGTGAGGGTGGCTCATTCCAACAACCACCTGGAACTGCTTGACAAGCCCGCATGGGTAAAGCCCTACCAACCTCATTTTGTATTATGTAATAAACATACCCGTCTTTATAAAATGGTGACTCACATAGAGCAATGCAAAATGGTATTTGCATGTACATAGATTACACACTGTTAAAATGACACCATAGAGGCAGGTACTCTCACATTTAAAGAGTATCTGGAGGAGCACTTGAATTGCTGAAGTATGGAAGGCTACAGACCAAGTGCTGGTAAAAGTGATGAATGTAGGTGGGTACTTGATGGTGGGCTAAAGGGCCTGCTTCTCTAATATGACTCTGACGCTTCATTTTGGTACAACAGGAAAATAATCTTTGAATCAAGCTGAAATTATAAAAACACATTTCTACTTGCAAAGTACCTAACAATATAACAATTATATTTTGATGACAGGTTTTGTTCACCTAAGAATCACACAAACCTGTACTTGCCCTCAGGTTGGAAGCTGGCATCGCTTTTTGAAGCAATCACCTCTTAATTATCTTGCTAAAAGAAACAAATTGTCTAATGCTGGAAAATTGGATTGGTCAGTTTGAGGAGGGCTGAAGGAAATGGTGAATTCAAAGGGCACAAAATATGAGGTAAAATGAATGAAGTTACAGCGTATTGTGTAGACATTTGAATCAGACTTTGTGATTTTATAATCTAATACCTATGTTCCTTTATCTTTGCAAGCTAAATTGGTAAATTGGTTTATTATTGTTACATTTACTGAAGTACAGTAAAAAACTTGTCTTGCATACCGTTCATGTAGATCAATTCATTACAACAGTGCATTGAGGTAGTACAAGGTAAAACAATAGCAGAATGCAGAATAAAGTGTTACCGCTCCAGAAAAAGTGCAGTGCAGGTAGACAATAAGGTGCAAGGTCATAACGATGTAGATTCTGAGGTCAAGAGTCCATTTTATCGTACTAGGGAACTGTTCAATAGTCATATAACATTGGGATAGAAGTTGTCCTCGAGCCTGGTGATATGTGCCTTCAGGCTTTTGTATCTTCTGTCCAATGGGAGAGGGGAGAAGACAGAATGTCCCAGATGGGTTAAATCTTTGATAATCCTGGCTGCTTTACCAAGGCAGCGAGCAATGTAGGCAGAGTCCATGGAGGGGAGGCTGGTTTCCGCGATGTGCCAAGCTGTGTCCACAACTCCCTGCAGTTTCTTGCGGTCATGGGCAGAGCAGTTGCCATTACAAGCCATGATGAATGTGGATAGGATGATTTTTATTGATAAAAGTTGGTGAGTGTCAAAGGGGACAAGGCAAATTTTTTTCACCTCCTGAGGAAGTAGAGGTGCTGGTGAGCTTTCTTGGCCATGGTGCCTACATGGTTGGACCAGGACTGGCTATTGGTGATGTTCAGTCCTAGGAACTTGAAGCTGTCAACCCTCTCAATCTCAGCACAGTTGATGTAGTCGGGAGCATGTACACTGCCACCCCCTTCCTGAAGTCAATGACCAGCTCTTTTGTTTTGCTGACATTGAGGGAAAGGTTGTTGTCATGACACCATGTCAGTAAGTTCTCTATCTCCTTCTTGTACTCTGACTCATCGTTATTTGAGATATGGCCCAGTACAGTGGGATCATCTGCAAACTTGTAGAATAATGCCGAATCTAGCCATGCAGTCATGAGTCTATAGGGAGTAGAGTAGGGGGCTGAGGATGCAGCATTGTGGGGCACCATTGTTGAGAATAATTGTGTTGGAGGTGTGCTGTTTGCCTTACTGATTGTGGTCTGTTGTTCAGGAAGTCAAGGATCCAGTTACAAAGTGAGGTGTTAAGTCCCAGGTCTTGGAGTTTGGAGATGAGTTTGCTTGGAGTTATAGTATTGAGGGCAGAGCTGTAATCAATAAATAATAGTCTAATGTAGGTGACTTTATAGTCCAGATGCTCCAGAGATGAACGTGGGGCAGGGAGATGGCATCCACCATAGACCTATTTCAGCAGTAGGCGAATTAAGTAGGTGAGTTAATGCACGGCATGACCAGCCTCTCAAAGCACTTCACGATGGATGTCAGAGCCACCAGGCAGTAGTCATTAAGGCACATTACCTTGTTTTTCTTAGGTACCGGGATGATAGTGGCCTTCTGAAAGCAGGTGGGAATCTCAGATTGAAGCAGGGAGAGATTAAAAATATCTGCAAGTACCCCTACCAGCTGATCTGCACAAGATCCAAGGACATGGCCAGGGACACCATCTGGGCCAGATGCTTTCCGTAGGTTCACTCTCCGGAAGCCTGATCTTATGTCCGCAATGGTGACTGTGGGTTCAGGTGCATGTCAGGGTGGGTGGTGACATTTCAATCCCCTTCTGTTCAAAACGTGCATAGAATGTGTTAAGCTCATCGGAAAGGGATGTGCTGTTGTTGGCAATGCTGCCTGACTTCGTTTTGTAGCCCGTTATAGCATGTAAACCCTGCCACAACTGACTGCTGGTCTGGGACTTGATTTTGGACTGATATTGTCTCTTGGCATCCCTGATCTCTTTACAGAGGTCGTACCTCAATTTCTTGTATAGCTGCCTGGTTATCTGCTCTTTCTACAAGAGGGAGAATGTGCAAGTGACCATCCAGGTGGTGGAAGTGAAAATGATTCCATTTATGTTGTATAAAACAACAGGATATCTGCCCATATTCACATAAATGTACCCTGCAACTCTGGAGCACCCAAAATGTAAAGGAGAAGTGTAAGCTTTATATTGAGACATCAATTTGTTGTATAAGTGATTTTCCTCAATATTAGTTATGGTAATTGGATTATGTGCATTGTGAAATAAGAGGAATATTGGATGAGATGATCAAATGAGTCAAATTTTCCTCTGTTTTGGGTGTTTGTACAACACTGCATGAACAAGGCAGGAAATAGATGTTTCGGAAACCTGAACCCTTCCTGCGGCACTCCAGTGTCCCATGACAATAAATGATTTTCATCTCTTCCAGCAGATAACATATTAAAATCAGGTGTTAACATCACAGGAGAGAAGTTTGACTTATACTCAAACTGGACCCTGCCTCTGAGGCTGAAGGCTGTACTTCAACCTGAATCCAGGACTTAGAACCTCATTTGTGATGCTCCCAAGAGCAGTTGCTGATTGGAGGCATAGAGTCATAGAGCACTACAGCACAGAAACAGACCCTTCAGCCCATCTGGTTCATACCGGCCAGTTTTTCTGCCTAGTCCTATCTATCTGCACCCGGACCATAGCCCTTCATACCTCTGTCATCCATGTACCTATCCAAACTTCTCTTATATGTTACAATTGAACCCATCCACCACTTCTGCTGGCAGCTCATTCCACACTCACACCACCCTCTGAGTGAAGTAGCTCCCCCTCAGTTTCCCTCAAATATTTCACCTTTCACCTTAAACCTATAGTTCTAGTCTCACCCAACGGGAGGGGAAAAAGCCTGCATGAATTCACCCTATCTATACCCCTCATAATTCTGTATACCTCTATAAGATCTCCCCTCATTCTCCTGCACTCCAGGGAATGAAGTCCTAACCTATTCAACCCTTCCCTATAACTCAAGTCACGGCAACATCCGTGTAAATTTTCTCTGCACTCTTTCAAGCTTATTGATATCTTTCCTCTAGTTAGGTGACCAGAACTGCACACAATACTATAAATTTGGCCTCACCAACGTCTTATACAACTTCAACATAACATCCCAATGCCTGTACTTAATGCCCTGATTTATGAAGGCCAATGTGCCAAAAACTCTCTTTACGACCCTATCTACCTGTGTTACCAGTTTCAAGGAATTGTGGATCTGTATTCCCAGGTCCCTTTGTTCTACCGCACACCTCAGTGCCCTACCGTTCACTGTGTATGTCCTCTCAAAGTGCATCACCTCACACTTGTCTGCCCATTTTCAGCCCATTTTCCCAGCTGGTCCAGATAACTTTGCAAGCTTTGATAGCCTTCCTCACTGTCCACTATGGCCCCAATTTTGGTGTCATCCACAAATTTGCTGATCCAGTTTACCACATTATCATCTAAATCATTAATATAGATGATAAACAACAATGGGAAGAAGGTGGAAAATCTGTCATGAGGAGATATTCAGATCAGACTGGAAACTGACAACTTGTTTTACTTTTAAGAATATATAAGTTTAAGATATAAAATATTGCTTTGTAGCTGAGGAGGGAAAATGGAGATGGTGGAGAGTTGGAGAAACATGAAATGCGAGGGTAAAATTGAATAGGAGGTTGGAAGGGATTGGGGAAGAGCAGAAGATTTGGAGGATAAATGGGATGAAGGAGAAGGCTGAGATGAAAAGAATTGATAGGAACAAAGGATAAAGGAATTTTGTGGAGGGGAGGGAAAAAAGATGAGGGTAAATACAGTAAGAAAGAACAAATGCTGCATGGGCAAATGATATGGTTAAATAAAATTTGTCGGTGAGGAGGTGAAAGAGTAGAGGATGTGATGGTGAAGAGGTACAATGATTTGGCCGAGGAAGGAAAAGACATGGAGGCAAATTGGTGAAAGAAGTTTGCAGAACTGGAAATGTGTGCAAGTGGAGATCGTGGGCAAGACAGGCAGAGGATAAAAGAGAATGTAGGCGATGGTGAAGAAGTTGAAGTGGACTGAAATGTCGCCCATTTGTTATTTCTCCAACTTGGAAAGGTAAGATGGAGGTGGAGGGGTGGGGGCAAAGAGGTACCATGCAGAATCACACACAGGAGCATAAACACAAGCTTAGCACACACAACTCGGCAGCACACATTGAATCTATTTGTATTGTAATTGTGATCAATTCCTGGAAAATCGAATGGTATTTCAAATAAACTATAAAAGTTTATAGAGCATTTATAATTGGCATTTTGTGATTTTTCTTTAATGTTTATAATTGCATTAAATATTTTACTGTATAATAAGAAACAATGGCGTAGATTCGATTGTAATAGATGCCTTCAAATCATATATGTGCCAAATGTTTAATATGGGGGGGGGTGGGTTTGGAGGTAATGAGCTAAAAGCATATCCATCTAATTTTAAGCACACGGACAAACACACTGGATTTCTGTGCATTTGTTTTTCGAGTGCAGCAGGTCATATTTCTTCAGAGGTTGAATCGTATTGTGGCGAATGGGGAAGCATTGAAAGCACAAATGCAAAATAAAAGGTGCAATGACGGCAATAAACTTGATACTGTACTGTACGATTTTGTTTTCATTTCAGGGTTGGTGTGCGGCGAGTGTCCACGTCTGGGCCGACTTGGTCCGCGCACCAAATCCACTGGGAGGATGACCCAGAGGTGCTGATTGACAGGTCTACTGTAGCCGCGTGGCATTGTGGGACAGTCAGACGCTGCCCACTCGTAGTGGAGCTGCTGTTTCTGCAAAGGAGACATATTGTTACTGTGTCATTGTAAGTGATTGACATTGTTTCTGCACTTCATTTACTTGTAATCATGGCCAACGTGTCATCTTTATGCCATCTCCCTGCGCCTTGAGCTTTAGTTTACAATGGTTTAAAAGGAACCCGAGAGATTTGTAGGTGGCTGGAATTGGAGGCCTGACGATGTATGTTGAAGGCTGGACGGTAATTTTTTAAGCAATTGGAGCTCTATAATTAGTCGTTGTTAAAAATATACTTAGACAAAAATGCAACCTTGCTTCACCTGATTGTCGCAGGGAGCTGGAGCAGCGAAGTTATTGCTGTTCCTTGTTGCAAGGGAATGCAGCCTGGGTTTACCGACTGCTTAAGAAACGGATGTTTTTAATAACCCACCAAGCGAACCCGGAAATTGCCAGTCGATTCCCTCTCGATGTTTTAATGTTGTAACCCGCGGCGCATGCATTGTGCAGCGTCTGATGCACATGAACAAAATGCAAAGAGTGGAGATCCTTGCAACAACACATAGCATCACATTACAAATGCTGGACTGAATCCGACTGTAGATATTCGGTGTTATTTGGAGACATGAACTGATTGCTGCATTTAATAGACAGGGATGGTTTTTCCCCCTGCAAAGCTGGACGCTGACACACGTACAGACGCTGCAGTATTTTGCTAATTTGATGCAGTTTGCCTACCTTTGTGTCATTTAATCTGAATTGTCACATTGCTCGTATCACCATCTAAATTAATTTAAAATGATATTTAACTTTATTAATTGATATGTTGTCATTTGTGGATGTAATTGTTTTCCTTATTGCTGTTTTCAACGTTGCATGCTGCATCGACTTTGAGAACAAGATTGTTCTCGGTCTGTTGTGAAGCCACATTCCCGGAGGCTGTGGTGTGGTTGTTACTTAGCAACAGACGTAAAAGTTGCTTCTATGTCTGAGAAGCGTTTTGAGTCAATAAAGGGCAGAAAATTTTATGAATCTGATCCTACGCAGATCCTTGCAAATACCATGCATTCACAGTCCAATCATCTGTTGAAACCTAGCCCTGCTTCTCCACATATATAAGGCCTTAAGATTCTTTTGGTGGGTGTGTATATGAGTTTTAAATCTTGGATTTGTCACAATCTGTCTGGGCGTAGTCTCCACGGTGATCAGAATTAGCGAGTGTCGAATTCATTGGCAGATCTAAGAATAAGAATAATTTGGTATAACGTCAATCAGCTGCAAAGTATATAGTAATGTTGTGCTTTATTAAAACATATGCTTATTGCCACTTATCCCATAAGGTTGCTACTCTCATTGCTGCCAGTTTGTCGCAGTGATTTATGTCCCAGGCCATTCTTATAATGTTTTAGGTTGTATCAGGTTAATTAAACAATAAGATTAGATGTAACCATCTCATTTTCTCCAAATTATTCTCTCGTTACGAAATCACAATTTTTTGATTGTTCCAAAGCATATAGGAAATGTTTAAGGAAAAGCAAAAGTTTACAATGATATTAAATTAGCCAGAGTGTAGCAGAACATTTTTCTACTAATCAATTGCATTCTGAATCACTTTATTTGCAATAAATATGGTTATCATTATTAACTTCTCATGTAATTTTTGCTCTGTGAGGAATGAATAAAGTAGCTTAAGATTGCTGGATTCCATGGAGATCAGGAGAACACAACATTGTTTTAATTGATATTTGAAAAACTTTTCACCACCTGGTAATTGTGAACTTGCAGGAAGCCTTGGGAGTACATGGCTGAATATTGAATGTTAATCTGTGGCAAAGGAGCAACTCCAAACTGGTGCGAGGATAGAAAAATGAAGAACATAGTTGTGAATTATCATCCATTCTCTTTGATTTACTCTGTGGAATTAGAAAATAATTATTAGTTCCAATTCTAGACTTTTTTTAATAATAAAATGATCCTTTTTGAGGATCTTTGAGTTTTGTTGATAAACTCAATTACTGTTCTAACAACATTGAAAGATGTATCAGTCTGTTATCCCTCCTCCCACTGTTCACTGTCCTTGGCTTATGAGCAGTAAGCCCTATTATGGTACTAACATTGCCACTTAGGCTGAAATTAAGTAACATTGCAGAATTCAAGCAACCTGACCATCATAATCTGCATTGTTAGGAGAGGAAGAATAGCCAACTGGCTCATTGACTTACTAGTTTCATTATTTGATGAATTCCATGTTAACGTATGTCAAGTGTAATAGCTTGTTTTGGCAGTATTTTAAACTGAAGTTGTGATGTGACTTCCTTTCATGATGCATTAGAGAGAATTTTCTATAAAATGTGCATTTTCTTAGGTTAGGATGTAATTGACTTCAGATTCTCTTTCAGTGCTTATGGAAGTTTTCAAATTTGGCTAATTAATATGACAAGCAAGAATAATCAAGAATAAAGCATTTAGTGCTTTACTTTTGAAGTTCTTCAGTTGCTATTTTATTATTAGACACAACCAGGTCTCACAAACTGTCTCCAGAAACCCATGATATTGCATTCAAGTCTTGTTTCAGATAAGGTCCTTAGCTCCATAAATGGTGCTGGTTAAATGCGTTGGTCATTTGAGTTTAATTATTATGGTCAAAACTGAAGTCTGTCATTTTCACAAGGAAAGGCATTTTAAAATAATTTCACCCGTTTGCAGTTATTACAGTGCATCCAAGTTTCATTGTCAAATTTGAAGAATGGTAGTTGGTTTATTATTGTCATATGTACTGAGGTACAGTGAAAAACTTGGTTTTGCATGCCATCCATACAGATAATTTCACAACAACAGGACATTGAGGTATTACAAGGGAAAAGCAATAATAGAATGTAGAATATAGTGTTTCTGTTACAGAGAAAGTGCAGTGCAGGCAGACCATAAGGTGCAAGGCCACGATGAAGTAGATTATGAGGTCAAGAGTCCATTTTATTGTGCAAGAAGTCCATTCATTAGTCTTATAACAATGTGATAGGAGCAGTCCTAGCCTGGTGGTATGTGCTTTCAGGCTTTTGTATCTTCTGCTCAATTGGGAGGGGAGAAGAGAGAACATCCGAGGTGGGTGGGGTCTTTGATTATGTTGGCTGCTTTTTCTGAGGCAGCGAGAAGAGTAGACAGAGTCCATAGAGGGGAGGCTGGTTTCCATGATGTGCTAAGCTGTGTTCACAACTCTCTGCAGTTTCTTGCGATCTTGGGCAAAGCAGTTGCCATACCAAGCCATGATACATTTGGATAGGATGCTTTCTTTGGTGCACCTATAAAAATTGGTAAGGATCAATGGGAACATGCTGAATTTCCTTAGCCTCCCGAGGAAGTAGAGGTGCTTAAACCCTCAACAAAATAAATATAATTCAGACCAAAATTGAGGTACATTTTTAAAGTATAATAACACATTTTCAAAGTTAACAAGTTTTTTGACCCTATTTGAGTATGGTTATTATTAATGTTGTATCACTTGCCTTGGAAACTGGGTTGCAGGTATATAAGGAATGCATGTGGAGCTGCATGCAGGTGGACCTGGCATGAAATAATTTGATAATAAAATAAGTTAGACATGATTACGTTGGTTGTCTAACACAAAAAGAGATTAATCTATGTAACCAGCATTTATGTGCCACTCTAGCCTGCTGCCATCCTTTTGTTTCCTTCTCTCTCAACTACTGATCTGGCTTCTCTTCAAATTCATCCTTGCCTCTTGCCTCCACGACTGCTGTAGCAGTGAGCTCTACTTTCTCACAACTCTCTGGTTAAAGAAGTTGCTTCTGAATTATTAGTAGATTTCTCAGAGACTGGTATTGATGGTCTCAAGCATTGTTTTCTCCCACAAGTGGAAACGCTTCCTTAAACCTTTAACGATCTCTATTGGGTCATCTCTTATCTGAGAGAAAACAGAGTCTGTTGATCTTTGCAGATCTGATACCATCCTTGTAAATTGTTCACAGACCTTTTTCTGTACCTCTTTATCCTAGTTTCATGGTGACCAGAGTTCTAAACAGTGTGATCTTTACTAAAATTGTAATTAAAATTTTTACAAGTTATGTCTGGTCAAGACTTTTTAATTAGCAGTGATTCTAATAACAATGAGCAATGCTTCTTCATTAGCAAATAATCTGAATTTAATAAGTTTAATTTTTAAAATTTCATTCACTTTGTTTTAAACTAATGTTTTTGTGTTAAATATTTTTCCAAAGAATTATTACCATTCATCATCAGTGGAAAGATTGGGAGAGCTGGATATCCATTCACACCACCTGTTTTCTAAACTTGGCAATTGAAATTGTTACACTTAATGCAACTTTCATAAACTGGTACTGTGATCCACAGTGCTGTTTTAACACCATTATGATGGTGCAGATCAGATTGAATCACATAGGACTATAATTTTTTGTTCGCTGTCAGATCCATTTTCTATGAAAGTAAAAAGTTAACAATAATTGAAGATTTATCAAGTGGATCATGAAGTCTGCAATTCCCATTCTGGGGCCTTCTATGCTTTTGGTGCCTTGAGTATGGTTACAGCCAATATACACCATAGGGGCAACTTTTGAGATTTTAGGTGATATACTGAAATGCTCAATTGTGCTGCAGATTGTCTCTGCTTTTAATGTGCCGGTCTCTTCCACAGAACCTAAGTGATCCTGGGCTTCTGTTGAGATCCTGACTCTGGTAGGCTCACCTTAAGTAATCCACTTACCCAGATCTACCCAGCCATGCTTGTGTGCTTTACCCGATCCTTCCCCCACCCCCCACCCCTCCCCAACACACACACATCTAACTACTGACCTTCACCCCTATTGGCAATCGGAATTCCCCTACCTGCAGTCACAACTCCCTGACTCTGATCACCCTGACTGACTGCTAATTGTAACCATTTCAAGTTGCCAACCCAACCTAGTTGCAGACTTAACCACACCATCTCCTGACTGCTGATCAAATAGTCGTCTTAATAAAATGTGTGATCTTCCTTTCCAGCAAATAGAAGGTTTTAGAGGAAGTGGGAGAGTAAAATAAAATGATTATGTTTTCAAGAAAGCAAATTTATATTGATAGGTAGGCCAAGTATTTTTACAATGCAAATGATTGGAAGTAGGAAAGGGAAGATAAAATGCATCTTTAGCAAATTTTGTGAAATAATATGTGAGTAATCTTGTGAGGCCAGTATAATTTAGAAAAATTGAGTTAGAAATACATTATTTATGTCAATGTGGTTATGTGGTAAATTGCTTCAGGTAGATTTGCTGTTCAGTAATGATGGATAAACCATTGCACAAGGAATGAATAAAATGTCAAAATTGAAGGTCCTGAAGTACACGTGCAGAGCCTCGGGAGGTATTCTGCTTTCAGTCACTAAACATTTAATGAAATTTCTGATACGTTTTTTTTGGTATTGTGGTATTTTGCTTTGCTAATTTTGGCATGAAGCATTCCCAGTCAGTTCTAGGATAGACTGGATGCAGAACAGTGACTTCTCTACTGGGCAAGCAATGTTCTTCAAATATTGACTGAAAGGAGCATTCCTATTGCACCAGTGTGACACTGCTTTATCACAAATAGACAATCTTTTATGAGCTCTCTGACTGAGATTAGTGGTTCCTGGATTTAATTCCGCTTTTTTCTTTTGAACTGCATTATAACCTTGTAAGCCTTCTAGGCCTTTGATGTCATACCCGTATTCAGGGAAATGAGAATAGTTTTGGCCAAAGCCTATGCTATTTACAACTTTAGTCACCTCAGCAGCTTACGACATACTCTGACTTGCCTGGGTGACTTTTCTACTTCATAAAAATTTGACAATATTTGAAAATTTTGTGTGTTCATCAATGGGTTTTGCTGAAGTGCTTTTTAAAAAAATCTGAGTATTAACTGCAGGATAGAATATTTAGGAAATAACAGTGAAGTAATTATCAGTTTTTATGTTTGCTGCTGCATATCCAATTCCTTTATATTGAACCGCATAAAATGACTACCTATGGCCCTTGGTAAAATTGCTTGTCTCTTACTCTCCCCTGGCCTGTTTACTGCTGAACTACCCCATGTATACTTTTATCTCCAGGCTTGGTGAGTCCAGTACACTCTGAGCTGGCCTCTATCTTCCATAAACATCATCTATACAAAACACTCTGCTGGTCTGCATTTGCTCCCAGTCTGGCAATACATCAAGTTTTAAGTTCTCATCTGTGTTCAAATTTCTCTGCAAGCTCACAGTTGCCTAACTTTGCAAACTCATCCAATCCTCTTTAATTTCTACAGTCCCCCTACTCTGACCTCATGTGCTTCTTGGATCTCCTTCACTTGAATATCAACAACTGTTCAGGCCCAAAGGTTTGGAATTCCATTTCTCTACTGACTCCTGTAAAATACTTCTTAAGAACCAACCTGTTTGACTGAGCTTTTGGTCATCTTTTGTAATATCTCCTTTTGTGACTCAACGTGACACTCTGTTTGATATTGACTCCATAAAACATCTCTGGACATTTTCTGCATTAAACACAATGAACAAATGTAAGTTACTGTTAAGCATTAGTGCAGCTAATTCCTGACGTGGGCTTTGTGTGCCCAGTGGCAAAAAATGTAAACCGTTATTCATTGAAGTGTATGAAGAATGGGCTGCATGGGAAATAGCTGCAAATCAAAGATCCCCTACCCGTCTGCTTCCACTGCCAAAGATCGCCCTCCCTCCACCTTCAATATTAAAGATTCATGAGAAGACCCTTGAAAACATGGACCACTTTCCATATCTCAGAAACCACCTTGCAGTGAAGGCTGACATTGATAATGAGATTCACCACCATTTCCAGTCTTTGGGCATTTGAGAAGAATCAAGATCTCAAAACTCTATGCAAAGCCCTTGGTCTACCAGCAGAAATGATCCCTGCCCTTTTGTAGGTTTTTGGGGCATGGACTACTCATAGCAGTGAGGTGTCATGCAGAGGTGTCACTTATGCTTTGTCTGTGAAAATCCTCCAAATCCCCACTGGTTGGACAAGTGAAGTAATTTCAGTACCCTCTCGTATGCCAACATCCCCAGTGTTGAGTCTGTAATTACACTCAGTCCAGTCTGATGGGCAAGTCACATTGCTCATGTGCCTAACACTAATCTCCTGAACTCAACTCCAAGCTCTGTCATGGCAAGAGATCACTACAGGATGGAGGAAATACTTTAAGGATGTTCTCAGTGCATCCATAAGAAAATGTAGATCCCTATCAATGCTTGGGAAACCTTGCCTATGACCAATTAAAATATAGAAAGAGCAGCTGGGTTGACACCAATAACCTCGAGTTCCGTTATTGGGAGTACGCTCAGTGGAAGGATTGCTCCATCTCCCAACCCATTCATCCGTCCATCTCATCAAGCACTTTGTTCCACAGAGGCTGCTGATCCCTCTTTGGCTTCATCACCCACTTCCAAATCGACTGTTCTGCAGTGGAAGCATGTCATCCTCAATTCTGATCTACTACTTAGGAGGAAACCTACAGGATTTCCTTAGCAGATGGTCAGGATGCTGTTTCTGTTTCTTTCAAGAAGTTGGTTTTAGTGAGCCCATCATGTTTATCAAGTGAATTCCAGCAACAACACAAGACTCATGCATCACTGCAGTGGCAGTAAAAGAAAAAAAGAGCAGTTATATTGCAGGCAGAATTACTTTCAATGAGTCCTTTAACAAATATAATACACTTTTAAGAATTATGTTGTTTATTCAGTTGATGCCAGGAAATGGTACCCTGCGTTAATGTACGAAGTATGCAAATGAGTCACCAAATTAATAGGCAAACATCTGCTGGCAGTAGACATTAGTCACTTCATATCTTGGTTCACAAATGAATTGGATGTTGGAGAATCAGGACTGAGTTCAATTTTTCTACTGGTTGGCTGGATTTTCTCAGCTTTATGTAAACTAGACAGCATAGCTATGAAACCCAATTTTGCTTGACAGCCATATATTCATAAATGAAATAGATATGCTGACATTCTGCTGATGAACTTTACTTTCTTGATTTGATTACTTCTTGCTGGCCTTCCATCCCTCACCATTGATGGATATTAGCTTATCCAAAATTCCAATGCCATTTGATGACCTATATCAAATTAGATAGACCTCAGTGTCACCTTTTTTGAACCCTGGTCCTCCAACACATCAAATCTTAAACTCTTGTCCCTATGCTTACCCTCGCCCCTCTAGGTTTCTGTGACACATCCAACCTTGCTACAAGACCCAAACTTTGTATCCATCCTTGCTCATAGTGCAGTTTTTGATAATCTTATTAATTATCATATTAGTCATATAGCCAGCTGACTTCAAACTCAAAAACAATCAGAATTCCCAACTCTTATGCTATTCAAAGAAGGAAAGAGATGAAGGCTTATTTGGAGGATTTTTCCCATTTCGTTCCATTTCTTCTAGCATAATTGCTTAAAATGGTGGAAATTTAGTAAGCTTGCTGCAGGATTTCTGAACTTTGCAGTGTAACTCAGCATATAACGTGGCCCCTAGTCCATTTAAGAGTTTCTTATCAGCTTAAAACAGGAAGTGTCTGTGCTATTTTTTTCACCTTTGGTGAGTTTCAGTTGCACAGGAAGGATTAGTGGCCTACTGGTTCGTGTGGATGACATATTTTTGTTCAATATCCAACAGTTAAGAACACAAAAGTTTAAATTATAAGGCCTTTGTTTCACATAAGTGACAGAAATCAGTATTGACTCTGTTTTTATTTCGTTTAGGTTTAGGTCTCTGTGATCATCATGTCCAGCAGAGGTGGAAAGAAGAAAACAACCAAGATTTCACGGTCTGCCAAAGCCGGTGTTATTTTCCCGGTTGGGCGAATGCTGCGTTACATAAAGAAAGGTCACCCTAAATACAGAATTGGTGTTGGTGCTCCAGTGTACATGGCTGCAGTTCTGGAGTATCTAACTGGTGAGTCAAAAGGTTTTTCAAACCTTCAAGAGAATAAAGGCAAAACAGAGTTTTTGAAAGTCATTTCACAGAGACTGAGCACAGTGTAAGACACTTTTATCTAACTTTCAGTGTAGGCAATGTAATTTTTGCACAAGGTCTGTAGGCAGAATTACTGTTTAGAATTATATGCAGCACAGCATCTTCTAACACATCTGTTTATGGAAGGATTAGATTTTGCAAAATAGTTGCTTTTCTTTGCATCAGAAAACTCACTTCAACTGCTCACTTCATTGATTTGTTTCTTGCATGAAAATGATGTTTTAATTGAAGTACATTTTAAAGTGATTATAATGATGTCACCATGCTGGTAAACGAGGATTTGTGACAGTGAATTTATCCCATTTAAGAATTGCTAAAGAATAATGCAATTATACAAGTCAGACTCATTCCTGATATTTAAAGGTTAAAAGCTTGTCTGTTCTGACCTCCTTTTATATCCAAAATTGACTATTGTTTATCCTGGGGATGAAAATTAATTGGTAATTTTTAAAGTAATAAGGAGTACAAAACCAGAACTCCCATCAACTTTCCCTTGAAAGTTATCATTAGGGTTAGGTTAATATCTAATCTGAATGTCATTAATAGGTTGAAGTAACATGGACGTTTCAGGTAGGTAGCATAAATGGATTCTAAATTCAATGGAGTCTAGCTCTCTGTCTTGTGTTGTAGTGCACGAACAGATGTATTCCTGTGGGGAAAATTAAGTGCATTTTTTTTTATGAAACATGTTTCTGTGAAAAGGAAAGTGTCTAGAAAAGCAGCTCAAAAATTCTACTGCATGCTGCAATAATTACTGGATCTGAGATGAGCACACAGAATTATTTCCAGGTGCTGCGTGTGTATGCCACACTTGCAAACTGAGACACACGGACAAGTGCAAGGGCATGAAACATGCTCCACAAAATTTAGTTGCACGCATAACCCGATCTTTTGTTTAAAACCATACGCAATCTTTTCATTCGCTTTTGGAAGGCAGTGCCACATTAACCTGTTTTGTCGATTTGCTCATCAGTCAATAACTAAATTCTTGAAAGTTTCACAATATTCCTCTGCTGCTTTCTATTCAGCAGATTTCTGTTCACCGGAAACATCGAGTCTTTGAATCCCATGCTGAATCTTAAAGCAAATGAACTATTCTTGAGAAAAGGCACACAGTTCTGTGATTTGCATTTTCTCATAAAATTATTTTCCTTTTTTCCACTGGCATAAACCCTGAGATACATGCTCCCTTTGATCTTTTCCAGGAAAACCAATTACATAAAACACAATCAAGATTGTCAAACTTCGCTGCATGCATGGCATGGAGCTTTTTAACACTCTTATCATTCTTTGAGTTCAGGAAGAACTCTCTGAGCTTTGCTTTTGTGATTTAATATCATAAATCATTGAGGAACCAATGTTGAATTTTTTCAGAACAGTATGATTTTCACCTTTTTCCAGTCTCTTACATATTTCCATTTTCTGTTTCAATGTTAGAACAACATGTTTCTGCTTCTTACTTTTGCCACAGGTATTTATCTGACATAATGGATAGATGGCAGAAACGCAGTGCACTTTATGAAACACATGGAGCCACTCACCACTTGTAAACACACACGAGGAATTAAGGGTGGGCTGCTGTGCTGTTCGCTGAGGGGAGACAGTGCATGAACGAAATCGCATTGGAACCCAGCGCACCAAATTCAGATTTACAGTTTTGAAAAAAAATTTTGAAATTGCTTAATATTCTTGGAAATTTTTGCCAGTTGCTTGAGAATTCTAGATGCATTAATACCAGATAAATGAGAGTTTACTATATCAGAATCAGATTTATTGTCACTGACATATGATGTGAAACTTGTTGTTTTGCGGTAGCAGTACAGTGCAAAGACAAAACAACAAATTTCACATCATATGTCAGTTATATGAGTTGTAATAAGTCTTCTGTTTACTGATGCACATGCATTCCAGATTTCTGTTGTTTTCTGTTCTGTGTTCATGACAATGTTATTGATAATGATTTTATTGAACTAAAGTAACCATTTTTCAGCTGAAATTTTGGAGTTGGCTGGAAACGCTGCTAGGGACAACAAAAAGGGAAGGGTCACTCCCAGGCACATCCTGCTGGCTATTGCAAATGATGAAGAACTAAACCAGGTTTGTTGTGGCCTTTAGATTTGTTGAAGTTTTCTGTGATTTCCTTACTGGGTATAAAAGAAAAAAAGTTGTTAAAACATTTGTTTGTTAAAGCAATTATTCTTGAGTCCTTAACTGAAGAAATTAACAAGGTAGACCAAAAGAGAAAATGTTTTAAATGAATGATCAAAATATGATGAACTGAAAATATGTTCTGAATGGCCTGTAGGTGGAACAAACAGAAATTGGTTCACATTTAACCAAGAAAAATGAAATGTACATGCTAATTGTTGACAAAAGACTCCTGCAACCTTAGGAATGTTTTTTGTTTCATGCCATAGGATCTTGCAGCAGTTTCCCAGACTAGAAATTGTTCACTTATTCCTTGTCTTTTAAATCCTTCATAACAAAACTTATAACTCTTCAACTTTGATGGCATCTATTCCTCCCTATAAATTCAGAACAGCAATAACCCCTTAGAGGACAGCATGGTAGTGCAAAGCTTAGTGCTCTTGTCTCATAGCTCCAGGGATCTGGGTTCGATTCTGACCTCAGATGCTGTTTGTGCAGAGTTTGCATGTTCTCTCCATAACCTCATGGGTTTCATCTTACAGTTCCTGTTTACTCCAACATATCAAAGACAGGTTTATTGGCCACTGTAAATTACCCTTTCATGTAGGTTAATGGCAAAAAAGAATCAGTGGGGAGTTGATGGGCAGGTGAGAGAAAGAATAAATTGTAGGCAACGGGGAAATAAGTGAGGGAATGGGATTGATAGGATTGCTCCAAGGGTCAGCATAGACACAGTGGGCCAAATGGCCTCCTTTGTTGTAAGAAAATATAAATAAGAGAACCTGCCTTAAGATTTTTTTTAATGTAATCAAAATTGTGACATGAATTCTTGTTAATATTGCCTGATAGCCACAACTACCATCTTTGTGTTGTGATTGCTTTCCATATCTGAGAGTTGATTTGCCTAATCTCATGGAAATTTCAATGATTGTATGCTAGAATCAAGAAGGTAAAGTGGAAGAAGGTAGCTTTAGTGATAATATAACTGTCAGTCCTTGATTTTCTGTGTAAGAGTGATGGGTGTCACTAATTATTGTAGTTTCCCTACTGCCTCAGAACTTGGCTTTGTTATCCTGATGGTCTGTTTAGTTTCAGTAGCCTGTATCGTTTCTGTGGTGTCCAGATGCTATTTCATTCAATCCTTGAACAGGTGAATTCTGAGAACACCACATAACTAGGAACTTTGAACTGCAAATGCAGAAGATAGTTTGGAAGTAAGAGCTACTCATTTGGTGTTTTTGATTTGATCTCATATTAATAATTAGTGGAGTGATGATATG
Source organism: Pristis pectinata (assembly GCF_009764475.1). Lineage (NCBI taxonomy): Eukaryota > Metazoa > Chordata > Chondrichthyes > Rhinopristiformes > Pristidae > Pristis > Pristis pectinata. The sequence continues at coordinate 26,027,988 of NC_067408.1, read as the reverse complement.
GATCAAAGTTGTTCAAAATGGAATCAAACTTTTAACTTTTAGCCTCCTTTTCCTAGCTGCTCAAAGGTGTAACCATAGCTAGCGGAGGTGTCCTACCAAACATTCATCCAGAACTGTTGTCCAAGAAGCGAGGGTCTAAAGGAAAACTTGAAGCCATCATCACCCCACCCCCAGTAAAAAAAGCAAAGTCCTCGCAATCTACAAAGAAAACTGGTGGAAAGAAAGGCAAAAAGGGGGCAGGAAAAGGGGCTAAGGTACAGTTTAAAAATACAAAGTTAATTTTTATTTTATAAAATGTTGTGCAATGTAGAAGAACTTTATCCTTTGACAAGATTCTGCTAAAAAAGATAAGACTATTTTACTTCATTTGTTTAGCAGAGCAATGATGTTAATACAAAGAGGTAGATTTTGCCTATGATTTGTAAAATTGCTGATGGTTATATTGCATTGACTTTTTTAACATTGTTATTGTGCAGGATTTTGTTTAAGTTGATTGATATCTCAAATTGTTTGTCTCTCTTAAAAGATTCACTTTTGTTAGGGGAGGTACTTTAAATAGCATTCATCCAGAGAGAAAGGGAGAGAGAGATTTATTTTTCCAGTTTGAGTAACCACCCACCAGTGAAGATGATAGGTTCTGCTTGCTTATGATTCTGGGGACCTCTGGTGGAAACTACTGAAGCTATTTAAAAGTGAGAGGTTTCCATTTGTATTTGTGATTGTCTGATATCTGTAGTACTCAATAGGCAGCACTAAGTTGTGTAGAATCTATAATTAAGCAAAATAACTAGTCATTAGCAATTGAAAATTTTCAAAAGAAATGTAGATGCTGGAAATTTGAAATAAAAACACAAATGCTCAGCAGGTCAGGCAGCATTTGCAGAAAAAGAAACAGATAACATTGTAGCTTGAAGACTCCTCGAGGTAACTCAATATTTCCAGCACTTTCTATCTTATTGCCAATTACTATGATGATGACCACTGTTGGCTTGTTGTAGAAACCTATGTGATTCACTAATGTCCTTCGCTGGAGGAAATATGCTATTCTTACCCAGTTTGGTCTGTATGTGACCCCAGACCAACAAACATGTTGACTCTGAATTGCCCCTCTGACGTGACTGGTCAGTTGGACCACATTGAAACAGAAAGAATGAAAACAGGAGACAGAAGAGATTGCAGATGCTGAAATCTGGAGCAACAAAGAATATAAACCAAATGGACCACCAGACAACAACCTCAGCACAGAATTCAGATGCAGTAACATTGATGCAAGTCCATTTGAACTTGGAGTCCTTTTCAAGGACATCTGGAAACTGATACCCAAATTGGGAGAGCTATTTCACAGACCAATCAAGCAACATAATTGTACTTACAATATCATACCTTACAGACAATGTGCCAAACATGTCTATCACAATTCATGGCTACCTATCCCACTGGTGGGACAGCATCAGAGAGGGATGGTATAAAGGCAAGAGTGAGGGAGTAGTCCTGGAAGTCCCCAACGTTGACTCCAGACACCATGAGCTTTCAAGGCATAAAGGCAAACATGGACAAGGTAACTTCCTTCTGACTGTCAGCAACTGTCCTCCCTCAGCTGGTGAATTAATGCTCCTCCATGTTGAACAAAAGCTTACAGAAGTACTGCAAGTAAAAAAGGTGCAGAAAGTACTTTGGTTAGGGGACTTCATTATTCATTAGCAAGAGTATCTTGATAGCACCACCACACACTGAGCTGCACCAGGCATACCTAAAAATTAGGTATCAACCTGCTGAAGCTACAACACAAAATTGTATACATCGGAAACAGCATGCAGAAGACACAACTAAGTGATTTCACAACCGACTGATTGGATCAAAGCTCTGTAGTTGCCGCACAGAGCCATGAATGGTGGTGAACAATTAAACTGCTAATGTGAGTAGGAAAATCCAAGAATGTCCTGGGCAGACCCCAGCATGTGAGTGCTAAAGACTAGGCTAAAGCATTTGCAACCATGTTCAGCCAGACGGGCTAAGAGGATGATCCATCTCACTTTTCTCCTGAGGTCCCCATCATCACAGAAGCAGTATTCAGCTGATTTAATTCACTTCACTTGATACAGCAAAGACTCCATGGCCAGACAACATTTGGGATCTAGTGCTGATGACCTGCATTCTAGTACAGGCATAACAGTTACAACACTGGCATCTACCTGGGAATATGGAAATTAAACAGGACTAGCCACTGAAAAATTATGGTTTCAAGAGCAGAGGAGAAACTGTGTATTCTGTGGTGACTCGCCTTCTGACACCCCAAAGCCTTTCTACCATATACAAGGCACAGATCAGGAGCATGGTAAAATACTTGCCCAGATAAATGTGGCTCCAATAAAACTCAAGAAACTTGACACCTTCTAGAACAAAGCAACCTGCTTGATTGGCATCCCATCAAGCATCCTAAGTATTCATTCCCTTTATCACTAGCACACACGGCTGCAGTGTGTATCATTTAGAAAATGTATTACAATTATTTGTCCAGGCTACTCTGTCAGTACTCTCAAACCCACAGCCTCTAACATTAAGTAGGGCAAGTAAAGGAGGAGAATGGGAACATCATCACCTCCAGGTTCCACACCAAATCACACACCTTCCTGACTTGGAAATATGTTGTTAATACTTCATTGTTACTGGTTATAGATCCTGGAATTCCCTACCCAATATCCTTCTGACTGTACCTTCACAAGACGGATTGCAGTCGTTCAAGAATTAATGTTAGGCAATGAATGCTGACCTTGCCAGTGATGCCCAGATCTTGAATAATGTTTTTCTTGAGGAAAACTTGCATTTTTTAAGCGATGGACTTTAGTACCAGGGGCTCAGTTTTAGTGCTTAATGCTCACATACAGGGTAAGTACAGGTTATTTACAGAGTTTGCACAGTCTGCCAGAAAAAGCATCTTGTCATGGATTGTGCAGTGATGTATTTCTGTAACCATTCATGACAACAGAATTAACAGAAAATCTTAACTTTCATACTGCAAATGCCCAGTTCTTTGCATTTTAGCAGTCAGACTGGGATTTTAAGAAACAAATCATTATCTGAGTGTGAAACAGAACTCTTATTCACAAAATAAAAAGAATGTTTTTTCACCACAGAAGAAGCAAATAGAAGTCAGCAAAGCAGCTTCAGCAGATAGCACGACTGAGGGCAATCCTGGGGACACATTTACTATTCTCTCCACCAAAAGCCTCTTTCTTGGACAAAAGGTACAGGTATTCCTATTCAGGAGTATTTCATGGTAGCAGTTTTGTGATGTTATGCAATCCTGTCTTATTCACACATGGTACTAGCAGTATTATATTATGAATCAGCACTTCTTGCCCAAGAATGATCAGTTTGGAAACTTGTAGCCAAAGGAAATTTTCTTTTTAGTTGTAATTTTGTAATTACCTAGAAAATACTAAAATAGCATTTGTGCAAATAGATTAATCTTTTGTGAGAAAATAATTTCACGAGAGAAAGATTTCTATAAAAACACTGACGTTACCCTTGAAATTTTTAAAAGTTACAATTCAAGGACTTTTTGTTATTTTATGAAAATATGTGTCTAAAACTTGATCATGATAGGATGTGTCCATTGACAGTACAGTCAGATATTGTTGAGCATAAGGGAACATTCAGTCCATTGTACCATGTTGGCTTATAAATTGAGCTATCCAAACAGTCCCATTCCCAAACTCTTTCCCCCAAAACCTATAAATTTGTTTTCATTGAAATATTGATCTAATTCTCTAATGAAAGGTACTGTTGAATCTGCTTCCACAATTCTTTCTCCAATAATTTAAGCCTTTGAAATATTTTTATAATAAAAATTTATAATTGACAACTTGTGGTGACACAATCTGTTAATTTCTATTTATACTGTCAACAATAGTATTGAGCAAATTCCATTTCATTAATGGAGAAACCTAACCTTAAACCAGACTTCTGAAGGTCATTTGTCTTCCTCTCCCATTTATTGCTATTTTTCCCCATTGTCTGAACAATAGACAGGAGTTGCATTAAGAAACCGCCGCACATAGCAAAAATTTGAAACCCCAAAATAGATTGTTTGTAAACAAATTACAGAAGCTTGGGGATTTGTCGATGCCTTTAATTACTAAGGAGAATCAGAATCCAAAAGAAGTTCTACTAAACCTGTGGGAATACATTGCATTGGTTGCTGTGTGTAGCTATGTTGTAAGATTGACCTTTATAAATTATGTTATACATCACTGAGTTCAGCAACCAAAATAGTTCTTCTTGAACATTACAGCATTGTTCCCATTGATGATGGCTGCCACTGTTTTGACATTCCAGGGTTGTACCCTTTTCCACCTTTCCTGGAGCAGACACAAATTAATGTAGAATTTCACAGAAGTCCAGAGAAAAAAATTCCAGTTTGGCTCTTTAGGTCTATATGTCAGCTTTTTGCTACAACAATATAAATGTAGTTCCGCTGCTCAGTTTTCTTTCTGTAGATCTTTATTTACCTCTGCTTAGTGTTTATTAGATTTTTCCTTGGTGAAATATTCTTTGCTCTATCAACCTGCTGTAAAATTTCTTCCAGTGTTTGTACATGTCTCTGCATGAGAAGGCCATATACTGAGGCAGCACTACAGTGTTGTTTAAACTCAGGCCCTGTCCATAAGTAGACATTATAGAAGATATAGCACTATGCAAAGAGGAGTGTATGGGATAGTGATTTACCAGGAGCATCAGAGAACACCACTGCTTTCTTTGTTAAATGGTGATAAAGCATACTTTGCATCCACTATTCCTCACATACACCTAAATTAACGCCTCTTACACAGATAATTTGGTCATTTTAACTCACTTATTTATGTAGTCTTGCCACCTGCAAATTGGCTGCCAGTTTCCTCTCATTATGGGAGTAAGAAATTGAAAATTCATTGACTGTGAAAAGATTGCATCTAATCTATACCACTCTCTTATGAAGAGATAATCTTACATTGATGATTCCTCACTACTTAGTCATCAACCAGCAAACATTGACTTGATTTTTAATTTTTAAAACATCAACTACATTTCCTAGTGCTTTAAAATTTAAGAAGGTATACTTTTTGTAATCTTGGGTCCCACTACAGAGAAGTAGTTTACCATCTATGGTATCATGTAGACACCTAATAGTAAAACATTTAACCATTTGAAGAAAAGGGTGTATACTTTTCAGGCTGTACCACCTTTCCTTAGGTAATTCTCAGACTTTTGTCACTGACAACCAAGAGAAGCACTAACCAGGTCACATCCCTAATGGAGATATGAAAGTTCATTAAGATAATGGACACATGACCACACCTTTTGCATAAGGCTGCCTACATAACTTGATATATTTAAAAAAAAATATTTTGGTGCATACAAGTGGCTTTAAATTAGCAAAATGATGATGATTGATAGTTAAGTTGAATTATTTAAAAATTAATACAAGCGATCATGTATTTGGCCTGACTCATATCTGCCAGTATTTAAGAACTAAAAACTAGAAGAAGGCCATTTGACCTCTCACCCTTGCTCTGCCATTCATTAAAATTGTGGTTGATCTTTTACCCCAACATACTTTCTAGCACTAACCCTATCAATATCTTTCTTGAGTTATCCAAATATCAATACCCTATCAATATCGATCTTGAGTTATCTAGCTTGAGTTCTCCATCAATTGATGGAGATTGTGTACAGCTGTGGTCCTAGCACTGATTCTAACAGCCTCCTACTAGTCATAACCTCCCAACTGAAAAATGACCTGTTTATTTCTGTCCATTTCCCTCCATAGATGCTGTCTGACTCACTGAGTTCCTTCAGTGCTTTGTATGTTGCTCCAGATTCCAACATCTGCAGTCTCTTGTGTCTCCTGTTTATTTCGACTCCGTTTTCTGTTGGTTACCAGTCCTTAATCTATGCTGGGATACTAACCCAAAATGCTATTTACTATAATTTTGTTTAATAACCCTTTGTGTTCAAATATCTTCTGAAAATCTATGTAAACCACAAGCACTTTATCTATTCTACTAGATCAGAGTTAACTCAGCCCAATGTTTTCTAAGTGCTCAATTATCAGTTCCTTAATCATTCAGGACTGAGAAGAGGAGAAATTTCTTCACCCAGTGGGTAGCAGATCTTTGGAATTCACTACCCAAGAAAGCTTAAAAACTCTTCTAGTCATGTCAGACTAACTGCTTCCCTATTTTATCTCTTTTCCCTGTCTTAACTAATTTTAGCAGTATTATTGCAGATACCTTCTTTCTCTACAAGAATACTATTGTTAATTCCATGAGCCCCCTTCGGCATGTTCTGGTTTTCTTTTCTCCCCCTCCTTTTCTTTTTACCACCTGTTCTTAAATGTTGGCATGATCTTCGTTTCTGTCACTAACTCAGATAGTGCATAATATATCTACCAAACATTTGACATTTTTTCCTTTCTTCTACATGTCTCGAATTCAATTTTGTATTGTTGTAGAGTCTCATCCACTTTGCTATAGCCCTTTTATAATTTTAAGCATCTCCATTGCTTCATAATCTCTTCTATTCTAACAGATAATCAAATTATGTCACATCTCTTTTGTATTTTAGCTGTACCTATCAAATACCATCTTCATGAATTTATGCACTACTGTGCATCATCTCTCAAAACAGTTCAAAAGTACTTCTGTGATCTTACTAGGGTTTTATATAGATTCACAGTCATACCTTGATTTTCACAAACTGTACTTCTTTCCACAAACCTATTATTATTTTATGGTCTTAGGTATTTTTGCTACTTTTAAAGTCTGGAGTAGCTAATGCACCAAATTTTCTTGCTCATCAATACCACACAACCCCTTTATTCCCATTCAAAATACAGGCTCTCAATCTGACACAATTTTCCATCTACCGCTTTTCAAATATTTCACCATTTTATTAATATTCCCTTTCCAAGTTTGTTTACTCCTTAACATTATTTAGTACCTTTTATGTTTATGTTGCCTGCAGACTTCAACACTAATCCGCTAACATTATATCCAAATCCTTGATGTAACAAAATAAACAAAAATTGTTGTAGAATAGCATATGTGCAAGATGGTTACCCAGTCACGTGGAAGATGTATGGTTAACTCCTAATTTCTATCTACTCCCCTTACTCCCTTCCTACTTTTTAATCTAATTTTTTATCCTTACTTGAATTTCATTGTACTTAAACTCCTGCAGTAGCCTCCTGTGTAGTAATGACATACAACCTATAAGAAATTGCCTTTTGTATGAACCAGATGATCCAAGTACAAAATAAGGTACAGAAAGGTAGCCACTCCATAAGGAAGTACTCAATAATGCTGGTAGCATTATCTACAGGAATGGTGGATGGGGGAGAAAACTGGAGATTAAAATAAAACTGCTGTTTTTGTTTCATAATAAATGTGTTGTGTTTCTGCAGAGCTTGCTGTCCTTCATCCTCTGCTTCAGTGTTTTTTTTTGTTTTACCCCAACCATCCCCACCCCTTGTTTTCCTTCTACCCTGTTACTTTTGTATCAATGCTTTTCCTTGCAGTTACACCTTATTCACAGTGAACTCAGTAACATAGCGAGCTTCGAGGTGGAGGCCATTATCAATCCTACCAGTGCTGACATTGAGCTAAAAGATGACCTAGGTAAATAAAATGTGACTTTGCAGGTAACGATGGCTGAAAGCATTATGGAATTTAAAATGTGCATCAGGTTCTGGGGATTCATTATGATGGTAGATTTTGTTTATTCTCACTAAGGTTTTCCAGCGTTGACAGTGAGTACATTTCCATAATTCACTCCAGTTCACCGTTACCTATTCTAATGGGTGGGGTACACCATCCTTTGAAAAATCCTCCCCATTGTCCAAAGCAAAGTACTTCAAAACATTAACAGGAGTAGTTTCAAAATGCACATTTAATAGAAAGTGCCATCATAAATCATTAAAAAGGCATTGGCTTCTCCATAAAGTGTTTAGCTTATCTTTTTGCTTTGGGGCATAAAGATCTTATGGCTTTTATGCTATGATGCTTTGAGAAAGAGCTCCAACATAAGTTTTGTTAACAACATATTTTTCTAAAAGAAAGTGAGTAAAAGGTTTTGCAAAACACTTTTCAAATGGACAAATCCACTTTTAAGATAATTTTCAAGATATTAGGCACAATGACAGAGTAACATTAAAAAATCAAAAATTCCAAACCACAGGTTTGGTCACTGCTCCATGTATCCAGATCTCTGTTTGTCTCTTCTTTAACTTGAATAAGAGTTGGTTAAAAAACAAACTTTGCTTGTCGTGGGAAGTAGGATCTTTGAAAGATGGTTTATAAGATTTAAAAATAAAACTTTGTGGTAATGTGTTGATGGTTGATTGGAGCAGAGGAAGCAGATTCAGACCTGGAGACCACTGTTGGGCTGAATCAGTTTGAAGATTTTTTTTAGCTGATCATCGTTAAGTTTTCAATCTGAAATGTCTCTGATTTGCTTGCTCTATGCAAATTTAAACAGGTGTTATTGTTTGCAGGAGTCATCTCTGAAAGACTGCTGATAATCCAGTCTGTCAGTTTTCTTTCCAGCATGGTTGATGTTCTGTATGTTTATTTGCCTGTTATAGTTACAAGTTGTGCAGGCTGACATTGCAACAATTGACAGTGATGTTGTCGTTCACCCTACGAACTCTGACTTCTACATTGGTGGGGAAGTAGGTAATGAAAACTTCTGTGCAGTGAGTGCATGTCGATCAGTGGCAAACTCTGTCCTGCTTGGCTCTCTAGATTGGCACTTCCTGCTTCCAGCAATAGCAAATTTTAAAAAAAATCAATTTCCCTTCTTCTTTTGGGGGCATTCAGGTTGTCGTTGAATAGGGATAAATCTCTCCTTACCTTCAGGGAGTCTGGGTTTCAATGCAACTTGGGCATACTAAAAGGCCAAAAAGAAATGATTTGAGGCGACTTTAACCTACTTACTGGTGGTTGTTAGCCACTGTGCCAAATTTGAAATGCCTCAATTAAATTAATCATATTGATCATTGTAGGCACATTTCTTTTTCCGTGATTGTTTTGCTGGAAGGATGAACAGACCAACAGACTGAATTTTAAAACTAACGTTGTTTTCAATTTTCAATTCATGCACTGGTAAAGATACTATTTGTTATTGTTTCCACTGAGGTTCTAGGCCCAGCAGAAGCCCAGATAGCATCTTTACTCCAAACGCACAGTCAGTGTGATTTGTAGCAGGCACAATAGCTAACAGTGGTGATGCATAGTGACCGTGCCAAGACAAATTTGTAAATTATGTTCATACTTACTGCTGCAGAGGATCTATTTTTGTTCATTAAAGTGAAATATTCAAACTGGAAAACGAAACCATTTTGAACCACTTTGACAATGTTAAACTTTTCCATTCATATTTGAATGGATTAAATACAGACCATTAAAAAGCATTTCCACCACCACTTTACTAGGGAATCTGTTTTAAACCAGTTTGGCAATTCCATCTTCCATGTCAGCTGATTCTCATTGTGAGATTGCTGGTTTACTGCCAGCTTGTATAATGAAAGTTTTATGCTGTGTGCATTCCTTGGAACTTTTTAACATTGACTATTGTCAGAATTGTGGCGGCCTTTGTGGTAATGGTATTCCCATTATATCTTGGTGGGGAATTTACATGACTTTGAGCCAGAAGAAATGAAGGACAGCAATATATCTGGAAAATTAAGACCTACAAGTCATGCTATAGCCATGAAATTACCTTTTTTGCCCTTCATGGTAGTAGAGGAAGCAGAGTTGTGGGATTGATCAGAGTAAGGTTGGTGAGTATCCACAGTACCTCCTGTGGATCAAATGTACTGCAACCACATTGCGTCAGTTGTGTGGAAGGTGGAAACTGAATGCAGCAAGAGAACCAAATAAATATTGTTTTTAACCCTGGATGGTGCTAAACCCCTTGAGGTTTCTTGTGGCTACATCTGTTGAAGTAAGTGGTAAACATTCAGTAACACTCCTGATCTAATTTGCAGTCTATAGAGCAGAAATCAAGCAGTGAATCTTTTTGTTGTAGTGCTTTCATCCTATGCTTTGCTCTCGTAGCTGCTGCTGTGTGAGTATAACTAGTCAGTGATGGCATCTAAAATGTTGGTAGTGGAGGTGGTTGAGGATTTTTATGATGACTTTTGTTTGCCAAGTAACCAACACAGATATTCCTTGCCAGCTGTGGGCTAGGTTGGGTTCCTTCTTTAATGAAGAAACTATCAGTGAAACTGAATACTGACGTCATCATTAAATAGTTCTTCTCCTGCCCATAAGATGTAACAGCTGAAGATGTTTGAGCCCATTTCTAGACCTCTTCAGGTAGTAGGTGATTGGAGATTCATAAGAATAACTTCAAGTCACTTCTTTCTCTCCAATATATTAGTTTCTACCCTCCTCCATGATTAGTGTCTGCTTGGCATTTTCCTCACAGCTCCAGAGAAAATATCAGAAATTTAACATGTGAGGCACTTCTGGACATGGTCTTGAATGCTTGGAATTTCAGTATACCTCATTTTTAAGTACTTGAACTGTAGGGTTTGCACTCAGTGGAAAATCACAATGTAGTGCTTTTTAAATCCACAATTACAATGCATGGGAATTATTGGTAAGCAGTCATGCAGTTTTCAGAGAATTCTGCGGACACAAATGAACAGTGAACATCGCTGCTAATGTGGCAGAATCACAAGTGTTTATATAATTTGCTGTACATCAAGCAGAAAAGAAATTCCTGATTCATTTGACAAATATATTCATTAAATGTAGTCACACTACAAAACTTTGTTTATAATTTGCTTTTGCAGTTTCTTGCAGGCAAGTAATTAACATCAGACTTCTGAGCACACCAGATATACTGCAAACTGGGGCTCATCATAACACATTTTTTTAAACTTCAATTTCCTGGTGAAAGACATTTTCAGTCTTTTTTATTGATCTTACAACTTTTTAAAAAAAAAATTATAGTTACTCCAAATGCAAACTTTTTGTTTAATCACAGATAACAGTCTTGCTTCATTGCCTCTGGACTGTATAGTGTGGGGTGCTCAGAGGGTTGCACCTGGTGAAAATGGGCACGTGGCTGTGCTTTGTTACTTGTGATACTCTACATTATAGACAATGTACATTGCAATGAATGGAAAAAGGTTTGAATTACAGTAGCAAATGGATTCCTTATTAAAACTTGCTGAAAGATTTGGTATCCTTTATTGATCATATGTCATCTTCACCTTGGCAATCACCTCATTGGATCATGTTGCAAGCTGAAAATTGAAGTGGAATTCAAAAACTGAGCCTATCCTTGCGGACAAAAGGGATTTTAAATAAAAAAAATCCATCCCTTATTTTCAAATTTATTAAGATATTCTGTACTAGTCTAACTTTTGGAAGATTCTCACAAGTAGATTTGAGAGAGCAAAAAACAAACTGCTGCAGGAACTCAGCGGATCAAGCAGCCACTGTAGAGGGAAATAGACATCCGATGTTTCAACCCAAAATGTCTACTGTCCTTTCCCTCTACAGGTCTGCCTGACCTGCTGAGCTCCACTAGCAGTTTGGTTTTTTTTTGTTCCAGATTCCAGCATCTGCAGTCTCTAGATTTGAGAGACACTGCTTTGAATTTGGTTTGATTAAATCTAATGGAAAAGGAAGCATCAAATATTGTGGTGGTGAAACAGTGTGGAACTTAAATACTGGCAAATATTTTTAAAAACTAGGTTGTAATGTTCCAATTCAGCATTACACTGTATTTTGAAGAACTCTGACTGATTCTCAGTTTCTTCACATTCATAGTGTTTTTTTTAATTGTACATTGCAGTAAGTTGTATTCCAGTGAAGTAAATTTGCACAATTCCTTTTGTGTCCTATCTCTGGGACATTGAATTCATCTGGCTATTCCACTTCTAAACCTGAGGAGAATTTGAATCCCCATGGTTTGAACTGATTTGCAACATATGGTTTGTCTGTCAGCTGCTACATGACTAGAGAAAACCATGATTGCTCTTATTTCAGCAACAACAGCAGTTTACAGAAATATCTAACAGGCAGAGTTGACACTCTGTTTGCTTCACAACATTCTGATCTGTAATCACCCACCAGTGCAGGTCTTGTTCATCAGGGGTACATCAAGCAATTTTCAAGCCACTATTGTACCTACTCATGAGTTGATAGCATGCATCTACTCATTGTACATTTGCCATTGAGGTCAGAGTTGGCGATTTATCCCATTATAGAGGGACATGAATTATACTCTACTAGTAAGATTAATTAAGGTTAATTAAAATTAATTGATAAAGACTGACACCCGTCTTTGGCTTCCTTGAACTCCCTTGGCATGCAGAGAAGCAAACAAAGTTTTATCCTTCAATATTTTTTTTACTATCCAGTTTAGTGGAACTCCTCTCAATTGGTTCCATTCCATTTGTTGCATCCTTAGCCAGAGCATCTTCATCAATGAGTTTTATCTTGCCTCCACACGATTAAGCTTGCATTCAACCAGTTATTTAAATTGGGATACAATTCAGAGCAATCCTGCAGCTTTTGTTTTGGTCTTGTTTTATTATGGGTTAGCTTTATCCTGTAGAGGGAGCAATACAGCAAACTCCTTCCTGCAAACAGTCGACAGCCTGTGTAATTTGCCTAAAAAGGGTGGAGGATAACATAAAACGATTATGTTTGCAGTTACAATTGATTCTCCATCACTTAAATTCCAGGACAAATCGTGCCTTATTGTGGAATGCAAAGGAAACTCCAATATTTTCCACACTACCAACTATTTCCTTACTTTTACCTTCAGACCCCCTCCACCCTCACCAATACATCAGGTAACTTAGTCTCAATCATGATGACAAAGAAGTCTATTTGTCCAGCTGCTCTGCTGCATTCCCTCCTTCTCCACCAAATTTCCCCCGGCACATCCCCATGAAACCACATCTTTTTGTTTATTACTTTCTATCCTCCTTCATGATCTCCAGTCTATCTCCTGCCCTTTTTAATTCATAGCCACTAAAGTTCTGACCACACAACTGCCCTTGCTTTTTTCCTGTGCTCACTGACAATATGTAGGTGATCTCCTGGGCAGTGACCCTCCTTTCAAAAATGTCATTATCTTCTTCAAAAACCTTGCAGACAATCTTGGTTCCATGCCCTCTTTAAAATCCTTAAATGTGTCTCATACCAAAGCTGTGCCCATCTTTCCCTCAGATCTCTTTTTTGAATCTGTAAGACCATATTTAAAGGCTTATTTAAAGTCAAATGTATAAAAGACATTTGGCCGGATCAATCACACCATCATCCTATAATGCATTTCTTTTGACCAGTTTAGTGGAAATGTTCTCATTTTGTTCCACTTCCATTTTGCACCTCAGCCAGAATATCTCCAGCACTGGGTTCTTGTCTCCATAGTGTGATCTCCGGATTCCCTCTAAGATTTAAACTTGACCTCATAACTTATGTTGTACTTTAGCAACATTATGGTGACAAAGAAGATTCCGAGTCAGGCTGTGCCTGTACTCTGACAACAACCAGTCTTATCTCTCCATCATCTCTCAAACCCTCACTACCTCTGCACCAGGTCACTTGTCCAATATCCAGTCCTGGAGGAGCTCCTATCTCATCCAGTAAAACAGCAAAGCAATTATCATACATCGTTGCCACCATTTTCACCCTTCGCTGGTTGATGTCTCAAGTTGAACCAGTTTACTTTAATGTCCGATTTAGTTGAGAACCACACTTATGGTCCTATATCCTCTTCTGTATATAAGCGGTGTTATGAAATAGAGATACGTAATCTGTCTCCAACCCTGCCTAAGATTGTCTGTTACCAAAACCTTTATGCATTCCTTTATCAATGCAAACTATTCCAGTGCTTTCTTAACTGGCCTCCCATATCTATTCAACCTATTGAGAACTGTGCTAGATGGTAGCCTTTCCCACACAAAATCGCATTTACACATCATCCTGTGCTCACTTCCTATGTTAGATCCTAGTCTTCCAGCCTCAAACTAATTAATTTATTCTCATTTTCATATCCTTTAATTCCTCATTCCTCTTCATCTCTGAAATGGTCTCCATCCTCTGCAGCTATCCAGTTGCTCCATGTTTATCCATCTCTGGGCTCTTGGGTATCCCAAGCTCCCTTCTCCCACCTCGGCAAACCATGCCTTCAGCTGTTTAGGCTATGGCTCTGGAATTCCTTCCCTACACGTCTTAGTCTCCACACCCTTCCCCTCGTTCCCACCTTTTTGACCAAACCTTTAGTCACTCCAACTAATGGGACCTCCTGCTCAGATTCATTTTTGTTTGATATTACTTCAATGAAGTAGTATAGAGCTTTTTGTTACTAGATTCACCATTTAAAAGCAGGTTGTTGTTGTACAAAATCAAAAAACAGCCAAAACCAACTAAGTGCATCTATCCTGTGGTCCCTGTGGACCTTGTCGTTGATTGACATGCAGTTGATCAACCCTCCTGAGCTTGGAATTCTGGCATATTGTTGTAACACTGTGAAGGAAGCTTTATATCCAATCCATGCTGTACTTGGCTTGCCAATACTTGACACCAGCTTTACAAGATAAAATGAATAGATCTTCCTCATTAACTACTTCTGATTTGCCAGTAACTGTAAGGCAGATTTATGATTTAAAAAAAAGAGGGAAATTTGACAGATTTCAATTTGCATTGGAGCATACAACCAGCTCTGCAGATGGGCTGCTTTTTAAAGCAGTTGTCTGATTTTCCTTTTCTTTCAGTGGAGAGGAATATCATCCAGTTCCTATCATGGATAATTGACCTGGAATGCCTGTTACATTAACCATAATCCACTGTGCATTTTTTAGGGTTGATTGTATTGCAGGTGCAACATAGTAATACCCGAATTGACTTAGTGTAGAGTAATTCGGCAGATTTTGCTCATGGAAACAGACTTCTATATAACATGGCATCTCATAAAACTTTGATCAGATGCTTCAGCTTGCAATAAATCTGCTTTTTGCTGTACTTCCTTGGGATAATTTATTAGATTATTTTTATAGAGGTTCTTATTTTCAGAACAATTCGAATTCAGCTAAGATTAAGTAATGAGAAATAAATTAATTTGGTTACTCATGAATTATTAATTGACAGGAATTTGAATTACTATAAAAGGAATATCATTATATCAGCTTCTATGAAAGGTAGATCTTAATTATATTAATTTGTAAAATATACATCTTGAAGAACTTTGTTATGTACAATTTTCACTTAAATATTGAATGTCAACTGTAAGAAATGATCATTCGCCCAGAACAAATTTTTTTGCTTGCTCAGCATTTTAAAAAGATGTACAGGGATGTTTTTCTGCAGATGAGCAGTTAAAGGATCTCAATTGACCTGAAAACAACCTTTAGAAGATATGCTATGACATATTAAACATTTTTTACACTTTCCACAAATCCTTCAGTGTATGATATCTAATACCATGACATCTGATAAGAGTACATTTATGGCTTGCTGTCTGTCTAATTTGTATAAAATAACTCCCTTTGACATATCCACATCAGATTTCTCAAAGGTTCTTACTAACTTACAAATTCTGCTGTTTATTGTTCCCCTACCACCGTTGTAAATTCTAACTTCAATATTTAGGGAATGCTTTGGAGAAGAAGGGTGGCAAGGAGTTTACAGAAGCTGTTAACGAACTGCGCAAAAAGAATGGTCCCTTGGACACAGCAGGAGGTATGTTCACTTGTTCCATTTTATAGAATTATTGAGATGTACAGATCTTTGAGGCACTATGTACTGTACATACCAACCAACAAGTACCTTCCTATACTAATCCCATTTACTAATAATTGGTTTGCAGCCTTGGATACATGGTGTTTCAAGTGCTGATATAGCTGCTTCTTCAATGCATTCCAGATTCCAGTCATCCTCTGGGTGAATAAGTTCTTCCCCAGATACCCTCCAAACCCCTTACACAAACCTGTGCCCCTCTGTTACGAAGGAAACAGTTTCCTACTGTCTACCTTATCCCTGCCCCTCATAATTTTGTTTACTTCTAGCTGGAATCCCTCAGCCCCCTTTGCTCCAAAGAAAACAAGCCCAACTAAGTATCCAGTTCCTCCTTGTGACATTATGTAGGTCTCTTATCCCAGTGGGAGTCTGCATCTTTGGAACTGGACCTCAGTGAGAGTCAGTGTCTGTGGACCCACACTCCACTATGAGTCAGTGTCTGTAGAACTGTAGAATACTGATTGTAGGAAAGGCACAAAGAATTGGGAATTTTTTATATTAAAATTAAACTTTAAATTGAGTAATAACACACTGTATATGGGATACATCATTGCAATCTGGTATGATCAAGGTGTAAATAGTTTCATCTGTATTAGCTGGCACTTTTTGAATAAAACAAAGCTGAACAAAATTTTACAATATCAGATGATTAAACTGCATGTTTCTAGGTTTAGGTGGAACTAGCATTTCTAAAGTGTAGTTTCTTCTGCTTGCCAGTTATTTTTCCTGATATGCTTTAATATTCCTGTGTGTAAACGAATTTTACTCCAAAGAGGTCAAAATATTCATCAGATGAAATACGGCCAGACAAAGCTTCTTAGTATGAGCTGACTGCTTGGAATGTGCAGGTACAGCTAATGAACAACTCTTAATGTTTTCATCCCTGCTTGATATTTTGCTGTATCTACTTTTCAAGAGGCTCTGAATTTGTGTTTATAATTGCAAAGCTGGTATCTGCACATATATAACTAAATGTGGAAACTACTGTCAATGATGCTCTTCCCCTGCATATACTGCTTTGTTAAAATTATCAAAAGGACAATCAATGCAAAATGATTGAATCAGGATAAACCTCAATTTTTTATGCACTATTCTCGCTGTGAAAACCATTGAAAATGCTATGCTTTGTTTAATGAGGTATATTTGAGTCTGGAACAGTATACCATGTCATAACTATTACTGAAAAACCACTTTGACCCTGAAAAAGTAACCTTGTGCGGGGCCCCATTCCTTAAGAATAATTATTTCAAAAGCTCGTGATATTTCTACCCCCATAACCCACATTTATGTTCCAATTCTTATTTTATTCTCTTTGAAATGTTTAAAATGTTATAAAAGCTAGAGCATTTTATTTCCTGATTTGCTGTTTGTCAGAATACTTGAATCTGATGGACTGCTTGATAGTATCATTGTCAGATGCCATGGATCCCCTGCAGAAAGAACCTGTCAGAAATTATCATCAGGAAAGTTGAAGTCCAATCACACAACTCAGTGATACTTTGTGGGCAGATAATTTCGAGGTTACTATTCCCTTTGCCCAGACCAGAAAATCCATGTCAATGGGCTGATGTTATATAATTTATATCATTTTGGTCTTTGTTGCCTCTTGAGCTCTGAATATGCAAAACTGACAAATGAGCATCAGATTAAAATCGTGAATTATTCAGTATCTCAATTTCCCTCTTATTTTCATCCTTCTGATATGGGCAGGAATAACAGCAGTGGCATCCCTGCGGTATCTTGCTAAACTGTGCATCTAGGTAATTAATTTGACATTGCCACCTAACTGGTTGGTGCATTGTGACCGAGCCAAATGCTGGTCTTTTCCAGGTTCAAGACTGCCATCCTTTCTGGCATAGTCAGGAGTTTTAAACTTGGTGATACTTATACTTGCCCCTCTTGTACAACATCTTTGCAATACTTTCACTGCTGCCTTCTTGAAATTACCAAATTCAAAAACAAAGTATTAAGTCAGGATCTACTATTCCCCATTTGACAACCATCTGAATCCCCAAAGTTGGTCTCTGCAGATTTTATTTTACTGGGTCTGGGAAAGTTACTTTGATCTTATTTCTACTGGCTAATAAAGAGAATACTCTGATCTGATTTGGAAAAATTCCATTTTTTTTTTGCTAGCTGTGCTCAGTTCAGGCCATGGACTGCCAGCCAAATTTGTTATCCATTGCAATAGCCCTGGCTGGGGGTCAGACAAATGTGAGGAGCTCCTGGAGAAAACAGTGAAGAACTGTCTGGCATTAGCAGATGAAAAGAAGCTGAAGTCTATTGCCTTTCCTTCAATTGGCAGTGGCAGGTATGGAACCATTCTTCATCCTGTGGAATGCAAAATTGTCTAGTTTTAAAAGCAAAATAATTTGAATGAAATTTGTAGTGAATGCAGTTGACATCCGTACATGAGATATATATGCGCTGTATCTGCTATAGAGATAAAGCATTGCTAAAATCTGCATGGAAGATATTTGTCTTTGGGTGTCAGCACTTAACACATCTTTCAGTTAAGTCAGGTTGAGTTAACTGTCATGTGCACAAGTACATGTATACACAAGTGCAATGAAAAACTTACGTGCAACAGCATCACAGGCACATAGCATTAGAGACAAAACATTCACAAGGAAAACATAAATTAAACATAAATTGTACAAGAAACACAATTATAACAAAAATAAGCTAAAGCCTATTGTAGTGCAAAGTGGTCATAGTGTTACTATACTGAGGTAGTGATTAGGGTTGTCCAGGTTGGTTCAAAAACTGAATAGTTGAAGGGAAGTAGCTGTCTTGAACCTGGTAGTTAGGACTTCAGGCTACTGTACATCCTGCCCGATGGTAGCTGCGAGAAGATGGCATGGCCTGATTGGTGGGAATCTTTGGTAGATGCTACCTTCCTGAGGCAGTGCCTCCTGTAGATACTTTCGATGGTGGGGAGGGATGTGCCCATGATGTATTGGGTGAAACCACTTGCAGTCATCCTGCACATTCATTTGATTTATGTCAGTGTGGAGGCAAGCAAACCCTTCAATACCAGGGATCAAAGATAAATTTGTGTGACCATTTGTTATTGATGTAATAAGAATGGTACGTGTGCATGTATTCACTTCCCATCATTTTATTCATTAGCTTACTTATTTTAATGAAATTTTCTCCGCAATTGTAAAATGACCCTAATCTCACCAACATCCATGTCCTTCTCCCTGGTGAATACTGATGCGAAGTACTCATTAAAGGCCTTGCCCACTTCTGGCTCCATGCATAAATTCCCTCCTTTGTCCTTGACTGGACATACTCTTTCCCTGGCTACCCTCTTGCTCCTAATATACTAATAAAATGCCTTGGGATTCTTCTTAATTCTAGTTGCCAAGGATATTTCTTGGTCCCTTTTAGTCCTAATTTCTTGTTTAAGTTCTTTCCTGCTTTCTTTATATTCCTGAAGGGCCTTGTCTGATTTCAGCTTCTTGAACTTTACATATGCTTCCTTTTTCTTCTTAGCTAAAGTTACAGTATCTTTTGTCACCCAAGATTCCCGAACTTTGCCATCCTTACCTTTAATCCTCACAGAAACATGCTGGTCCTGAACTCTAACCAACTGGCCTTCAAAAGACTCTTACATGTCAGATGTGGATTTACCCTTAAACAGCCACTCCCAATCTACTTTCTCTAGTTCCTGCCTAATACTGTTGTAATTAGCCTTCCCCTAATTTAGCACTTTCACCTGAGGACCAGTCTTATCCTCATCCATAACTATCTTAAAACTTACGGAATTGTGGTCACTGTTCCCAAAAATGTTCTCTCACTAAAAATTCAATCACCTGGCCATGCCCATATCACAGTATAAAGTCCAGTATGGTCCCAATCCCTAGTTGGACTATCTACGTTTTACTTCAAGAAACCCTTCTGGATGCACCTAACAAGTTCTGCCCCATCCAAGCCTAAGGAGTCCCATTCAATTTTGGGGAAGTTAAAGTAACCCACTGCACTAATCCTGTTGTTTTCACATCTTTCCATGATCGGCCTACATGTATGTTCCTCCAGCTCCTGCTGGCTATTGGGAGGCCTATAGTATAGATTCAAGGCATTTTCCTCCAGGTCATTTATTGTAAGTGGCCTGGATTACATTTGTTCCACCACCTCCTCTGGCAGTGCTCCAGAGTGGATAGCAACCACTCTCTATGTAAAAAAAAAATTACCCCTCAAATCCCCTTTAAAATCTTAAACCGATGTCCCCTTGTTTTTGATCCCCCTACCAGGGGAAAAAAAGGATTTTGACTAACTGCTGTATCTATGCCTCTCATAATATTACGTAGTTCTGTCAGGTCACCTCTCAGCCTCTTTGACTTCAGGAAAAACAAGTGCAGCCTATCCAAGTGGAAAAGACTTTGTGTCCTTTTCATTGTGTTTTTCTAAAACATTGCTCTGCCATCGATCTACAGTAAAACTCCGATAAACCGGCACGCTCGGAATTTTGGTAATGCTGGACTAGCAGATTTTCTAGACTGTTGGATGTTACTCCGTATTAATAGGCAACACATTTTTAATTCACTTTTTTGAAGTTATAATAAATTTCCCAGTGAAAGAGTTAAGTTTAAAGGGAGCAGAGAAAATGGGACCTTAGTCAGTTTAATGAAAGCTTGGGAACCAGGGCCCAGCAGGTCAGAAAGGAGTATAAGAACCAGGCACCCAGCAAATGGGAAGGGAGCATGCGAACAAGGGCCCCCACAAGTCAAAAGGGAGCTCAGGAAGTTGGGAGAGTTAGAAGGGAACGTGAAAACTGGGCTCTAGTGAGATGGAAGGGAGCATGGGAAAACATTACATGATGAGTCAGATGTCGAACCATTAGGATTTCCAATTGGTCAGATAGTGGATTATCAGTTTTACTGTATCTACTCCTCTAACCTGCCCTTGACCTTCTGCATTCTCTATTCATCCTTGCAATTTGCGCATCCTCCAGTTTTGTGCACTTAATGTAATTACTTTTGTTTGTATGCCCAGATCATGGACATTCATGGAAATAGATTTGCTAATTTGATTCTAGAATTTTGCAAAATACAGTGATTCGTGTGTTGCTGGGCATACAATTTGTTAGTTCAATGCTCTGAAGCAGGAGCTTGAGTTAATACACTGAATTTCACTATGTTGTTCAGAGGGGCACAGTAGTGTGTGGTGAAGTTACTCGACTAAGCAACCAATAAATCTGGAATTTGAAAAAAAAATATCAGTAGTCACAACCATGAAGCTCTCAGATTGCCATAAAAATCCATCTGGTTCATTAAAGTCCTACAAGGGAATCTGTCATTTTTACTTGGCCTAGCCTATGTCTGATTCACCAGGAAGGGTGACAACAAATTAGAATCAGATTTATGCTAGAATTGCTCACAGTATCTACAACCAACAAACAAATAAACATAACAGCAGAAAGCTGGTTGCTCCTGTAGCTTATGTGGAGTCTATGATGAGACAAGTTATCTGTGGCTTGAATGCCAGAGCATAATTTGTGCTTCCTTGTATACCAGTTCACAGATGTGCAGTGCTAACCAGTTGTTAATTCCTCAACAGAAATGGGTTTCCCAAGCAGAGTGCTGCCCAGCTGATCCTGAAAGCCATTTCCAGCTACTTCGTATCTACAATGTCATCCTCAATCAAAACTGTCTACTTCGTTCTTTTTGATAGTGAAAGTATAGGGATTTACGTCCAGGAAATGGCTAAACTGGACGCTAATTAAAGGTGTAAACTCACCGAAAGAGTTCCTCAACATTGTGACACAGACCACTTTTTTTGTAAGTTACTGAAGCAAAACAGGGCAGGCAATTCAAAGGAATCTTTAATTAGCATCTGGTTCTTAATTTTACAATGGCACTGACATTTGGCTTGAAAATGGATTATGCACTGTTGTCAGAAAGTCACTAGAATTCATTGTAATTTAGTATATATTTTGTAGTTTTTAATTTGCATCAGAAAAAGACAAAAAGGATTGCTTGTAGTCCGATGTTGCCAGTCTGAATATTTTTAATTCTTAACTGGGAGAGATGGGAGATACATTTTGTAACTCTGTTGTGGTACATTGATGTGCACCAAGATAACTCTTTGAAATCACATGGTGCTATAAAACTGTATTTTGTTTACATTACATCTAATCACCACAAATGATTGTCAAGAGTTATGATAAAATGGAGTTTGTCATTTGTTTATTAAATGGTTGGACTGTGGTGGCACATCTGTCTTTTATATAAATGTTGTGTTCTTTCATTTTGATTCAAATCAGTTTGATTTACTATGCAAACAAGAAATACTGTGGTTTGGAAGAGGCATTATGTATAGCCATGTTCACACCTTTGTAAACGCTATTAGAAAGTCATCCCTCTTAACTTGCAAAACTAAAAACCAGGAACTCTTTGGGGCACTGAATTTCTTGATGCCATTTACACAGTGGTTAATGGTTAATTCATACTTGTGACAGAAAATTATGCTCGTCACCAACAGAAAAGCTACATGTAAGTTCCAGCGATAAGTTCTTTTCAATAATCTGAATGCTATTTAAGTGACAGTCAATGAATTCCTCCTTCATGCTCTCCTACGCCAAACCATCCCCAACCCCTGACAACTTCCAACATAATCACTTCATCAGCTCATTTTTGGGTCTATCAAGTACTCTTAGAGGCCAGCAGTTTCCACTGACTATCACACAAGAACGACAAAATGAAAAAAGCACAGTCAGCATTTGATATTTAAAAAAAAACACAAGATCCCCTTATGCAGGTTTGAGGCATAAATATCACACTCTTGTGTGAGATTATCACTGAGCCAGCAATCCTTATCAGTTATCCTAACTGCTGAGAGCAGACACTAGCACTGCCAGTAACCCCCTCAAACCAATCACTGACTTTACAGAGCAGACACTGGCACTGCCAGTGACTTCCTCAAACTGAGCACTGGCCCCACTGAGAGGAGACACTGGCATTGCCAGTGACAATGTCTCCCTCAAACCCAGCACTGACTTTACAGAGCAGACATTGGCACTGCCAGTGACTCCCTCAAACCCAGGTTAGGAACGAGTAGCAGATCACCGTCTTTCATGCCTCTGTACTATGGAAATTACTGTTTTCCATACCCCTTACGGCAATGTCCACACTCCTAATCCACTGCTCTACTCCTTTGATAAGGGGGTGCATTATCCCCTGTGGAATTATCCTCCTGAATACAAATGGTTAAGCAGAAATTTTAAAAAAATTGAGGTAAAAAATACAGCTCACAAAAACTGGAATCTGCCTAAAGGACAGTTAACAAGTTGCTAGTTAACTGATAAACCTTGCTAGTTAGGTAAAACTGTTTATATCAGAAGCTAGCAGCCTAGGTCTGTATATCAAGGTAACAACAAAAAAACATGGTACAACCAGGAATCAACCTACCTGGAGATGAAGGTGTCAGTGGCCCATCAGGAACCAATCATGCACCGACATGAGGATGAACGTCAAAGCCTCAGATGGAGCAGGAGTGGACCGTGCCAGTCTAACTCGAGCAAGAGCGCTTGGCTCAGATTGCCTCTCTGAGAAGCATTTGTACTCAGCAACCTTCAGCTGTTGAAATAGCTTGAATAATTTGAAAGTAGAATAGTGATATGTAATAGTGGCAAGAGCATCAATAGTATTTGTAGAAGGTATGACAACCTAAATAAAGTTATTTGGTTGAGGGATCCTGGTCATCTGTCTTGTAAATCGCAAAGTTGAACTTCTTTAAGGGTTGATATGTTTCTGTTCTTACCCCCCACCACCCCTGTCAGCTTGCAATAAAATCAGTATTTGTTGTGACAGGCACTGGGCACTTATTACTAAGTTTAAGCAAAAGTAAATTGAGAAACATTTCCCATAGATGAGAATTCCTTCAACCTTTAGCATTATCCAAGAACGGGGTCAGGTGAAAGGAAGTTTGAGGTGCTTCCATTGCAGCCAATCAGCCGATGAAGCAGGAAGCAGGTGGTGGCTGCTCACTGCAGCCTCCTTGAGCAAGACCTCCAACTAACTGGACCTGGAGGCTACACCCTGCCTGTATCTGTCAAAGTGACCACAGTCCTTGGATCTAGTCTTTCAAATCACTCCGATGTGCTCTGCCTGAGATACGTGTAGGATTTAGTCTGCTGCACAACAAATACATAAGGAAATATATCAGGCAATACATCACAAATGCATCTACCCGCCTCGCTCCCACATCATTAGCGGCCTTATTCATATGGTCTACCATGTATGTTAACTTGTTTACAGATCATGGCAGCCAGAATGAGAGGATCTGTTGCTGTGACAGAATTTGGATAGGTGCATGGTTGATAGATTCCACTTGTGGCAATCAAGGTACTAAAGTAGATATTGTTCCATTAAGGAGTGGCTTGTCTGCCGCCATGGGAATATCTTTCCCCAGCTGTTCATGACACAGGAAACCACTGATTACTTCATCCTGCAGCTCTTCACCCTGACTGATCAATCCAGTTCACCCATGGGTTTGCTGCTTGGGGAATAAAGGCTACCCAGTGAACAAACAGCTCAAGAAAATCAAAAAAGCTTCAGATGCTGAAAATCTGAAATAATAACAGAAAATGCAGGGCAGGTAACATCTGTAGAATCTGTAGCACAGTTAATGTTTCAGGGCAGATCCCTTTGTCAGAAAGACGAAAGAAAATGAAGGTACCTTTTGTATCAGTCCCAGTTCTGCCATAGGGTACCTGACCAATAAAGTACAGGGGCACTCCACCTGACCCTTAAGAATGTCAAACCATTGTGATGTCAGAAATGTCTTTTGGGTACCTTGACAGCTGTGGTCATATGCCAGGAATGGTGCAGTCAAGTGCCTTCTGCCCAGGGCATCACTGATCATTAGACACGGATGCGAGACAGGATGCAGGTACCTGGGTGGAGGAGGAGCAGAAAATGCAGCAAGTGAAAAGAGAGTGCCTGGGATGGAGCGATGGCCTCCAACAATGCAGCCAGATTATATCCATATAGAAACCCATCTATGCACATAAAGCAATCCTACATGCCTCTCTGGTCCCCGTGGTTGATATCAGTCCATGGTCTGCTGATTCCGCATAAATGAAGATAAAAAACAGGAGCAAGAGCAAGCCATACAACCCGTTTCCAACAGTCATTAACATCAAATATCATTGCTGCCCTGATCTTGACCTCAACTGTATTTTCTCACCCAACCCTCATAATCATTGAGATCCCTATATTTCAAGGCTCTTTCACAGTCTCAGATATATTCAATGACTCAAACTCCATAGCTCTTGGGTAGAAAATTCCAATAGTTCTCAACACTTGAAAATATATTGTCAGAGAATATATTCTGATCCCTTGATTCAGCATCAATACATGTTAATTTTGCCATGCTTCACAATGTAGGTAAAAGAACCATGTGCTCACCTTTCCTGGTCCAATGTGGCCATTGGACCAATGAATCCGAGACCTGACATCCACTCTCCAGCCTCTGATTTCTGCTGCCACCTCCAGCCATAAATCCTTGCCATTGATGGCAACCATTTACCTCCCAGCACCAAGGGATATGATGTCCCCGTACACTTTTGTGTCTTGCATCATCACATGCTATGAGTTACCAATGAATCTGAAGGCAGCTTTGTTATATTAACTTTACATTTCCTCCTTTGCAGTGCAAGCCTTGCCAGGTTCCATGAAATGTCTTTGTTATCATGTTGCTTTAAACACAAATGTTGAAAATGTGTAAATCATCATCATAACCACAGTACTTAAATTGTCAGGAAAATACAAAGTAATATGTTAATAGTGTGGCTGAATTAAATCTACACTAACGAATGTGCAATCTAAGAAAAAAAAAGTCTCCTTTCCCATGCTATTTGACACATTCCATGATTGTAAAAACAAGACAGCAGATAATATGCTGGAGTTTATTCCTAGCTTTTGAAGGGAGCAATTGGCTGACCACAAAAAATCTGCAATTAGACTGCACCTACGGTACCAAAGTGAGCTCCCAACTCACACAGTAAGTACAGGAATATCTTACAGACAAATCTTCAGAACTTGTTGCATTTTAAATACTTTAAAAACTTTTTTTAGAAAACATGCCCACTTTGGAAATCTCCACTCAGCAACAGATCCTTCTTGCTGCTGGTAATTCACATTCTTGTGAACATCCAATTGCCTTAGCTTGTTTTACTTCAAAATTTCACTAGGTGGCAGTAAATTTCCATCTCTGTCAGAAGAACACTTCTAAGTTAACACAAGTATTCCTAAATAATCATCAATGACAAAAATATCTCATGAGTAAAGATCACAACAAGGTAAGATAAGATATCTTTATTAGTCACATGTACATCGAAACACACAGTGAAAGACATCTTTTGCGTAGAGTGTTCTGGGGGCAGCCCACAAGTGTTGCCACCTTCCGGCGCCAACATAGCATGCCCACAACTTCCTAACCTGTACATCTTTGGAACATGGGAGGAAACCGGAGTACCTGGAGGAAACCCACGCAGACACGGGGAGAACGTACAAACTCCTTACAGACAACGGCTGGAATTGAACCTGGGTCACTGGCGCTGTAAAGCGTTACGCTAACTGCTAATCCCAAGGCATTTAAAATGTATATTAGGAGGAAAAGGGTGGCTAGGGAAAGGTAAGTCCATTCAAGGACAAAGGAGGGGATACATGTGTGCAGCCAGAGGAAGGGGTTGAGGTCCTTAATGAGGACTTTGCATCGATATTCACCAAGGAGAAGGAAATGAATGATGGTGAGATCAGAGAGGGTGGTGTTGATGTACTAGGGCTCATCAATATTTGGATGGAGGAGATATTAGGTTTCTTGAAGTGCATTAAGGTGAATAATTTCCACAGGGCCTGATGTGATCTATCCCAGGATACTGAAGGAAGCAAGGGAGGATAGTTAGTAGGGAAAGTAGGAAAAACTGACTAGTTTTATGGTCAATAAGTGAGTAGAATGTGGTATAGTTTATTAATGATGGCTTACACAATTGATATGGAATTATCAGAATAATTTTGTTTTTGTTTGCTTTTGCAAACCAAAACACATTGTAATTCACAAATGCAAGATTGTAAAAGAATGAAAATATTATTCCACCTCTCTGCTGTTACAACTCTGTTTGTGTTTGTAACATTGTGTGATTTTTATGATCCTCGGACCAGCAGGACCAATCAAATCATAATATAGATTGATGCTAAGCATGTGAAACTACCCAATAATACATACTAAAAAAAGTCAGTCAGGGTGAATTATCAGGCGGCCCCCTGTAACTGAGGTGGTAGGCTGTGGTGATTCCAATCAAACACCTTTATTCTGGAGTTTCTGCAGCTTTTCTGATAAAGTAACAGCAGATGAATGGGGAAATCCTTGCAGAAATTCACCTTCTCTGTGTTTTCAGCTGCCATGATAATTCTGCGTGCCCCATCCAAAGATCCTGCTCACTGAGCCTTTAACCCATTTTAGCCAACCCTTGAAGCTGGAGTGAGATGTGCAGAAGTGAAGAGACACATTCAAGAAGAGACGTATACAAACAGAGGGAGTCAAATATTCACAAACATTGAGGAGGAGTAACAACAAAAGGAAAATGTGATCACAGTAGGAGAGAATTATACAGAAATGAATGACTGATCAAAGGGACGAGCGAGAATTAGAATAGGAGACAAGCAAAGTGCAGGAGCATAGCAGATCAATTAGTTCTTATTCAAAACAATTACATTACAAAACATAAGAATTTCAGGGTGAAGAATTAAAGATTTTTTAAAAACTGGATAAAAAGTTATGCATAGTTCTGACACAATAGCCTTTTGTAATTTTTATTCAATGCTGTATTTTAAAATTATGGTGAAAATTAGCCCACTTCCTGTTCTGCAAAAGCGAGAAATCTGAAACAGACACAGAAAATGCTGGAAATACTCAGCAGGTTAGGCAATAGCTTGGAGAGAGAGAGCTAATGTTTCAGGGAAATGAACTTCTGTCAGAAATATTTTGAGAAACATACTCCAACAAACTACAACTGTCCAATGTACAATGCATCAGTAAGTTATAGCTTTTTAAATCAATGATGCAGAGATTTGTCACCTTCTTTACAAGCTCAGGTCTTGACTGCTCTGCCTGCAGAGATGAACATCTCAATTGACAATGCCTGCTATACTTAAGGTGCCATGCTGCATGGACTGCTGCCTCTTGAGGGACAAGAGCTATCTCCTCTTTCCCTCAGTCCTTACTTTAGACTGGGTGCTGGGTTGTGCCCCCGAGTAACAACTGCAGCCATGGTATCTCTAGGAAGGGTTACTGGGATCCTTGAAGTTCATTTTAGCAGTGCAGACTGGTCATAGTGAGCGATGCAGTGCTGAACAAAGAGGATCTCCTGCTTCATCATCAACTGTGGTAGGAAACATAATCTGGCTATCTTGACAGCACAGCTCTTGCCTGGAGCACAGCAGCAGGAGGAGCAGGAGGGAGGAGAAAAAGGAAGAAGTCCGTTGGCACTAAGAGAGCTTACTGTTTCACTGTGCTCCTTGTAACTCTCTGAAGACTCTCACTTGAAGACTCTACTACACATGATCAGGACATAAACTGAGAGATAGTATGTGCCAAATTTGACGAGACCATGCCACAATATGAATTCAGAATTTTAAATGAAAACTTATCACATATCAGCTAAAAAATGGTATAGGCTACTGAGTGCACAAGTGTTGGATGGCATACAAGGACAGGAATGAGCATGGACCATTTGCCAAATGGGAGTTTTATCATAATACTATTGTCCATCACCCATATAGAAACCTACTGGGCAATTGCCACTGTAGGTTATAAAGGAGGTAAAACAAGCACTTAATTACTATTGCTTCAAAGACGACATATGCTGCAATGAGAGATTCACCTGTTCTACTATCTAAAAAAAATGCAAATCATTGTTGTTGGAGAAGTTTTCCTGAGCCAGAAGGACATTAGAGAATGCTATCCACCTGCTTTAGTGAGGATTAAAACAGTTAAGCTCCAGCTTATTCAACGAAAAACTCTCCAAGGCACTACCAGCTTAATGAACTGCCCTGACCTTGCTGTGCATCCACTATTGATAAAATGCCAGCAGAGGGCACCATTTTCCATTTGGAGAGCAGCAACTTGCGAAAGCTTCCTGTATATCTTGAGGAGAAGCCACACCACAGAGCTGTTATGGTGCAGAAAGAAGCCATTTGGCCCATTGAGTCCATGCTGGCTCCCTATAGAGCAATATAGGCAGAATCATTCTCCTGCTCTTCTCCATGGTCCTGAAAATTAATGACACTCCAGTGTTTGTCCAATTTCCTCTAGAAGGCCCTAAATGATTCTTTATCCACCCCTTCCTTACCTTTTATAGGTAGTAATTTCCATTCTCTGAGTTAAAAAAAGCTTCTTCACACCCCTTTTGTACCATTTGCTGAAAACTTGGTTCTTGAACCATCTGCTTACCCATACCACCTAAAAAGAAATGGGTAGTTATTGCCTAAATAGTTTAACACCAAGAAGGCACCCCGTGTCACACAACACCTTCTTTTGGAAATATACTTCCACCCTATGTGTGTTTTTACATTCACGGGATGCAGTTTCCCTCATAACTGAATATCAGAAATCCCCACCACAAGTGATTCAGTAAGTCAGGAAATCAGCTCCTCACCACCCTCTAAGGCATTTAGGGGTGATCAACAAATCCTGACATCCCAGTAATGCCCATGAGCTCTGAATGACAACACAGAAAGAGAAAATCAAACCTCTACACTGTTCTGATCTCGTCATTTCACTGGCACTGATCATTTAGGAGCCAGCTTACACATTGAATTGAGCAAATTAACCTGCCAAGTATTCCTATACCTCTGAACAAGAGTAACTTGGGTAATGTGGTGTCATGTTTAAATTACTGGATTAGTAGTTGGAGTTCTGAACCATTGATCCAGTGAAATGAGTTAGAACCCCACTAAGGCTGCTGGGAAACTTAAATTTAGTAAATCTAAATTGAAAGGATAAGAAAATCGAATCTCGGTAATGAAACTAGTGGATTTTTGTGAAGACCCACTGGGTTCACTAATGCTATTTAGGGAAGGAAATCTGTGATCCTTACCTAGTCTGACTTACATGTGGCTCAGACCCAGCAATGTAATTGACTTTAACTGCCTTTTTAGTTCAGGGCATTAAGAGCATAGAACATAGAGCAGTACAGTGCAGGAACAGGCTTTTTCACCCACCAGGTCTGTGGCAACCATAATACCAATCTAAACCAATCACATCTCCCTGCACATTACAAATCCCTGCATTCCTTGCCTGTTCGTATGTCTGTCTGTCTCTTAAACACTGTTATTGTACTTGCTTCTGCCACTACTGCAGTGTGTTCCAGGGACCTACCACTCTTTGTGTAAAAAAAAACTAGTCTCACAAATCTCCTTTAAACTTTCCCCCTCTCACCTTAAACCTATGCTCTCTAGTATTTCACATTTCTACCCTGGGAAAAAGACTCTGACCATCTACCCTATCTATGCCTCTCATAATTTTATATACTTCCATCAAATCACCCCTCAGCCTCCGACGCTCCAGAGAAAACATTCCAAGTTTGTCCAAACTCTCCTTATAGCTAATACACTCTAATCCAGGCAACTTCCTGGTGAACTACTCCTGCATCCTCTCCAAAGCCCCCACATTCTTCCTATAGTGTGGCAACCAGAACTCTAAATATACAGCTGCAATATGACTTCCCTACTTTTATACTCAGTGTCCTGACCAATAAAGTCAAGTATGTCATACACCTTCTTTACCACCCTATCCCCTTATGTTGCCACTTTCAGGGAGCCATAGACTTGCATCTCAAGATCCCTCTGTACATCAGTGCTCCATAGGATCCTGCCATTTATTGTATACTTTCCTCTTGCATTTAACCACCAAAACCGCATTACCTCACACTTGGCCAGATTAAATTCCATCTGCCATTTCTCCACCCAAATTTCCAACTGACCTATATCCTGCTGTATCCTCTGACATCCTTCTTTACTATCCACAACTCCACCGATGTTTGTGTCATCTGCAAACTTACTAATCAGACCATGTACATTTTCATCCAACTTATTAAATATATTACAAACAAAAGAGGTCCCAGCACTGATCCTTGTGGAACACCACTGGTCACAGAACTACAGTCAGAGAAACACACCTCTACAATCTAGCCTACTATGAGAGACCTTGTCAAACGCTTTACTAAAGTCCATGTAGACAACAGCGACTGTCCAACCATCATCAATCATCTTCCTCAAAATATCAAAAGAAATTTGTGAGACATGACTTCATCCATGCAAAGCCATGCTGACTATCCCTAATAAGTCCATGCTTTTCCAAATGCGAGTAAATCCTGTCTTTAAGAATCTTCTCTGATAATTTCCCTGTCAGTAAATGCCAGCATTGTCAATGATATCCACATCCTGTGAACTAGCAAAAAAATACAATGGAAAAATTAATCCTGTGTATTTCGTTCCTGTCCTCCTCTACTTCCCTTTTCCTGACCTGAAGCTTCTACCCAATGCTTCCCCAATGGCTGTAGCCATGGCAATGCAAGACTGCCCCCCTGGCGGGGGTGGGGGGGGGGTTAAGTGAAGGGCAACAGTGAGCACCTCTGTGCCTAGATTTGGACGGCACCATTTCACAGTGAGAAACAGAAGTGTGTGCTGGCAGTTGACAGCTAATATTAAGAGCACTGTTGGAATAATGGCGGTGGGACCAAGAATGCTCATAAGCTCATCTGGAGAATCTAGACCCACACCGACCACAGTCCAAGCCTGACTGAAGCAAGTTCCACTCATGTGGCAGAACTTAATGATTCCCCTCAACAGTCAAAAACTGCCCAGCTCCAGGTCTGCTTCAGTGTGACCTTTTCCACTAGACCCGGTACCATGGTTGAGTCCATGAGTTGGCTTGGAGTTGCTCACCAATTCCATGTTAGTAAAACAGGCTCCAAACTCCACACAAAGCCATTTTCAAGGCCAGAGATGGAGATCACCCATGTTCTTAAACATTTCATGTAGGCTTTTGGGCCATCAATGCCTAAAAATGTTTTCTCAAAATTACGAGGCCTTTATTCACAGCCCATTCCTGAATGTCTTGAGGTTATCTCAATAAAAGTACATGAGTTCCTTTGTTAACTCATACGTTTCTTACTAGATGAGCTCAATGGGTCAAAAGCTCCTTTACTATGTTATGAATTTCTGTAATTCAGTGCTAAGAGTCAGTACTGATGTCTGAGCCAATGTATGGTACCAGTATAAGCTTGAAATTTCATATAAAATATGTAACCAGTTAAGAATTCAATCATTTTCTTTTGTAGTGTGTCTCTAATTACAATAATTATAATTTGACACTATTTTGACATCAAGCACAACTGATTATTAATGTATTCCTCATATCATTGACTGAGGCAATGTTGAAGGTTGGCACAAGTTCATTAGTCAGCATCAATCCCACATTGAGAGAGAAGTTATCAAACTTGGATTCACTTTAACAAACATCAGATTGACTTTTTGAACTCAGAAAAAATTTCCACACACAGTCAAAGCTTGTTCCCCCATTCAAATCTGCCCACCTACATTGAAGTCTACTTTGTTGCCCGGAGAAATCATACTGTGGGAACAACTATTTTGGCTTTTGATCTGTAATTAACATTGATATTAATGTATCAGAATAATCACAACTACTTATTAAAGTATTAGAGAATTCAGATGAGTTCAGTTTAATGTATAAGGATTTTGGTGTCATAGGATTGTCTTGGAAACTTGAAAAACAGAATCTGCGGCTCTTTCACTTCTTAACAATGACAGTTGCTGGCACTCAGTATGTATCAAATATCACAGCTGTAGTGCTCCTAACAATTAATGGTTTGCAACTCCTCCTACAGGCAAGAACCCATACCTATTTTACACTGAATGTTAAAGTTCATTCGGGGGTCAGTTGTTGCTTATGATTTGCTTGCTCTCTCGTAGCATTCCATGTGTAGTGGAATAAAATAAAATTCATTACTCTGTATTAGAATATTCCACATTCAGCGTTCATGGATTTTGATAGCAGGCCATGAGAATGGGTCTCTCAAGTTGTGTCCCTGTGTGTGCATTTGATATGCTCCAGATGAAAACATCATCTTTGCATCTATGGTAAAATTAATAAAAATCTCTTACTTTTCAACTTCCCATAATAATTCTTTAATCATCACCGCCTGGTATGGAGGCTCCAATGTGCAGGTTTGCAAGAGGTTGCAGAAGGTTGTAGACTCAGCCAATTCCATCATGGGCACAACCCTCTGTCGAGGACATCTTCAAGAGGTGGTGCCTAACGAAGATGATTCCGTCATTAAGAACCCTCACCACTCAGGACATGCCCTCTTCATGTTACTACCATTGGGGAGGAGGCACAGGAGCCTGAAGATCCACACTCAATGTTTCAGGAACAGCTTCTTCCCCTCCGCCATCAGATTTCTGAACGGTCCATCAACCCATGAACACTAACTCATTATTCCTCTTTTTCACTATTTATTTATTTCTGCAACTTATATTGATTTTTATGTCTTTATGTTTTTCACTGTACTGCTGCTGCAAATCAACAAATTTCACGACATCTGTCAGTGATAATAAACTTGATTCTGATTCTGATTCAGTAGTGTTATGTCTTGCCTTTTTAATTTTTAAAATTATTTTGTGACTATTTTTTTCTTTATTGACCTTCTGTTTACCGCTGACTCCATGTCTAAAGGAGGCATCAGCTTATAACAGACCAATGTTAATTTTCACCCCTATTTTCCTTCTAATAATTTTCTCAATCCAGCTCCATTGGAAAGAAAAGACTTAAATTTAGTAAGGGCCCTAACATGTCCTCTGGATAAATGTAAGCATGTTTTTAGCTCAGAAATAAATAAGAAATAAAGCAACCATTAAACTACTCACCCTTCCTGGGTTCACGAGAAAATCTCTTTGTGTGTTCATGGGCCTTGAGAATTGAATTTTGCCAGGAAATTAGGAAAAACCTCCTCGTCTTAAGAGATCATTTTGTCCACTTTAATTAGGCAGTTAGGAGAAGGAGTTGAATGTCCCAGCCAACCATACAGTTGAAATGTCAGTCCAGATAAGAAATTTTCATCTGAGGAAATGCAAACAATCCATTTTTGTTCTACAAGTCACTTTAGGAAACGATGGAAATTATATAAAGAGCTCCAAAAATAAACATAATCATGGGAAAATAATCTTTGACATAAACCAATGGAAAGGAGTCTGAGATGGTAAATATAGAACACAAGAAACAGGATCAAGATCCCTCAAGCCTGTTCCACTATTCAATAAGATCATGACTGAGTTTAATAAAATTGGTTTGTCTTACAGTTCTTTCACTTTGGCGATCTAAATTTGAAAATGTAATTACACGAAGAGCTAAACGTCCTCCCTCTATCACAACGTTTAAGTTCACTCAGGATTGGCGTCTGTGTTTATCTGGAGTAAATGCATCTGTTCTTTTAAATTCCATTGTGTCTCGTCAGTAGGGTGGATTGGCTTGGCATTTGTAAAACTATGTTATATATTTTAAGGCATCTACAACCTACAGCTTTCTTTATCAATTCTTTGAAACTATTTACAACCTTGCCAAGTTTAAAAAGGAATGAAGGTTCTCTTTTTTTTTACATGACAAATTTATTGACCTTAATGGGTTAAAATATTTCTCCTCTTTTGTTCCCTTTCAAAGATAAAGGGCTGTTTGGGTTTAAAAGCATAAATGTTCTTCTATATCACCCAGAAAGCGAATATCAGTCATGTTTTCCAATATCATCTAAAAAATTAGATAACTCCTTCCATTGCTCATAAGGAATTCTGTTTACTGTTGCATGAAAATCAACATATATCAATCTCGTGGGAAGTTCTACTATTCAGAAATTGCTTGTAGCCTTCAAGGACAATTATTTAACAAAAAAAAATGAATGGTTGGTTTGCAGTTAGTAACTGTGGCTGAAGACTTCCTCATCTGTGTTTATCTTGTGAGTGCATGAGATCTGAAGTAAATCGACAAGCATAAGATTGAAGTTGCACATTCAGCAAATGTGTCTGAAACTGTACTTTTGGATATTCAAATATTTCAAGATAATTAGATCTACCTCAAAGCATAGAAGCAGCATTAGTCATTTAAACATCAACGCCTGGGTGGTATATTTTCCAGTGTTGTAGCATAAGTCTGATTTTCATCCCATTGATTTCAATAATGATGGTGAAAATTACCCCCAACAACATTATTATTCCATATTACAGCAGGGTTTCCCTCTTGACTTTGTCGTGTTGTGATCCTGTTTGCAGTCTTGTAATCTTTATTTAATCAGAAGAAAATGTCAACAGGATTTTCCTCTCAACATTTTCTTCTGATTAAATAAATTCATGAAAAGGCAACGGGAGATTGCCTTTTGAGGAATAAATACACAGAATGTGGTGGTTAGAAAATCAGAATTTATTATTGACGTTGATACTTATATATTAACTGCTTTCTGTCTTTGTATAGAAAATGCAAAACGAAGAGAGAAAATTGTACATGTCATATTAACCTATGGGGTTTTCACATAGATAGGAGCCATCCAACATAAAGTTTTTGTTGCTGTTTGCTTTGTTCTTCAGCTCAGCATTTTTTAGAATTGACAACGCCCTCAAGAGTGAAATTTATTATATGTACAGCATCTGCTTACTGGTAATATTTGTGTCAAGGATGAAGAGGACAGAAATTATAAAAAGTGTTTGTGAAGCTGGCTCCTTTCGTAGTGTACTACTACATTTAATTAGTCTGTAACAAACACCAATGGTAATAACCTGAGTGATCTTTTTTTTTCCTTTCTTGCTCTTAAAGTTTATGATCGAAAAAGCATTGATTTGTTATTTTCATGGAAACTTGCCAGATTCATCATATTTGATCATAAAAACATCACTAAATTCTTGGTAATCAATAAAAACAGTATTTGACTTCTTCCCTCACCAAAACTTATTGTCTTTATTTGAAAAGAGGCAGAATCAGACTTTAAAATTCCTAAAGCACTGGAAAAATCATGGATTTCCAAGTAATTAAAAGAGGATTTAACCTTTTGTCCCGATGATTATGATTCTTTTGTTTCAGAAATCCTATTGACCCTACACTACATATTCCAAATGACCATTCTCCATTTGTCGGCTT
The DNA here is from genome assembly GCF_009764475.1 of Pristis pectinata. Taxonomy (NCBI): domain Eukaryota; kingdom Metazoa; phylum Chordata; class Chondrichthyes; order Rhinopristiformes; family Pristidae; genus Pristis; species Pristis pectinata. The sequence goes on along the minus strand of NC_067408.1, from coordinate 25,991,977 downwards.
TGACAATGAGTTTCTTCTCGTTATTTAACTTACTGGTGCACCTCAGCCAAGTCTGCTCCTTCTCTCACATACTTTGCAATGGGCTCATTAGTTAAGGCACTTCATCACAGTAGATTCTGGCCAGTTTGGTTCATCCAGTAGTATCATATGTTTAAGACCAATTCAGTGGCTATCTCAATACAGGAGTAGCACAGTGACTCAACAAGTAGAGCTGCTGCCTTACAGTGCCAGACACTTGGGTTCAATCCTAACCTTGAGTGTTGTCTACATGGAGTTTGCATGTTCTCCCTGTGACCGCATGGGTTTCCTCCAAGTGCTCCAGTTTTCTCCCATATCTCAAAGATGCATGGGTTGGTAGGTTCATTGGCCACTATAAATTGACCCTAGTTTGTAGATGAATGGTACAATCTGAAGAATTTGATGAGAAAGTGGGTAGAATAAAAAGTGAGTTTAATATAGGATTAGTAGAAACAGATGGTTAATGGTTGGTTTAGACTTACTGGGCTGAAGGGATGGTTTTCACCCCATATCTCTCTATGACTCTCTCTATCAATCCTCACCTGTAACATTCAGTACTATGCCATATGTTGCATTTAAAGAATCTTTGATCTCCCGGATATTACTTCAGTGTTTTATTGAATGAGAGATATATAATTGACAATACTTTATGAAACACGTAGCGAATCCCACCATAAATTGTTGTATATTTATTGCAACAAGCTGTATCAAAAAAACAAATCTATTTTTATACATAAAAATCATGTTTGTCACAGATTTCAACTGTTGCCATCAGTAACAGCTTTCCCTTTCAAACTCCATGGCCTTGGAAGTAACAGAAAATGATACACGACATCACAACAAACTTTTATTAACTATCAACTTGCAGCACATACAAATTCTGCTCTTAAACATGACAGTCAAAGTAAAAATACAAGTAAATCATGTTTCTGAAGAGATGATGGCTCCACAGAGTGACTAAGAGCTTTTGGTGGTAAGATCCATAATACAGTGTCTTCAGCCATGTAATCCCAGTAAAAGATATTCACCTTCTCAATTGTTTCCTAAATGTGGAACTAAAATTAAATCAGATATACTTCAGCTGACATTTTTTTCATCAGTCTTTTTATCACTTACATCAATAAACTGTACTATATAAAAGTTTCCCTTGATGACAGAGTTCTATCTAATATGTTGGACCAAAAGCACAAAATGAATGCATAATATTGCCATAATTAATGCCATACAATAATCTTTTGACGAAAATTCGTTGTAGCAAGTGCAATTTTGAAAAACACATTGCAATTTGAAAGCATATGATTTTCTGACTATTTTTGCCTTTAAAAATGTTTGCAAGTCACAAATAATGTTAACTGATAATGAATAAACCTCATACTTTCAACATGACTTGTGACACTCATTCATCAGACTGAGAAATGGATACATTTGCAGAAGTTGCAAAAGTAGGTGGGATGGCAGGTTGCAAGGAGGATAAAAACAGTTCATAAAAGATATTGATAAGTTAAGTGAGTAGACCTGAAATGAGCAAATGGAATATAATATACAAAAATATGAAGTTGAACACTTTGGAAGGAAGAACACAAAGCAGAGTATTAGTTAAAAAAGAAAAATTGCAGAGAGCTGCAGCACAAAGGGATTTGGTGTATATTATGCATTAAACACTGAAAGCTAGCACACAATTGTAGTAGGTAATAGGGAAGGCGAATGGAATGTTGCTCTACATTCAAGGGATTCAGGTATAAAAATAGGTAAGTGTTACTGCAACTAGAAAAGGCACTAGTGAGACCACATCTACAGTACTGTGAACAATTTTGTTCTCCCTATTTAAGGAAAAAATATTTTTTAATTGAAGGCGGTTTGGAGAAGGTTCATATGTCCTACCTAGAAAGGTTAAACAAATTGGAGTTTATAACAATGAGGGGCAGTCCTATTGAAACATACAAGATTCCTAGTAGGCTAGACAGGGTAAATGCTGAGGGAATGTTTTCTCTCAAGGAAGAGTCCAGAACCAGAGGGCATACGCTCAAAATAAGAGGCACCCATTTAAGACTGAGATGAATAGGAATTCTTTCTCCCACAGGGTTGTGAGTCTTTGGAAGTGCTTGCCACAGAGAGTGGTGGGTCAGAGTCCTTGGGTATATTGAAGACTGAAATGGATAGATTTTTAATCAGTAATGAGTATCAAAGTGTTTGGGAAAAGGGCGGGAAAGTGGACCTAAGATGTTTCAGATCAGCCATGATTCTATCAAGTAGTGGAGCAGGCTTGGGGGCTGAATTGCCACCTCCTGTTCCTTATAGTCTTATGGTCCCAGGGGTAAGACACCACAAAGTGACAGGGCCATCTGGGCATAAGCCCCATCATTTGGGGTCCTAATATTTCCTCACAAAATCTGAGCCATTATCACTTCTAATCAGTTAATTTTGTATCTTTGACAAGCAGCATGATAAGATCAAGGAGGTGTATATACTGTAAATTTAAGGAATGTCACTTTGCCTGTCTTTTAATTCATGTTAATCTATCTTTTCTAAATTTAGAAATGCTATGCAATTAATTGAAAAGAACAATCTTAAGATTGCAGTATTATGACTTAAGGTTTACAGAAGTATTCTAAGCAGTTTGCACATTAAACATTTGTGGCCAGAGGTTCTGCTTGAGTTCACTGGGTGCACATCATAAAACAGAAGATTCTGGTATTTTAAGGAGAATTCATGTCCCCACAATCTTTCGCAAAGACTTTAAAATGTACCAGGTACAGGCATTATCCACAAAACTGGTCAAGTAAGAGGGATGAATTAATCACTATTTGGAGTTACTGCTCATTTCCCTTACTTGTGGGCCTTTGAGGAGGCTCCAAGACTAAGGCTGTACCTTTTTGTCACAAGGACTGTATTGAGCACTTTTTGAAATATTTGGAATACATATGGAAATCTATTTATTAAGGAGCTGATTACTGGTACCCAGATTTGTCATGAGGGCAAGCTGTTGATGAAGTCATCCATTTGATAGGGTAATGAGGGAAGTTTGAGAGAAATAGGGAGCTATGTGGGAGGGAAGGTTTAGATAGATCTTAGAGCAGTATAAGATGTCGGCACAGTATTGTGGGCCGAAGGGCCTGTATTGTGCCGTAGTGCTCTATGTTCTATATCAAAGAACACGAACAGGTAGATCAGAACATTAGTGGAATGATCTGTCTGTGGCTTTCTACACCATTATTGACAAAGCTCAGTGCACGCAATATCAAATCCGACAATTTCAGGAATCTTAATTTCTCTGTATCAGAACTGACTAGTTCTGCTGTAGGTCATCCACATGTGATACTGGCTCAGTTTTTCTCTCAATTAGTATCTCCTGACCTGGTGAGCTTTTGCTACTGCTCAGCATATCTTAATTTTAACATTCCTTTGTTTGTATTCTCTTTCTCTAACTGCCCTCACATCATAGTTTTTATCTTCCTTTGTTCATGTACTTTCAGTATTTTCAGTTTTTATTTCAGATTTCCAACATCTGCAGTTTTTTGATTGCTTAGGAATACTGTCATCTGGGCTAACAATGTGCAATCCCTGTCCCAGTCAGAACTAGTCTAGTTTCTTCTTGAAGATCATGCAAAGTCAAAGTATTGGTAGTTGTTATCACTTTTGCTGTTTTATTATTTATTATCTTTTCATTTTTTTTACTTAATCTTTTCAAAATATCTTTATTAAATTATTATTTATTAGTAATTATTGATTACATTATTAAATAAATGTACTTCCAGATCATTTTCCTAATTTATCCATTTTTGCTGCTTTTTATCCTTAAGTTCAGCTGTTGCATATATGTATCATATCCCTTGATCACCTTATATCATTACCCCGAGAATGAAAGAATTTCTGACTATAAGGTAATCAAGGGGTATGAGAATTAGAACAGGTAAAGTAAGGTCAACAATCAACCATGATCTGAACAAATGATGGAGCACACTGAATATATGAAGATATGATCATACAAGTCAGGAGCAGCAAAATGTCAATCAGTGTCTTGAAACTGCTCTTCCATTTGACAATATGATATCTGATCTGCTTGTAAATACAACTGCACATTCCTGTCTACCCCCGCTAACATTACACCCCCTTCCTTATCAAGAATGTATCAACTCTGCCTCCAGCCTATTTTGAAGAGAGTTCAAAAGACTCACAATCCCTGAGAGAAACAAATATCTCCACTATATCTTAAATGGGTAAACTCTTACTATTAAACAAAAACACCTAGTTCTAGATTATCCCAAAGAAAAATGTGTTCTTCACAATCATCCATTCATTCAATACCCCTCTGGAATTTTATATGTTTTAATCATCCTCTCTCACTCTTCTAAACTCTAGCAGATACAAGTGTAGTATATCCAAGCTTTTTGTTTTAGACAATTCACATATTCCAGGTATTGATCGAGTAAACCTACTCTGAACTGCTTCCAATGCATTAATATCCTTCCTTAAACAAGAAGACTACATTGGGCACCATAGTCCATACATGATCTTACCTATGCCCTATATAAGCAAAGCATAACCTCTCTACTTTTATGTTCAACCTTCTAGTAATAAACAATAGTATTCTGTTAACTTTCCTATTTACTTGCATTTCTTGAATGTTAGCCTTTGGAAAACCATGCACTAGGATGCCTATCTCTCTGCATCTCAGAGTTCTCACCTTTTAGATAATATCCTATTTTTAATTTTCCTGTCAAAAGGGACAATTTCACATTTTCCTACAACATAATCCAGTTTCCAGATCTCTGCCCATAACCTATCTATATTCCTTTGTAGTGTTCTTATATCCTTTTCACAAGTTACTTTCCCATCTATCTTTGTGTCATCAGCAAGTTTAGTGCCCATACCTTCGGTGGTTCCATCCTAGTCATTTATGTAAATTGTAAAAAGCAGACCACAACATCAATCCCTGGAACATGCCAGTCCTTGCATCTTACCAACCAGAATAGGATTCATCTGTGCTCACTCTGTTTCCTATTTACACATGACACTATGCTACTTCCTACACCATGATCCTTGGTTTTCTGTAATTGTCTTTCATGCACTTTACCAAATACCTTCTAGAAATCTGAAAAGCTAAGTATAATTAATTTATTCCCAGCTCATATTACTTCATCAGAAAACTCCAATAAATTGGTCAATCATGAACTCCTTTTCATAAAATCATGTTGACTTTGCCTGATTAACTTGAATTTTTTTCTAAATGCTCCGCCATAATATTTTTAGTAATAGCTTCTAACATTTTCTTTATGACAGATGTCAAGCTAACAGGCCTATAACATCCTGATTTCTGTTTCCCTACCTTTTTGAATAAAAGGGTTATATTAGCTAGTTTTCAATCTAATGGCATGTTCCCCAAATTTAGGGAATTTTGGAAAAAAAACACATCAACATATCAACCATCACAAATAAAAACAGAAATTGCTGGAAATACTCAGCAGGTCAGGCCATGTCTGTTTGAAGAGAAGCAGAGCTAATGTTTCAGGTTGAAGACTCTATGTCAGATTTTCACATCAGCTATCACACTAGCCATTCCTTTAAATATCTGTGTGCAGTCTATCAGACCCAAAGGCTTGTCAGCTCCAACAGTTTGCTCAGTACTTATTTTTAGTTTTCCCCTCCCTCCTAATTCCAATTTACAGCTATTTTTGGTATGTTGCTTTTATCTTCTATAGCCAAGGCTGATGCAAAGTACCTGTGTAATTAATTTGGCATCTCCTTGTTTTTCAGCATAAATTCCCCAGACTCAGTTTCTATAGGACCAGTACTCACTTTGTCAACTCTTTCCTTTTATAAAATACATTTCAAATCTCTTGTGCTCTGCTTTTACACTTCTGGCCAACTTTCCCCCAGCCTAAACGTTCATTTCTTATTAACCTTTTAGTTATTTTCTACATTTTTAAATAATCTATCTAATCTTCTGACCTGTTACCTGTTACCATGTTTTTCTTTTTTAAAACTTTCATTCTCTCTTTAACATTTTTAGTTAACCGTGGATAATGGATCCTCTCCTTGGAATTTTTTTTTCTCTTTGGAGCAATGGGCATTATAGTTGACTCCTGCTCCTTTTTTAGTATATTGTTAAGCTCTGTTAATGAAGGATACTCATAGATGACTTCTATATCTTCACAATATTTTTAAAGAAAACTTTGCATTTATTTTTTAAACACAGGAGTGATAAAGAAAGAACAAGTTATAATCATCAACAATAATTAACAGTGATTTTCACAACAATTTGTTATATTGCCTTTAATTAACAGAATAATGTCATTTAAAAGGAAATGAAATGGAATGTAAAGAACCTCACCATCTCACCTCATGTGAAAATAAAGCTTTCAATTTTTCACCATTTAGATCAGATTCTTGAATGTGTAATGCTTTCAGTTAATTTTCTTAACCATTATAACCCATCGTCCCTTCCACCATCACGTTTTTTGTGATGGTATATCCCCTGTCCCTTACGCACAAGAGAAACAGCAAGACAGCTGTTTGGAGTCTCAGTTTTTACAAAATCATCTGTTAATACAATTTCATGTTTATTTCTTGGACAGTAAAGGTCAAAATAAAATTACTTGGCTGAAAAACCTAAACATTTTAAAATTTCCTTTGCATCAATTCTTGAAACGATGTAAATGTTTATTTCTTGACAATTCTTTTTATTAATCCAATTAATTTATACTTGCCACACTTGTTGTGGAATGAATCACTGGGTATATTTTACAGATATCTGCCCAACCTGAAAGTTCAACATTACCAATCAGGGAAACTTTCAAGTTTGTAACATGCTTATGTGAAAAAAATGGTAAATTACTTTGAACTCCTCTCAGTACCTGCTTCACGCCAAATTGTCTTCTGAACAAGAGGATTCTACTTAAAGTAGAAAATTATAATGGAAAACTTTATTTTCTGTAAAATGCAGTATGCACTCTCATCCTTCCATGCTAATGAAGGCTGGTAATCACAATCCTCAAATGTGTTTTGTTAATATGTTACACAGGCAATGTGCTGGCAAAAATGGGAAATGTGATATTCTTATTCTTTCTAACCACCTTGTTCCCTGGCTTAGAGGAATAAATTAAAGTAGACCTCAGCTGCAGAATATGGGTAAACTGATTTTTTGTTCATTTGGGAGCTTAAATGACCCAGCAAGAAATGACTCAACGTAATTAGCTGTCAGTCAACTTTCAACGTGGGTCAGATTGTGTTGTCTAATTGTAAACCCTGCAGCCCACCATTAGGTGTTACTGTAGGGTCTTACAATCTCTACCATTGAATGGTGAAGAACCTCTTTTCTATCGGTTTGAAAGATTATTCATAAATATTTGAAAAACACAAGGTTTTATTTCTTACTTTAACTTTTATTTTGAATGCAAAGCAAATTGTGCTCCTGAAGCAATATGTTGTAATATTTTATGGTTACAAACATAATTATGTCAATAAGAATATCTATGAGAAAAAGGGGATTAGGATCATTTAAACATATTGATTTACTGCTACATTGTTGCTGTGGATTAATAGAAGACTGTAACCTAGAAATTTGATTACACAGGACTACCTATTTCAGAACAGTGTTATTGCAAATAGATATCTCCTAGAGTGAAATATGATTACTCCAGAAATTAGATTAGGCTTTTTCTGGTGTAGGTCATGCTGCCTGGTGTGATTTTGGTGTTTGCTGGGGAAATTAGCTCATGTTTTCCAGGGACCAACCATCACTGGGTGGGATTTGTGCTCCACTAAGATAAATCTCATTAGTAATATTTTATTATTTGGTACTCCCACCCTCATGATACTGACACCCACCATCCATCCATCTCACCCCAAATCCCTAACTGCCTGAATCTTTAAACTGCCCCGCTCAACAGTAGTTACTTCTTGGTGCTTTCCTGGGCACCAAGAAGTGATTAATTATTCTGTTAATATTGTGTTTTTTTTTCAGCATGCTTATCTGCTTATTTCATATAATTATATAGCCCACAGATAATTTTCTCTTTTAACTGCTTTGGACAATAAACCTTGCATTGCCAGGGATTGTCTGCAATTGCCATTGCAATGCTTCACATATTATGTTTCTTATGCAATGTAAAAATTTCTAAATCTAACAAAATTGGGAAATTTCCAGTTTGTCCTTTCAACTCCTTTGGTGCTGTCTTCATTAAATGATTGAAAACTTTCCTATTGTTCCCAAGGCCTGATCCTGCTGGCCACAGTGCAGATGAACAGAATTAAATTTATAACCTTAAACTAGAAAGTATAATGAGGCTGTAATAAAATAAAGTCATTTGGATTTTGCTGACTTGTGAACATTCCTTCCCTGAACAACAGCCTTAAAATATAGTGCAGACTATTATTTTTAAATTCACAATTGCTGGCCTTGTCATGATGCCCAGACCCTAAGTATAAATATTCTTATTTGCTATTTTATACTGTATTGCGGTCTCTGACATGTATATTTTCACCCAAACATGTGGTAACACTATAATTAGAGTAACTTTTCCCTTTACTTAAATTCATGATTCATGGCAATAATAACGAACATTTTGAACTTCATGAAAATGGTATAGCTTCCCAATAGTTTCTGACAGAAAAATTAATGTCAGAAGGCAGTGGGTAATTTTAAGTCTGAACTTGGAAAAAAGTTTGTCAGTTGACTGATGATTATATGATTTGTAGCTTCTAGGCATTTATGTGCAGTGTGTTCGTACATCATCTTTCCCATAGTAATGCATTCTTTTTTTTGTGCTATTTAACACCAGTGGGAGCAATGAAAACTGTCTGAAGAACAATCAGGATGAAAGCAATATTGCAAAAGACAAGAAATAGTCACATGCATTATTACCATTCATTAAAATGCAGGCAGACAAAAGTGTGTCTATTCCTACGGATGTTTGCAACAGCATAATATTTTGTAATGAGCTGGATGAGAAGCATACAACTAACATGGTCACAGCATGTCCTCCAGCACATCCAGCCCCAAGTAGAATGTACAATTTTAGAGGTTGATATTTGTACATGTAAGAATTGTTGCATCATAGAAAGGCACAGCACAGAAATGGGTCCTTTCAGCCCACCTTGTTGATGCCGGCCATGATACCTATCTATGGTAATCTCACTTGCCTGCATTAGCTCCATATCCCCCTATGTGTTTCCCATCTATGTACCTGTTCAAATGCCTTTTAAATGTTGTAATTCTATCTGCCTCTACCACCTCCTCTGGCAGCTTGTTCCAGATAACCATCACCGTCTGTTGAGAAACTTCCCCTCAGATCTCCTTTAAGTTTCTCCCCTCTCATCTTAAACCTTTGACCTCTAGTTCTAGACTCCCCTGCCTTGGGAAAAAGACGCTGTCTATCCTATCTATGCCTTCATAGTTTTACACACCTTTGTAAATCGCCTCTCAGCCTTCTATGTTCCAGTGAGAATAAACTCAGCCTATCCAATCTCTCTTTATAGCTAGAGCCCTGTACTCCAGGCAACATCCTGATGAATTTCTTCTGCGCTCTCTCTATTGCTGCCACATCCTTCCTGCAGTGTGAGACCAGAACTGTACACTATACTCCAAGTGCAGTCTAACACATGTTGCCTGTATTTATGGGAGTTATTGTCCATGGGAGGAAGTATTTAGGGTGTTTGGGTTTCCATAACACTATAATTTCAAGTAGTGTAGCCTATTATAGAAAGGTGACATTTTTACACTATAAATTGATCAATGCATCAAAATACTTAAAGTTTCATACAGTGGTCTACCAAAAGTAAAGTCCTTTATCTCTGGGGATCTCAGTTTTAGACAGCGGGAGAGAGGAACTCCAACCACGCGTACAGGGAGATTGATCACCAGGTGGGAGAGGTCCAGCCACAGGAGTAGGGAGGTTGATCTGGCAGCATTGCTGGGTTCACTGCAGTGGTAGTGAAGGAGGCAGATTCAACTGTAGCATTCAAAAGAGAAAGTATCTGATAGAAAAGAATTTGCAGTGCTATGGACAGAGATTGGTGGAATGGGAGCAGCTAGGTTATTCTGATTAAGAGGCAGTACAGGTTTGTCGTGCTGAATGACCTCCTTCCGTACGTTCTGTTATTCTGTAATCAGAGATGCAATCCTACAATGGAAGCACAAAGGTCAAGTCAGTCTGGGAGGTGGCTGGGCAGGTGGTCTGATGTCAGAGATGATTTCATGAACTGAAAGTGCCTCCAGCAGATTCTGTGACTCACACTATAGGAAGACATCTGTATATCCACTGGTGTACTGGTATAGGTGTATAAATTGTAATCCCTGCCATAGCTAACCAACCAATCTTTCCAGGCTTTTCAAAAAGTGCCTATAAAATCAACATACACTTGATTTTAAGGTAAATTGCATAACCATGGTATGAAGCATCTCTGCAGCAATGGTTTGTTTTTAATCCCTCTCACATGGATGGTTTACATGTGATGTAATCAATAAACTTTCAAAGCTTGCACTAGAAACTTGAAACAACAAAAACACTTGTGGTTTCTTCTCGTCCCCTCAATCTACCAGTAGTTTTGCTTCACAATTCATTTTGTCTTAACTCTCCGAAGAGCTTAACGCACAATATTGCAGCTTTCAGATTTTCCAGGCATGCACTCAGCTGAATGCATTACTTCTCTTGTGAATGGATCAAGTGAAATTGTCCTGAATGAGGGACTTTTCTTTCAGAGCATGTTCATTAAGCAAAGTATACACAGGAAAAGGTATGTAAAAATAACACAGATAACTTGACTGACAACGTGATCTAGGTTGGTGGCCCTTCTTGCATGGATCAAAGATGAAGTGCAAGGGAACTAATGATTGTTTCAGTCCATTTACAATTTCGTAATGAAAGCTAAGCAAGACTAACACTGGTTGCTGCTACCTCCGAAGCTGTCAAATTGCCTTTTCAATTGTCCTGTTCAGTTTATGTGGAAGCCTTCAAAGTAGAAATGGACCAAACGAAGCAATTAGAGGATTAGAAGGAATCCAAAATGTCAGCAGAAGTGAATATCCCTTAAGCAGGTTACCCAGTAGAAACTGAACCTCTGGTGTGTGTGCCAGGTGCACACAAAATACAAAAGGCTAGCAGAATTGTCAGGTGCTTAACTGAAAGAAAGTACAAATGAGTTCATAGTTTCAGGCCGTTTCCTTCCAGAGGTTGGTACCTGATGGAGTCAGTTGTGGTTAACTAAAAACTGGAACTGCCATTAATCAAAAAATCAAAATATTTGGTTAAAATCATTGCACCTTCTGTTGATCCTACTTCCATGATATGTGGTTGAAAGAAAATTATTTAACTTGGACTCTATATAAAAAACAAAAGTCACTTACAAAATTGACAAACCTCTATCACAATGTGATATTAAACAGAATAACATCATGGTTTAGTGAAAATGTGAAATATGCTTCTAACACGTTTAGTTAACTGAGTTCTTCAAAATGGAACTGTTAATATCTGTTGAGGAACAAGATTTAAAATTATAAAAGAGAAGATCAATAACTTTGTCAACACAGTAGTTCCTGAGCTATTAGGGTTATTAAAATATCAAACCAGTAATCAAAGATACACGGGTTATGGGCATGGACAATTGTTGAATCTTTACTCATGAGACTGAATTTTTCAGATAGCACTAACATAAGTGTGAAATACGAATAGATTTTAGCAACGTTGCATTTGGTGGAAAATAATTCTGTTACCATTTTATGCTTTATTGACCCATCATGAACTCTTGTCACTTAACAGAAGAGGTATTCTGTATAAAGATTCCTCAGCTGTCAGAACAAGATATGTATACAAGAAAATATGAACTCTAAAGGTTATACAATCCAGCCTGTAGGTTCTGCTATTTGGATTCTCATTCAAGGCTTGCACACATAATCTTCATTTCCCTCTTGTCTGGTCCCAGGAATGAAAGACTTCAGTTATTTGGATAAATCCAAAACTCAGATTATTCCCCTGAGAGCAAAGATTTAATAGAGGAGTTCAAACTCATGAAGAATTTTGATAATTTAAAAAAGGGGAAATTGTTTCCAATGGCAGTAGTGTCTGTAATCTGCAGATACAGGCATATAGTACTGTGCAAAAGAACGAAAGCAACAAAAGGAACATCATTTTTATATAGTGAGTGCTATGATCTCAAATAAACTGCTCAAAGGCATAATGGGCACAGATACAACATTAACTTTCAGAAAGAATTTGGATAAATACTTGAAGGTGTGAAAAGTACAGGGCTATGGGAGAAGAGCAGGGAAATGGAATTAATTAACTGGAGAGTGGGATCAACGAGCTGGCACAAGCACGGTAGGACAAATGATCCACTGTACAAATCCATGGCCCTATTGCAGCCAAAATAACTCTTCTGCCTCAATGATACTTTTAAGCGATTATTGCAGAAAAGCACTGCCATGCATATTGTCCAATGATTCACATTTTCCCCACTCAAGCTACTGTGTGCCCTCTGCAGCAGATTGCCAGTAAGAATCGGGTATTGGAAAACAGCCAGTATTTCTGGACTGTAGAATCATGAATCTCAAGGATGGAGAACCTACTTCATTTATAGAATTTTGAAGCTGGGAGAGAGAACAGACTTCCATCCCATTTTAATTGGTCTGGATATTTTCCCTTTCCTCAGTGTCAACTGATTAGTGCTTTCAGCCACTGCACCAGTCAAATGAGGAAATTTTGACTCATTGAATAATTAACTCAATAACACTTCATATGAAGGTGCTGATAATCAATACTAATAGCATACAATAGGTAGTTAGAATAGTGGTGGCAAAAAGATTTTGAGGAAAAGACATAACAAATAATATTGATCTTTAAAACTCAGTGCCTAGAAATTCATTTGGGTAGTACTTGTTTTATAAATGCTATGTGGTTAAGCTGAAGTGTGAAATCAACACTAAATCATTTCCCAGCAGGCCAGGCTGAAGCTGGCGTTAGTCGCCCACACAGTGCCGTTCTGAAGCAGATTTCTAGCTGAGATATAATTTCTAAGGTAGTCACTCATCATTCCTCCTGTTTTCCTGCATTTAATCATCATCAAAATATGGACATTTCAAAGTCTCCAAAAAAATGTATCAGTTAAAATTAAAATATAGTTCCAACAAAGATAACTTACAAAATTTCATTAATTGCTACATTTGTATGAATAATTTTGTCATTATACTCCCCCCCCAACTCTTTTATTATATCCTTGCCTTTGCTTCATGTCATTTTTATATGCCTTACAGTTCCCAAGCTTTTCTTTCAATGTTGCCTTATTGATCACAGTCAGTGTGATAGACAAGTGCTATTTGGTTGGGGTAAGTTCTCTATGTTGGTTGTAAGTCATGAGGTGCATGAGAGAGGTCGAGACATTCTAAAAGCTAGCAGATCCCAAGAGCTCATTTGGGAGGGTGGGGGGAGGGGCAGTAACGTGGAAACAGATAGGAGCCTGCATGGGTTAAGAAATAGGGACCTGATCATAATGCCAGTGCAGACTGTGCTGTCTTCCCTTGGTTATTGTGAATGATTGGCAATTTGATCTCAACATAACTAGCATGTCCAAGAATTATTGCCTTATATGTGCTCTACTCTACTCCTTATACCACTCATGACTGTGTGGCCAGATTCTGCTCTAACTCCATCTATGGAGTTTGCAGATGATACCACCATTGTAGGCCGTATCTCAAACAGCGATGAGTCGGAGTACAGGAAGGAGATAGAGAGATTAGTGGAATGGTGTCATGACAACAACCTTTCCCTCAATGTCAACAAAACTAAAGAGCTGGTCATTGACTTCAGGAAAGGGGGCAGTGTACATGCACCTGTCTACATCAATGGTACTGAGGTCGAGAGGGTTGACAGCTTCAAGTTCCTGGGAGTGAACATCACCAACAGCCTGTCCTGGTCAAATCACGTAGATGCCAGGCTAAGAAAGCTCACCAGTGCCTCTACTCCTCAGGAGGCTAAAGAAATTTGGTTTCTCCTCTTTGACTCTCACCAACTTTTACCGATGCACCCATAGAAAGCATCCTAGCTGGATGTATCACGGCTTGGTACGGCAACTGCTCTGCCCAAGACTGCAAGAAGCTGCAGAGAGTTGTGGACACAGCCCAGTGCGTCACGGACACCAGCCTCCCCTCCTTGGACTCTGTCTTTACCTCTCATTGACTTGGTGTAGCAGCCAGCATAATCAAGACCCCACCCACCCGGGACATTCTCTCTTCTCTCCTCTTCCATTGGGTAGAAGATACAAGGAACCTGAGGACACGTACCGCCAGACTTAAGGACAGCTTCTATCCCACTGTGATAAGACTATTGAAACGGTTCCTTTATACAATGAGATGGACTATGACTTCACGATCTACCTTGTTGTGTGACCTTGCACCTTATTGCACTGCACTTTCCTCTGTAGCTGTGAACTTTACTCTGTACTGTTATTGTTTTACCTGTACTACATCAATGCATTCTGTACTAACTCAATGTAACTGCACTGTGTAATGAATTGACCTGTACGATTGGTTTGTAAGACAAGCTTTTCACTGTACCTCGGTACAAGTGACAATAATAAACCAATACCAATACGAAATAGAGGAATTGGGTGTCTTTATTAGAGGCAAAGGCAGGAGAATATTAATTCGCAGACAGCAGCAAATTCAGATAGAAAGGTAAGAGAATTTCAGAGGGAGACTGTAGCACTCCAATGATATGGGAAATACTTGAAACAAAGGAGATAAAGAAGAAAGGATGACGGGAACCTCGATTGTACTGTAGTAGGGATAAAGGCAGGGTGGGACCTCAAAAGGAATCAGTTATCAGGATGATTTTTAAGTAAAAGGGTATCAGTATCTTAATGACGAAGTAGCATAAGAGTCAGTGCGATGGAGTTTAAGGTAATGAAGGCCAGCTTGAGTAAACAACCAAAAGGCCACGGACTGCCTCTAAATAATTGTGAAGGTGAGACGACGAATACATCACAAATTAACAAAGGGCCTGAGATAGACATTTATGTTGCCTCTCTGATTTCCTGATGTTGTCACAGTAGCTTTTATAGTCAAGTCTAGTCGAGTTTATTGCCATGGGCACAAGTGCAGTGAGGTATAGGTGCAATGAAAAAACTTGTTTGCAGCAGCATGACAGGCACATAGGTACAGACAACAGAATAAAGTAATATTGCTATGTTTCGAATCAGTTTCCAATCGAAAATTTGGATGAACATCTTCTGCTAGTTACCTGACCCTGGAACAAGTGCCATGGAGAAATATTAGGGCAACTGAAAAACCACTGATCTGATTGTTTTCATAGCACTAACAGAACCCAATTTATAAAATTGGAAGCTAATTGTTAGCTTACAATGATACAGGATCAAGCGTAATAATAAAATAGTGTTTGAACGTTTTTATGTCTGCAGCATCTCATCCAATGTCAGTTTAAATTTGAAGTGCAGTACACCTGATGGGACTCCTTCATTTGTTCTCTTTTGTTTGTGTTCATCCTAACAGAAACGGTGTCTAGACAGCATGGCTGCTGTGCGTAATCCTTAATATCCAGTAAAAATCAGTTTGAAATATGACACCAATGAGAAGCAGAAAGCAAATGGATCACATTCATTTACCGAATAAATGACTCCTGCATTTGGCTTTGATGTACTTAATGTGCTTTGAAGGTAGCTTACATTTCTTATTGTTAAAAGAAACAAAAAATGTACAGCTAATTTTAATTATTCATTGTAAGTTTCATTTTGTTTTTAAACAATGCACATTTTCAAGATTTGACTACAGTATCAGTCATTATTGTCAGTAATGAGTCTTGTCAATGAAATATGGAATATACCTGGACTGGAACACCCCTGCCAATTTCCTTTTCTTTGTTCACAAGTGTTATTTATAGCCACACCTATTAAGAGTAAAATTGATTTTCTGTTATTTTCCATCCATTTAAGGGCAGACCTTATAAAGCCACCATAACTCCTGAAGACATATTTACAGTACTAAGACATTTTAATGAGCCTGAGAAGTGTAAAATATTGGATTAACACTACCCAGACCCTATTAGTTTTCTGATTAACATTCAAAAAACTGAAAGAGGAGGAGGATTCTAATTTCCTCTTTGAGTGTAAAGACTGGAGTTGTATCAGAGCCAGACAAACATTTTAAAAAGAAAAATAACTTCACAGTTATGTTTATTGCCCTGTGCCTGACAGGCATCGGTCAGAATACTTACTTCTGAATGTTGTTCTGCAATTTCTGCTGAAGAGTATATTTGTTTGATATTAAATGAGAATTATTTTAGCTTTATTGTGTGTGTCTCTGATTAGCCAAGTAAGACTCCTTGGGCAAGATTTTAATGTGTGGACAAGTTAGGAACAAAGATGGAAAATCTGGAAATATGTTAAGCTTCTTTCTGTGGTTTTCGAAACACTCCCTCCACTACTCTGTGACTTCTGTGCCTGTCTGCCCAATAGTATCTGCTATGAATGATGATAAGCACAATCTCAGTCAATGCCTAAAGAAGAAATACTTCAAGAGTACAAGTTGGGAGAGAAAAGAAGGAAAAAATACAATGGAATGAAACATCAGTAATAGCTTCTTCCTTCAGGAATTTTTGGTTATCTGATTGTGTCCTCCAAGGACGTATTGTGGCCCCTCCTAATTGTCATCTGAAGCATTATTTTCCATTTTTTTTCAGTGGGGGGGTGGTCATTGCTAGCAGAACTACAATTTATTACCCATCCCTAATTGTCTTTGAACTTGGTTGCTTGTGAGGCCACTTCAGAGGATGGTTAAGAACCAACCACTTTGCTGTGGTACTGGAGTCATTTATAAGCCAGACTGGATAATGGCAGCAGCTTATCTTAAAAGGACAGGTTTGAGACAGGTGACTTTTTATAAGTGTTTGGTCAAGATTATTGATAATAACTTTATTTCAGATTAATTAAGTGAATTTAAAAAACAAGATCAGTTGTCCAGATCTCTGCATTAATAGACCAAGCATTTAACCTCAATGTAATTGACCAATGACATACCATATGGAATGACAATATCCAGTTCTGCCTCTCTCAACCTCCAGCTTCTAAATTGTTGGACAGTTTTCCCAGCACCCATTGTGGGAGGAGCAATACTTCCTGGATTCTGAAAGGTGACACCAGCCACATTTTGCAATAGAAGTGTCTCTTTCACTCTACAATCAGCTGATGTTTCCATGTGCAAACACAAGGATGGCCTGGGAAGAAAGATTGCTGGGGGATGAAACACCATGTTTCCAACAGTGCATCAATCCATTTAATACTGAATACAAGAATCAACATGGAATTTAGTGCTCAAGTCTTATAGATGGACTTGAACTCATAGTCTTCTGACTCACTGGTAGGAATGTTCCTTACTGAGCAAAAGCTGACACCGAGATAGATTCTGTCCTACAATTCACATGAAATTTTGTGTTCACTGCTCGGTATGCTGCCATTCAGAATTTCCTTGTTTTATGAAGATCAATTCTAAGAGAGATCAATGAGGACTTTAGAAGAATGGACAAAGATTTATTAATTTAATATTTAGGAGTATTTTAAAAGCAAGGATTTGTATTAAGGACTGGTTGTAGTTGCCAGTTTTGCAGAAAGAGGTGGGTTCAGACTGTTAGTCCTACAGTCTACAGGGCTTTAATTACATTTACAAGGAATGTTATATTTTTCTTTCAGTCTTTCCATCATTTTTTTCTGCTTTTACTCCTCTGAATGCAGTGACTCATACAGGGATATGGTGTCAAGCTTGAAATCACTTGATACATCACTAAGGGAATTGTTCTCCAATGTAACATATTTGAGAGGGGAACTCAGCACGTCCCAGCTGAACCTCATCAGTCCCCTCTCTATGTCCACACACGTACTTCCACCAGGCCTTACTGGATAACAAGTGTTTGGTCAAGATTACTTTTCTCCTGTGACATTTCAGTGATACTGAGGTCAAAGGGATTGATCACACCACTTACTCAGTTGAGAGCAGCTCACACAACACAGACCAGTGACTAAGCCTGGGATTGCTTTGAATCAGAATCACTTCAGATAATCCATTTACCCAAATAACCAATCATTTTTTTCACATTTTCATGAGGGAAAAGATTCTCCAGTTTTGATGTAGTCACATAACAGAAGCATAAAATGTTTAGGTGGGATGCCTGGGCAAATGAGAATGTTAGGGATGAAACAAATTAAATTGGTAGTTGAGTAACATTATCTCTGAAGTGGAGAACCAAAAGAGCTATGAGTATAGAAGGCTTAATTTCTGGTGTTGCGTATATTAGAGGATTGGACACATGTTGGAAATTATGGTGTGAAAACCATATGCATTGCAGCCAACATTCTCAATGTGTTCCTGATTCATGAAGCTCCCCACTGTAATTGGATTTTTTCTTTAATGTTTCCCAGAATATCTTCAGCTAATTAATGAGATTTAAATAAAGGAATACCTGTGGCTAAACAACTCATCCTGTGTCATATTAACCAGTATAAGAAAAAGTGTTCAGTGTGGGGTTGAATGTTTATTGATTTGATAATTTATAGGTTACAATGTCTAACTTGCAGTTGTAGCAAAAATTGTTTACACTCGTTGACTTGGTGTAGCAGCCAGCATAATCAAAGACCCCACCCACCCGGGACATTCTTTCTTCTCTCCTCTTCCATCGGGTAGAAGATACAGGAGCCTGAGGGCACGTACCACCAGACTTAAGGACAGCTTCTACCCCACTGTGATAAGACTATTGAATGGTTCCCTTCTACAATGAGATGGACTATGACCTCACGATCTACCTTGTTGCCCTGCAGGAGATTGGCATGACAGACACAATGAAATGAAAGATAATGAATGTAATAGAACAGGCAAATAGAGTGTATAACACAACAATCTAATTGATGTTTGTTAGGCTAATTGCTTGAACTGCTTTGAGGCATTTAGACATGCCATCACTCCCTATTGTTAAACAAGACTTAATGCTGCAGATACATCTTTGCATGATAAACTGAAGTTGTTTTTCCAGACTTGAATTGATCAACCATATAATTCTGTGCATGACGTTGATGCAATTTTCATTTTACTATTCATTGTAACTATTTTCAATGTCTACTCTTTAATCAAAAGCAAGTTACTGGATTATTGGATCTCTCCCCTAATCTGGAAGGCTCAGTGTAGCTGGGCCTTGCCAGTTACTGTTTGACTTTGCTTTTGTGTTGAATGTCTTCCTATTTATAAAATATAAAGAATATTATACACCTGACTAGGTAAATCTTTCTACAGTATCATGAAAGTATATTTATTCTTCACAAGAAGAAACTGATATCAGTTACTCAGCGTAACTTTCAAACACTATAAGCAACAACAATCAAAATGACATAAGTGACTTATAACCTATGGCAACAACTGTCAATCAAGCTCCTCAGCCTTATTTTTTACACTTTGAAGTATTGTTTCTCAGCATGATATTTAGCCACCCAGGATGAATTACAACCTACCAAAAAGGGTGTTCTGAGGGTGTTACAATGATGTAGGCAAAGCTATAATTACCAATCATTTATTGGTTTTGTGTGAGTCTAAATATATATTTTTTCAGTGTAAGGTAAATCTTCTGTGATTTAAATCAATAGAACTTCATTCATGTCAATAGTGCAATGATAATGAACAATAATTTCCACATATATTTGTCATTAAAATCCAGCAATGAGGAATATATGGAACATTTTGATAGAAAATCCTTCCTATTGAAAGCATTTAAATCTAATTTTCAATGCATCTGAGGCATATTTGATAGTTTCATGCAGTCTATAAACTTACAACTTGATACTGAAATGCATAATTTTGTTAATCGTATGTAATATTGTAATGTAGAAGGTAAAATTTTAAAATATTTTGTCACACGGATCAGACAACAGATCTTTAATAAATTGATGTCATCCACCCTGCCATGAGTATCTAAGTAGAACAGTTTTCCACTTTCATTACACAGTGATCTAGATCAATTATAAAACAGGTTCAGTGAAGAATAGATCTCCTTTACCTCAATCTCTGCAACTGCCTAATAATTAAATTGAAGGAAATTGTTTTCTTCAGCATTGTGCAATTGAAAATTGATTATTATTTTACTGGAGTGAAAATTAATAACCGTTTCCAGGCCATTTCATGTCACTTTGGAAATTTGACTGGGCCAGGCAGGAGTCACACTTGTGCTGCTGGTACAATTTCTGCATGGGATGATGTCAGTCCCACTGCAACATAAAAGATGAATTGGTTCTCTTGTCAAGGGAGCTTCCACTGTTGGGCACTCCTGAGGCAATTAGGTCTTTCTAGGGCTACCTTGGTCTTGACAATTAAGTCCTTCTAATCCCCACATCACTGCACCTAAACCCTCCACCAGCCATTGATGCCACTGGTAAATCACAGACCAACAAACACATGAGGTTTAACCCTCAACTCTCTTTTCTCCCAGTCCTTGATGGAGGCCTCAATCTCCAACAAGCCATGTCACTTCTCCATCCCAATCCTTGCCAGATACTTTCTTTCTACTCTGGCTCTAGGTGCAGCCCCCTGGCCCATCTAACCCAACCCCATCAGTACAAGAAACAGGCTTCCCTTGCCTTCTCCCCACCACTACAGCATAAGACCTTAATGTCTCTCTCTCACCCCACCATCCACTCCTGCACAGAACCCCCATGCCATTTTCCCTCAATGACCAAACAAAAGGTTCCACTGTTTCTCAGATCCCCAACTGGGTCAACAGCTGGCAACATGCCTCAGACCATAGAGTGGCATAGTTTTGACAAAAAAACAGAAACTGCTGTAAATACTCAGCAGATCAGGCCACATCTGTGGGAAGAGAAATGGAGTCAATGTTCCAGATTGTAGACCCTTTGTCAGGATTCATTTTCAGCTCTGATGAAGGGTTAACTTTGTGGAGTCCTTAAGAGCTCTGACATTAATCTTCTTGTGGCACTATTGCCCTGAAACATATCAACATGACAAAAGAGGAGGTGTTGGAGGTGCATAAAGGTGGAAGAATTGCTGAGACCTGACCAAGTGTGCCCTAAGATGTGGAAACCAAGGAGGGAAATTGCTGGGGCCCTGGCAGAGATTTTTGTATCTTCCTTAGCCACAGGTGAGGTACTGGAAGATTGAGTGTGGTTAATGTTGTGCCTTTATTTAAGAATGGCTGCAAGGGCAAGCCAGAGAATTACAGGCCAGTGAGCCTAACATCAGTGGTGGGAAAGTTACTGGAGTGGATTCTGAGAGACAGGATCTGCCTGCATTTGGAAAGGCAATGGCTGATTAGGAATAGTCAGCATGGCTTTTCCATGGGAAATCGTATTTCACAAATTTAATTGAGTTTTTTGAAGAGGTGACCAAGAGGATTGACAAGGGCAGCACAGAAGACATTGTTCACATGGACTTTAGCAAGGATTTTGACAAGGTCCCACATGGTAGACTGTCCAGAAGGTTAGATCACATCGGATCCAGGACGAGCTAGCCAGTTGGATACAAAATTGGCTTGGTGGAAAGAGTCAGAGGGTGGTAGTGGAGGGTTGTTTTTCAGATTGGAGGCCTGTGGCCTGTGACCAGTGGTGTGCCAGGGGGATCGATGTTCGGTCCCCTGTTGTCTGTTTTATTTATTTGATTTGGATGAGAATATAGGTGGCATTCAAAATTTGTGAAGAAAAAAAAATCAAAAAAGTGAAGAAAGTTGTCTAAGGTTACAACAGGATTTAACTCAACTGGGAAAGTGGGCAAAGGAATGGCAGATGGAATTTAACTCAGACAAGTGCGAAGTGATACTTTACTGTTATTGTTTTTACTTGTACTCTGTTAAACTCAATGTAACTGCACTGTGTAATGAATTGACCTGTACGATCGGTTTGTAAGACAAGCTTTTCACTGTACCTCGGTACAAGTGACAATAATAAACCAATACCAATAACAATAAACAAGGGTAGGAGATACACAGTGAATGGCAAGGCCCTTGGGAGTGTTGTAGAACAGAAAGACCTAGGGGTACAAATACATTGTTCCCTGAAAGTGGTGACACAGGTAGTCAAGGTGGTGAAGAAGACATCTGGCGCACTTGTCTTCATTGGATGTGGCATTGAATACAAGAGTTGGAACATTACATTATGTTACAGTTGGTCAGCAGAGACAAGTTGGGCCAAAGGACCTGTTTTCATGCTGTTTAATTCTATGACTCTAATATTTTGGGGTCAGGTAGTTTAGAAGGAGACAAGGCCAACTATGGAGGGGTCTCCCTGTTGTTTGCTGGAAGGAAAGTGATCATCAGGTGTCCTCCTCAACTGCCTCCTCCCAATAGCTGAAGAGCTGCTCCCCAAATCACAGTGTGGATTCTGTTCATCTGGAGGCATAGTGGACATAATTTTTACTGCATGGCAGCTTCAAAGAAAATGCAGTGAACAGCACCAGTCACTATACATGACCTCATGGACTTCACCAATGCATTTGATTCCATCAGTTGGGAGGAACTGTGGAACACCCTCCCCATATTCAGCTGTCCACAGAATTTTTTCCCCATCTTATACTTGCTTTGTGATGGCACACAAGCATTATACTGACTACTGAGTCCACAGCAGAACTATTCTCAGTGAAGACCACTGTCAAATAAAATGGCATCATTGCCTGAATACTTCTTTCAATCTTTCTTGCCTCAGTGGTACATCTCATTACCAACTAATCTCCGATCGGAGTCAAGCTCATCTTCAGAATTGATTGTCAGCAGTTCAACCTACAGCAACTACAATCCAGAGCCAAGGTTATCCAAACATTAGTAGTTGAGATGCAATATGCAGGCAATGCTTGTGTTTGCACACCTCAGAAGCCAAACTCCAAGCTGTCTTTGACACTTTCCCTGAAGCATATGAGAGGATGGGGTTTAGACTCAACAACCATGAGACAAAGGTCCTTTACCAACCTGCCATTGTGGCACCACACTGCTCTCTGATGATAACGGTTCTTGGTGAGACTCTGGAAAACACAGAGCATTTTTCCTATCTTGAAATGACCAAGTAGTGAAGGCAAACCTTTATGCTGAAATACAGCACTGTTTTCAATGTGCCAACACAGACTTTGGTTCATTGAGCAAAAGAGTATTTGAAGATGAAGACCTTAGACCTGGCACAAAACTCATGGTCTGCTGGACAGGAACTCCTATTTGCTTCTGAGACCTGGACTAATTGAAACAGGCACCTCAAGACACTGTAAACGTATCACCAACACTGTCCTTGGCATCGATGCCCTAATTACACTTAGTCAGATCTGTTGAACAGGCCATATTGTTTGCCTGCTCCACACGACACTCCCAAGCTAAACACCTTAGTCTGAGCTCTGTCACAAGAAGGGATTACCCAGAGGAGAAAGTTTCAAGGATATACTCAAAGCTTCCTTGAAGAAAAGCAATATCACCTTTTGACTCCCGGAAGTCCCTGGCCCATGACTTCTCAAAGTGGAAAGGAAATATTCTGAATGACATTGAGAAATTCTAGTCGGTGCCTTGGGTGCATGCAGAAACCCTGCATAAATGGTGGAAAGATGCATCACCTCCCAAACTAATCCCACCTCCCTCATCTGTCCCTCAGTTACTTCCTGACCCGTGTATGGAAGAACCTGCAGTTCTCACAATGGCATCATTGTCACCTCAGAACCTACAAAACTTGGGAAAGCTAGTCACCCTCAAACCCAAGGGACTGCTAAAAGAAGAAATAATGATATTTTGACATTTTGAATTTGCCTCATGACATTTTGATTAAATTGTATTTGATTACGTAATTTGAACTCTTGTGCAATTTTTGCAGGTGCATTGTATGTTGAAGATCTCCAGAAAATCACACATTATAGGCATTCCTCAATTTACAAACATGTGATTTATAAATTTTTGCTTTAGTACCATTGACTCATTGAGATACATGCCTTTGATTTACAAAGCTGTTTTTTTTAAGCTAGAATAAATAGTGCACCCCTCTCTGTTCATGGGAATATATTGTTCCAAAATCCCCATAAAGCATTTCACCCAGAGTTTTAGATTTACAAATGTTTGCTTAGCAAAATGCTTTCCAGGAATGTATCCCTTTCATAAATTGAGGAATGACTGTAGATGAATGGAATGGCAACTAACAAAATGTGTCAGAAAACATTTCCTTCACCATTTTAACTTTATTAAATAAAATAGCAGATGAGGCCCTGATCCAATATTTACAACTACAAAATTACTCTTATTTGTGCATTTGCTTACATGTGGCACTATCAGAAACATCCTATCTTTGATTTTGCAATGTGATACGGAACTATTCATATACTGTGTAAATTCTCTTTATTTCCAGGTTACATTTTACAGGAGCCCTAAGACCTTACCTGTGCTTCCATGGTGTATGATAGTGTAGCCACTGTAAAGCTCGCATGAAGCAAGACACCCACCTATTGCTTCAATGAGAACTTGGCTGTCTCTATGCCCCCACCTTGAAGCCAGAATGATGGATTAAATAGATCAGCATCCTCCCCGCCTCCCCCACACCCCTACCCTGCCCCTGCCCCCAAACATTCTTTTTAGTTGCTTACAACAGGATCAAATTGCATCTTTTTGTCACTGATTTCCCTGACTGACAAATGGCCAGCCTCTCAGCTGATCAATTGTTGGATGGGAAAAGGAAGAGAAGGCTGATAATAAGGTCTGCCGGGACCCCTGGAGTCCCTGGTATTGTAGGGTTCCTCAATTGTTTCCAGTCTCCCCAAACAGTCTTCCCATAACTGTAAATATAGAGGCTGCACTTCATCTGGATTAACAAATTTGATGAGGGTGGCCCTCCCTGCAGCAACATGCCTCCCTAACTTACAAAGAGATGTTGGACCTCCACACAATTAACGCAATGACATCATGTCAAGAATGACTAGATCTCAAACTGGAGCATCTAATTTAAGTCAGCAACAGTCAGTAACACAAATCCAAGTTCACTGTCTGCATCAAATCACAGTGTTTGCTGGGATTACTAGAGGCTAGCTTTCTCACAGAACATCCTTTGCTCATAACTCTCCGCTAGACAGTATTGTCTGGATTTTTGTCCTTTCTATGCAAAAATTAATACATAAGATGCATTAACTATGAGATGCTGTGACATGCCTCCTATCATTTCATGTAATTTCCCTAAGTGAAACTCTTCTAAATAACCACTGAATTCATTGTGAGAGCTTGCCCTTAAGTTGCCTTTGGATGCATTCTCTTTTCATATTACTCTGTATCCGGAAACAGCATCTATATGTTCTTACTCGGAGCACCTCTTTCTTTACAAATATGCCCATGGGTGTCCAATTGCGTTCTGTTTCAGCAATATTGTTTGGTAATTGGGTGTGTGGAAATCAGGTTGTTGAATTGGATAGCTGGCATATACATATCCAACAAAGCTGGCAAAAAGATCCAATAGTAGCTTCACTTGCCTTTAATTAATTATGGATTTAATGAGGGGAAGACTTTCACGAATTAATTAATGGAGTTTCTCCATTGCCAGGAACATTTTTTTAAAGTTTGGGAAAGAAAATCTGTAAATGAAAATTTGAGTAGCTTTCCCACACTCGAAGAAATGAGCAAAAACTACCACTTTAATTGTGTAAATCTATGCTCAAAGGAGTCTGTTAGCTTAACACGCCAAGTCTTTGAAGTGCATGCCAAATTAACTATGTTGGTTTACATACCTTTCATTAGTCCTGTTAATCCTCAGTATGCTACACTCTGCAATATTTAACATTTTTGGCATAAGTGATCAGAATAAATTTTAGAAAGGTAAACTGGAGTTTAACATTAGATTATTGACTCTAAATTTATATTTATACAAAATATTTACCCCTTTACACAGAGTTTAACCTGGTAATTTCCAAATTCTGCTTGATAATTTTTAAATTCCTGCAAGGAGTTTTAATACAATTTCCATGAAGCTTAAAAAATTCCTTTCTCCTTGTAGATTTATGTTGATAATAGTAATGACATAGCTACAAATCCGTTCCTAGATTACCCTGAGAGTTTACAGTGCTTCTTCCTTTCTCATTTTCTTCATCCTCAAACCATAAACTCTGAGATAAGCACAACATTGAAATGATATTCCATTGAAATACTTTGACCAGAAAACAGGAATCCACAGGGAGAGAAGGCTTTATGTGAGGAATAAGAAAAGGGGTGACACCTGTTCAGAGAGTTCTCAGTGGGACAGTACAGAAGGAACTTTATCTGTTTAAATCTATTATTCAACTAGCCTGGACGTGCATAATATTGTGTTTAAAGAGGCTTAATATTTAATCTGGTGCACAGGATAAAGGGCAAGATACCTTGTCAGTTATATGGGATATTGTTCCAAAAATAATATATTGTTTCAATCTACAGAAAAGGAATATATGCATGAATTTTTTTTTAAATAGTAAGGATAAAATTCAGTTTTGTTAGGGATGCAAAATTGGAAGTGGTGGATTGTCTCCTATTATATATCCACCACTGACCTCAGTGAACAATGGGAGGTGATCCACAATTATATGGCCAAAATGATATTTTTCTTTTAATTTTCCCAATAAATATGTGAAAGGCAAAAGATCAACTGATGCTGAGAAAGTTGGAAGTGTAAGGTTTTATTTTGACCATAAAAAGAACAGCAAAGAAAGGTACTCTTTTAATTAAAAAAAAGTTCAGAATGTGATCCATTTTTAGCAAGGCTTTCAAAAAAATTAATTGTTTATTTTAACATATATTAAATCAAATTGGTTCAGTGAGGATTGTTTTAGATCCATGTGTATTCACAAACCTTTCAAGATTTTACAGTTAGAAAAGAATATCTGAAGTTTGCATCTTAGACCGAACCAAAGGGTGAAATAAATCCAAGCATCTTTTGTAAGGCAGCTTTTATCCTTAATCACATTTCCCATTTTTAACTTTGATATAAATGAATTTTGCAGTAACATAGTAAAGCTAACATTTATAGCTGACATAAATAAAGAGCAGCAAATTGCAAGTGTTGAAGTAAAATCAAATTAAAATGCATTTATAGTTCCTGTGTTAAAAAATGCAAAATGATCAAAGTAACACCATTAATGTTAGAACTATATAGTTTATTTATGCAGATTCTGTATGCTTCTAAAATAAAACAGCAACTTGCTGCTGTGGATATTCTTTCGAGTTTTGTGCTTTTCAGTGTAAGTAAGGTGTCTTCATTCTCTTTGCTTTGGTACTTGGGAAGGTTGTTAATGTACCTTTGCCTTTAATCTACTCAATGTAAGATTGTGGGATTCAATATCTGTGCCCACCTTGTTAAAGTTTGAAGTGGACTGCACTCTCCAATATGGGTTCTCCACAGCTGCCCCTCTTCCCTACCTCTCCTTACGCCTCCTTGTTAGGCATGAACAACCAAACAAAAAAGCAATCCAAGTGGATCCATCGATATGGGAGTGAGTGCACTTGGCACCAGCACACAGTGGCATGTGCGGCAACACTGCCCCCTCAGAGTGGGTGAGGCTGGCAAAGCAATCATCTCCATGGATGTCACAATCTTGACATTACAAGGAAGGAAAAGTCTTTCCTCTCATTATATCCATGTTTTGTGGTTAGTGGGATGTTTGGTTGGCCTCAATATGCCATAGTCCTTCGTTAATCAACATCAGCTTGCAAGATGCTGCTTCTGCAGCTTAACTTGTTATGCTCTTCTCAAGGCTTAAATCAGCGACTTAACTTGCATTCCAAGCTGAGGCCCTATTTTTATTTTAAGACGTATTGGAAACTATCTTGTTGCTGTAATTACATAATCTTAGATGTGAAGCTACAATTCCTGCCGTGCCAGTTTTATTTTTTTTATTTTAGAAGCTGAACGACTTCTCACTCAAAAGCAAAATGCTGAAGAAGCTGAAAATCTCAAATAAAAACAGAAAATCTTGGAGATATTTAGCTGGTCAAACAGCATCTGTGGAATGAGCAACAGAGTTAGTATTTCAGATTAATGACCTTTCATTACTATTTTATCAGTTCATGATTTTTTTACTCAATAGTTTTGTAACATTTAAGAGAGTCTAATTTATGTGGTATGGGTAATACCCGCGGATGCTGGCTACTATATATTATCTAGTTAATACAAAAGGTGATTGTATATGGAATATCTTCTTTCCTCTTTGGCATTCCTGCAGGATTAAGGATGACTTGCTTCCAATCTAGTTCTATAGCTTCTAAAGTGAGGAATGAGTGCAATTTGTGCTCTGTAGATTCTGCCTGCCATGGGTACAGGAAAATAGTCAAAATTGAGCACCAAGGAATAACTACCCAACTTATAGATGTTATACAGGTTTGGCAAATAATGACATGGATTTTGATTCAACGTATATTGAGGGGAAAAGATTTTCCACACTCCTCACTTGTCTTCCTACATAAATTGATCGATTTCTGGTTACCAGTGTAGCATTTAAACTTTCTCAAGTGTGTTTGAGCAGAATCATTGTCATGAACTGAAGTATTGTGAGAAAGTGAAGTAATGGCCCCAATTTTTGTAGTCAATTACAAACTGCCACATTTTCTGCCGTCATTCAGAAACAATCAAAAATATTCTAAAGCTATTACAAATTAATCAAAACATTAAAAGCGAAAATTAGTTTAAAAATGTTTTAAATTAACAAGCTAATAAACACTTCAAAATATTTAAAACATTCAAATAAATTAAAACAATCCCTTAGCTTTCAAATGATGATTCTTTACTACACTGTCTTGCTTTCAATAGTATGTACGTTAATTGTAAATTGGCACCTTTTGCTGAATTGCAGCCTAATGATTTATTCAACTTCATCATCATTTTGTCTTTTTAGAATACCAAAGGAACTCTAGACCATCGTTATTTCTAAAAGTAGCCTGACATATTGTGTCCAAGTCCATTTAATCTTTTCACATTTATTCCAATCAATACAAGCTTTGCCAATGTTTAATTTTATTTCCCTCTTGTGAATCCCTCTTGTGATTAACTGAGTTGTTTTCCACTGGATTTTTATTGTGAAAATATATTCATCCCTAAAGATCACGTAATATTTTTTCCTTCTTAAGTGCTTGAAAGGGCAACTCATCACAAGTTATCTTTTTAATTACTATTTCAGAAACAAATGAAAGCCAGGCTTGATGATTTTACAGGATAGTTTTACATTAGGCATAGAATCTCTTGCAATTAAATTAGGATACCTTCCATATATTTCCTTCTTGAGCACTCATTGTAAAAGATAATAATTGAAAAAGATAATAATTGAATGGGTTAAGGATAAACCTTTGAAAGGTAATGCCTCTGGACTGAATCATAACCTTATTGTTATATTGGTTTCTGCCAGAGCTGGCAGGTAAGATCTTAAATTCAAAACTGCTGGGTTTTTTGCTTTGCCTGCATTGTCCACAATTTCTAAAAAGAGAAAATAAATCCACTGTGGCTCTAATTAAATGGCTAAGGAAATAGTCAATCCATAATTTCCTTGTATCTTCATGGAGAGTTACATACTTATGTATAACCCACAAGAATCGGATTATCAGCTGTTATACAGTCAGTGGACCAGGACCATCAAAACATGGTCAGAATCATCAAGGCTTTTGGGGGAATCAGCAGAATGAAGAGTTTGGGTGGTTAGAGTCAGAGAAGTATGGAACCATTGGGGGTATTGGGACCATCAGGTGTTATGTCCATCAGGAGGCCAGGATTGCAAGGCAGGGAAATCAGAACCATTTGTCAGGGACAGAGGGTAGAGGGTTTTGGAGCCCTGATGATGGGTGGACTGTTGGGGGGCAGGGGGGGGGGGAGAGGAAATAGCAGATTGGAGTGGTCCGGTTCTGTGTGTCAGGTGTGCCTTACAGTTCAGAAATAAGTTTGAGGATTCACCTAACAGAGGACCCAGTCTAACACTGCAGGTTTAAAACCCAATTGTCCCAGGAGCACTGAATAATGGGCATCCCCAGGAAAACTTGGTCTAAGAACCCTGCAGTGCTCCAGAAGAAACATTGCATAGGGAATGACATAATCCTATGCACAACCTCTGTGAAAGTTGCATCAGAAATATAAAGCCAAAATCACTCTGGGAAATTCTTGGTTAAATTCCCAGAAGATGCAAATTTCCTGAAAACTGTAGTTATTGCATTTCACTTCACAAACAACAATGTAATGTGATTGAATTTCTGGACTATCATTATTTTGTCAGATAATTGCTACTAACTGAAGTTTAAGAATTAACAAATTAAGCAAATTGGATCTTCCAATTTAATGCCGTTAGCAAGGAAACTTAAAAGAAAATCTTAATAGGAGAGAATTAATTCAAACCTTTGCCATTTAAATGCAACCTGGTTTGAATTCCTGGTCTGCTGATCTAAATTTTATTTAAGTTGTGCAAAATGCTAACTTTCGAACTTAATGCTTCTTGATTTTTTTCACCTTGACTTTGCTTAAGGAAAAGTTTCAAAATAATGATTAACACATGGTTTTGAGGATGAATTAATAAATTAAAGTGTATATTGTTTGCAATTTAATAACAAATATTATATAAACTATTAAATGTTATTCATTCAATAAAAGTTCTTTACTGGAAAAGGAAGTGTTAAGATGAAGAAAAGTAAAAAACAGTATTCTGTATAGTTAAAATAAACAAATGGTATAAAACAGTCTTGAAAGTACCGAAGGCCAATAGTGCATAAATCCTGCTTCTGTTCTTTAGGGATTTTCTTTATGAAAAAAGGAATTAAAAATCCAAAGGAGCTGTGGTTTCTGTAAACGTGGCAGGGTCCAAAGTCACATACCCCAAGCCTCTGATTTTCTTTTAAACTCACCATTATATGATTTTTACATTGAGAGATTTGGCAGTATTGTTAATCTCCTATGATAGAGGCCTGGTTCATAAAGCTCTTATTTTTATGGTGCAGGCCTAGTTCTTAAACCCCTGTGATACATGCATGATTCATAAAGCCCAGCAGGAGAGTCCTCAACAGGATGATTCTTAAAGCCCTATGATAGAGAGCTGCTTCATAAAACCCCGTGATTCAGGACTCATGACCTACCTCTTAAATATCCTCTGATAAAGGCCTGTGACACAGGTGTAGTTCTCAAAAGACCCTGTGGAACAGTCTTGAGCTTCCCTTTGAGAACCTCCTAGATTAATCTGGCAGTACTACAGTAATGACAATAAAAAAACACCTGCATTTTGCAGTGACTTCAAGCCGCTGGCATCTATCATGGAAACTTTGGCATAATGATAAAGGTGTTGCTAGCTTTTATATTTTATAAAAGAGAATTGGCCGTCCAATATACTTCTTAAAGGGAATGCCCCCAAGCTCTTGGGGAAACTCTTGAATCGAGATGTCATTGTTATTATTCACCTTTAGATCTTGGACAGATTTGAAAAGTTATTGCATCATGGGGAAAGTTTGCTTTTCTTGTTAATATGCTACAATAAATATATCTTCTAAAATTTAATTAGGAAAACTTCAAACTAAATTCTTTGCAGTAATCACCACATACTTTGTACAGTACTAAAAGCACAGAGCATAAATATAAGCCAATTGAGTATAGCCTGGGCACCAATAATTGCACAAATATTTACACTATGGAAACCAGACATAAATTTCAACTTCTCCTTAAACCATATCCTGCAGCTGCCAACTTATAAAATCCATTTATAGGAACAATTATTACCTCATTTCTTATAAGGGGTTTAATGACTCTTGAACCACTGCAAGTGATCTTTCCATTGCTAACTCAGCAGCAGGTTAGGCACAACTGCATACATGGTGGCACAAATTAGTACTAAATGGCAAACTCAGTGCATCTGAAATTTAAAAAGAAAATTTGGCCCAATAGAGTAATCGTGAGTGAAAAGTGAGCACAGCAGATGGTTATATAAGAGATTGCTATGGTGATGAGCAATGATATAAAGTTAAGTAAGACATATACCTGGAGGCAGATGAACACAACAGTGGTCCAAGTAAAATCAGATCCTTTAATTAATGCCAAAGCAGGACTCAACTCTGTTTCAGAACTGCTTTAGTGTTTGAAGTCCATGCCATTTGAGTACCATGTGAGTGGTGAAATTTTAATAAGTAGTGTGAACCACTGTATGCCATTTGACATCACTGCACTTGCTCATTGGTCTCTGTGTGACAGAGTACCACATGCACAGAAGTGTGAGCAATGACTTCAACCCATGGTCTTCAGCTCCAACTGAGAAATGGCCCTCTAATCACAAAGACTTGGGCACCCCTGTTCCAAGTAATTGTTCATTCTGACGACCACCTCGTTCTACCCATGTCATTTCGTCTAGCTCTGCCTCAGGCCATTGTGGTGTTGTTTCGACATGCTTTTGCTCTGCCATTTTTTTATTAAAGAGCTGCATGCATTTTCTTTTTCAGACTGTGTGTAGTTTTGAGTATGCAACAAAAATGACAAACCTGGGAATGCACTTGCTCTTAGCTTAAACACTGCCTGTATGAGTATGAACCAAAATGAGCATTGCTGACAATTATTGATACAACATGAAGAATGTCTTGTCATCATGTCTGTAACCAATTCAGCCTGGTGTTTAATGCTGCACCCACTCTCAGTCATGGGTAGAAATGAATCTTTACAACTCATGAATCCATTACTGATTAATGTAATGGGTGAATCTTCATTAACCTTTACCCTAAGTAGGCAATGAAATGGCAGGATATTTCTTCATGAAAGTATGACACCTTTGACAGCTTTGGGAATGTTTTCATTGCAAATTACATGCAAATGCAAAGTAGTCAAAACAACATTGTATGTAATCTCAAGTGCCTGTGATTTGACATTAATTCAACTCTTCAAACAATAGCAAACTCGATCAGTGGCTACAGCTGACCTCACCAGGCATGAAGAAGTTGCTGAACAGCATATCAGTTATGTGAGCATGAACAAAATCAAAGTTACAATAAAGCAAGGTGTTGCTCAATCACTGTATATGACAGAGAGCAATTTGATCACAAAAATGAAAATGTGTTATGGAAACTGCACCCTCTTCTGATATCACATATACACTGCAAGATTTGCACAAAGTTTCTGATGAACTCATATCAATCTCAGATCTGAGAGGTCACTAACAGAAGATGTTATAGACATAGATAATGAAGGCTACCAAGGAATTGTGAAAACTAAACAATTGTTAAGAGAGAAACTATGTTCCCAAGAATATATTATTAGGTTGTATGCAAAATCAGTGCATTATTTTGCATATTCTCATTTTACAAAGGAGTCTTTCAATCCATTAAGTCTATGCTAGCTCTCAGAGCAATCTCCTCAGTTCCATTCTCTCAATCAATTCCCTTATAACCTAATCTCTTTCTTGTGCCATTCAATTCCCTCTGTTTCACCTACCAACCCAACCCACCCCACACCCCCACAATACTAGGAGCAATTGACAGTTACTAATTAACCAGCATGTCTCTTGGATGTGGGGGGAAACCAGAGCACCCAGAGGAAATCCACCAAATCACAAGAAGAATGTGTAAGCTCCACCAAGATAGCACCCAAGGTCAGGATCAAATCCAGGTTTTTGGAGCTGTGTGGCATTAACAGCTGCATTACTGTCTAATTCATTAATCAATCTCAATGTTAGACCTGCAAAAGCTGACACAAATGGCTGAGCTACCTAAAGAGCCACAGGTTAGTGTTCATTTTGTAGATCAACACTCTGGCAATCAGTTGGTTGTGATTATTGACAACTATAGCAGATTTTCCATTGTCAGTTCAATATCTGCATAAACTAATGTTCCAAAGCTTGGTAGTACTTTTGTCCTCTTTGATCTTCAATGAACAGAGAGTGCAGATAATAGATTGCTATTTAAGAGTGTCGTCTTAAGAAAATTTGCAACCTACTGAGGTTTCACATCACAAATTCATATATTCCTTACCATGCACCCATGGTGAAGTAGAAAGGTATTGGTATTGGTATTGGTTTATTATTGTCACTTGTACCGAGGTACAGTGAAAAACTTGTCTTGCATACCTAAAGAAAGCCATCCAAACTGCTTATGCACAGGAGAAATCACAGAGGTAAGAACCTCATTGTCCTTTACAAAGCTACACTTCAAAAATTCATACAGGATATTGTCCTTAAAGGGTCTTAATCTTTGTCACTTAATTTGACAGTCTCATGAGTGGGATCAGTGCTGATACTACTCCACAAAGGAAACAAAGCACTGAGACATACCTGGATGACGTTTCCCTGCCTGGAATGTCTAGAACCATGGGGGGTAACAGCTTCAATATAAAGAGTTGGCCGTACAGGACTGAGATTTGAATAGACTTTGTCATCCAAGGGATAGCGAACCTTTGGAATTCTCCATGCTGGAGGGCTGTGAAATACCAGACAATGAAATCAACGCAGAGGTCAATGGAGGTCTAAATATTTAGGATTTAATGGATACGAGGTTCGTGTAGGGAAGTGACACTGAGGCAAAAGATCAGCTAATTGAATGATGGAACTGGCACAAGTGACAGTGTGACCTGATCCTACTTCTGTTTCGTATGTTCTTTCTTATGTTCAAATTCAATTTGAAGAGACACATTCTATTTGAGAAAATGGCAATATCCTTGAAGGAGCAAATGCTTTGCAAAGCTTCCTCTGTGTATTCAGTTTTTGCACAGAGGCAAACCTTGTCTGAATGAGCCAGGTATTTCTTACCCATTGAAAACGGAATTAATGCATATGTCATGGATACAGTTGAAAATGTGAGTATTAATATAGTTGAAAATGTGAGTGTTAATATGATACACGTTTAGCATAGTTTGTTCTCCACATAACTGCTGTGCATTTTCTGAAGTAACCAATTTATATTTTACACAGATATTAAAAAACAATTCCACGCTGGGATCAAATAAAGATCTGCTTGCCAACATCACTGAAAGAATCAGATAGCAGTATTAACTGTAATTGAGATGTTTTTGTGCACATGAGTTAAAATGGGAACTAAAGGAAATGAATAATAGGCACTCACGTGAAACAGAAAACACTCAGCACGTCAGTCAGCATCTGTGGAAAGATAAACAGAGTTAATGTTTCAGGTCAAACTCGGCAGACTGGGAAAGAGAGAAAACAAATTAATTTTAAATTTCAGAAAGAGTATTTCTGCTTTCATTTCAGAATTCAGGCAGTTTTTGATTAACATTCATTTGTAAGTAATTGGTAAGAGTTAAACTGCAATTCCTCTGGTGGGAGGTGTCTGTTTGGGAGAGTTAAGAAAAGTTAAGATAAATTATCCTGACTTTTGTCAAGTGCAATTGTTTCTACCAAGTGAAATTCCATCATTAAATTGTTTTGTCAGTTATTTTTTGTCTGACTTTAATTTTGGAAAGAAGACCCACCCTTTCCATCAGTAACACCTCATGCCTTGGTTCTTCAAGTGACACACCGACATCTGTCGTTTTAACCAATATCTCTCGTCTTTGTTTCACTCATCAGTTTGCCCATTTATGTTCTTTCTTTGATATAGTTCTTATTGACAGTCACAAACTTGAGCACACCTGTACACCAGTGGTTACCTCTCATCACATCTACCTCAGTAAAACCACAGAATATCATGGGAATAATGTTAACAACCCCCTATCCCCCGAAAAAGTGCAGATGGTTAAAAGAGATTTAAGCATTGTTAATATCGCAATCCTAACCAGAAACTGTCTCAATCCCGCCATCTTCCAATTGGGGCAGTTCATAAGAAGCTGCTCCTATGCTGGCCATTTCAATATCATAATGAGGTGGAGATCTTCACATTTAACATTCTGCAAGTTTACCTGTGGCCACCTAGCATTCCCAGATCACTAGACCACCCAGAATCCAAATACCCAGGGTCACGAATCGGATTGGATGCACCCTTCATCCATCCTTCTTTGGGATCAGAGAACAGAATTAACTAACGGCAGCAGCAAGTTTCTTATCTGTTCCTGCAGCCTACTCCAGAAAGGTCCCCAGCCAACAAGACCAACACTCAAAATGCTGGAGGAACTCAGCAGGTCAAGCAGCTTCTACAGAGGGAAATGGACAGTTGACGTTTCAGGTCGAGACCCTTCATCAGGACTGGGAAGAAAGAGGGCAGAAGCCAGAATAAAAGGGGTGGGGGGAGGGGGAGGAGCACAAGTTGGTGAGTGACAGGTGAATCCAGGTGAAAGGGGAAGGTAAGTAGGTGGGGTGGGGGGGGGGAGAAGTGGGAATGATGAGAGAAGCTGGGAGATGATAGGTGGAAGAGGTATAGGGCTGAACAAAATGCAATCTGCTAGGAGAGGACAGTAGACCATGGAATAAAGGGAACGAGGTGGGGAACGAGAGGAAGGAAGGTGTGTGTGATGGGCAGGTCGTGAGGGAGTAGGACGGGAAAGAGAAGGGATAAAGGGGCCTCCTTTACTGCCAAGTTGAGTCTAAACGCAGATTAGAGGAACAACATCTCATTTTCCATCTTGGTAGTCTCCAACCTGATGGCATCAACATCGATGTGAAGATTGAGTTAACATTTTGGGGGAAAACATTTCCGCTATTGTTGATGGAATTTTGGTTCTTCCAAGCATTTTTCTTGTTTCAACTCTCCAGATGACAACAGCAATGGCACAAACACACAAAAATCGCATGCAGTGAGATATTCAACCTCATCCTCACTGGTCTAAAAATCAACAGCTCCTATTTACTTACAGAACAATTTGGATTTTATTAACCCCATTTCCCCTGAAGCTCTGCTGTTTAAAAGACCTACACTGAAACTACACTGTGCACTCACTCTAACTTCTACAGTTGCATAAACAACCTTGCACATATGTCTTAGTTGCTTTGCCGAGGGCAATTGGTCTATGGTCACTCTCTGCTTCCTATTATCAGGACCATTCCAGGCAGCTGCTGCTGATCTGTGTTCCATCTCACAGTCTGCTGATCATTGCTATATTAGGGACATCAATAAAACTCCACACTCAAGGAGAAGAGATTTCATCTACTTTTCCTTCAGCTCACAGGAGCAGGCAGATTTGGCTTCTTTGAAGTGCAGCCATTGCTAAACTCTATTTCTGTCCACATAGAGATCTTCCAGGCAACCTCCTGCTGGGACTTCCTTGCTCTCACACTTACAGCTCTCTGTGGCCAGCTCATTCACATCCCACAACCCCATCCATACAAAGAACAGTCCTCCTTGGTTTTCAGCAGTCTCTCCGGGTTCCTCTGACCCCCTGGCAGCACTTTCCCACCAACCCCTCCCATTGTGGCAACATCTTGCTCATTCATTGACAATCCTTTTCATGTGGCTGGAAGAGTTTTGCTTGTATAGTTGTTGCATTTCATTGGTATGTTTAATGAACAGCCATTTTTTGAAAAAAAATAAGACTGATCAATTTCTCTTCCACACTTAAAGCTTCAGATGACATATCTTTTCAATCACTAACCTCACTCAAGTTTCACCTCCACAGCATAACCCGTCTTTCCTTTACCAATGCCACAAGCAACCGCCAGCCTTGAATTTGCCAGTTTTTCTTTCTGGAAGCCCAACCATCACCCAACAAAAATTACAATTCATCCCAACTGTTATCACGCAGATCCTATCACAAGCAAGGTCTCGCCACCTTTATTCCTGTCCTTGCTGATTGTCAATAATTCCCCAGCACATCAAATTCAACATTTTCGTCCATCTACACAAATCCATCTATGGTCTTGCCAATCTTTCTTCTATGATCTTCACCAGACAGTCCATTCCTTCTCATCCTCAAAGTTTGATCTCTTTTATATTCTTCCATGCTCTAGAATGTGATCAGTGAAAGAGCTAAAATAAATTAGATCACAAGATCACAAGATGGGGAGCAGATGTAGGCCATTCGGCCCATCGAGTCTGCTCCAAGGAAAAGGGAAAAAAGAAATGAGAAATTGGGGGGGGGGGCGCAAAAAAAAACACTATTCTAACCCCAATTTCTGGCCTTATCCCCATATCCCTTGATACCCTGACTATTTAGATATCTGTCTATCTCTTCCTTAAATGCCTCCAATGATCTGGCCTCCACTGCTGTACGTGGCAAGGAATTCCACAAATTCACCACCTTCTGGCTAAAGAAATTTCTCCTCATCTCTGTTTTAAACCTGTACCCTCTAATTCTAAGATTGTGCCCTCTGGTCCTGGACTCACCCACCAAGGGAAACAGCCTAGCCACATCTACTCTGTTGGCCTTCAGTTGTGTTAGGCGACTTACTGAAGTGAAAGTCAACGGGCTCTAAAGGCAGGAATCATTTGGGGGACAGTACAACTGAGGGCGCTGAAAGCAATTTCTCTTCAAGTTACACAGCATCCTGATCTGGAAGTATTTCAACTGTTCCCTCATTGTTGCTGGGTCTAAATCCTGGAACTCCCTCCCCAACAGTATGTGGGAGTACCTTCACCAGAAGTATTGCAGCAGTTCAGGAAGGTGGTTCAACAAGGGTAATTAGGCATTATCCTTTCCACCAATACTTGCCTCCTGAAGATAAATAAGTAACAGGCTCACTGGAAATTTAATTTGGTGTAAACTGGCCTCTTCATTAGCAGAAAGGTTGATATAACTTTGGAAAACAGTCACAGAATCATACAGTGTGGGAGGAAGTGATTCAACCAAGTTTCTCTGGTTTTCTGAGAATCATTCAATTTGTCCCACCTCTCTGCTCTTTCCCAAAGCCTGGCCATAAAAACCATCAGAATCTTGTTCTGTCACATGCAGGCAGTATATACCCAATCTACTTAGTCACTGGAAATTCAGGGGTGGTTAAAATCTAGTGTGTTTGGCCTCAATATTGTCCATAGCCTAAGTGCTGCTGCACAGTTTCAGGGATCTGGGTTCAAGTCTGATGTCCATGTGGAGCTTTCTTTATGATTGCATGGGTTTCCTCGAGGTGCTCTGGTTTCCTCCCACTTCCCAAATATGAGTGGGCTAGGTTAATTGACTCCTGTAAATTACCCCAAGTGTAGGTGATTGGCAGGAGATTTGGGGTGGGGGGGGGAGGGAGTTACTGGGCACATGAGAGAGAATAGGTCACAGGGCTATGTGGGGGAATGGGAGTGTTGGGAATGCACTGAGAGACAAAATAGTCTCATTGGGCTGGATGGCCTCCTTCTATGTCATGAGAAAATATGGTCCATGTAGGTATCGGGCAATAAAAAAAAGATGCATCATGAGGAAGTACATTTGGTAAAAAATGGAACAGCTTCAGAGCAAGCAATAGAAGGAAGTATGAACTTCCTTGTCAATACTAGACACACAAAAGGTCTGGATAATGACACAGAATCTTCAGTAGATAGCTTGAAAATATACCTCTGCAATCTGGATTTTTCATTGGAATGGGAGCTATTATAGTCCTTATTAGTCACCTCAGAACCCACAAAAATCAATCCTGATGGACTTCCTAAAAAGCAGAACATTCTATTTAACTTATTTCCTTTACAACTTAATTTTACATAAATATTGTAGCAGGGGAGGGAGGGAAATGGTGCTTAGAGGGCTATATTGATGTCTCTTTGACTCATTACAATGTTTTGAAAATAATAACATTATGAAGTGCACAAAATATAACAGGCATTGTATGTGGTAACTGGACATCATCTTCATTACATTGTGTAAGTGGTACTCATGGGTTAACGAGAACCAACAGTTTCAGCCAGGTGGAACAAGTTGTATTCCATTTACTGCTTCTTGTTTTCATACTTTTCTTGATGTGTTTTCACTCCAGTGAATACAAATAAAAAACACGAGATGAAACACCAAAGAAATTTAAGAGAAATAAACTTTTTGCTGGCAGGCAGAGAATGAGTAGGATCTAAAGGGCTTTTAAAAGATGCCAAAATGACAGATTCAGTGTTGTAGGTGAATGTTCATAAGAAAATGTTTAATTGGGTGCTTTCCTTTGCACTTCATAAAGGAAATCAAGTCTCCAAAGGACCAACCATCATTCTTACCATCTGTCTTGTAATAAACTTATGCAAACTGGATTGAATGGGATGGGGCATTAACTGCTGCTTTGAAAACAGAGAAGCCTAAGAAATGGAGGATTGAATAATCAACTTGATGTAATCTAAATGTGACATTTTAAACACAGGGAAAGAATAAATCTCCATTAGTTACCTGTGGAGGAAAATCAGAGTTGGTTTTGCCGACTAGCAGACTTGCATAAGTTTCCACTCAAGTTCGTAAAAAATATTTTCTTCATTTTGTGTTCATTAAGGTGCCTTATTGCTGAACACGCAATACTTTTTTCATTGCTTGCAGCCAACACCATTATTTTCAGACGTGGATTAAAAACAAGTAAAGTTTCTGTCTACACTTCCTATCACGCACTCCCGGGTACAGCATTTTCTTGAAAGGTTTTAACATTTAAATTATTTATCCTTGCTTACTCCCATACTCTGTGTAGGCACAAAAAGCCAGCTCAAGTTGGCATGGTTTTAAAATGCAGTCTGGCTTTGGGCAGATGGCCAGTGGAGTGAGTTAGAAACACATTGAGTGCTTTAGGACATTGAATGCTCCAGGAAACAAGCCCAGAATATTTTAAATTCTGGATTGAGCCAGGAAGCATTTACTGGCCTTCACAAAATTGGATGTCCCTTGTTGCCTGCCAGCATGATAGTAGGTGAAGGAAAGGGGTCTCCAGGAATATTCCACAAATGGGATCAAGACAGAGGTGAGGGAGGACACAAATTCTCCTCCTCTTTATCTTTATTTGATATTGATCTTAAATTACTGCCATTTACTTACTGACCCATGGATAGTACAAACTGCTTTTTCTGGTTTACCTTAACACAAATTCTTATAATTGTTAGCTACTTTATCAG
The DNA here is from genome assembly GCF_009764475.1 of Pristis pectinata. Taxonomy (NCBI): domain Eukaryota; kingdom Metazoa; phylum Chordata; class Chondrichthyes; order Rhinopristiformes; family Pristidae; genus Pristis; species Pristis pectinata. The sequence continues at coordinate 25,951,127 of NC_067408.1, read as the reverse complement.
ATTTACTGTTAACCATTTTTGTTCTGCTGAAAAGATAAATGACTATTTTCTGATATAATGGCACTGTGGATTGATTGAGATGATACAATGATCAAATAATCTCTCAGACTAACACACACATTATCTAGCTCAAATGGAACACAGAGAGAATTTAGCGGTAGCCATAAAGTAAAATATTGGATTGTTAGTTGTAGTGCCTTTTAATTTAGCATCAGGTGCTGGACAACATCCATCTCAAGGGAGGTGCATGGACATCCTGCAGCATTGTACTGAAGTATATCAACTGAGTACTCATGCACTTTAGAGTTATGGGAAAAACAGAGTTAGGCATGTCACCCGGCTGGGTCTCAATACCTTCTCAGCTTCACATGGCTTCTATTTATTCTAGGCAAATAGCTTTATGTGGTGAAGGTAAGCAAAACAACATTAGAGCCATACAACATGGAAACAAGCACCTCAGCCCACCAAGTCCACACTGACCATCAGCACCCATTTAATCTTACATTGATCTTATTTTTCATTCTTCCCACATTCTCATCATTCTCAAGATTCTACCATTCACCTTCGAGGGACAATTCACAGTGGCCAATTAATCTACCAACCAGCACATTTTGGTGTGCAGAAAGAAACCGGAGGACCCAGAGGAAACCCATGCTGAACATATAAAACTCTACACAGACAGCACCTGAGGTCAGAATTGAACCATGTCTCTGGCACTGTGAGGAAGTGGTTCTACTAATTGTGCTACTATGTTATCCTAGATTATAATTATTAGATTACAATGATTGTTACAGTGCAATCCTCTAACAGGCCAATATATCAAAGTATTTGACACAACATTCCAATAAAATTTTGACCAAATGCAAGTGGCTGCCTTTACTTCATTAAATAGTTCTTCATCACTTGCTCATAATAAATTCAAATGGTTCACCAGCATATGGTGAATTGGATATCCTTGGTTTGGAAAGAGCTAACAGAACAACCTTCCCTTTTTTTCACATAATGGTGTAGTATCGATCTCTGTAAAACAAGGGAGCCATGACTATCGGTAGAGCAGACATTACCAGGATAATATTGTGCATGGAAACAACTGTGTGTTAGCTGAATTAATAGTAAAGACTCTGTAATTGAGGATAAGCAGCAGCAGGATGTTGTGGCATTATTCTGGGCATACCTGCAGCTCAGGAAAGGGACAGTGTCCTGCCATGTTGATAGCTGCTTCTCTGCAGGGGAAAGAAATGAAGGTTTTTGTCCTGGCTACCTGCTCATCTACTTTCAACCTGATTAAAATGCTTGTTAAAAAATATGGAATCGTACGATTTTGTTAATATCTGTTTTGAAAGGATCAAAAGAGACTAAGGCTGCTGGCGCTCCCAAAAGGTAGCTTGGCCATTGAATATTATTGTGTACATAACTGGCAGAAACACACCCAGAGCCTGCATACCTGATTATATCCCCTCCACCTCTGTGCCACATTTTCACCATCTTCATTGGAAAATGGAGAAAATGAAAAGACACTCGTTCAGTGGAATTGTTAAACTACTGAGTATGTGATTTTATTTCAAGTCAATGTTTTGCACATATTGCTGGACTTGGTCCTGCTACTCCCCTCTGTCATTTCTCCTTTCTTCAGCTGTTATTCCTCATCTGTCATCTCTCACTCCACTTTCCACCACACCTGTTGAGCCAGACTGTTTGAAGCCCTTAGTGCTAAATACTTGGAAATGTTCAAAATTCAAAGGCTAAAAAAGCTGGGAATATTAATAAATCAAGCAAATTTAAAAGTAATTGAAACGTGAATAAATGATTATTTTGTTTCAAAATCTGACACATCAGCTTGTTTTTAATGAGTGTTTTCAAAGAGAAAATTGGCAGTTTTTTTTTAAATTTAATTAAGCCAATGACATTTCCTCCATTTTACAACCCATCTGCCTGTTACAACAAGGTCTACAGCTGCTTTAATTATCCTGACATACTCATCTGCAAATACACCCTGCATCTGGAGCTGTTCTAATGTTCCTGAAGTAATTATTTGAAAATACACATGGCATCTGGACTTGCTTTATTTATTCCAGCCTATCTGAAAACTCTCACATGAGAAAGATATTTCTGTACCATTCAGAAGTTTTACAAAGAACTTTTTAATACTTTATTCCTTCTCAGAGTGGAGAAAACTACCCAACCTCCCACCCCGTGAAGCACTTCCTTCTCCATCTGTGGCAGGGTCTGCAGGTACCACATTGGTCTCACCAGCCACCCCAGAACCATTGAACTGGAATATAAGCAAGGCATCCTCAACTCTGAGAGGCTGCCTACTAATTACTCATCTAGTTGTTAACTCTTTCATTGGAGAATCAAACTATGAAAAAAAAGGATGCCTTGCATTCAAAAAGTGCCAATCATTCCAAAGTACTGTGCAACCAGCAGCAATGTGAAAATGAACAGATAATTTGGAGTGGGAATTCATCCTGGTTGCTTTCACTAGACAGATTAGACCTGCTGCATGTTGTATTCTGCTTACAAAATTCAGTTCCGTTAATGTCAAAAGCAAAAAAAAGGGGAATAATGTAACAGCAGCAAACAGGAAACAAGGAGCAGGCGTTTTGGAAGGAGATTGCTGTCTCCTTAAAGTCTGCCTTTGAATTTGTATGTAGACCTGCTTTACTAAGTAGAATAATATTGGGTCTGAAAGCATCAGGGCAAAACAGTTTTAGAATATAGAACAGACCTTTCAGCCTACTAGGTCTGTGTCAACCATAAAGCCAATCCAACTAATCCCATCTGCCTGCACGTAGTCTGTGTCCCTCTATTCCCTGCCTGTTTATGTGTCTGTCCAAATGCCTCTTAAATGTTCATATCGTTTCCACTTCTACCACTCCCTGGCAGTGTGTTCCAGGCATCTACCACTCCCTGGCAGTGTGTTCCAGGCATCTACCACTCCCTATGTAAAAAGATTTGCCTTGCATATCTCCTTTAAATTTTCCCTCTCTCACCTTAAACCTATGCCTTCTGTATTTGATATTTCCACTGTGGGAAAAAAATACTTTGACCATCTACCTTATCTATGCCTCTCATAATTTTATATATTTCTGTCAGATCGTCCGTCAGCCTCTGACACTCCAGAGAACACAATCCAAGTTTGTCAAACCTCTCTTTATAGCTGATACTCTCCAGTCCAGATAACATCACAGTGAACCACTTCTGCAACCTCTCCAAAGCCTCCACATTCTTCCTGTAGTGTGGCGACCAGAACTGCATGCAATACTTCAGATTTGGCCAAATCAACATGACTTCACGACTTTTCACTCAAAGCCCAGACCAATGAAGGGAAGTATGCTGTACGCATTCTTTATCACCCTATCCAACTGTGTTGCCACTTTCAAGGAGCTATGGACTTAAACACCAAGATCCCTCTGTACACCAATGCTCCTAAGGTTCTGCCATTTACTGTATATTTTACTTTTGCACTTGCAAAATGCAGCATCTCACACTTGTCCGGATTAAACTCCATCTGCCATTCCTTCACCCAAATTTCCAACTGATCTATTTCCTGCTGTATCCTTTGACAACATTTCTCATTATCCACAGCTCCACCAATTTCTGTGCCATCTGCAAAATTACTAATCAGACCACCTATATTTTCACCTAGATCATTTATATATCACAAACAACAGAGATCTCAGCACTGATCCTTGTGGAACACCATTTTTCGCACCTCTCCATCGCTACCCTCTAGTCTTCTCTGACCAAGCAGACTTTGAATCCACCTTACCAACTCAATGTGGATCCCATGTGACTTAATCTTCTGGACCAGACCAACAGGAGGGACATTGTCAAATGCTTTACTTATGTCTATGTAGACAGCATCCACTGTCCTGCCTTTGTCAACCATCTTCATCACTCCCTCAAAAAATTGCAGCAAGAACATCATATTATAGCATTATAGTTGCTTATGCAAATCTCTTAATTCCCATTTCACACACAGACAATGCTTGCCAATTTTTTGCCTTAACCACTGGGACTGGCAATGCACTCCTGGCTCATGCATGTCCTGTCCTCCATATGGAAGGCAGAGCAGACCACTAAGCACACAAAAATGGGCACTGTTCAGCCAAATTTATAGATCATGAGGTCATGTTCTAAATGTATGCTGGTGGCACCCAGCTCTGTCTCCGCAGAATTTCCATCAACTTCTCCATTCTTGCAGTGTCATGATTGACCTTGACCAACATCCAATTCTAGATGAGCATCCTTTTGGTCCAATGTAGAACCAGGAATGTAGAAAGCATCTTCAACCTCTGCAAAATCTCTGGTCTTGGTGGGTTAACACCACCTTTCCTTGCCTCTTCTACTGTCTTATGCATCAAACTGAAAGAATCCATAAACAATGTAATTTATATCCTTGAAGTAATTTGCCACAATACTTCACAAATTGGTTATAATCTTGCAAACAAAGGAAAATTAACTGTAAGTCCTTGTTAAATGAGTTACTATGACTTAAGACCACAAAACATTGTGCTGTGTATCTGTCACCTCAGGCTGCCTTGTTTTCCAGAGCACCAAATGAAGTGAGGTTACTGAGCAGTATGATGGAAGATGTCAGGATTTCTGGCGCTGTCTCGAGGTACCTTAAGTACCTTTTCTCTTCCTTTGCCCAGGGTCAAATTTTAATTTCCTGTAAGAATTTCAACTCACCTAAAGCTCTTGGAGGTTAAGCTTTTAAGTCAGACCAAAGGTCAGCAAAGCTGAACAAGGGTTACCATGGCATCAACAAGCAAGGTTATTTTACAAACACTGTGTCAACGTTTTCACTGTGTCAACATGGGAATTTAACAAAAGAAGAAAAATTGAATTTTCAAGCAGAAGTTGTGTGACTGATCAAGCTTAGTTTGCTCTTCATGCCTCTTAAGCCCACCTGTACTTGTCTTTTCTGGCAATGTTGACAATAAGCAAACTTGAAAGGACTGATTATAAGTCTTTTCTTTTCCACAATAATCTCTCCCATTCCTTGTGCATCTACATCTTAGTATATATTTTGTGCAAATCCTTTCATTATGATTCCCACCTACCCATAGCACCAACACTGGCCTGATGATTGACAGGAGGATTGAAATTGTGGACAATATCCTGCTTTGTCCTCAGCCACTCTTAAACATTAAAAGGTGTGGTGATGTATATTGGGAGGACAAATCAGGCTAGGATATACACAATGAATGGCAGAACCCCAAGAAGTACTGAGGGCTCTTGGTGTACATGTCCAAGGATCTCAGAAGGCAGCAGCACAGGCAGCTAAGGTGCTCAAGATGGCAGACAAAATACTGGCACTGGTGAGCTTTCTTGATAGTATATAAAAGCAGGGAGGTAAAACTATATAAAATATTAGTTAGGCCACAGCTAGAGTGCTTTGTGCAGAATGTGATCATCAAGATAACAAGCAGGATGAGAATGTGCAGGTACAATCAGTACAATTCACAGATGACATGAAGATTGGCGGTGCTGTCGATAGTGAGGAGGGTTGTTTTTGGCTACAGACCAATACTGATCAGTTGGTGAGATAGGCAGGGAAATGGCAGATGGAATTTAATCCTGAAAAATGGGAGTGGTGCATTTTGGGAGGAATAATGCAAGAGTGAATGGTAGGACTGTAGGAAGTACTGAGGAACAAAGCAACATATCCAAGGATCCCTAAAGGCAGCAGCATAATAAATAAGATGAGAAAGATGGCATATGGGAAACTTGCCTTCATTAGCTGGGGCATGGAATGTAGGTGCAGGGAGGTTAGAATTGGTTTATTATTGTCACGTGTACCGAGGTACAGTGAAAAACTTGTCTTGCAGACCGTTCATACACATCGTAATTTGAGATACGGCCCACTAAGGTGGTATCATCTGCAAACTTGTAGATGGAGTTAGAACAGAATCTGGCTATGTATAGGGAGCAGAGTAGGAGAGGGGAGAAGAGACAATGACCCGGGTAGGTGTGGTCTTTGATTATGCTGGAGGGGAGGCTGGTTTCCATGATGTGCTGGGCTGTGTCCACAACTCTCTGCAGTTTCTTGTGGTCACGGGCATAGCAGTTGCCATATCAAGCTGTGATGCATCCAGATAGGATGCTTTCTATGGTGCATTGATAAAAATTGGTGAGTGTCAAAGTGGACGTGCCAAATTTTTTTAGCCTCCTGAGGAAATAGAGGCGCTGGTGAGCTTTCTTGGCCATGGCGTCTATGTGGTTGGACCGGGACAGGTTATTGGTGATGTTCACTCCAAGGAACTTGAAGCTCTCAACCCTCTCAACCTCAGCACCTTTGATGTAGGCAGGTTCATGTACACTTCCCCCTTTCCTGAAGTCAATGACCACCTCTTTTGTTTTGCTGACATTGAGGGAAAGGTTGTTGTCATGACACCATGTCAAGGAAGTCAAGGATCCAGATGCAAAGGGAAGTGTTGAGTCCCAGGCCTCGGAGTTTTGTGATGAGTTTGCTTGGAATTATAGTATTGAAGGTGGAACTACAGTCAACAAACAACAGTCTAACGTAGGTGTTTTCACTGTGCAGATGCTCCAAAGATGAGTGTAGGCCCAGGGAGATGGCATCTGCCATAGACCTGTTTCGATGGTAGGCGAATTTCAGTGGGTCGAGGTTTTCTGGGAGGCTGGAGTTAATGCGTGCCATGACCAGCCTCTCAAAGCACTTCATGATGGTGGATGTCAGAGCCACCTGGAGGAATCATTAACTAGTCATAGTATAACTCTGTAAAAGATTAATTAGGCCACAGCTGGAGTACTTTGTACAAGGAGGTAAGAATGGAAGCAGGTTGATGTGGTCCCACCTAGATGTCAATCGTGAGGTGGTGCTGGAAGAGCACTGTGTACAGACAGGTTAAGAAGGGATTGATTAATTTTGTCACATTGAAAGAGAATCTCATTTGTGGCTTTGATAATTTCAGTGACAGGATAAGAAATCGATGTGAAAATTTCAAATGTGAAGCTCAGAGAAAAGTGGGACTAATTTGGTGGTAACAACACAAGCAACACTTTGGACAGAAAATGGAGGCGAGGATTCAGAAATTACTTTCAAAATGCAATTAAAAACATTTTAACAATTAATAGAGTCATAGAGTACTACAGCACAGAGACAGGCCCTTTGGCCCATCTAGTCCATGCTGCTTGATCTTCTGCCTGGTCCCATCTACCTGCTCCCAGACCATATCCCTCCAAACCCCTCCCATCCATGTACCTATCCAAACGTCTCTTAAATGTTACAATTGAACCCACATCTACCACTTCTGCTGGCAGCTCATTCCACACTCACACCACGCACTGAGTGAAGATATTTCCCCTCAGATTTCCCTGAAATATTTCACCCTTCACCCTAAACCTATGCCCTCTAGTTTTTGTTTCTCCCAACCTTAGGGGGAAAAGTCCTGCATGCATTCACCCTGTCTCTACCCTTCATAATTTTGCATACCTCAATAAGATCTCCTCTCATTCTCCTGTTGTCCAGGGAATGAAGTCCTAACCTATTCTTCCTTTCCCTATAACTCAGGTCCTCAATTCCCGGCAACGTCCTTGTAAATTTTCTCTGCACTCTTTCAAGCTTATTGATATCTTTCCTGTAGGCAGGTGACCAGAACTGCACACAATACTCTAAATTCAGCCTCACCAACACCTTTCACAACTTCAATATAACATCCCAACTCCAGTACTCAGTGCCCTGATTTATGAAGGCCAATGTGCCAAAAGTTCTCTTTATGACCCAATCTACCTTTGATGCCACTTACAAGGAATTATGGATCTGTATTCCCTGGTCCCTTTGTTCTACTGCACACCTCAGTGCCCTACCATACCCTGGTTTGTCCTTCCAAGGTGCATCACCTCACACTTGTCTGCATTAAATTTCATCTGCCATTTTTCAACCCATTTTCCCAGCTGGTCCAGATCACTTTACAAACTTTGACAGCCTTCCTCGCTGTCCACTATACCCTCAATCTCGGTGTCATCTGCAAATTTGCTGATCCAGTTTACCACGTTATCATCTAAATCATTAATATAGATGATAACAATGGACCCAACACCGATCCCTGCGGCACAGCACTAGACACAGGCCTCCAAACAGAGAGACCAACATCAACTCCAACTCTCTGGCTTCTCCCGCGAAGCCAATGTTGAATCCAATTGACCACTTCATCCTGAATGCCAAGCGACTTAACCTTCTGGACAAGCCTCCCATGAAGGACTTGGTCAAATGCCTTGCTGAAGTCCATGTAGACAACATCCACTGCCTTTACCTCATCAACCTTCTTCGTAACCTCCTAAAAAAACTCTATAAGATTGGTTAGACATGACCTACCACGCACAAAGCCGTGCTGACTATCCCTAATCAGGACCTGTCAATCCAAATACTTATATATCCTGTCCCTTAGAATGCCTTCCAATAATTTACCTACGACTGACGTCAGGCTCACCAGCTTATAACTTCCCAGCTTATTCTTAGAGCCTTTCTTGAACAATGGAACAACATTAGCTATCCTCCAGTCCTCCAACACCTCACTCATGGCAAAGGACGTTTTAAATATCTTTGCCAGGGCCCCTGCAATAGCTGCACTAGCCTCTCACAAGGTCCGAGAGGACACCTGTCAGGCCGTGGGGATTTATCCACCTTAATTCATCTCAGGACAGCCAGCACCTCCTCTGCTGTAATCCGGTTACGGTCCATGAACTCACTAGTCTTTTGCCTAAGTTCTATAGTCTCTGTGTCTGTTTCCAGAGTAAATACTCATTTAAGATCTCCCCCATCTCTCTTGGCTCCAAGCATAGTTGACCACACTGATCTTCAAGGGGACCACTTTTGTCCCTTGCTATCCTTTTGCTCTTAATATAGTTATAGAAACCCTTGGGGTTCTCTTTTACCCTGTCTGCCAGAGCAACCTCATCCTCTTTTTCTTGCATTTCTTATACTCCTCAAGCACCTCATTTGATCCTAACTGCCTATACCTGATAGGTGGCACCTTTTTCTTTACCAGGGCCTCAATATCCCTCAATAACCAAAGTTCCCTAAACCTGCTAGCCTTGCCTTTCATTCTAACAGGAATATACAGATTCTGTACTCTCAATATTTCACTTTTGAAAGCCTTCCACTCAATCATCTCTTTGCCAGAAAACAGCCAATCCCAATCCACACCTGCCAGATCCCTTCTGATACCATCAAAATTGGCCTTACTCCAATTTAGAATCTCGACCCGAGGACCAGTGCTATCCTTCTCCATAATTATCTTGAAACTAATGGAATTATGATCACTAGATCCAAGGTGTTCCCCTACACAATTCTGTCACCTCCCTTGTCTCGTTCCTTAAGAGGAGATCCAGTATCGTGCTCTCTCCATTTGGGACCTCTACATACTGATTAAGGAAACTTTATTGAACACATTTGACAAACTCTATCCCATCCAATCTCTTTACAGTATGGGAGTCCCAGTCAATATGTGGAAAGTTAAAATCACCTACAATCACAACTTTATTTTTCTTGCACCTGTCTGCTATCTCTTTACAAATTTGTTGCTCTAAATCCCACTGACTATTGGGAGGTCTAATAATATAGTCCCATTAACGTGGTCATCCCTTTCTTACTCCTCAGTTCTACCCATATTGCCTCAGTAGACAAGCCCTCCAGTGTGTCCACTCTGAGCATTGCCATGACATTTTCCCTGATGAGTAATGCCACTCCTCCCCCTTTAATACCTCCCTCTCTATCATGTCTAAAACATCAGAACCCTGAAACATTGAGTTGCCAGTCCTGCCCCTCCTGCAACCAAGTCTCACTAATGGCTACATCATAATACAAAGGAATATATTGGTTGAAGATTGAAAATAGATTTGAAACAATACAATTCAATTCTGATGAAAAATAAAATAAGGGAACTTGAAGGGTTTACTGTGAATTACATGAAGTCTCTTCTTTACCTCTACAAGCTGAATATTTTCATTCATGGAGATGCACAAAGGCATTAAATGGTGAGTATTGCATGTCAAAGAGCCACTTACTGAGCTCATGTCTGGCTTGTGCTCATGAGTGTTGCTTCATTGTTTCCTAAAGACTCACTTAAGCAAGGCCATAGAGTATGGTCTTGGGAAGCTGCTTTAGGAAGGACCCTTTTGGGCCCCAATCTGTACATGCTGAGGACCCCCATCTGCCAAATATTACAATCCTTGTCTGACTTTCCCCAACACCCCACCCCACACTCAACTATTGAACTGCCCACTTGAACACCCCTAACCTCCCAACCAAACACAACTGACAATAAAACCTCCACCACTCATTTTCCCTGCAGCTGACCGTGGAACAATTCACCTCCTTGATGACTATCTGTGATCATCCCACAGTGAGATCAACACCAATCAATGCAACCTGGAAAACAGTTGCTGGAAAGAAAAAAATAATCTGATATCTTACTCTAGTGAAATACAATTACTTACAAAATTAAATTATTACTGAGATGTGAGAAATATAAATGTGGAGATACAATCTTTATTAATGCCTTACATTTTCAAACAGCTTCTAGGCTTGCAGAAATCAATCAAGTAAAGATATTATTCATAACTAGAATTCAAGGTCAAAATTGTTCTCGTCTACCTTCTGCTTGATCAAATAAGCTGTCCGATGGAGTTTTGTTTGTCATCGTGGGTTTTCTCATTCCCACAGTATCTACCAATCCTAGGAGTCCTGATACAGATGTAAATCAAATCTATTTGATATTGAAGTTTTAGCCAGGTGATATTTCAGGATTGTTAATTATGTTTTTGGGATTTTTTTTGTATAATGCACAGACCTCTCTACCAAGATGATTAATTTGTCAACAGAGGGCTAAGACTGAGGCACTAAGCCTTGCTATATAACTTAATTAAATTGTTAGGTTAATGCCAGGGGCCTGGAACCAGTTTTGGATTAAATATGAGCAGATCTAAGGCAGAGGGAATCAATAGAAAGCATTTTTTTTTGCCAGAGGTTTGGTACAATACTTTTGCCAAAAACTCCCATAATTCAATCTTTAACAAGGTTTTGAATTTTGACCAATTAGAAGGTGGTCTCTTCCTTGTTAAGAAGGAAATTCAACAGATGATGGCTCACAATCCCATTTGATGTTTCTCCAAGAATTCAGCTCTAGTCTGACAGTCCCGAAGAGAAGATCATCAAGTTTTCTATCCTTATGCAAATCAAGGTCCTTAATTAATCTTAAATTTACTTCCTATTTTGCTTCAGTTCCTAAGATTCATATCTTATATTTATTATCCTCAGATCTTGGAAAAGTGATGAGACTCAAATAACTTAAGAAAAAGTGCCAAGAAAAATTAAGTGTAAACAAAGGTTTGCTCTCCATCTGATAGACACTTTATTTTGGTTAGGTTGCAAACAAAAAAAATGAAAATATATATTTTGGAGAAACACCTCAGCATGTGATTTAAGGATGATTTTATAATGTGAAAACAACACATTCATTCTTGTTTTAGTGAGAGCACTTCAAGAAAGACACCTCATTTTCCAGGCATTCCCTATACATTGACAAACTATGACATCACCCCCCTTGGATATTCCTGAAAATTTTGCTTATTTTAGTGCAAGTTCATTACTGGAATAATGCTGGTGATTGTAAAATACACCAGAATGAAAAGGATGTAATAATACATACATACGTTGAAACAGCATGGGCATTATCATTTTAGATTAATAATGTACAAAATGGAGATTAAAGACTGATATGAAAAGCAAGATTTTCTATAACATTAAGGGAGAATGTATTAGTTTTTTTATTACTTTATAACCTTGAAGGTGATGACACATTAACTCCACCATGACTAACAGCATACAGAACACCCATAGTTGGGCAAAGTATTGATAAAAATAATTAGTACTTTACCCAGCACAAAAAGTGTTGACGTTATTCCTGACTACATTTATAATTGCATTGCTCCAATTCTTCCCACTCATCTGATTTCAGGAATTAGTATACCATGCCTGCAATTGCTGAGTTGTTTTGATGAAAGGTGATTGATCTTAAACATTAACTCTGTTTCTCTCTCCAAAGATGCTGCCTGACTTGCTGACTGTCTCAAGTATTTTCTGTTTTTATCCCAGTTGTCTTCAGCCTACTGTATAAATGTGTTGGCTGGTGATCTGTTAATTCTCTTCAGAGAGTTTTACTTTCTCTTTTGCATTCCAAGAAGTCCATATTGCTAGTGGTGCATCTTACTGAAGCACAGTAAATTGGAGTCACCAAATTTACCAGCAAACTCTGACCGTTGACCAACCTTGACTAAGGAAGAGGAATTCATTTTAAATTGGAGGTGTTTATAGTAAGTTACCGATTATAGAAGCAATAAAGCTGAATTTGTTTCTCCTTCAATGCCCACACCTCCAGAAAGGGCCAGGAAGCTAAATTATTACCTTCCCCAGATAATTATAGTCAAATGTAACAAACTCAGCACTTTGTCAGCAGAGATATCCTTTGGTAACACAGACAAAAGACAAACTTTGGGAATCTTCTTACTCTATATGGTACATTATGCCAAGAGATACCTTACCTATTAAAATATTGAAAGTGTCTGACTTTGATGCTAGAGTGCCTTTGATGCCAATTGCTTAAGAGTTCAAAATAAAAGAAGGAATTACTAAGCACTTCTCAGGGAATCGAGACATCCCAAATCAGAGCTCTCTGTTTCCTGTAGCGCTATAAGAGTTATGTTTACTTTAATAGGGCAAACTTTTCTCCTTGTACTAACTGCTTAACAAAACAAGCTTCTTTTACATATTGATTGGATCACAATCCATTGTGATAAACCAGTGCTTTGCAACACCATCCAGAGACACCACCTTTGACAATGCAGCAGTCTTTCTGTACGACACTAAAGAATTAGCCTGCACTTTGTATTCAAATTTTGGAATAAAATTACGATCTACAACCTCCTACCTTAAAGATGGGAGTGTTAACACTAAGCCAAGTAATTCTGTTTTTCTGCAGATTGTGGAAGAGAATATTTGATTGGTATCCAATGGTTAAGGAATCTTGTGTGGCTATCATGCACTGATCTGACTCCCTGCTATCAATTTTGAATGTTGTAATAATGTGTTTTTAGGCTCTGCATCAAACTTGGAAGAAGCATAAACAACATTGAATTAAATTACTCATATTGATCTGTTGATTAAATAGTTCTGCAGTTGCTGATGCTTTAAATTCTTCAACAGAGATTTTAAAATATCAGTTTTCATTAAACGTAGAATGAAGCTAACAGTTACTGGCTGTCCCTGTACAGTAAAATGAACAGCAGTTTTTGAAATGTGTACATGCACAGTCAAGTATGGAAATGCGGAAGTTGCTGTCAGAAACATTCTGTTCCTACACAGGGTGGTTAAGCAAATTCAGGACTTTGTGTATGGATATATGGACATCCCAGACTTGCTGGCATTTACCAGGAAAATCCATGCCATAAGTATTAGGGATGGTGCCTTTAGAATTGAGTACTTTTTATTATTCATTTATTTTAGGATTTAGGTATCACTGGCAAAGCCAAGACTCGTTGTCCATCCTAATTATCTCTTAAAACAATGATGGTGAGCAGCTACAATTGAGTGCCTTTGGTTCTGGAGCTGCGTGTGAGGCCAGATAAGCATGGCAACTTTCTGCCCTGAAGGACATTAATGAACCAGATGGGGTTTTATGACAATTCTATCATTCTTGTGGTAATCATTAAAATTGTTGCAATGTCTGGGGCAGGACATACACAGTGAATGACAGGGCCCTGGGGAGTGTTCTTGAACAAAGAGATCTTGGGATGCAAGTACATAGTTCCCTGAAATCTGGAACACAGGTAGACAAGGTGGTGAGGAAGGCATATGGCATGCTTGCCTTCATTAGCCAAGTCACTGAGCATAAGAGTTGGGACATCATGTCTTGTCTGTACAAAATATTGGTTAGGCTGCACTTGGAGTATTGTGTGCATTTCTGGTCACCATACTATAGGAAGGATGTTATTAAGCTAGAGAGGGTGCAGAAAAGATTTACAAGGACATTGCCTGAATCGGAGGGCTTGAGTCATTAGGAGAGAAGGGATAGGCTATGTCTTTTTTCCCTGGAGCGAAGGAGGCCGAGAAGTGACATGATAGGTATATAAAACGCTGAGAGGCATAGATAGGGTAGATAGCCAGAGTCTGTTTCCCATGGTAGGAGTGTCTAAACCTAGAGGACATAGGCTTAACATGAGAGGGGGGGGGGGTGCTTTAAAGGAGATCTGGGGGATAAATCTTTCACACAATAAGTAGTTTGTATTTGGAATTAGCTGCCAAAGGAGATGGGGGAGGCAGGAACAGTAGTAACATTTAAGAGGCATCTTGACAGGTACTTGAATGAGCAGGGCAAGAGGGATATGGAATTAATGCAGGCAAATGAGATCAGTATAGAAAGGTGTGATGGTAGGCATAGATGTGGTGGGCTGAAGGGCCTGTTTCTATGCTGTACAACTCTGACTCTATTATTCCTAACTAAATTTAAGTTTCGCAGCTGCCGTGGTAGGATTTGAATTTGGGTAACTGGAATGTTAGTCCCAGCCTTTGGTTTACTGGTTCAGCAATTTAACCACTTCACCACCACCTTCTTTACATTACTTTCTGTGCATAGTTCAGATCTAATTTATTCTTTTTGTTTTATACTTTCCTGGTTGAAGGACAGGAATTTAACATGGGTCTCATGGTATAATTGTGCAGAATGGTAATGCATGTCATCATACTGCACTTCTGAAATTCAGTTTCTTTTGAGGTCATTGTAACTGTGTTTAGGAAGCAGAAAATAACTATTACATTGCATGTTTGACATGTGTAACCAAGAATGAATTTCAACTGCATGCATGTCTCAGTGAGGATTCTTCAGTTGGGTTGGAGACCCTCACTCTTTCTCATAGAAGACAATAATCTTCTGGCCAGATAGCAGAATAGTGCAGGAGTCTAAAACACTTGAACACTTTTTCTTGGGCAACAATCAGCATTCCTTTGCTACTGACTGAAAAACCCAATGCCACAAGGATGCATTGTCAGAGGATATTAAGCTTTTTGCCATTTCCACATGTTCTCCAGAAAAAAAATGACAAAACTTGAGGCAAATATAGCAGATGAGAAAGACAAGGCAACAAATAAATAAAAGTGAAGGAAAATGCATTTGGTAATTTTGAATATAAGAGCAGCTCACTCCAACAACATTTTAGGCTGCTGGATTAACTGGCTGTACAAGAATTCTACAATGTGTTTCAGTGCCCTTTTAAACAGCTTTATATTCTTGCTCTCTGATCACACTCATTGTTCAGCCACCAGTTAGCTCTTGAGAAGCATAGGTAACTTTAAATGGGGCTGGAAGATGAAATGTTTGAATTTTATGGACCCTGTCAGTTTTGAACTAAATGCACATTCCAATATAGAGGTAAGTCAAATTCACACCCAAGTGACAGCAGCACTGTGCTCTGTGACATTGCCCAGCTTGTCTGATAACATTCTCTCCTTTCTTGTCCTGACATCCTCAGATCTATGTTGTACAAGTAATCTAAACACACTAAAGTGAGGTCGTGTCACATAATCAAATTCTCAAAGCATGGGAAAAGATTGCCTTTCAGGTTCTGTCCTCTGTAATCATTTTGCTTCATTGTAGAAGGGCTTGATCACAGAATGCGTGAAGCTGTCCTTTGAGATGGTAAATAGCCATTTCTATCCGAAATGTTAGACTAGAATCTAATGCCTTTGGCAATTAATACCATTTGAATCAAAAGTTAGTTCTGTGCGAAACAGAATAAAATAAAAAGGACAATCATTTTGTTCAAGTAAATGTAGGTGCTTTCATTAATTAAACTCTGCTTTTATGTTTAGTGTTCTGCTAAATGATCATTACCCAGTAAACAACATGATATTCACCATCACATCATTAACCACAAGAAGAATATTCAAGTAGATTTTGAAGTTTTGAAATTTAGTTGCCCAGTTGATAGGAAGTGTAACATTGGGCATGGGGGGAGGGGGTTAATATCAAACTCCAGTAAGTATTAAACAATTGTATCTGCAAAGTTATGAAGGGAAGGAAAACTAAGAGACAGGCCTTATTTAATGCATGTCATACATTGATCTTGAAAATGTAACCACTGGGAGTGGTTTCCTGTAAAACTAGTATTCACAGATTGAACATTTTAAAACAGCATTTTTTTCTCTTTTAGCATAATGGATCTTAAAACTCATTCCTTTATAGAAATATAATGAAACTAACAAAAACTCTCTCAAAACCTCTTTTATCATTAAAATATGATCAGACTGATATTTTTAAATGGGAAGCGAATCCTATCAGAAATACAAGCAAAGATATGTGTTTTGACCAATATGCTGTTGACATTTTCATGTTTGCATTTTTCCTTGAATCTTGGAAATGAGCTAAGGTTCTTGCTGAATCCGATGCCACTTTATCTTTTAGGTTTTGTTTAGATTATTGCTCGCTCATAAAGTTAGAGAACCATAGGTTGAATGTGTTGTAAATTTTCTATTTTGTCTGTTTTGGTTGAAAGACAGCTACACAGCCCAATCCAATTCTAGGAGATGGTCAATAGTCCTGCCCGATTTGGCTCTTCAAGTGCATGCCTACTTACTGTTTAAAATATGATGAAGATTTCTGCTTCCACCCTCTTTTTAGGCAGTGAATTCCCCAGTTCTTTCCTTTTCTGGGTTAAAAGCTTTTCCTCATCTCCCCTCTAATCCTTCTGCTAATTGCTTTAGATCTATGCACCCTGGTTTTTCATTCCTCTGCTGAAGAAAATGGTGTCCTTTCTATTTACTCTATATCGGCCCCTCATAATTTTATACACCTCAGTTGTCCCCCCTTAGTCACCTCTGTTCTAAGAAAATGACCATAGCTTACAATCTTTCCGCATTGTTACAATTTTACAATCCTGGCAACATCTTTATAAATCTACCATTGTTCTTTTGATATTTGTTTACAAGTTTCCTCCTCCACCACCCTTTAAAGGTCTATTCTACACCCTCAACAGTGTGAATGCCTTTCTTTTCTATTTAGAGTCAGAAAGGAGAAAAGCAGAACTTGAAACGCATGGCAAAAAATTATAAGTTTGAAAAGCTGAGAAAACAAAGGATAGAAAATAGACAAAATGTGAGTCTGACTGCACTTAACGGTACATGCCTAAATGTAAGGTGAGTAGTGAATGAGATGGATGACTTGAGGGTGCTGGTAGATACATGCAAGTATGATACAATTATTATGGAAATGTGACTTCAAGAGGGGCAGGACAGGAAGCTTAACATACCTGGTTACAGGATCTTCCAATGAGATAGAAAGCCTGATTAGAGAAGTGGGTGTGATTGTGGTTATACAGTTTCAAGAAATGATTGTGGCTCATTAAAGAGGATGAGGCTATATGGGTCCCAATCTTCTGCCAAGTTTGTTTAAAAATTCCCAACTCTACGAGCCAATCTCCCTGCAAGGAGCTGCAACTTGTCTGGCCCAAAGAGGTCTCTCCTCCCCAAAACCTGTTCCAAAGGACCAGGAATCAAAAGCTTTCCTTCCTCTCATCATGCATTCATCTGCATTATCATCCTATTTTTGCACCCACCATCACACAACCTCAGTATGCAGATATAACTTTGAGATCTTGAGACTTAATCTCTTCCCCAAGTCCTAAAGATCTGTTTACATGACCTTATTCCTTTTTTTACCCATGTCATAGGTGCTGATTTAGACCATGACCTTTGGTTTCACACCCTTCTCCTCTGGCATGATCTGCAGCCACACGGTGACAACCTTGACCCTGGTGCCAGGGCACCATTCTGGAATCACATCAGCAACCAGAGAAAGGCCTGTCTGCTCCCCACTATAGAATCATTTATAACCATTGCTCTCTCAAAGTTTTCATCCCACTATAACCAGTTCAATGATCCATGTTTTTGCCTCTGGCTTCAGACTCTAGGGGAACCCTCTTTCTTCCAGTAGTATTCAGGTTACAGTTCGGGAGCCAAGTCTCCAGAGCTACCTTCCATCTCTTTTTTGTCGGTCCGGCAGTCACCCAGTTCTTTACCTGTTCTTTCTTGAGCTGCAGGGTGACCATCTCCTGAAATAGACCATCGATGAAGCCCTCAGTCTGCTGGATGGACCACAGTGAAGTCAGCTGTTGTTCTCAAACTCCAGCTCCTCCTTCTGTGGTTTCCCAGGATCTGGGAGGTGTACTGGAGTTCCCATAGAGCACAGAAAGTGCATTCTACTGGTCTGAGGTCAACCTGTCATTCTCCTTTCAGCTTGCGAAGTGGAAACTAAGAACGAGATTTATTTTATTTAATTATTTAAATCTAAAGCTGCACTGTTGCCCATCCCTCATTGGAGTCCATTCCTCACCAAACTCCACATTCCATAGACAATGCCCATTGCGCTTTAGCAGAACCGACAGACTTATATTCCAAAGTACAAGGTCTGACTCAGCTGTAACTTCAGTTAAGCAGTCCTAACTGGTTACCAAAATTAACTGGGAGACTGGCAGGCTGTTGTGTATCACTTTGCACTACTTGCTTATCACTGCAAATGAGAACTGTAAGGTTAAGAAAATCTAACACTAAAACTAAATGATAAATGATAAGTGAAATTTCTCCTCTTACTTATGCCCATACTCTGTAGACTCAAGTTGGGATGACATGTCATGCTAAAACACAGTCATGATTCCACTGACTAGAAGATTTGATGTGTATTATTTTGCATTTTACTTTCTTGTAATTTCAACCAGCAGGGAATAGTAAATACTGCCCAGTCCATCACATCCTTCCATCCAGTCTATCTTCATCGTGCGTTGTAGCAAGATGGCTAATAGTATCGTCAAGGATAACTACCACTGTGGCCGTTCCCTTCACTCTCTTCTACCTTCAAGGAGAAGGTACAGGAGCTTGAAAACCCAGATGACCAGACTCAAAAATAGCTTCTTCCCCACTGCTGTCAGACTTCTGAACCAATCACCTCTTCCAGCTCCCCTTCCCTGTAGGCCTCCCACATTTTTGGACTTAATTCCACCTCTTCCATTATTGTCACTTCAGCATTTCTTTTTGCCGTACCTCAGTTTGCACTGCTATACTTTGCACCATGTCAGTGTTTCTGCACTCGTCACTGTATTTATTATTACCATATGCACTGTTTACACTGAGCTATTCACCCTGGTGTATTTGACAATGAACTAATCTGAATCTGTCTTCACTTAAACTCAGATTAAATATAATGGCTTTTAGAGAAGTTCATATTATCCACTTCTTATTGCATTCACAAAATGGCTTTAATATAGTAACGTTCCCAAGGTATTTTGCAAAGAAAATAAGTTGGGGAACTAGGCACTGAGAAATAAAAGAGGAAGTCATCAAAAGAGTGGTTGAAGAAATAAATTGTAAGGGGCATTTGAAAAAGGTGAGAGTTAGATTTAAAGAGGTATCTGAACAGTTTTTAAACATTGTCATCAAAGAATCTGATAATAGAGTTGACTTCTGTTAATTTGTTTTGTGGGTGCTATAGTTTTAGTATTGTTGCTAAACTTTACAAATTATTTTTAGAAATTTAGAAGTAAATTTTCTATTTGCTAACTTTTGGCACAAAGCCCCACCCACTAAGTGTACACACTGAGAAAGCATATGTGTGCTTCTTGTAACAGATGTAATTTCCTGCACTCAGCAATAGAAGCTTTATGCCAAGACTCTGCCAAAAAATAGCCTTCTTATGTTTTCAAAACGTCAGTTGGTTTCTATCGACTAAGTATCAGACAAGTCAGAATATTTATGAATGAAGATATGTCATTATTGTGTGTTTAAGGAAAAGGAGGTTGTAGTGTCTAATCATATATAATTTAACTGCGTATGCATGGAGCTTAGTCATGGAGATAAGACTCTTGACTAACAAATACAGGATTAACAAGTAATAGCATGTAATGCCTGAAGGAATAAGCACAATGCAAGTGAACTTGACAAAGAAATTATTTTTCTTTAAAGTCATTCAAACCAACTTCCAAGTTGAGTAAAAGGAGAACACAATAACAAGCCTAGTAAAATTAAAGTTTTAAACATTCTAATTTATTTGAAATTGCTTATAATTAGCCAATTTAGTAATGCAATATGAATGTTTTGATTCAATATTAGGATTACTATTTTAACCATAGAGTTTCAGCACAGTATTGTGAAGTGAAACCACAAATAAATATGACCCATGGAGCCCAAAATCCTTTGAAGCTTCAAGCATTAAAAGGGTTATTAAGATTTCCACTGTTGTTATACAGTGGGTACTACTGTATTTATAATACCACACTTCAATGAAGTGTGGAAAATTGTGATCAGAAAACTCTCCTAATTATTAAGAAGCTGTTCCACCAAAGGGAACAGAAAGAACAGCTACACTTGGCAGGAAAAGTAGAGACCAAGGATGTGTTGGCAGTTGGTGACAGAAGGTAAAAGAAGCCATAAATAATAAAAAAGCAAAGATTAATCAAAAGAGATTGAGTTGAATGTCAGAGCAATTTTTATAGTGGAAGTTAACAAAAGCATGTCCAGAATGATTGCAGAGCAAAAATTATAAAATACAAAAATTACTTCAAAAGTTTTAATGTGGCTGGACAAGCAGAATTATATAAATCAAAAGGAACTCAGGCTGGTGCCAAAGACTTAACCCTATAACCATGTGGGTTTCCCTGTGTGCTCCAGCTTCCTCCCATATCCCAAAGACGTGCTGATAGGTTAATTGGATGCTATAAATTGTCTCTAGTGTCAGTGGATTGCAGGAGAATTGGGGAGGGGCTGGAGGTACGCAGGGACACAGGGAGTTGATGGACATATGAGAGAAAAATGGATACAGGGAAATAAGTAGGGAAAAGGGACTGCTGGGAATGTTCTGAGAGCTGGCTTTAAGTATATGGCCCATACAAAAAAAAAAGAAAGAATAAATTGTAAAGATTTAGATAGAGTTAAAATCTATTGATTTAATGCATATATAGTAGTCAAGTGCTGATCTATTCTATCCAGACAACGTATGACTGACAATGAATTTTCTTATTAATTCTTGCTAATATCAACCTATCCACTAGGGGGACTCTTAAGCTTAAAATCTGCATTTCAGCAAAATCTTCAAGTCTGTAGCAATGTAATTATGTTTGGTGCCAATGGCAGATGGCATGCCTACTTTTTAGTAAGTCTGGTTCATTCCTTATCTCTGTCTACTTAAAGCAATTTACACCAGCAGTGTAGAGGCAAACAAATATCAAATCTGGAGACACAAGGGCCTGCAGATGCTATAATCTGGAGCAAAATAAAACAAACTGTTGGAGGAACTCACAGGTCAAGCAGCATCTGTGGAGGTAGAGGGATAGTCGACATTTCAGGTTGAGACCCCCCTGCATCAGGACTGCACATAACAAATCTGACTGGTGTGCATTAATTGGTAGGTCGAACAACATGTGGATTGTTCAGTTCAGTAGAGCTTGCATGATGATGTATATTCCATTGGACTGTTCACTGTTTCACCGCTGTTCTCAGTGATGGATGTTCCTGTTTCAGAAGTGAATTATTATATCTCTCCAAATGTCTCTTTCAGGGTGGCACACTGACACAACCAGGTTGAGTCCTGACCTCGGGTGCTGTCTGCGTGAAGTTTGCACATTCCCCCTCTGTGTACTCCGATTTCCTCCCATGTACCAAAGACCTGCAGGTAGGAGGGTTAATTAGTCAAGGCTAATTGCTTTGGAGTGTAGGTAGGTAGAATCTGGGGACAGTTGGTGAGAATGTGGTGAAGAAGAAAAAGGATTAATGTAGGATTTAAGTAAATGGGTGGTTAATGGTTGCCATGGACTTGGGAGGCTGAAGGTCCTGTTTCTGTGTTGTATGATTCCATCATCTTCCATTTCCTGACCAGATAATTGAAAACAAAAAAAACTGCAGATGCTGGAAATCTAAAGTAAACAGAAAATGTTGGAAAAACTTGGTAGGTCAAGGAGGGTGGTTTGTCACCACCCACCCTAACAGCCTCCAATGCAACTGAATCCATGGTCACCATTGAGGACGTAAGATCAGTCTTCCAGAAAGTGAACCCAAGGAAAGCACTTGGCCCGGATGGTGTCCCTGGCCGTGTCCTCAGATATTGTGCTGATCAGCTGGCGGGGGTATTTGCGGACATATTTAACCTCTCCCTGCTTCAATCTGAGGTTCCCACCTGTTTTAAGAACTTCACTATCATCCCAGTACCTAAGAAAAACAAGGTAACATGCCTTAATGACTACCGACCGGTGGCTCTGACATCCACCATCATGAAGTGCTTTGAGAGGCTGGTCATGGCACGCATCAACTCCAGCCTCCTGGAAAACCTTGACCCACTGCAATTCGCCTACCGCCGAGAGAGGTCCACATTGGACGCCATCTCCCTGGCCCTACTCTGGAGATCTCTGGAGCATCTGGACAATAAAGACAGCTACATTAGACTATTGTTTATTGACCACAGCTCCGCCTTCAATACTATAATTCCAAGTAAACTCATCACCAAACTCCAAGGCCTGGGACTCAACACCTCCCTCTGTAACTGGATCCTTGACTTTCCGACCAACAGACCACAATCAGTGAGGATAGGCAGCAACACCTCCAGCACGATTATTCTCAACACTGGTGCCCCACAAGGCTGTGTCCACAGCCCTCTGCTCCCTATATACTCATGACTGTGTGGCCAGATTCTGATCTAACTCCATCTACAAGTTTGGAGATGACACCACCATAGTGGGCCGTATCTCAAATAATGATGAGTCAGAGTACAGAAAGGAGATAGAGGGCTTAGTAACATGATGTCATGACAACAACCTTTCCCTCAATGTCAGCAAATCAAAAGAGCTGGTCATTGACTTCAGGAAAGGGGGCGGTGTAAATGCACCTGTCTACATCAATGGTGCTGAGGTCGAGAGCTTTAAGTTCCCAAGTCATTCTCTCTCCTCCCTCTCCCATCAGGTGGGTGGGGTCTTTGATTATGCTGGCTGCTTCACCAAGACAGCGAGAGGTAAAGACAGAGTCCAAGGAGGGGAGGCTGGTGTCCGTAATGTGCTGGGCTGTGTCCACAACTCTCTGCAGTTTCTTGTGGTCCTGGGCAGAGCAGTTGCCATACCAAGCCGTGATACATCCATATAGGATGCTTTCTATGGTGCATCTGTAAAAGTTGGTGAAAGTCAAAGGGGACAAACCAAATTTCTTTAGCCTCCTGAGGAAGCAGAGGCGCTGGTGAGCTTTCTTGGCCATGGCTTCTATGTGATTTGACCAGGACAGGCTGTTGGTGATGTTCACTTCCAGGAACTTAAAGCTCTCAACCCTCTCGACCTCAGCACCATTGATGTAGACAGGTGCATGTACACCGACCCCTTTCCTGAGAGTCAATGACCAGCTCTTTTGTTTTGATGACATTGAGGGCAAGGTTGTTGTCATGACACCATTCCACTAAGCTCTCTATCTCCTTCCTGTACTCCGACTCATCGCTGTTTGAGATTTGGCCTACAATGGTGGTATCATCTGCAAACTTGTAGATGGAGTTAGAGCAGAATCTGGCCACACAGTCATGAGTGTATAGGGAGTAGAGTAGAGGGCTGAGGACACAGCCTTGTGGAGCACCAGTGTTGAGAATAATTGTGCCGGAGGAATTGCTGCCTATCCTCACTGATTGCAGTCTGTTTGTTAGAAAGTCAAGGATCCAGTTACAGAGGGAGGTGTTGAGTCCTAGGTCTCGGAGTTTGGTGACAAGCTTACCTGGGATTATTGTATTGAAGGCAGAGCTGTAGTCAATAAACAATAGTCTAACGTAGATGTGTCTACTGTCCAGATGCTCCAGAGCTGAGTGTAGGGCCAGGGAGATGGCATCTGCTGTAGATCTGTTTCGGCGATAGGCGAACCTTCTTATTCCTGGGTGTAGGGTGGGGTGGGATGGGGAGGGAAGAACAATTTCACCTATTGCTAGCCATGAGATACACCAGCTCTCAGTTCCTGTCTGGTTTACCCTCAATGTATTGAATCTACTCATCCATGTGGGTATTCTGCAATCAAGATGCAGCAGTTTCTGAAAGCATTACACAATGCCTGTATTACATCTCAGCATTCAATGCTGCCACAGGTAGTTATGCACAATGGAACAAATAGGGGTTTTATTCATTATAACTTCTTCCTGTCCAGTTCCCTCTTGCTATCTGTTCATCAGCAATGGAAATTTTAAGGCTACAATAGTCCTGAACTCATGTCATTGTTTCTTACCAAGATCCTAAAAAATATCTCATTGTAGTGATTCCTGCTGAGCAGACATCACTTGCTCCCTGGTGCTCTCCCAAATGGCTTTTCTGCAGTCGTGATCTTGGACACTGGCCAATCCCCAAATACTTGACTCAAAGAATTTCATGGCTGAGTCAGATCTTCTACTCATTTGACACCACAGATGTATACTTTCCAGACAATCAAGCCGAGGAATTGTGAATGAATGTGCCCGTCACAAGTTCACTGTCAATCAAGTCCCTTGCATATCCCTCACCCCATTATTGCAGTACATTTCTCAGACTGTTCATCCAGGATTTACACCCCTCTTCTGTAGAAATGGGTGATTGTGGTACCTCCACAGAAATCATACTCTAGATATTTGCTGCTGCTTACCTTCAACTAAACTGAAACCAAATTTCATAGCTAAATTTTCCAGGTTTCCATGGCATTTTGGCTGAAAGTAGAAAGATTGTGGGGAAAGAGCATCAGTACAATGTTTGACCTAAATTTTACCAGCATGGCTGTTTTAGCCTTTAGACATAACCCTTTATTTGTATTGTAGACGATGGTGATAAAGGATGGGGTTTGGTACAGACAATAATTGCTCTACTCTGAAATGTTATATCCAGGAGATGTTTCATTAAATCTGTGCTCTTTTTTCCCCAATGGAGCCACAAAATCAAAAGCAATTTATGAATATAACACAGAACAGGCTGTCGAGAACATTGTGCGCTGCACCTTCTTTATAACAGATGCCATGATAGAATTACCTTTTATAATTTGCTTCTTAAACTTCTACCTTTTTTTATAATTCATTGTTACCTCAGTAAATAGTGATGTACTACCATCACTGGTCATGCCTCCACAACAAAATAATTTATTTGATCTACTAAAAATTGCTTACTTGTATTCCCTGTACAAGCAGCATTGCTGAATATGCTGCAACAGATGTTACTTGCAATGTCAAACCTCAGCCAAAATGGCAGCTGTGGAGTTTTCAGAATAAGCTATTTCTGGTGAATCTTAAAAATGCCTCCAAATCATGGCATTGTCCCTTTAAGAATGTATTCTGTGCAACATAGAACTCAGACAAAATAATTAAATTGAGTATTTGGAATAGGCATTAAATGAAGTTTAAATATTTAAAGGAATTTAATATAAGGTAGTTTGGAAAATAAAAGTAACAGATGCTAAAGCAAGAAGAGTGGAAAAAGGCTGTAATTGACATTTACAAAGGACACATGGAAAAATTGAAAAGATGACCTTTATATCCATTTTATAACAGAGCAAAGTATTAAAAGAATAAGTGGACCTTTGGGCAGAAAAGGGGTAACAGCATACAAAGTGTTTTTAATTACATCACTTGCAATTGTTTTATTGCAGAAGATGTAGATAGTATTCCCTGGCAGGTAACTAACATGGTGGTAAATGCATGCATGTGTATTTTATGGAAATAAAACACGAGCGTTATGGAGCAGTAAATGAGACTTGAGGGTTTCATTATGCATTAGGGTCTGTCATACCAGAAATTTTCGAGAAGGTGCTGAGTAAATATCAAAAGCCTCAGAGCAGACAGGAGGTTCTTAAATATTCCATGGAACCAGATGGTTTCTGGACTACTGAGGTTATAGAAATCAATTAAACAACACCAAGTACTAAAGGGGCAGGTATTAATGGAGGCTTGCGCTGTTTACAGTTGGGGCAGGAAGACCTACACAAAACATTCTCCTAATAATTGTGGTTGGAGACCCTATATAACATTGAGAAAGAATGGACTTCATTGGACAGATGTTTATATTGTTGCATGATTTATTTTTTGCCTTTAAAGATTGCCTGACAAAGTAGTGCAGCATGTGACCTAAATTAATCTGAAATATCAAAAACACACTACTGGAAAATATAGGCCTGTTTACTTAAATCTGAACATCATTTATTTTAAAGTAAGCAGTTCAATACAAGAGAGCAAGATTTATTGCAGCGTGGAATCGAGATGGTCTCTCAATTATATAAAGAGCGCAACATTTGTTTTCTGCTGTGTACACTATGAAGTAACATATCCACTTTAAACTCTGCTTCTCAAATTTGGTTCCTTCATGTTCCAATGATCCAGAAGCACTTCTATATTGCAGTCGTGTGAAGAAATTATTCCACTTCAAATAATCCGCCGTTGGGATGTAACATAAATTAGCACCATGCTCATATGGCTGTTATTATCACATAGTCATAACCTACTGAATTAAACAGTTGGGCCCAGAAATTCCATTCACAAAAAAATCTGCTCAAAATGTGCCAGGAATTGGAACATTTTCACCAATGAGAAAATTATGCCAGTATTTCTCCCAAAACTTCTGTGTGTAAAGTCTTGATTTTGTGTTATTTCAGCAAAATCAAACTTAGAATGTCATTAATAGGTGCCTAGGGTAACTGAGTGAGATTGTATACAGAAAATTGAGATCCCATAAAATGAAAAGAAAATGCAACTTCTTCTCGGATTAAAACTGAAAATCTTAAAGTAACATCTGGATCAGCAAATTTGCAGGTGACATCAAGATTGGGGGTGTAGTGGGCAGCAAGGAAGGCTATCAAAGCTTGCAGTGTGATCTTGACCAGCTAGGTAAATGAGCTGAAAAATGCCAGATGGAATTTAATGCAGTCAAATGTGAGGTGATGTACTTTGGGCGGACAAACTAGGGTAAGACTTACAGTGAATGGTAGGGTTCTGAGGTGTGCAGTAGAACAAAGGGACCTGGGAATACAGATCCATAGTTTCTTGAAAGTGGCATCACAGGTAGATAGGTTTGCAAAGAGAGCTTTTGGCACTTTGGCCTTCATAAAACAGGACTTTGAATATAGGAGTTAGGATGTTACGCTGAAGTTGCACAAGACATTGGTGAGGCTGAATTTAGAATATTGTGTGCAGTTCTGGTCACCTACCCACAGGAAAGATATCAATAAGCTTGAAAGAGTGCAGAGAAATTTACAAGGATGATGTCAGGACTTGAGGACCTGAGTTATAGGGAAAGGCTGAATAGGTTAGGACATTATTCCCTGGAGCACAGGAGAATGAGGGGAGATCCTACAGAGGTATACAAAATTATGAAGGATATAGATAGAGTGAATGCATGCAGGTTTTTTTCCCCTAAGGTTGGTGAGACTAGAACTAGAGGACATAGGTTTAAGTTGAAAGGTGAAATATACAAGGGGAATTTGAGGGGAAACTTCTTCACTCAGAGGGTGGTGCGAGTGTGGAACGAGCTGCCAGTGGAAGTGGTAGATGGGTTCAGTTTAAGAGAAGTTTGGATAGGTACATGAATGGGAGGGGTTTGGAGAGATATGGACTGGGTGCAGGTAGATGGGACAAGGCAGAAGATCAGGTGGCATGGACTAGATGGGCCGAAGGGCCTGTTTCTGTGCTGTAGTGATCTATGACTATCGAACTTTTCGACATTTGCCTTTTTATGTAAAGATTAAATTAAATATAAGATAAAGTCTGAAGCTATCTTTGATAGTTAAAACAAAGGTCAGAAACTTTAGATCTTTGTGTTCCTGGGTTTTTATTTGATTTTTCATCATAATTTTTAGGTGGCCTGGATACTGTATATATTTTGACCTCTATGGTGCACTCAACTATTTAGCTTAAGTTATTACATCTTTTGGATTTACCGAGGAGCTTGCCTTGGAATTAGTTTTTCTCTGTAGTGTTTTTACTTAAAGTCTTGAATAAATGTACTGCTTAAGAAGGCTGCCAAGAGAGGGGAAAAACTGCAGATGCTGGAAATCCAAAACAAAAAGCAGAAACTTCTGGAAATACTCACAGTTCTGAGGAGAGGTAAACAGAGTTAACATTTCAGGTCAATGACTTCTCATGAGAAGGCTTAAGTTGCAGAGAAAGGAAGGGGCAGAGAAAATGAAAGGGTAAGTCAGTGAAGCCTAGTCAGAAGATGAGGTGCTGCCCCTTGAGCTTATATTGAGCATTATCACAGTGTAAGAGAAGGGAGGGATTGAATGGCGAATGTTGTCCCCTGATTCAAGAAAGGTAGTAGGGATAGTCCAGGGAATTACAGGCCGGTGAGCCTTACGTCTGTGGTGGGTAAGCTGTTAGAAAGGACTCTAAGAGATAGGATCTATGAGCATTTAGAGAGTCATGGACTGATTAGGGACGGCCAGCATGGCTTTGTGAAGGGAAGATCTTGCCTCACAAGCCTGATAGAGTTCTTTGAGGAGGTCACCAGGAAGATTGATGAGGGTAGTGCAGTGGACGTGGTCTACATGGATTTTAGTAAGGCGTTTGACAAGGTTCCACATGGTAGGCTTCTTCAGAAGGTCAGAGGCCAAGGGATCCAGGGAAGCTTGGCCGTGTGAATTCTGAATTGGCTTGCCTGTAAGAAAGCAGAGGGCTGTGGTGGAGGGAGTGCATTCGGATTGGAGGGCTGTGACTAGTGGTGTCCCACAGGGATCGGTTCTGGGACCTCTGCTTTTTGTGATATTTATTAACGACTTAGATGAGGGGGTGGAAGGCTGGGTTAGCAAGTTTGCAGATGACACAAAGATTGGTGGTGTTGTGGAGAGTGTGGAGGGCTGTCGAAGCTTGCAGAGGGATATTGATAGGATGCAGAGCTGGGCTGACAAGTGGCAGATGGAGTTCAATCCGGAGAAGTGTGAGGTCGTAAGGTTTGGAAGGACAAACTTCAAGGCAGAGTACAAGGTAAATGGCAGGATTCTGGGTAGTGTGGAGGAGTAGAGGGATCTGGGGGTTCACATCCACAGATCACTGAAAGTCACCTCACAGGTGGATAGTATAGTTAAGAAAGCTTATGGGATGTTAGCTTTCATAAGTCGGGGGATCGAGTTTAAGAGCCGCGAAGTGATGATGCAGCTTTACAAAACTCTGGTTAGGCCACACTTAGAGTACTGTGTCCAGTTCTGGTCGCCTCATTATAGGAAGGATGTGAAGGCATTGGAAAGGGTGCAGAGGAGACTTACCAGGATGCTGTCTGGATTAGAGAGTATGGATTATGAGGAGAGACTAAAGGAGCTAGGGCTGTTCTCATTGGAGAGAAGGAGGATGAGAGGAGACATGATAGAGGTATACAAGATATTGAGAGGAATAGATAGAGTGGACAGTCAGCGCCTCTTTCCCAGGGCACCAATGCTCAAAACAAGAGGACATGGCTTTAAGGTAACGGGTGGGAAGTTCAAGGAAGATGTCAGAGGGAGGTTTTTCACCCAGAGAGTGGTTGGGGCATGGAATGCACTGCCTGGGGCAGTGCTGGAGGCAGGTACACTGGTCAAGTTCAAGAGATTGTTAGATAAGCATATGGAGGAATTTAAGATAGAGGGATATGTGGGAGGAAGGGGTTAGATAGTCTTAGGTATGGTTCGAAGGGCGGCACAACATGGTGGGCCGAAGGGCCTGTATTGTGCTGTATTGTTCTATGGTTCTAATGGTAATGCTGGTTGAAAGAGACAAGGAGACAGACAAAATCTGAAATGATCAGAAAAAAATAACTGATTGACAGAAATGTGAAATACATGGCTGTAACATGCATGGTCAGATGATGAGGTGCTTTTCATCAAGCTTCCATTGAACCTCATTGGAGCTGCATCAAAGGCCAAAAACAGAGGTCAAAGTAGAAGTGGGATGGAGAGTAAAATGATGGGGAAACTGAAGCTCAGGATCATTATTTTGTCGACTGAATGGAGGTGTTCTGCAATATGGTCACATACTTGGTGTGTGGTTTCCCCAGTGTAGAAGAAACCACATTGTGGGCACGGTACATTCATTTGGAAGAGGTGCAAGTAAATTACTGTATCACTTAGTAATTGTGAGAGGTTCTGGATAGTAGGGAGAAAGTAAAAGGGAAAGTGCCGTGAAAAAGGGAGTGATTGTTAATGAGAATAGAAGAGTGAACCAGAGCATCTCAGAAGAAAGAGTCTGGGAGTTAAGCTTCAGAATTCTGAAATGGAAAGGGAGGGAAGATGCACCTGGCAGTGAAATCACCGAGATGTTGCGAACAATGGGGAATGACCCATCGAATGTGGAGGCCATATCATTGGATTCATCAACTAAAGTGGGGATGACTTGTCTCTCTGCACATCAGGTTTTGTTTGGTCCTTTGCCACCCCAACTTTTTTTCCTGCTCACTCCTACCATGTTTTGCTGAATGTACTTTTGATTTGCATGTATGATATTTGAGAGAAATATTGCAGGTTAGATGGTACATCTTGTGAAATACTAACAAACCAATGCATTCAAGCTCAATGTATTTTATGATAATGGTAGAAACAAAAGAGTGGTTATATTATCCTTGTGTGGAGCCCTCAAATAACGGGCTGGATTTTGTAAATAATGGAGACTGGTCACGAGGATCTTCTAGTCTCTCTGATATTGAGATCCCCTTTTCCTACCCAAGCTGATGTTTGATGTAGCTGATCAGCCAATCACATTGAAGAATTTTCAGATGGAAAACCAGAAGGATTAGCATAATTTTTAGCTAATATTCCAAACATTTCTAAAAGCACATGCACTTAATCAAGGGATCCACTAAAATAAACCTTTAAGGATATTTCAAGATAATAATCCAAGCGAATTCCTATTCACATTAAATTTCCAGTTTTAGGTCTGGAGAGTGTGCCAAGCAGGAGTAATAGCTTAGTATGACGTTAAACTTCACCCTGCAACTCATGCTCACAATTGATATGTTTATAGGGGATTTTGCATTTGTTAAATGACTGATATCCCTTAATTTCTGTGGAAAAGGCAGCAAAACAGCACATCCAGTAAAGGATCACTGAAACACTGACAGCCACATATGAATTTCCACATTAAACCATGTACACACAGAAATCTTAAAGTTACTCAGTATCATGGTGCAATGACACAAAATGCTGACAAGTTCTCTATCATCAGTCTTCCAGATTTGGGCTATTGCTTTCGGTTGAAAGAATGGCATGGCATAAATTTTCAGTAGGTATTTTATCAATAAGTGAAAGTAGAATAAAATGCAAAGTGCAGAGAAAGGTTTGAAAAACTCTTGCTAATATTAAACTTCCATCTCCTAACTCTAATTCCATTGATAATCTCCTGAGACCAAAAATCAAGGAAAAATTTGAGGCATGCAAAATCTTAGAAGGATCCGATGGAGAAAGTAACAAAAACTTGTATTTAATATCGCGAAGCACTTCAGAAGTGAAGTACCATTTAACAATGAACCTCAGAAAGATCTTTCAGAAGAAACGGAGAAACAAGTGTAGAACTGCCCATGTTTAATAAAAATTTTATAATTTCTTTATTTTGTATCCTATGGTATAGAAATTCTCTCAGGTAAGGCAAGGTTTTTATGTGCTGCAGTTTAGTTCTTGATCCAAGAGTTGACCACTAGTAACAATCAGTACCACTGTGACCACATATCAAACTTTGGTAAATAGTATCATTATCCTCCATGCTTTTGAAAGGCTTGCAGAAGTAAGCCATTGGTCATGCAGTAATGTTAATCAGCACAATTGACTTTACTGTTGTGATACTTCAGGACCATTGAAAAAGAGGATAAAGTTCTCCTCCACTATTTTAAAGACTACCTCTATCATGGAGTCAAGACAAGGCCTAGGATCCTTGGAAATGATCCCAAATTCTTCAGTGGTATAGGCAAAGTATTTTATTTGGTGGGTTTGGGGAGGGTTATCACATCAATTCTTACTCCAAATGCAGAAGCAGAATTACCCCCAAATAAGACCCACTGCTGGGAACTCCATTTTAGAAGTTCTTACCATGGAGGAAAACTGCACTTTAAAAGTTTCTACTTCTCATGTGACTTTCAAAGTAATGTATGACTTCTGTGCATAATTGTGCTTTAACCTCAGGGGTTGTGACTCTTATGCATACAATACATTCTCCTAATATCCTCACAACATGAACAAGGATCTTCCACACATCATCATTTTAAAGTACAGGTGAACTTTTAGGTCAATGCCTCTATAAAGCCCACATGCATTTTAATTGCCAACACATCTTGTACTGTCTCCTTTAAAGCCTTTTGTAGTTTTACTTCATTGATGAACTTTTGTCAACTACTGAAAAAATAATGGCACTTGAATGATGCAGTGTCATTAACCTGAAAACCAGCTGGCACCTTGCATTAAGGAAAGGATACACCAGTGAATTGTGAATCAACACGAGTTGCTCAATGATTTACAGCATTCTGACATTAATTTAACAAAATGGGATCTCACCTTTACATTTCTCATGAGCTTTATGATGTGAGTGTTTTGCATATTAATTACCCATCAAACTCCCAGTTAAGTCTAGTAAATAGAAGCATACATACAGTATGTTTCCAGAGATGCAAGAATCATTCATGACTGCTAAACAACCTTTCTGGCTTAGAAGGTGACCAAATGAAAGTAACTGAAAGAGTCACATTCCTGCAGCAGTTAGTGAATTATTGGAGATCTAAAACATACAATTAGAGTCATAGACAGATACAGCACAGAAACAGGCCCTTCAGCCCACCAAGTGTGCACTGACCACCAACTTGCCATTTGGTCCAGATCTTCAAATTGAAACAATACCTCTGATTTCACCTCATAGATGCTAAATAGCCCATTGAGTAAGCATTTTTGTTTTTATTTCAGATTTCCAGCATCTGGAAGAGTTTTGCTTTTAGAAAAAGCTGCTGTGATTATATTTTAATGAATATTAGAGTTGAATTAATAAGACGCACCAGCAGAATTTGCATTTTTCTTACTTTTCCTTACTAGTCCTTAATCTACTCATTCCATTAATTTAACCTTACATTTAACTTTTCCTTTCATTCTTTTTTAATCCAATCTATTCCTTTCTTCACTATCTACTCCAATTTCCTTCTCAAAACTTCTGTTTCTCAATCCTTGTATCCCATTCCTTAAGCAGATATATTACTTGTGTTCTACCAAGGTCCTCGGTTCTTCGGTGGCCTATGAACAGCTCATGTTTCTTGACATTGGTAGCAATAGGCATGGATGTCATGCACCAGCAAATTCCAGACCCATTAACTGGAGCTGGAAGGCCTACCATCTATTCTGTAATTGCAGGAACAAAGAAAGTAACATTCATTCAACAACTCAGGATCACCATTGAGTTTAATGAAGACAGTGGGGCTATGTTAATAAACTGTTCATGGTTTTGACGACAAATACTGCAAGGCAAAGTTCAGAAGAAATTATCATGTTGCTGTCTCATTTACATTATACTTCCCTTGGACTTTAACATAAAGTAGGCCCTACATCAATGCACTTTCTGAGCCAGCATTTTCTCATTTGTGAAGTTTTTGCTGTCTGTAATGTTTTGAAGGTTGTAAGTTTTCTGCTTGCATCCTATATTTGAAGTATCAGACAAATTCTGCCAAAACCTATGCAATAGTCATGCTAAGACACATCAAATTAGAGATTTATGTTATGACCATATGACATGTCAAGAATGATTTATGAAGCTAAAATATCAAGATACATGTTACTGTTGGCTTAGTCACATTGCTTTGAATGATGACTAATGTGTAAGTGGAAAAGAAATTTAGGCATAAATTAGGATGGATCTCTGGGGAAAAAAAACTGTTATTACCTTTCAATTATAGTTCATTTCTTTCCCCCCATATCACATCGGAAATTTAAATATAGTCAATGAATTGTCTCAAAACAAACTGTTGAACAACTAAATTGAATCAATGGCATATCTTTCTAACTTTGTGATCTACAAACTGCTTTATTGTGTCTATTAATTTAAAGAACTTTTGAAATGCAATTGGCATTGCTCCATCTGACTATTATCTAGAATTATTTGCTTTTCTTTAGTGCCAAAAATTCAAGATTTTACTAAAAGTTCTATTTGGCTGTAACTGAAGTTTAAGGAGTTAGAGCCAAGATAATGGCAGAGTCCCAAGTATATTATCATTTTTGTTCACTGTTGTGGACATTCAAAATTGGGTTGCTAGGTGGGGCAGCTTACCTCAGGGGTGTGTGACATTCCTGATGGCTTGTTTCACATTAAACATTCCACCTGCAAATTTAACTTTAGCAATCCATTAACGTCCTTGCTTCAGTCCTCTGATAGCTCCAACTAGGTCAGAAATTCATTGAGGACACACGTTCCATTTGTAAAGTATATAGCTATTTCTGTTATAAGCTACAATTCTCAGGGGGAGGATTTTACAATATGCCCAAAATGTGAGGCAATGATTGGATGACACCATTAGCAAGAAATAAAACTAGAAAATGCTAGATATATTGAGATGTTGGAGAAAAACAGTTAAAGTTTCAAATTGATTCCCAGTCATTAGAACTGGGCAAAGTCAGAAAATAAGTACATTTCACATGCTGAAAATTCCTGTTTCTCACTCCACAGATGCTGCCTGGCCTCCTGAGTAGAGCCATAAAGTCATACAGCATGGAAAGAGGCCCTTCAGCCCAACTCATTCATGCTGACTGTTGCCCAGTGAGCTACTCCCATCTGCCTGCATTTGGCCCATAGCTCCCTAAAACCCTCCTATCCATGTACTTATCTAGATGGCTTTTAAACGTTGCTAATGTGCCTGCCTCAACCACTATTTCTGACAGCTCATTCTAAAAGCGCACCACCCTTTGTGTGAAGAGCTGCCCCTGATGTCCCTTTTAAATCTCTCGCCTCTGATTTTAAACCTATGCCCTTTTGTTTTTAGCACCCCCTCCCTGGGAAAAAGACTATGCACTTTCACCCTGTCTATGCCCCTCATGATCTTATATACCTCTATTCGGTCATCCCTCAATCTCCTATGTTCCAGGGAATAAAGTCCTAGTCTATGCAACCTCTCCTTGTAACTCAGGCCCCCAAGTCCAGGCAACATCCTGGTAAATCTTTTCTTCACTCTTACTGGTTTCATAACATTTTTGCTATAATATGGTGATCAAAACTGTACACAATACTCCAAGTGCAGCCTCACCAACTTCTTATACAACTGCATCATAACTTCCCAACTCCTATACTCATTGCCTTGACTGATGAAGGCCAGCATACCGAACACCTTCACCACCCTATCTGTGACGCTGCTTTCAGTGAAATATGTACTTCAGCTCCTTGGTCCCTGTCCCGTAACACTCCCCAGGACCCTACTATTCATTGTACAAGTCCTAGCCTGGTTTGATCTCCCAAAGTGCAATGCCTCACATTTATTTGGATTGAAAGCCATTTGCAAATCTTCAGCCTTCAAATCCAGCTGATCAAGATCCCCCTGTAATTTCTCATAGCCTTTACACTATCTACAACACCACCTATTTTACTATCATCTGCAAACTTACTAACCACGTCTGGATCCCATGCAATCTAACCTTCCAGACTAGCCTGCCACAAGGGACCTTGTCATAGGCCTCGCTAAAATCCATATGGAGAGACAGGGTCTGACTGTCCTGAATCAGACCCTGTCTCTCCAAATGTTGGTAGATCCTGTCCCTCAGAATCCCCTCCAGCAATTCACCCACCACCAATCTTGGACTCACTGGCCTGTAATTTTTTGGCCTGTTTTTGTTACCCTTTTTAAACAATGGTACCACATTAACCTCTCTCCAGTCCTCTGGAACCTCACCAGTGGCCAGAGAAGAAGCAAAGATCTCTGCAAGGGCCTCTGCAATTTCTTCTCTAGCTTCCCACAAGGTCTGAGAATGCACTAGGTCAGGCCCTGGGGATTTATCCACCTTAATACACTTTAAGGCCTCCAATACCTCCTCTCTGCTAATTTGTATGCAGTCCAAGACAATGCCACTCATTTCCTTAACTTCCATTGTTTTCTCTACAGTAAAAGCTCCCTATATTCACTGCACAAGATCTCATCCCTCTTTCTACCTATGTCATTGCTACCAACATGCACCATGATGTCAGGCTATTCACCCTCCCCCTTGAGAATGTTTTGCAGCCACTTTGAGTCATTCCTGGCCCTGGCACCCAGGAGGCAACACACCATTGTGGCGTCTCTTTTGCGGCTGCAGTATCTTCTGTCTGTCCTTCTATCTATTGAGTCTCCTGTCACTACTTCCCTGCCTGACTTCTCCCTTACTCACTGAGCCTCAGATCTGGCCTCAGTTCCACCAATCTGGATACAGCTTCTGTGCCCAGAAAGGTTACTCCCCCAGCAATATCCAAACAGGTATACTTCCTGAGGGGATCGGCCACAAGGGGAACCTGCATTGTCCATCTCTTTCCTTTACCTCTCCTGGTGGTCACCCAACTATCTGCAGCCTGCTTCTCAGGTGTGACCACCTCACTAAAGCTCTTGTCTATGACGCTCTCAGCATCCCGAACGATCCCAAGTACATCCAACTCCAGCTCCAGTTCCTTAATGCGGTCAGCCAGGAGCTGCAGCTGAGTGCACTTCCTGCAAGTGAAGTCATCAGGGACACTGGCAGTCTCCCTGATCTCTCATATCCTCCGGGAGGAGCATCCCACTGCCCTAACTGACATCCCAGCTACTCTAACAGGGAGAGTATATTCACCATTTTCTGTTTTTATTTTATATTTCCAGTATTTGCTGTGGTTGACAAGCCACAAACAAGGAATTGGGAAAATTTAAAGCACAGACTTATCTTTCCATCAACGTGCAGGGCTTTTGAATATGCACAAATGTAGCAATACAAACTTGTTTGGATATAGATAGCCCTGGGAAAAAAAGATCCAATCTAAAACTTGAGAAAATTCTTTCATCACTTGCTGTAACCCAGGGGTTCTGGAATTCCTGTTGCTTAGACTACAACAAGGACCACCTTTTGATGGAGTCAGGTACCTCTGAACACAAGTATACAGAGGTAAGCATGGCTCCATTGATGGCATTCAGGACACTTCCTTAGCTTAAACTTGAAATCACCAAGATTTTGATGACAAAATGAATCATTCAAAGGACACAGATTATGGCCAATGTTTGGGCAAGGGTTGAGGTTGTGTTCTGTAAGTGAATGGGTGCTAATGTTTCTGCCTGACATGAGCAGCTGACTACAGGAGAGAAGTTGAATGTGGTGCTTGTGCTCATGCATGAAATTCCCTCTCTGATGCTGCACACCCTATAATCACTGGGATTGGCATCTGAGGAATTAAGGCTGGTAAACCAGCCAGAAATTGTAAAGAGCAAAGACAAGTCAGCTGTTCTGGTGTAAAATAGATATCCAAATTTTCTTGTGGAAAAGCTAATCTTGTATTCATGGTCACAAGTACTGAATCAGCATTACAGAATCGGCTGTCCATTTTCCTTCACCCATAATCACTGCTCCACCCCCACCCCATTCCAA
Organism: Pristis pectinata; assembly: GCF_009764475.1. Lineage (NCBI taxonomy): Eukaryota > Metazoa > Chordata > Chondrichthyes > Rhinopristiformes > Pristidae > Pristis > Pristis pectinata. Next base: position 25,913,548 of record NC_067408.1, on the reverse strand, counting down.
TGGGATTCAGTTCCATTGGATTCAAAGGAACTGTATCAAGAGGAGAGTAGAATGGACAGCTTAAACTATGCTGAGTGTTTAGCACTTACAATCAGAAACAAATTGCTGGTCCAAAACTCTCTTCAGTCTTTGGAAGAATTGTCTAGAAATTGGATTACACCAATCTTTGGTGCAGTAAAACATTGTTGCATTCAGCACCAGCACAAGGTGTGAAACCATGTCAGGGTCATTTACATCCAGAAAAATAACACTAAACAAGACAATTCTTGAAGGGACTGCACTCCATCCAGCACACTTTGCCGTGCAGCAATCAGAGAAGGCATCAGCACTTAGAGGTACATTCCCTATGGCAGCAACACAACAATAATAACACCACAGGAAGAGCGTAGAGGTTACAGGAGAGGGGGATATAGCTCCCATGTTCATTCTAAGTGATGTGCAAATCCCAGTCAATTGGATACTGGTCAGAAGGGAACACCAAGGTGGCAGTTGGAGAGGGGGCATCAGAAGACCCAGAGCCAGACAGGAGATGTCTATGGTGCTATCCTCCAGGAATAAGAATCCTTGCAAAATGGAGCAATGTGGCAGAAATTTTGTGCTTTTATGTCTGCTTTTATGTTAAGACATATCAGAATGATCTGCAGAACATTTGTACCAGCAGATGTAGGACTTCACAGGACAGTATATTTTATGCAGAGATCCAAATTCATTAAGTATTAGTAACAAGCCATTAAGGTAAATGGAGTGGGGTCTCATTCTATCTTATGTTATAATCAGTGCAGTTTTCTGGTGAGAACTTATGGAACCAGAAGTGATTGCAAGAATGATCATACACAATTTGCACATATAAATATACAGAAATGGCTATTTTCTGGAGAGTTGTTTTACTAATCTTCCTGACAGTGTATAACCTCACATTTTCTTCTCAGATACTCCATCTCCTGCCATCATGCCCAGTCAATTAACCCAGCTATATCCTTTCGTTGACTCTTTGCAAGTTCCTCACAGCTCACTTTCCCACTTGTCTTTGTAATATCAACAGACTTGGATATGCCTTTACATCTTAGTTTAGGTTATAAATAGCCAAGACCTCAGTATTGATGTGTGTGGTACGCAACCTGCTAACCTGAAAAATACCCATTTATCCCTATTGTTTCTGTTTTTTAATCAATGCTCTTTTTATGCTAATATATTACTCTCAACCTTGAAACCTGATGTTATGTAGCAAACATTTACCTATGGTAAATCATCAAATGTCTTTTGACAATCCCAGCCTGTTATATTTACTATCTACAATGCTGATTACATATTTATCAAGGCAAATTGAGTTTTTAAAAACATTAGTCTTCATAAACCATGCCTAATCTTATTATAATTTTCTAAATTTACCCATCCATAATAATGAATTCTAGCTTCTGCCCGTCAACGTTACTAGTTTCCCTTTCCCTCTAGTGAATAATGATTTTATATTTGCTACATTCCTATAGTGTGGGATTACTTACATCCACTTCAGATTAATATCTCATTCCAAAATAAGACACTTCCTCATTCTCTCATTGACGTGGTGGTTAAGTAATTGCACTAGTATCTAGTGTCTGGTCCATTGATCCAGGGGCATGAGTTCAAATCCTATTGTGGCAGCTGGGAAATGTAAATTCAAATAGTTAAATAAAAAACTCCGATGTAAAAAAAATAGAAAAGATAGCAGTAACCATGCAACTTCTACATTGTGGTAAAAATGTATCTCATTCACTAATGTCTTTCAGAACAGGAAATCTGCCATCATTACCTAGTCTAGTCTGTTTGTGACATAATACAATGTAATTGACCATTAATTTCTTCTTGCTTCATGGGCCATTCGGGTTGAACAACTACTCTTTCCATTGATGTCCACATCCTGGTAATGAATAAAGTATCATCTTAATTTTTTCTTTATATATTCAAAGCTTGGGTCCCTCAGCCTCCTCAATTAGAGTTGAGCAGGCTACTACACGAGCTATAGCTATCATCCTAAGAAAAGCAATTATAGTGCAATTTCATTCCTATCTTGGTGAAGTCACCAACTTTCTTGAGGCACTTTTCAACAGTTCTGCAAATGAGAAAGTTAATGCTCAATTACAGTGACCCCTCCCTAGAGACAGATTTACTGTTATTAGTGCTCAGGAACCAGAGCCTACTGAACTCAATGCCGTCTTGGATGGTTTGAAAGTCACAACATTGCTATAGCTGGGTTCTGTGCTCTTCTAGCATGTTTGGCCCATTGCTCCTGAAGAGTGTGAGGGAAGTATTTCTGAGTCCAACCACGAGTCAAATGTTGGCTGTCCCCCTGCTGATGAGTACAGGTTAAGCTGCCATTTTAAAGATTTTTCTCCAGTTTCCATCCATTACAGCATTTTAAATAGGATTTCTAACAAGCATTGCTCCTCAGGCATTTGAAAGAGCTGACCCATGAAACCCTCATGCAAATCCTTTACCGATTCCTAGGAAATTTACCCCTATATCATTTAAAAGGTGAGATCAGAAGTATTTGGAGGTTCCATTATCAAGTTGCATTTGCTGTCATAAATACTTTTACCTCAATGTATCAGTTACATCAAGGAGCAGAGGGTGTAACAGACAAAATTAAAAGCATTTTTGCACATCATAATGAACCTGGTTAGCTACCTGATTTTGAATTAAATTCGAATCTGTAAGGGTAGGTTACGGGATGAGTTGATCAATGTGTGTGATGTTCCATGCTCCTGGCAATGGAGCAGGCTCTTATGGAGGATGACATAGCTGGCAGGTCAGCTTCTAATTATCTATTTCTCTTTTAACTTGCTCATCAAAGATTGGGAAACTCCACTGAGAGTGAAGAAATCAAAACAACATTCCACTGCTGGAAGTCACCTAAAATTAAACTTGCTTTAAATGTTAATAAAAAGTTAAATAATGGAAGAATAATTAACAATTCAATATGGTTTCACCTTGATTTCTTCCCAAGTGGAAAGTCAAACTGGTTTCAATAATCCACATTGTGTTTTGTTAGGTGCAAGCAGTATCTTGCAACCTCATTAAGTAGTAATACATGCTCCTACAAAACATGGCAACATCCAGCCAGGAACAGGCTTGAGAGATTCCAGTCTTAGATTATTACTCACTCATCACTGGTGAATGCTCTTACATTGTTGCAGTTAGAAGAATAAAGTGGAAAATTTCCATTTGGATTAGTCAATCCAAAAATCTGAATCACTGCAAATCAGGAATTTGTTAAAGTAGCATTTAAATATATACTGCAGCAACAGACAAGATGCTGGAGGAACTCAGCAGGTCAGGCAGCATCTATGGAGGGAAATGGGCAGTTAACATTTTGTGTCAAGATCCTCCATCTGAACTTCATATTTACTACTCTGCACATAAGACAATCGAATAGAATAGAACCATGAACTTGTTATTGCATAGAGGAGGCTATTTGACTGCTTGAGTCAATGCCAGCTCCAAGAAGAACAGTCCATTCATCCCATTTCCTGCTCTCTCCTCATATCCTTACAAATGATTTCCCCTCAAGTATGCATCTAGTTCCTTGTGAAACCTTAATTGATTCTGTTTTCACCACCACCCTGACTACAACGAGTTCCAAATTGTAACCACTATTTAAAAATGTTCTCACACCCTGTTGTATCTAATAACCACATTTTTAAATCTGTGTGTCCCTGAACTTTGACACATCTGATAATGAGAACAGCTTCCCTTTATTTACTGGTCACTATCAAATCTCTCCTCAACCTCTGAGGAAGAACAACCCAAGCCCCATTAACGTAGTCTGCCACTTTCAGGGATTTACACATATATACAACCACATCCCTCTGTTCCCACACAACATTTAGAACTGCACCACTTGGTCTATATTGTTTCCCTTTTTCCAAAGTGTATCACTCCACACATATCTGTAGTTCATCTGCCACTTGTCTGTCCATTCTGCCATTCTTTCTATGTTGTCTGGTAGTTTATTACTGTCCTCTTTGGGGCCTGTTCCTGCACCTATATATTCTATGTACTTCCCAAAAAAAGGTTGTTGAATAATTGAAAGTTAATCTTGGGTAAAATATTTAATCTTTGTTTAATCATTGTTTCAATTGTACCAATAAAATGCCAATATTCCCAAATAATCCAAAGGAAACACTAAAAGTTCATATTCTCTAAAGATGTAATTTAGAATTCTAAGTTGCTCAAGTGTCTCTATTGGCCTGTATTTATATAACCTTCTTCAGTCCTACAACCTTCAGGTTTCTGTTTCTCCAATTTCAACCTTTTCCCAATTCCCGATTTCCTTTGTGTCACCATTGACCCATTATCAAACCACTTAGTTACAATCACTGCCAAGCTTAAATATATTTTTATTGTGATGAGTTACCAGGAGTAGAATGAGGAATCCAGGAATAGAAAGGTGGATCTCAAGGAGAGTAGAGAGTTAGGGAGATCCCAGAAAGGGGAGTGAGGAGGCTGGGTAGAAAGGCTCAGTGGGGAAAGACTACAGTTTAGGGTTCTTCTGTCACTGGAGAGGGAGGGGCAGGGTCAGGCAAGAAAACACCTTAAATATTGTAAATACAGGACTGGGTAGCCCCAGGGAGCCACACATGTGGCATCGGCACTGTTTTTTTATACAAAAAGGTAACACTAATGAATGATCTGTAGAAGAATGTAAAGGCTTGCACTATTTTATTATTGTATATAGTTTGTCTTTTATTATAAATAGAGTTTATTTTGGATAAAAAGAAAGGTCTAGATATGACCACCCTTAGCTTCCAATTACTGTAGGTATGTGAGCCTGAACTTTCAGATGCCTGTCATTTTAATTCTCAGTCCTCTCCCACTTTGACCTTCTTGTCTTTTGCCCAGAAGATCAAGGGTCTGTCTCATTTTGCAACTAGACACATTTATGGCATTCAAGACTTAACATTTAATTCAACAATGTCAGATCACCAGCTTTTCCAGTTTTATCAGAACTGGCCAGTAACTCTCTCTCACCACAGACGCTAATCTGCTGAATACTTTCAGCATTCTGTTTTTATTTCAGATTTCCAACTCTTGCAGTGTTTTGCTTTTCCTGTCTGTATCTCACAATGCCAGTACTGTTTATTTTCTTCTCTTGTTTTCATTAATTTCCTTCTATTTGCACCTCTTCCAAGCTGATCTGCAATTAACAAGCCTTCATCCCTCTCTCCCAACTGGCACAACTATTTCTATCCAATTTCTTCTCCAACCCTTCCCCACATTTGAGTTTTGTTAAAAGGCCAACCTGATATGTTAACTTGTTTCTCTCTCCATAGATGTTGCCTGATCTGCTGAATATTTCCATTATTCCCTTTCTATTTCTACTGGGAACATAATACAAAGCTCCAACAATACAATGTTTACAGCACAATCACCTCATCAACATGTGTGCTGTGATGTGGCTTCTAATGTTATCTCATTCTTGTAACACAGCATGGTGGTACATGTACATTGATTTGTAGCTCATGCATATTTGCTATTAAATGTAACTGATTTTCATGGTGTCACATGATTAACCATTGTATATTTAATGCTTTACTGCAATAGGGTTGGCCATTAGAAAAGACATTTTCTTGACTCCCTCCCCCAGTGATAGTTACATAATGATCCACAGCACAAGTATGAGAAAAATCAAGACACTACAGATAGGAAGGCAAGAACAGAGGTAGACCATATAGTCCATTGAAACATTCAGCTGACCACGACCTTTTGCTCCACATCTCTTAATGTATTTAGTTAATAAATCTTTCAAGCTCAGATTCACCTACCATCTGTTGGTGATTTCAGAAAAGAAGAGACCACAGATGCTTGAATGTGGAACAAAAAAACAAAACACTGGAAGAACTCAGCAGGTCAAGCAGCAGCTGTGGAGACACAAAAAAAAAATGTATGTTAACATTTCAGATCAAGACCCTATAGCAGGACTGAGAAGGGGGAGAAAAAGTGCCAATATATAGCAGAATGAGAGAGGGATGGACAGAGGCTGAAAGGTAATTGGTAGAACCAAATGAGGGGGTTGGGATGATGGGCGGATGGAACAAGGTGGAGGAGGGGGAAATGGAGTGAAAGGTGAACATAGGGAGAAGCCTAGGTGGATGGATGTGTGTGTGTATGTGTGGGTTACCTCAAAGTGGAAAATTCAATGTTCATACCACAGGGTTGCAAGCTACCCAAGCAGAATATGAAATGTTCTTCCAATTTACATTTGGCCACTCCATAGCAATGGAGAAGGCTGAGGACAGACAGGTTGGCGTGAGAGTGGGAAGGAGAGTTAAAATTACATGCACTCAGAAGCTCAAGATGGCTTTTGCAGACAGAGCTGGGATTCTGAAAAGCCATAACATTAAAGAAGCATGGCTATTGTCCACATGATGAATTACATGGCCCAGTAGACATTTAATGAAAGCAATTCTTTTCAATTCAGACAGATAAGGAGATGGGGCTCAGTATTTCTTTTACATTCGCAGGAAAACTTTGTTGACGAAAATTTAAATCTTGTCAGGCAAAGCACAGTGTTCTCTAGTTTCCAAAGCCAATTGTTCTTTTCAACACTTAAAGTGACACATATATCAAAATATTCAACTGAAAAAATGCAAAGTTCTATACACAAAATGTCAAGTGTAAATAAATGGCACTTTTAAAAATCGAATTGAACTGAGGGGCATGTGGGAGAGAATTAGTTGCAAGGGAAATAAGGAGAAAGGAATGTGACCGATGGGATAGTGCTGCTGGGAACCAGCATGGATCTGATAGGCTGAATGGCTTCCTTCTGTGTTGTGATAAGGAAATAAAACGATAACAAGGGTGGAAGAATGATTTAAGAAATTGCTATCATGGAGACATCTAGTGGTCAAAGCCAACAGTTGCTTTACCAACCACAATCAAACACACAAGGGGAATATTGTGATCAAAAATTGTTACAGGATTAAGCAAAGTTCTGAGAACAGGAAGTTTATGCATTGCAGAAGTCTTTTAATGATACATAACTTATTTGTTAATTAACTCTCCTACTAGAAAGTAAAAACAGTTTTGCAGGTAGACATTCAATAATAATTAGATGCAGATTTCAATGCAGAAGGATCACTGGCTTCATAGTGTGGAATGACAGATGTGATTTTTATAGCTCTTATTAAGCCTTAGGAAATTTCTTTCATACGTTTCTGAACTCCCAAGCCAAGAGTAATATATCCAACTTTTCACATCAAGTGGAAAGCATTAATCTTTTGTGGTTTTTATTCTCCACAGGTAAGTGAAACCTGATATGTAAAAAGTACTGCACATGAAGGAAGAACAATTGATTTTTCCACAGATAATATGCAGAAGTTCACTTACACTTCTGCAACAGAATTCCTTCTCCCTCAATTTTGCGAGACTATGGTATTCACAACTGAGAATTAACCCTGAATGGAATGGCTGGAGAGGAGGTGAGGTGGGGGAGGTGGTAGATGAGGGTGCTGTGGGGGGAGTGAGGGGGTTGTGGGTGGAGTGAAGGGGTGGGGAGGAGCTGTGCTGGACTTTGAAGTTCACCAGCCTGAGCTGTTGTGGGCTGACAAAGACTGCACTTATTTTGGACTTGGATCTAATTTCCATACCATGAGTGGGTTTCAGTCACAAAAGATATATCTGCGAGTGGAAGATTCTTCATTGTTAGGCAAGAAATATTGTGCTCCAGCAACATAAAGGGCAGGAATCTCTTGAGCTTTTTCCACCTTTTATAGGTATGTAGAGTGGTGTTGGGGAAACAATGGGAGAGAATTACTGCAGGATCTTTCCCACTTGCCTGTTGCAATTTCAACAGCAGAATTGTGAAAGCTTTTTTAATAAGAGTAAAAGCTGTTTTCTGCTCTTTGTGGGGGTTTAGGGACTTCCCAGATAATAAGGTCTGTTTTGCATCCTACCATCCTGCAAGTTGTGATTAATCAAAGTGATTAACCTGTATCAATTAGCCTTAAACAGATCCAGACAAGGCTCAAGGAAAACTTTGGGAGCCAAGGTGCATAGTTGCTTGTTTCTCCCAATCATTCCACTTTTACTTATTCTGATGCTTACCACTAAAATCCTGAAAGTTAAGTAAGAGAACCCACATGCAATTTCATTCAAAATGTCTTAAGAAGTTGATTCAGACAATTTCACCAATTTCCACAGGTAAACCATAACATTTCTCATGAAGAAATTGAGGTAGGATGAAGCCCTCTTCAGCAACCAGCACAACAGATCTGCAAAAAAATAAGCTTCAGCTCAGTGGAAAAAGGGGTCACTAATGTGCTACTTCCAACACACTGGAAAGATGTAAAAAAGACTAATAAGTTTCAATGTTGAAGGACATACCATTGTCTTCATTTAATGCAGAGTATTAAACATGCCTGTCATCATAATTATCAATCATTCACACTGCCCAAAAGTAACTTCAAACCTGTAGTGATTGCCAATTGATAAATGATGCCGTTCTTTCATTTCAACAATTACAGTTCTAAAGCATTTCATTGGCTGGAAGACATGCTCTGTGATTTTTTTTAAGAAAGTGCTATATAAATGCAACTTTTTAGTGTAAACTGCATTTACCAAGAATGTTTCTTTACTTGTTGTTCTGATATCTTCACTTATGCGGCAACTTTAAAATTGGGCACGCATAGAAGCTTACAGACTAAAACTGCTGATTAGTTCAACCCTAGGGGGTTGATTGATAAGGATAGTTATCCAGGCTGCTATTTATAAGCAAAGGGAAATACTTACAGTAGCATGTGATACATTCCTGTTGTCAATGCTATGATCCTGATATCATGCTTTATTTATTTAGATCATGTTCCACCCAGGCAAGATAAAGTGTGCCAAAATGTCCATAACAGTACTGAGGAACCATATGGCCAGGTTGATGAAGCAGTATAAATAGGCCTCACTACTTATTTTCTTACTGTTCTGCCTTGTGTCATAAACCCCTCTGTAATTCTTACAGAGGGGCTTTCCTCTGGACCAAGCATCTAAATACAAAAGAGTTAATCTCCTTTTCCTTAATTCATCCCATCTGATTTTAGTTACAGCATCTACAAATTTGTGTATGGACATAAGATGAATCTGACAGGTTGAAAAATCCTTTATTTAATGTGTAGATTTTGGGATGTTTGTGCAGCTGATATTTAGGATCTCATTGTGAGGGAGGTGGAGGATACAGAGGAGATAGTGAAGAATTCCAAATCACAATCCAGGATGTCATACATCAGACTACAGAAGTTTGCATTGGTCATAAGGCAAGAAAACAGGCTATTCAGCCCAGCTAATACATGACAGCATTTTTAGCACCCATCCTTCCTTGGTTAAATCTGTCAACATAACCCTCTATTTCCTTATGCCTCATATGAATGTCCAGATTCCTCTTAAATGTATCTCTGTCATTCACTTCAACCTCTCTCTGGCAGCAAGTTTCCCAGTTTCACCACTCTTTGTGCAGGATAAAAAGTTTCCTCTAAATTCCCCTTCAAGTTTTCTCAGTGATGATCTTATAATAATGGCCTCTGGTTATGTTCTCCGCCACAAGCTGAAACATTCTCACCATATCCATTTGTTCAAAACCCTTCATAATTGTAAAGGTCTCCATTAGGTCACCTCTCAGTCTTCCTTTCTCAAGAGGAAAAAAAACTCAGTCCCTTCTTGCCTCCTTGATATGCCTGTCCTCTCATTGTCTGCTTTCATCCTTATAAATCTTCTCTGTATGGCGCTCCTCCCCATTGCTTCCATTATCCCTTTCATTGTATCGTTAAGTCTTTCACTGGTGGACTCTCGTTGATGTGTCTTTTGTTCTCGTGCTCCCTCCATACATTTTCTCTTCACCAGAATCCCTCTTCTGCAGAAAACTGTGTATGTGAATCATAGAACATACAGCATAGAAACAGGCTCTTCAGCCCACTGACTCTGTGCCAACCTTCAAGAAGCCATTACACTAAATCCCCCAGATTTTACCACATAACTATACAGATGGAGGAATGTATAGGGGCCAATTAACTTACCAACCCATATGTCTTTGGGCTGCTAAGGAAACTGGAGCATCCAGGGGAAACCCACCTGGTCACAGGGAAAACAAGCAAACTTCACACAGGCAGCACCAGGGGTCAGGATTGAACCTGGGTCACTGGAGCTGTGAGGCAGCAGCTTACTAGCTTGTGCCACTGCTACAAGTAGAAACGACATCTTGTATTACAAGCAGCAATGTCAATCAGCCCTACCACCATTTATAAGAAAACAAGATTTAATCTTTGTTGACAAAACAAGAAACAGAAATAAATGTTTGATTTAAGATATGATTACTGAACTCAGAATTAGTTTTCATTCTTATCAAATATATACATGGTCTATGAACCCTCTGGAATTTCTACTTCCCCAACAAGTCTAAGCCACTTTTCCTTGAAAAACTTATGATTTATTTGTAATTATCTACTCTGTTTGACACCTCCCAGGTTGAAATCCCCCACAGGTAGCATTTAGGTTCTGTTCAGTTAATCTGAATTACTTCTTCTTGCTGTCGATCTTCCAGGAGTTTGGTGCATCCTAATAACTGAAACCATGCTTTATTTATTTAGTTCAGGTTCCACCCAGGCAAGATAAAGTGTGCCAACATGTCCGTATAGTACTGAGGAACCATATGGGCAAGTTGATGAAGCAGTATTAATAGGCCTCACTACCTATTCCTTTTATATATTGAAAACTACAGAGGAGTAAAAGGCCCCTGTGTTTCTTCTCTTAACTATTTCTGTATATTTCATTCACAGAGAAGTAACTTTAATTCAGTTAAGTCACAGTAGAAATTTAGCCCAGTGATCAATTGTCACTGATGTGTTGCCATCTGCCCCCATATATAATCCAAATGGTGGTTTTTAACACTCAACTCAAATTCCTGTCACTCTTTTCACATCTTTTCTTGTAACAGTTTTGTTCCTTATGTTTTAGCAAAATTGCTGATGAAACACAGAAGAGAACATCACTTTATACAAAGGCAAGCAATTCTTAACCTAATGACAACTCCAAATATGTGCCTCGATCAAGACGACCCAATTTCTCCTTGAAGAATTCCCAGTGTAGTAGATTTCCTCAGCATTCATTATCTCTAAAACTACATTTTTTTTACAGTTTTCAGTCCCTGTTTCTTACTGCTATCATCCATTGTTCTTCCACTGTGCAATAGAGTGTATAATCTGTTCACAGGCCTTCTGTTCGCAAAATCAGTTTGCTTTGATTTGATCATTCTTTCTCTCTGTAGCCAGGAGCAAGTACCTTGCACTAACTCTACACCTATTGAATGAAACTGGAGAATCATTAGCAATGTCTGGTGCAATAGTTTAACATTCCAGTACATCTGACCACTGGCTTAAATTGACAAGTTCTTGGTTGTAAGTGAGGTGTCCAAACACAATATTAAAAACCAAAGCTGTACATGAAGATCAGTGTACAAATTTTCATTATGTCAGTTTTAGGACAAATCTATTAAAAATGTGCATATTAATTGGATATAAAAATGTTAAAATATTTATGTTAAACATCATAATATTAAATTCTAAGAAATGGAATTGGTTTATTATTGTCACTTGTACTGAGGTACAGTGAAAAACGTCTTGCATACTGTTCATACAGATCAATTCATTACACAGTGCTTTAAGGTAGTACAAGATAAAACAATACAGAATGCAGAGTAAGTGTCACAGCTACAGCGAAAGTGCAGTGCAGATAGACAATAAGGTGCAAGGTCATAACAAGGTAGATTGTAAGGTCAAGAGTCCATTTTATCGTACTAAGGAATCACTCAATAGTCTTATAACAGCAGGATAGAAGCTGTGACAGAGTCCATGGAGGGGAGACTGGTTTCCGTGATGTGCTGAGCTATGTTCACAACTCTCTGCAGTTTCTTGTGGCCCTGGGCAGAGCAGTTGCCATACCAAGCCATGATGCATCCAGGTAGGATGCTTTCTATGGTACATTGATAAAAGTTGGTGAGTGTCAAAGGGGACATACCAAATTCTTTAGCATCCTGAGGAAGTAGAAGTGCTGGTAATCTTTCTTGGCCATGGCATCTATGTAGTTGGACCAGGACAGACTATTGGAGATGTTGATTCCTAGGAACTCGAAGCTCTCAACCCTCTTGACCCCAGCACCATTGATATAGTCAGGTGCACATACACCTCCCCCCTTCCTGAAGTCAATGACCAGCTCTTTTGTTTGCTGACATTGAGGGAAAGGTTGTTGTCATGACATCATGTCACTAAGCTCTCTGTCTCCTTCCTGTACTCTAACTCATTGTTATTTGACATATGGCCCACTACGGTGGCATCATCTGCAAACTTGTAGATGGATTTAGGGCAGAATCTGGTCATGCAGTCATGAGTGTATAGGGAGCAGAGTATGGGGCTGAGGACGCAGCCTTGTAGGACACCAGAGTTGAGAATAACCGTGGCAGAGGTGTCGCTGCCTATCCTCACTGATTACGGTCTGTTGGTCAGGAAATCAAGGATCCAGTTGCAGGGGGAGGTGTTGAGGCTCAGGTCTTGGATTTTTTTGATGAGTTTGCTTGGAATTATAGTATTGAAGGTGGAGCTGTAGTCAATAAACAATAGTCTAACGTGGGTGTCTTTACTGTGCAGATGCTCCAGAGATGAGTGTAGGGCCAGGGAGATGGCGTCCACCGTAGACCTGTTTCTACGGTAGGCGAATTGCAGTGGGTTGAGGTCGTCTGGGAGCCCGGAGTTAATGTGTGCCATGACCAGCATCTCGAAGCACTTCATGATGATGGATGTCAGAGCCACCGGGTGGTAGTCATTAAGGCATGTTACCTTATTCTTTTTAGGTACTGGGATGATAGTGGTCTTCTTAAAGCAGGTGGGAACCTCAGATTGAAGCAGGGAAAGGTTAAAAATGTTTGTAAATAGCCCCATCAGCTGACCTGCACAGGATCCGAGGACATGGCCAGGGACACCATCCGGGCCAGATGCTTTCTGCGGGTTCACTCTCCTGAAGATTGACCTTACATCCTCAACAGTGACCATGTGTTCAGGTTCATTGAAGGCTGTCAGGGTGGATAATGACATACCAATCCTCTTCTGTTCAAATAGTGCATAGAATGCGTTAAGCTCATTGGGAAAGGATGCTCTGTTGTCAGTGATGCTGCCCAACTTTGTTTTGTAGCCAGTTATAACATGTAAGCTCTGCCACAACTGACAGCTGGTCTGGGACTCGATTTTGGACTGATATTGTATCTTGGCATCTCTGATAGCTTCACAGAGGTTGCACCTCGATTTCTTGTAAAGATCAGGGTGTATGCTACAGTCCTAGACTTCAGTTGGGAGTGGATCTCCCAGTTCATCCGTGGTTTCCAGTTTGGGAACACACTGATTGTCCTCTTTGGTACACAGTCCTCAGCACACCAGTTATTTGTGTAAAAGACCTGTATACAAAATATGATTTTTTTACTAAACTGTTTTTGTTCCTTACATAAGCAATGAGTTCAATTGTTTAGAGAAAATAATAACAGTTAATTAAACAAATTTAACAGAATTCTGATTTATTACCTCTTTAAGAAATAATCTTGGAATTAATAGTGTCAGCTTTCTCCTTGTTGTTTATTTTGGTCATGTACAGTGCTGAAATAACTTCACCTAGCCTTAGGAACAGCCAACATTTCTTGTTCATGCAGGCTTCAATGATAACAGCTCCAAGAGAGTGATGAATAATTATCCTGTGGTTAAGGATGGATTAATGTATTGGTTTTATTTGATTGTTGATACTAACCCAATCTATCCATTTCTCACACTGGCTCTGCATTTCGTCTTGTAAACTGATTACATGGTTAGAAAGTTCTATGCCCAAGTCATTGATTTCCATAAGGAAACATTGCTTCCAGTTTCACACCTGCCAAAAGACACTTACTTCCTTGATCAATCTCTTCCCTTGGTAGACTGGACATAGAAATGGGGCGCTGCCACTGACTGCAAGTGAAAACTCATAGGATCATGTATATGCTTTCTAATGTATCTAATTCCTGCCATTCGATACATGTCCATTGTCTTTCTCCATTGCAATGGATAGTCTAATGCAGAATGGAGAAACAATTCATTCAGTCAGGTAACATTCAGAGCTTCTGCTCCTGCAGTGGCTGCCAGAGAAATCAGTCCAATGTTGCCATTGCTGGTTGTTGTTTGGATTCCAACAGGACTTATTCCTCCACAACACAGATATTTGCAATGGTATTTTTCCAAATATATTTTCATTTTAATTTCACATTTTCATTCTTTCATTCTTGGTTTCTTGTGCATCAGCAATTATTTTATTGCCCTGTTGTATACTTTGTCTTCAGTTGCCCACACCCTAAGCTCTGAACCCCTTCGATATCTCTTCCTCCCCCCCTTGAAAGAAACCTCCTTGAGGTAGTTATTTGTCATCTTTATATGGGTTAGCATAAAATTTTACTTTGGTAACATTCCTATGAACATGTTTACATTGGATTATTTTGCCATTAAAGACACTGTGTAAATACAAGGGATCATTATTCTAATTGGACTGAAATTGTGGGTGAGATGTCACTAGTAATAAGTATTGCACATTTACTCATTAATAGAGGTGTTTCAGTGGCAACTGTTCTCATAAATTAGGAAGCTCTGGTACGTGACAGCAATTTTATTGTTCTGCCTTTCAGATTATTTTCCTAGGATAATGACTGAGGCCACAAGAACTCTGACCAATGATCATTGTGGGCTATAGAAACTAGCACGTGTTTTTATTCAGATTTAACAAGTGATTTTAACAGCTGAAGTTCCTTAGAAAATAAAATGAGATTGGTATAGGTTTGGAATCTTCTAAGGTGAATGTCCAGCTAACTGAATGAAATGGCAATTAATTTAATATTAATTGTCTATTAAGAGTATTTCAAAGCGGGAAGTCTTGAAACAGTCTCTATGTTGCACGTGAAACTCAGACACTATTCAAAAAAAACATTCAAACAAATATTTGAGGAAGCATTTGAATCTTACTCAAACAGCATTCATTTCAGAGGAGATAAAACAGCCTGCCCTTGCAGTCAGACAGTGTTCTACTCATAGTCTTCAATGATTTTTCAGCCTCAAGAAAACACTGCTGGACTTCTGATTCTTTTTTGTATCACATTCTTATCCAGAACCAAAGCTTAATTTACTTTCCATTTTTACTTCTACTATTGTGTTCAGCCTCTCACTTTTACATTTTTCTTTCCTTAGAGGAAAATATCTAATAAAAATGCAGTGTGGGAAAGCTAACAATGCAGTGAGTTTATCTGCAGTTCTGGGATGTGAACTGAAACTTATCCAGTCTAATGGAATTAAGCAAAACTCTTAACTTCATCCCACCAATAACAATTGGAAACTGTTAATAATTTGTCCCTTTTCCACCTCATAGAAAAATGGAATTTAGAATTTAAAATTGATAACCCACCTAGAAACCTGCCCTGCCTCACCCCCAATTAAAACAAACATACCTGAATCAAGAACATAATTAATCAATGCATAATGCCAAGGCCCATAAGAGGATTTACTATAAATATCTCAAAAATCATTTCATGTTTGTCCAATTAGGAAACATTATGGACCAGTCACAGGAAAATAGCTTTTGATACCATAAAGCATCTGTCAAATTATTTAGACACAAGAAAGATTGCAGATGCTGGAAACCTGGAACAACACACAAAATGCTGGAGGAACTCAGCAGGTCAGGCAGCTTCTGTGGAGGGAAATGGACAGTCGATGTTTTGGGTTGAGACCCTTCATCAGGACTAGAAAGAAAAAGGGGAGAAGCCAGTATAAAAAGGTGGGGGAGGAGGAGTAGAGCAAGAGCTAGTGGTAATAGGTGAATCCAGGTGAGAGTGGGAAGATAGGCAGGTGGGGGAGGCGGAGAGTGGGAATCATGTAAAAAGCTGGTGTCACAAACCAGCAACAAAAGAAACACACTGAGCATGATTCAGTGTTAAAAACTATTTTATTAATCACTACTATTGATAATACGTAAAATAAAAGTAAAAAAAAAATGTTAGTATGTTAGAATTCAAGAATGTTAAACCTCGAACGTTAACCCCAAAACTAAACTCTTCGTGTGTGTGTGTGACAAAGTCCAAAACTCCCAGTTCCTGAATGGTTCTTAAAGTTCAGTTCCGCAAGCCATAAGGTGAAACATGAGCAAGGGCTTCTTCAACAACCACCATTGTCTGAAGATAAGATGTAGATGTAGAAAACATAGAGAGAGTACATACGAAATCCAAATGTTCCACGATGGAACCCAAACGACACTTCAGTGTTTAGTCGGTAGTGACTTCCTCACCCCGAAAAGCATCCGAACCGTGGTCGTCCACATACAAATACCTGTTTCCTTCTACAGGTCAGCAACAAAGTGAACTCCACCGGATTACTTCCAACTTCCATACATGGATTTCAGTGGCAAACACAGTTATTGTTTCTCATCCATCGATAGAGAAAACAAGCAGGCTGGTGTCTCTCTCCCTTCTCTCTCTCTCTTCTTCTTCTTCAACAACGTCATTACGTCCTTTATCTTCTATTGACGTAAGCACGCCCCACACACACATACACACACACTCTCTATCTTAAAGGGACTTTCACTGAGTCCGTAACACCTCCCACCTAAAAAAAATTTTTCCCAAGAAAAATTCAACCGCGCATACAGTTAGTAATGTTAATAATTATCACGCTACACAACTACAGACTATCAGATTAGTACAGATACATGTTTCCCATTTAACATCGGGAAAGACAATCAGCAATCACATTATCTTTGCCTTTAATGTGAGTTATCATGAGATCAAACTCTTGCAAAATTAAACTCCAGTTTAACAGCCTTCTGTTCTTGTTTTTGACTCGGCTCAGAAACACCAATGGGTTATGATCTGTATACACAGTCAATGGTTTCTGAGCGGTGCAAACATATACACTGAAATGTTGCAAGGCTAAAACAAGCGACAGTAATTCTTTCTCTATGGTGGAATAATTCTTTTGATGCTCATTAAATTTCTTTGAAAAGTAAGCTACAGAATGGTCAATATCATCAAGGTCACCCTTCTGCAACAACACAGCTCCTGCAGCTTCATCACTGGCATCTACTGCTAATGAAAATGGCTTTTCAAAGTCAGGTGTTCTGAGCACAGGATCGTAGCATAAAATGGCTTTCAGCTTCTCAAATGCTTCTTGACAAGAATCTGTCCAAACAAACTTTACTCCCTTCTTCTGAAGATTAGTTAGGGGAAGAGCAATATCAGCAAAATTTTTACAAAATTTTCGATAATATCCAACCATTCCCAAAAATCTTCTAACAGTCCTCGTACCTGTGGGAATAGGGAACTCAGATATTGCTTGAACTTTTGCCTGAACAGGAGCTTGCTTGCCTTGACCTACAACATAACCAAGATACGTCACAGTGGCATGGCCAAATTCACTTTTAGCCAAGTTAACTGTAAGGTTAGCCTTGGAAAGTCTTTCAAACAACCTTTCTAACGCAGAGATGTGATCTTCCCAAGTATCATTCCCAGTCACTAAGTCGTCAATGTAGGCATCTGTATGTTTTAACCCATGAATCACTGAATTAATCATTCTTTGAAATGTTGCCGGAGCATTTTTCATTCCAAATGGCAAAACATTGTATTCATACAATCCAGAAGGGGTTACAAAGGCTGAAATCTCCCTTCCTCTATCTGTTAATGGAACACACCAGTACCCTTTTAATAGGTCAATCTTTGTAAGAAATTTTGCCTTTCCCACTCTGTCTATGCAATCATCCACTCTAGGAATAGGGTAAGCATCTGACTTTGTTACAGCATTCACTTTCCTGTAATCTGTGCAAAATCTAATAGTTCCATCAGGTTTAGGTACAATAACACAGGGCGAACTCCAATTTGAAGTAGAATGTCTAATAATATCATTTTCCAACATGTATTTTATTTCCTGATCAACAAGTTTACTTTTTTCCACATTCATTCGATATGGGTGTTGTTTGATTGGTTTTGCATCCCCAACATCAACATCATGGGTAATTATCGATGTTCTGTTTGGAACATCTGGGAACAGATTTTTAAATTTTAAAATTAATTCTCTCATCTGTTGTTTTTGTGAAACTTGTAAATGGTCCAACTTCGTTTCAAGGTTCTCCATGATATTTTGGTTTTTTAGTTTCGATGGAATAATATTTGGTCTAAATTGGCCTTCCTCAACATCAACATCAGGCATTCTAGAAACAACCTTTTCACCATCCACCAAGGCCACAACTGAATCCCTCTCATAATAAGGTTTTAGCATGTTTACGTGACAGAGTTGTGTTTTCTTGCGTCTATCTGGTGTTTTGATTATATATGTTAGATCAGTCACTCGAGATTCAATAACATAGGGTCCAGAAAAACGAGCTTGCAAGGGATTATTTTGGCTAGGGAAAAATACCAACACCTTTTGCCCCACTGCGAATGTCCTAGGCCGAGCACGTCTATCAAAATATGTCTTCATTCTTATCTGGCTTGTTTTCAGATTCTCTCTCGCTAGCTGGCAGACTCTCTCCAACCGAGTTTTAAATTTTTGGACATAGTCCAACAGACTCAAGTGAACTTCCTCATTAACCCATTGCTCTCTTAACAACTCCAAAGGTCCTCTCACCCTATGTCCAAACACAAGCTCAAACGGACTAAATCCGATTGACTCCTGGATCGATTCTCTAACGGCAAACAAAAGTAAATGGATACCTTCGTCCCAATCCTTGGTGTTTTCAAAGCAATAAGTCTTCAGCATATTTTTGAGAGTAGAATGAAATCTCTCCAGAGCTCCTTGAGATTCTGGGTGATATGCAGATGATACAATCTGCTTTGCTCCCAGCTCATAGACTATTTGTTGAAAAATTTTTGACATAAAATTACTACCTTGATCAGATTGGATTTCTTTTGGCAAACCAAACAAGGTAAAAAATTTTACAAGAGCCTTTGACACCGTCTTGGCCTTAATATTTCTAAGGGGTATTGCCTCTGGAAATCTAGAAGTGGCACACATGATGGTTAACAAATACTGATTTCCAGTCTTAGACTTTGGTAATGGACCAACACAGTCCACAATCACCTTCGAAAAGGGTTCACCAAAAGCAGGAATTGGTTTCAAAGGAGCCACAGGGGGTTTTTGATTTGGTTTACCTACCATCTGACATGTGTGGCAGGTTCGACAAAACTTCACCACATCTTTTCTCAAACCAGGCCAATAGAATTGTTTCAAGATCTTCCCTACAGTTTTATTCACCCCAAAATGACCACCCAAAGGCATACTATGGGCCAGGTTTAAAATCTCATCCCTATAAACTTTTGGAACAACAACCTGATGAATAACTTCCCATTCCTCAGTAACAGGAACATGAGGAGGTCTCCATTTCCTCATTAACACTCCATTTTTGACATAGTATCCAGTTGGCACCTTTTCAATCTCCTCACATGAGAGAGCTTTTTCTTTCAATTCTGTCAACTCAGGGTCCTTTGTCTGTTCCACCATAAAATCCTTCCTTGACAAAGACAAATCTTTAAATTCAGGCTCACTGTAAGGATGTTGATCCTCCAGTGAAGACAGAAAAGTCTCAGATAAGGCATCAAAATTTTCTTCCTGTTTAGGACTGTCACAAGGAACTACATCAGACTGCACCGGACTGTCTGTCTTGGCTAATTCTTTAGCTCTAGCTCGAGTCACCGCACATGATGGGTAAACATCTGAATCATCCTCAGACTCATCAATCCTTGGTTTGGTTGTTAACCGTACCACAGGATCACTTTCTCCATTTGCAAGGTCATTTCCCAATAACAAAGAAACTCCTTCCACTGGCAAACTAGGTCTTATCCCTATCTCGACTGGTCCTTCTACGAACTTTGACTTTAAAATCACCCTGTGAAAAGGGACAGACATGGTCTCACCTGTAACGCCTCGTACTAGATTTACTTCACCAGTGTCACTTTCTTCACCAAAATTTAAAACACTGTCCAGCAAGAGAGATTGACTAGCCCCAGTATCTCTAAGAATTTTCACTGGCACCTGGGGTGACTCATCATTCAGTGAAACAAAACCCTCTGATACATACGAACGGAATTCTTTTCTCACCTCCTCCAACTTTTCCGCTTTTCCCTCTTGCAAGGACTGAACTTTAACAGCATCTCCTAAACCTTTTTGATTTTTAATTGCCTGAAAGCAAGCATTGGGCCCAGCTTCCTTCTTTTTCTTCAAAAGGGCACAATTAGATATCACGTGGCCAGGTTTCCTACAGTAATAACAAGTACGCTCAACAGGTTTCTCCAGCCCTGGCTTCTTTTCATCCTTTCCTTTTTGATTACCTCCCAATTTAATCTCCGGTTTACCTGGATTGTCTTTGTAACTCTTTTGAAAGGTTTTAGGTTGTCCCCATTTGGATTTATGGGTTAAAGCATAATCATCTGCCAACCTAGCAGTTTCTTGTAAAGTTTCCACTGCCTTTTCATTTAAATATGTTGTTAATTCAGCTGGAACACATCTTTTAAAGTCTTCCACCAGTATCAATTCTGTCAATTTATCGTAATCCCCATCTACATTTTTAGCCAGGCACCATCGTTCAAAACATATTCTCTTTCCATTGGCAAATTCCATATAAGTCTGATCTGCAGATTTCCTCAAGTCTCTGAATTTTTGTCTATAAGCCTCAGGGACCAATTCATAGGCCTTCAATATAGCTTGTTTTACCTTGGTATAATCAGCTGCATCCTCAACAGACAAAGCAGAATAAGCTTTTTGAGCTTTACCTTTAATCACACTCTGTACCATAAGAGCCCATCCTTTCCTTGGCCAGTTTGAACTCACAGCAACCTTTTCAAAATGTTGGAAATACTGATCAACCTGATCTTCTTCAAACGGAGGGACTAATCGAACCTCCCTGCTGGCTGAAAAACCATCATCAGAATCAGATTCCGAACTCCTACGCTTCATTTGTAACTCATGCTGCCTCTGTTTCTCCTTCTCCTCACTATCCAGCTCCATCCTCTTCAATTCCATCTGCTTCATTGCTAGATCAGCCTCTATCTTCATCTGAGTTAGCTTTTGTTCGGCCTCTAATTTCTCTCGCTCGGCCTCTATCTTTAACTGGGTTTGCTCTCGTTCGGCCTCTAATCTCTTTTGTTCTCGTTCAGCTTCTAATTTATTTTGCTCTCGTTCAGCCTCTATCTTTGCCAGCTGCACCTGTGCCTCAGAAATTGCTATTTCACTGCCAGGAAACTGTTTTAACACTTCCTTCTCAAACACCTTCTTTTCCACATAATGGCCAGCTATCAGTCTCTGAATATCTGCCTTTCTCATAGACTGCTTTACTTCTGTAAGGTTTAGCCTTGTAGCAATCTTTATCAAATCATCCTTTTTCGCCACCTCCAATCCCTTTTGGGTTGGTGACTCCAAAAATGCCTTAATATCCATTGCTGCTGGTTTCCACACACACAAGCCAATTAAAAAAGAATTTATCAGACCTCCCTCAAAAATCTTTGGATTGAATCTCGAATAAATCTCGTCAATCTGGGGAACGATCCCAGATGACACTCGTTAACCTTGGGAACTATCCCGGACGAGCCCCCAATTTTGTCACAAACCAGCAACAAAAGAAACACACTGAGCATGATTCAGTGTTAAAAACTATTTTATTAATCACTACTATTGATAATACGTAAAATAAAAGTAAAAAAAAAATGTTAGTATGTTAGAATTCAAGAATGTTAAACCTCGAACGTTAACCCCAAAACTAAACTCTTCGTGTGTGTGTGTGACAAAGTCCAAAACTCCCAGTTCCTGAATGGTTCTTAAAGTTCAGTTCCGCAAGCCATAAGGTGAAACATGAGCAAGGGCTTCTTCAACAACCACCATTGTCTGAAGATAAGATGTAGATGTAGAAAACATAGAGAGAGTACATACGAAATCCAAATGTTCCACGATGGAACCCAAACGACACTTCAGTGTTTAGTTGGTAGTGACTTCCTCACCCCGAAAAGCATCCGAACCGTGGTCGTCCACATACAAATACCTGTTTCCTTCTACAGGTCAGCAACAAAGTGAACTCCACCGGATTACTTCCAACTTCCATACATGGATTTCAGTGGCAAACACAGTTATTGTTTCTCATCCATCGATAGAGAAAACAAGCAGGCTGGTGTCTCTCTCCCTTCTCTCTCTCTCTTCTTCTTCTTCTTCAACAACGTCATTACGTCCTTTATCTTCTATTGACGTAAGCACGCCCCACACACACATACACACACACTCTCTATCTTAAAGGGACTTTCACTGAGTCCGTAACACTGGGAAGTGATAGGTGGAAGTGACAAAGGGCTGAAGAAGATGGAATCTGAGGACAGTGGACCATGGAATAAAGGGGAGGTGAGGAGGGGGACAGGAGGGAGGAATGTGTGGATGATGGGCAAATGGAGAGTGTAGGGGAGGGGATCCATCCTCTCTCCCCACCCATTTATACTGGCTTCTCCCCTCTCTCTTTCCAGTCCTGATGAAGGGTCTCAATCTGAAATATCGACTGTCGATTTCCCACCATAGATGCTGCCTGACCTGCTGAGTTCCTCCAGCATTTTGTGTGTTGCTGTCAAATTATTTACATCAGCACCTTTGGCTGAATGCTGTCCCTGCAGAAAGAAGATTTTACTGATGTGTTGTGGTAGATACGAACAGACTTGCATGATATTCTGTCTCTGTCAGGCTACCTGCCATACAGTTTAGTCCATCATCTACTAAAGGGTTCCATTAAGTGCCCTGTGTTCCAGAAAATGAAGGTGTTGTGTAAGTTTGAGTACCGTTAGAATGAATGGCTGCCACCAAATTCATCTTTAAAGCAGGAGTATATTATCATCACATTAACTATCCACATACGATTATCAAGGTGGACTCCCAAGTAACACTGTTATCACATTGAAGTGATTTTCTTCTGGTATGAAACATGCATGCGCTTACTGACATAAGGCTATAGAGCTGGGATGACCTATCAGAAACCATTCAGGGTTTGGAAGGAAATGGATCAACAAAATAGTTAACTTAGCCATAATCACACGAAGATAACAACCCTAATTTGACCAAGATCAAACGCAGTCATTGAATAAAGGAAGAAAATGTTTCCCACAATGACTAATTTCCCACGTGGCACTCCCCATTTTAAAAGTCAGTGCTGTGACTCCTGCAGCACAATCCTTTAAAGCATGTGTGAGCATTTCATAATCAAAGCAATTTTATAACAGAAATCTGTCCAAAGATCAATGCAACCAAAAGTTAAAAACCTTACAGTGGTAAACCTTCACCAAACATCCATGTTTCCCTTTAGAGAGTGCTTTCCAAGTTGCTTTGCATGGCTATGAATTTTTATTCAAAGTTTCCCCCTTGGCTGCAGCCAACCCAGTGAGAGGCTGCTCCCTTGCAGGAGGCAGCAGATGGCACTGATGATGGCTGCAAACCTCCCTGTTCATGGATCGGGGACAATAGTGCCTTGGCATGGAGGGATGGGGCAAATATGAGGACACTGTCAGAGATCCAGTGGTGTCTTCCTGAGGGAAGGTAGTTTGTTTCACAAAGCCATTGGCCCTCCTCTTGCTTTCAATCAGGTGATGGCAAGATCTATCATTTCCTCAAATCCTTGGCCACTATTTGGCTCCTACAACAGGCTGGCGTCAAGCAGAGTTTTACTTATAAGGGACTGATTGCCCAGCAGCGTGCAGATTTTGGGCGGTCTTCACCTGTTCTTCAAGGAAGTAGAAGCCTCTTCCATCAACCACTGCAGTGCAGGTTGGTCTGAAACAGCTGTCATAGGAATATCCATTCCTTCCTCCCAAAGCTCAGGGAAAGATTAGAAACAAACCTTTCAGTGCTGTTTGACATTTTTTAACAAGTTTTCTGGCAATTCACTAAACATTTTGTCTGAGTCCTTTTAAGCAGAACTGGAGTGAGACATGCATAGACTTGCACCAGTGCTAACTTTCTCACTGCACGAAAAGCGCAGCTCTACATGACCCTCAATGCTCAATGATTACCAGGACCTTTCTGGTGCAGAGACTATCAAATGCAAAGCATTTCCATTCTTGCCTTGAATTCTCCTCCACAACAGAAGTTGCACTTGCCCAACAGAAAATTCATGTAATGTTAAGGAAAGATTGGGGGTAAGGGTTGGGGCAAAACTGAACATGCAGTTCAATGAGAGAAGGAGGGATCCAAAGTGGCATGTTAACTACCCACGTACAATCATCACTATGGATTCAGAGCAAGCATGAGTTACCAGCTCTGTGGTACCCAAGACCCGAATTGCCAGCACACATTTCTCCAGCTGTGCCAGAAATTGGGGCAGGAAGCAACACCTCCCACTTGCTGAGCCAGCCAATAATGCCTTGAAACCTTGTCATGCAAGGTAGTGGGAGGAATAGTGGTTGTCAATGTGTTGACAAGACTGTGTGTGTTGCAATTATGCTGACTGTTGTGTTGGGGACCATGGAATTTTTTTCCCCCACACAGTTCACCCAAGACTACAGGAATTCACACCTAGCATCTCATTTCTTTGGTTACCTTTCTAGAGAGTTTGCAGATGAGAGTGCCCTGACATAACTGCTGTAGATCAAAGTCAAAATCGTTTATTTTCACATGCACAAGAACAGGTGCGATGAAAAACTCACAGGCACATAGCAACATATAAGCAGCATTCACAAGAAAAACATAAATTATACCCAATATCAACTTGCAACTGCACTTGACCTCATTGACCAGAATGTTGAGACCATCATCATTAAGCCTTTGATCATTGCTGCAAAGGTGACTATCCATTGCAGTCACAGAGTCCAGAACAGCTTCCAGCTTGAGTGGTCAGATCCCCTTCCCCTTTAAGTGCTGGAACCCTGATGTCAATTAGTACAAGATAAGTTTCACAAGTGTGCAGTCTTCATTGATAACAAGCACTCATTGTGAAATAATAAACAAACAAGCCTTTTAACCATGCAGGGAAGTTGTACCAAAAATGGAAATCAGTACAAACAGTTCCCCGCGGTGTCACTTTAGCCCATCTATTTAAATCCAGAGGAAATTCTAGCCCAATCATTTCTGACTGAGAAGTAGCAATTCTCCATTAAGCGCCATGGGAATAGTGTGGGATGCTGCTAGCCCTGACGCTTCCTGTAGATCACCTTCTCCCACCCCCAGGGCACATCCTTCCCATTAGACTAGATCACATCCAGTCCACCTGATATTACTGGGAGAACAAGCCACACTAGGATGTCCATTCAGAGCACACAGCCCACCAACAACATTTTAATGAGACTTAGACTAGGCTGGTCCCATTATCAAAAATTCAAGCAGAATAAAGGAGGAAATTGAGCTAATTTCCAGTCCAATGGGGAGGATTACATTTCTACCCAGCTTACGTTCTGTGGAAGATCCTGGCACTTAATCAAAGATAATAACACCCTGTAGGAAGTGAAAATCCAAGCTTCTAAGGTGATTGTGAATCAGAATTTTAAGAAATAATAAAGCAGTAAGGTATTATTGTTTCTTTTGGAAAAGAGACTGCAGTAAAATTTCAAAATTATGCAGATTATTCCTAAACCTGATTCATACAAATTTGTTAAGATGGCCGAGCTCTCAAAGACCATGGAAAGATCAAAAAGAAATATGAAAGGAAAAGCAGATTTTAAAACTTCCACACTATGGTTAATATTATTGTAGAATAATTTACGAAAAAGACTAAAGACAAATAGACATTGTATTTATATTGAGGCAACTGATGCTGCACCGTACCTGCAGTGTGCGCCTACACGAGTGTGTGTTTAAAATATTTATTAATATTAATGGTCTTACTGATATTTAGTGCTGGACTTGGCTATTTGGTCCTTGTTTCTTAGGAAAGGTGTTGGAAAATACATTCAGCCCTCTGAGAATGTTTCACCATTCAATTAGATCACAAATGATTTATACTTTGACTCTATTTACCCTGTTTGCTTCAGAGGAATATTGTAGGATTACCTGTTTCTGCTAATATTTCCATAGTTGTTAGATATTTACTTCTTTTAACCTCTCAATAGCTTCCACAAACAAAAAAGTTGTCAATTGTGATTTTAACAATTCCAGCCAATCCATCCTGAGCAGTTCTGTGGGGAGTCAGTTTGAGTTTTCCACTCCCCTTTATGTGGAGAGTTTGTTGACAACACCCTGAGGGCTTCAGCTTTAATTTTGTTTACAACCTCTCCTTCTGGGCTCTCCTTAGGAAGTAGCTTTTCCCAATCCACCCTTTCAAATCTGTTAACCATCTTATACACAGTTATTAGATCACCCTTGGTCTCTTTTACACAAGAGATTGCGAGCCTGCTCTCATAATTTAACTATTTTTAGCCCAGGTATCTTTCTGCTGATTTTAACCTGTATCTCCTCCAATGCCAATAATATCCTACCTGAGGAGCAGACTTCAGGACTGAACACAATGCTCTGGTCTGGCTCTCTTCATTATTCCCCTCAAAATAAGACTGAAGAGCAATGAAATTAATCTTAAAAGGTAACAATATAAAATGCCTGTAAGCAATTTAATGTTTCTTTCACTGTTTCTTCCAGGGTCAGTGTTTAGCGGCACATGTACACAAATACACACATACAAGAACACACATTTCAACAGACCACACTCACATAGACACACAAACCCATACACTAACACACACACAGACAGACACACACACAAAACCATGTATGCACAAAATCTCACAAACATAAAAAAGGATATGAACATGCACACAAGTGCAAACATAGCCACATAACTACGCAAAACACATACACACACAATTTAGTAAATCACTTATAAAGGATCTTTTTCAAATTGCTATTAACTGACTGTTTTAAACAACGCCCAGCGTAAAACTAGTGTTGAGGCACGTAAAGTACAAGTTGAAGACTAGCTTGGTCAGTTTTTACTCCAGAACATCAGCTAAATTAAGTTAATGCAAACAGGACTAAAGAAGAGTGTAGAGGCTTTAAAAAAATTAGATGGATGAGGGATTTTGCATCACAGGAGAAAAAAAAGTGCTGTTTATTTTTGATTGTGTTTATTTTATTTTTTCTGAACATTTAAAAATGAATTTAGACAGCCTGGATATATTAATCAGATAGAAAATTAACTGACCTGGAAAAGCAAATAAAATTGTTGTCTGCACAGACATTTATTATTGTTCTTGCTCCCATTCCTGTAAGGAGAGTGCATTGATCTAACTCTATTTGATTATACACGTACATAATTCCACCTTAGATGAGTCAATAATTAGTGCAAATAAAACCTTAACAAAGGTTTGTCATTGGGTGAGTCTGCCCTAAGGCTGTCGGTGACTTTTGAGTCAAATTGTGTGTTTAACAAAAGTGAGTTCTGCTTTCTGAGCCAAAAGAAATGCTGAGATTGTTTCTATCAGGCTTAAACACATCTCCGAGGAATACAAAAGCCAGGGTCTTTCTAAAATAAATTAGCCCTAGGCTAAGGCATGAAAAAGCTAATGGGATGCTACTGGTGACCATACAACCATCTGGCTTTGCTGTGTGGGAGGTCTGGTATTGGTGCCCGGGTAAACTAGGCAGCAGGCAAGATGAGTTTTTAGATGGCTATAACACAGACTCCAGAATTTGACTTATCAGTTAAATGCAACAAAACATGTAACATTTATTTTATTATTTTGTTCACACATTTTCATAAAGGCAGGATGAGTGGAAAGCATTCTTTGCAGAAGGCACAATTCCAGATCAGTTTGCTTCACTATGTTGAAATTATATATGTTGTGACAAATCCGGTTACTTGCACATAAAGATCTCTGTGATTCTATTTTGCCTTTGTTTCAACAGGAATTGGAAAGGTAAAAAGGAATGTGTGTATAAAGGTGAAAAAGTTTTCAAATGCTACTGAATTATTAATTAATCTTCAGCAATAATATTTTAAACATCATTTCATATCATTTTCTCCAAATATAATTTAGATAGAAGAAATTTACTAAAATGAATTAGATGTGGGAATTATGCTGTTTGCTTTGCAAATTCCCTCCTGAGACAGTGCAGACACAGTCATTGCTTGGCAACCGCAGTAATGTCTTCAGAATTCTGCTTTCAAAATGAAGTATATATAAAACATGAAAAAAATACCTCTGTAAGGTGTGGCTGAAATTTATGAAAATAATAACATTTTTACATTATTCTACTTCTATTATTTTACTTTTCCACAATTCTCAAAATCACCCCCTAGGATTAAGGCAAAAGAAGCCTTTTATTTCAAAAAAATACCTAAATAAACAGAAAATGACAAAATGTCACCTTCAAAGAAAAAAAACAGGAGTACCAAGAAAGCAACTTTCTTACTGGGCAGATTATGTCTGCGGGTCTTCCTTTATGAGGTTGCTTTTTGTATAGGGCGTCAACCTTTAAGATGGGTAGGTTTTATAATTACACTTTTCTTTTAAATAATCTATCTCCCTCAACATTACCAAAAGAATATTTCAGTATTTATTCATTTAATCATATTTTTAGTACTCAGATTTGCTCTAAATGGAAAAGACCAAACAATCACAAAAATTTTTAAAGGGGCAACACACTTCTGTGAACGTTTGGCATTCTTCTTTACTTACCTATCATTCTCATTTTCCTCCTCTCTCAATGTTGACTTCTTTTATGAGCTATGTGCCCAGAAATTCATCCCAGGTCATTAGTACTCAAAATGTTACATGGTGGAACTGCAATGAGACTGAAATTTGGAAGGGATGTACAACATTCAATGTACGTTTAACTCTACCACCTGGGGAGGGATTTCAGGCAATGTTTCAAATCTAATCCATCGCCACACATGCGCTACCACCTGGAGTAGGAATCCAGGACCAGTCTAAAGGTAGTGGACACTATGGTTGAATACCCATCATTCCTCTGTTTGAAGTCTTTAATTCAGTGTAGATTTGACATCAAATTTATAATTTTCTTGAGGTAGCAGACAAGGGATACACCTCAGTCAAGGCTTACCCAGTTTTGCTGTATTTCTGACTGAAAAGTGATTGCTTAAATGTGGTACTGTGGATATGTACCTTCTAAAGAATTAACTTATTTGAGAAAGGAAGACAGAACCTGCCTCTAAAGATATAACCTAAATAAACATGAATAGCCAGTTCTGAGATTGTCTTCCATGCTGTAACAACAATTAATATTGTTAGTAGAGGTGAATTGGGTAGAAGAGGAGAAAAGCACAGGAGGGAAAGTACCTTTCTGCAAGTTCTTTGTGGAATATATGAATAAAGGCTCTCAAAAGTAACTTAAGTGTGAGAAGTATCATTCTGCTTCAAGCATATTTAGATAATCTTGGGAACTGCAAGAGTGATATTCTTATTGAAGTTATCTCATTAACCAATGTTTTGGTCTTTTGCTTTGTGTGGTCTGATGTAAAATAATCTTGGAATGTTTCATTATAATAAAGGTGCTGTATAAACATGTGGTTATTGTTGTTTATCTCAGTTTTCACATAAGAAGTTTGTTCGGCTTTTGTGAATGCCCCAAATCTGTTTTGATTTTTTAGAATGCAACATTCAATTTAACTTTTATCTTTATTTCTTTCTGTTAGTAAATTTTCATCCTAGAGTGTTGTTAAGTTTAAACCTTGTATTATTAACACCAGAATGTTTCCTTAGACAAGCTAAAGATGTGTCTACCCAAAAGAAGATTGTGTTGTACACACAAACGTAACTCTTGCAAGGTCAAATTTCTAGAGTGCTGTAAAATGACCCAGAAATGTTGCTAATGTGTTTTACTCCAGGAAAAGGTTGTTTGCAATTGTAAAGCACTGAAATGAACATCAATATGTGATAGAATTTCCAAACCTGTATTTTTAACATTAACATTGCTTACATCAGCATCTCCATCCTATGCCATTGTTTGATAATCTAGACAGCCAAGATACTCTCTTTACATTGTTCACATACCCAGCGCTTTCTTACTTGTAAGGCTTTATAGATTCTGTAAACTCTAACAACCATAATTCTTATTTCAAATCCTTCTCAGTCTTCTCTCTATCGTTGGTGTAATACATAGTCATTAGACCCTCCGTCATTATTCCACCATCAAAAGCCAACCTTTAAATCACTATGCACCTCACCTGTGTGCTTCACATTCCAAGTCACTTGAATTGTTTGTCTTCAAAAATATCTAATTCAAAAATCTTCAACAGTTCTGTCTAAATATCGTATTTCTTCCTTCTCTTTGGCCCCCTCTTCTCCATTTTTTTATAGGATGCAGGCATCAATGTAAAACCAGCATTTATTGCCCATTCCAGGTTGTGGTGATAGTGAGCTGCTTTTTTAAGTGCTCCAGCTATGTCCCAAAGGTGTTATTGAGTCAGCTCCACCAATAATGAAAGAATGATGAGATATTTCCAATATTACAGGTAAGCAAGCAAATGGTGGCATTCCCACACACCTGTTGAGTGTCTCCTTCTGGGCAAGAGACTTGGTGGGTTTGGTGCAATGTATTTTGTGGATGGCACACACTGCTGCCCTAGTACACTGGTACAGAAGGAGAGAAAATTTAGGTGGACAATTGGATGCCAATTAAGCAGTCTGCTTTGACCTGTATGATACAGTATTGAGTTCCTTGAGTGTTGCTGGGGCTGCACTCATCCAGGCAAGTGAACTGGATGAATGCAACTGGATCCTGAGCTGTGACTTGTACATGGTGAAAAGATCTTGCTAATTCAGCTGTTGAATAACTCACTGCAGTATATCCAGCCTCTGACCTGTGCAGGTAGCCAAAAAGTACTTCTCTGGCTAGTCCATTTAAAGTACTGGTCTATAGTAATCCTAAAGGACAACGATAACAGGACAGACAGCAAAAGTAATCTGTTGATTGTCAAAGAAGGGTAGTAAGATTCTCTATTCTTAAGGATAGTCTTTGCCTTGAACTAGCATGAATGTTAGATGCCATTTATCAGGCTATGGTTGACTGTTCTTTAGGACTTGCTGCATGTAGGCACAGACTGATTCATTATCTGAGAAGCTGCTAATGGAATTGAGCATTAGACAATTAACACTCTTGCTTCATACTTTATGATAGAGGGAAGTTTACCGATGAAGCAGCTGGAGTTGGGTAGGTCTGGGACTTCCGTAAGAAGTATTGCAGCTGAGATAAACGGTCAACAACCACGACCATCCTCCTTCTTGAGTGTGATTACATCCAGTGCAGACAATTATTCTTAGTTTCCATCAGCTTCAATATTACCATTACGTCTTAATGCTATACTCAGTGAAATGATGCCTTGAGGACAAGGCCTGTCACCCTTTCTTCAAATCTGGAATTCAGATTTTTCTTCATAGTTCAACCAAGACGGTAAAGAGACCTGGAACTGAAGGATCCCAGCAAAACCCACCCTGAGCATCAGCATACAGGTTATTAGGACACACTTGCCACATGATAGCGCTGTTGACGACCAAGGACAGTAATGAGCAAGGTGAGGTTTGTTTGGCTTTATTGGAGTCAGGACATCCCAAAGAAAGTTTCCAAAGTTTCTCAGGTCAATACTGCTGCTGCAGCTGTACTGATTAGAGGGGAAAGTAGTTCTGGACAACAAGGCTTCAGCACCAGAGCTGGAGTGTAGTCAGGTTGCTGTATCTAGCCTCTCTTGGCAATTTTTTGATTTCACATAAAGTGAATTACATTGGCTAAAAGCTGACTTCTGTGATGGTGACTACCTGATAGAAGGTGGAAAGCAGTCACCTACTTAGCATTTCTGACAGACGTCTTTCCACTCGTGCTGGGCTCCACCCTTGTTGTGACTAGAGATAGTCCTGGAGATTTTTCTTATCATTTTAGTTGTGCACTGATATTTACAACTAGATGTAGAAGGACTGCAGAGTTTTAATTTAATGGTTGTGGGATCTTTAGGTTCTGTTTGTGAAATATTGCTTCCACCATGAAGCCATTTGTGGTCCTATGTTGCAGCTTCAATGCTTTCTTCCACATTTCTTAGACTTGCTGCTCCTGTCATACTTTTCCAGACTCCTCATTGATTCAGTGTTGTTCCACCAACACAATGGCAATGGCAGAGTGAGGGATGTACCAAGCCATGAGTTACAGATTTTAGTGGAATTCATTTCTGCCTCTGTTGATGACCTGCAGCACCTCTTGGTGGAACACCCACAAAGTGCTGGAGGAACTCAGTGGGTCAGGCAGCACTTATGGAGGGAAATGGTGTGATTGCGATATGCATTGGTGAAACTTATGGGTGCCTGCTCAAGTGTATCCTGATGAAGTGTGTCAGCCTGAAACGTCGACTATCCACTTCCCTCCATAGATGTTGCCTGACCTGCTGTGTTCCCCCAGCATTTTGTGTGCATCGCTCCAGATTTCCAGCATCTGCAGTCTCTCTTGCACCTCCTGGTTGCACAGGTTTGAACTACTACATCTTTTCCGTGAGAAGGATGGCAATGCTACACAACATGATGGAGGATGTCCTCAGTAGGAAGAAGGACCCAAAAATTCTCTTATCGGTTTATGTGAGCTATACAATGGAACTTCATCAGACACTGGTCAACTTGTGATTCTGCTTCCAAGTCCTCCATGCATATGACATCCACAAAGGCAGCTGGCCATTTGCAGTGTCTGGCTGGCACTCTATGGTAGAGACAGCACAGGTCACCCATCCACTAACTGACCTTCATGGTGAGATTGCAGTCCGCATTGGTGAAACTTATGTGAGCCTGCTCAGGTGTATTCATGTCCCTGGAGCCTCAAGCTGGGAACTGACAGCAAAAAGATGTTTTAAGTGCCTGTCAGTGTTGTTCTCTCTTGGTATTTTCTCTCTATAATCCCAAATACAACAACTAGCCTTCAAGGACCACTTGGAAACCATGATTCCATCTACTGAAGCACAATAACAATAAAACCCCTTGCTACAAAGCCCCAGCCAGCTGCCTTCCATCAACTAAAGCCTGACTGCACCTCATCAAACTTCTCCCTCTACTACAATCCAAACCCAGACCAGAAACTACCTGTTTTTCTCCACAATAATGGAGTGAACTGACGACCTTTGGCTGCATTGAATCTGCAGGGCTGTTCAATTGCACAGGAAGCCTTAGACCACACAAGGACAACATAATGGTCACCTCTACAGGTACAACCTTGAGCTGATGTATCCAGAACAGGTAGATTTATGAGGTTAAGATTCCTTGTATTGGTTCATTCATCACCTTCTGTATATCCCAGACCTTTAGGATTTAGCCAGCGTGGTTAATGGTATGGCTGGCAGGACACTCTTGCTGATGGCCATTGAAATTCCCACCCAGAGCACTCCTCGTGTCCTTCCTACTTTCAGTACTTCTTCACAAGATGTTCAGTAGGGGAGCATTCCAAATCACCAAATGAGGAATGACAATAGGAGGTAATCTGCAGTGGGCTCTCATGCTTGAGTTTTATATGATAACCATGAGACTTCAGAGGGTCCAGAGTAAGAGTGGTGGACCTTCAGGATCATTCTGTCCTGACTATCAATCCCTATGGTTGATATGTTCTGCAAGTGAAATAGGATATCATGATGGAAAAGCCTGGGACATTGGCTGAAAGATATGGCTCTGTAAATATGATTATGCCGGACCGTTGCTCAGCTCGTCTCTGAGTCAATTCTCCCACTTTAGGCACAAAAGGTCCAGAGGAAAGTTTTCAAGTTGTCTGGTTTGGGTGTGTCTTTTTGCTGTGTCCGAATCCAGTGCCAAGGTCAGCATTCCGAGACATTCTTTTATTGTAAATTATTGTTGTTCTAACAGATACCACGAATAAGTTACAAGGTAGGATTGTAATAGGTATTTTTGGATAATGTCATAAGCCATAAAATTATAACTTGGGTAGGTTATAAATATTACTTCAGTACTGACTTGAGATTAGATCCTCAAAATTACTCCAAGATAAATCTTATATTTTATAGCTTCTATGGTTTGATAGGGAGGTGGCTTCATAAACATTTGGAATTCCTTTTTTTGCTGACAGTAGTTTTCATGTACACTGTGTAGTTATCATTTGCACTTTGACATTCATATACACGATCTCCATTGAATGATTCCAGATACATATAACATTCACAATTATTTCTGCCAGATTTATTCAGTTGGGAAAAACAAAGTTAATATATAACAGGTTATCTGCAAATGAGTAATAGGTGCATAATATCGAGCATTATATAACATATATTTAATGCAATCTTTACTATAGGTCTCCCTTTGCATTATATATTTATTTATGTAATTAGAATTAATAACAAAGAACCCCTAGAATCACTTTAATAAACTAAGAAGTGGAGCATTGTTTGTCCTCACGGATCTGTAATGGCAAAACTTGGCTCTTCAGCATTTCATTGACCAGTGGTAAGATTTACGTTAATATATTCATCCAGAGGAAGATAAAATGCATTGAACAAAGGAAATACCAAAGAAAGATCAGAAGGTCATATTTTGAGACATTTCAACACACTGTAAGATAAATAACTCCAAGGCCGATGTTTCTGTTATCACGTTTCAGAATTTGAGAATATGATCTCTAATGTCACGTCGTAGTTATGAAATTCAGAAGCTAGAAATATGAGTACTGACATCCATTTGCCTTGACTTAGTGACTTCCTTTTTGTGATTTATTCCAGAGGCACACTTGTTGAGATATTCTGTACATCCACATGCTGAAACAAGTCTGGATGAATATTTTGTTACAACATCTTGTAAATTATGCTGTGTGATAATGTCAAATGGATTTGTACTAGATTATTTTGTCCATTGGTTTACTTGTCTACTAGGCATTAACTTGAAATAGATCAGTTTGTGCTTTCCTTAAGAAGATTAATTGTCAGAATTAAGCATTCTTGACTTCAGCTTTGTACTCCAATATCGAAGAAAGTGTATGAGCTGCTACAGAATACTAATATAACTCTGAAATAATCCGCTGTAGTCCAAATAAAACATACTGCACATTTTTTCAGTCTCCTGCTCTCATAGTTCAGGATTCATTAGCTATTCTTTTCACAGGAAGTTCTTGGACATGATTTGTGTTAATAGCCTAACATTTAGCTTCCTAAGGCAGCCCATGATGAGGTGTTGGTTGGCAGGAAGACAAGTAGTAATTAGAATGCAAGGTGGGGATTTCTCTCAGATTCCCAAACTATGGCCAGTTAAATACCAGCAACCAGAATTGGAATGGTTGTCATTGAGTTTGTAGCCAATGAAAGGGCTGCAACCATGAAAGATGACAGTCTTTTATACCCATTCCTTCATTGTGTTTTCTACTACCCTGCCATCCCACATTCTCCGTTGAACTACAAGCCGTAAATGATGTAAGTGTGTACTTTTATTATCCTCCATTCTCAGCACAACGCCACCCTTGCGCCTTTTTTTATTTCCGACACCCAGTAACTACAAACTAGCTATGCAGTAACTGAGATCAGAAAGATAGAGGAGATGAAATCACAGTATCGCTCAATTTAACAATCGCAGCCATCAATTTAGATGCAAACATGAGGTGTAATTAGAACAGTTTAGAAACTTGACCAGATTATGGTGAGCCACTGGGCATATGTCCTGCAGTCAAAAAGGATAATATGGCTGTGGGAGGACAAGGTCATGAACAATTCCTCTTTAGGACTTTACTGGGAAGTTTAGAGAAGGAGAGGAATAGACAAGAAATCTGAAATGTATGGTTAATTACACAGAGCTGCCAGATAGCTGGCTTGTGATGGCAAGGAACATCAAAGAGTTCAGCACCAACTACGTAGATGACTTTACACAGAGTTTGGAGTCCATTCTTTCCAGGATGAAAGTGATGGCCAACCCTAATGGAATACTTGCATTACGCAGTACCTGATGAGTGTTACCAAAGATTCCATTGCAGCACAAGCCGAAATCGTCCACCATCCAAGTGCTACAGTGGAAGCTCAGATTAGTTCAGGCTACTAACATCATGGTTCTGGTTACCATTGTTCAAATGGGGATGATGTGACAGTAATGCAGAAATCCATCTTCTAATCACTGCGGCACCATAGTGTGGGAATAGCAGTGACTGAACGAAATTCAGATCTGCTCTTCTCATTCAGGCTAATACCACTGCCAATCCACCAGAACTTTTGCTGTATGACAGAGTTAGCTATCTTATGAAGATGACTCAGATGTTTGATTTTGGGATTTGTAGAGTGAGTGGAACTCCAGGACCAACAAAACCTTCCTCCAGAGAGAGCCAGCAGCCTGCAATTAGCTGTGCTGCATTCATTGGGATAACACAAACAGCAAAAGGCACACACAAGACTGGCACCATAGGAATGTACAAGAGCAATATACATTTAATTTAATATCTCCATTTTGCATTGTATTATTTTTACACTGTAGCCAAACCAACACAATGATGGTCAGTAACAGAGAGAGGACAAGATCTGGAACTTAGGGTGTATGGGAAATTGGGTTTGTGTTTATTGGTATCACAGACAGTCGATTTCTTTAGGATTTTGGTGCAGCCTACAAACGGTGAATGTTGCAATGTCACACAAAGGGGGATAGAGCTTATTACATGCTAAAACAATGATCTCTGTATTTGGATCATTGTGAAGAAGCCCTGCACCACTCATGGGAGCTCATCTGAAAATTCATTGCAGCCTCCTGTATGTTGAACAACATCATGCACACAGCACACAACCATGAATAAATAACAGCAGGGGGAGGAAATGAAGGAGAAAGAGGATGAAGAAAAAGAGGGGAAGAGACAACATAGACCGAAATTGCATGCATGCTACACTGAAATCCTGAGTCACGTGTTTGGTGGATAGCCCTTGTAACCCAAACACTTTGGTTTGTCACAATAATTTGATATGGATGCCATAGTGGACTGGTGTAGATGAAGCCAATCTGATTCCAGAGTGCTGAAGGCAGGGAATCTGAGGGCTCCACTTTCTTCTTTGTATGTTCTTCCTTAAGTGACTTTTTTGACTAATTGCTTCCACTCCTCCCTGCCCCCTCAACTGTCAGTTCCATTTTTTGCTCCAATGCTTTCTTGTATTTCCTACTGATGCTAATTACTTTGTGCTCCTCATGCACTCCAGACTTATTAATTCTGGAAGGTTTTAAACATTATGAGGAAGCTAAATTCATTTATTTTTAAGTAAAATTCAGTTGATCAGTTTAATGTTGACATTAAAGTAGCAAAACTGGTGTCAATATTTGAAATTTGTTTTAAATAATATTATTGTTTCTTACATCATCAAAATGGAATTTGAGGGCCTGAAAAGTTTAATTTTCTTGGACTTTCTAGAAACCCAATTAATTTGAATATATATATCACACACAGCATCAATCTATGAAGATCTCAGTTAAGCCACATTAATGATTCATTACAGGTGATGTACAATGCCAGGAATAAATGAGGTAGTGAAGATATTTTCAGAAACCATGGAGCCACAGAAATACAGATAAATAAGAAGGATTTTTACACTGTCATGCGTATGTCAGTCTGTATACAGTACAAAACAGTGTAACTATGTAAGAATGTTCATTACATTAATATTTTGCATGGGAATTTTATTTACAAGCAGTAACAACTATAATGTAGTTGCTGAATGTGTCGAGTTTACAGTTGAGAACCATTATTCTAAGTGTTACATTTTGATTTTAGTCCAAAATAGATCTTTTTGAACTCATTCACACACCGCTGGTTTATTGACTTCCTGGATTTAAAAGGCTTATTTTTGAAGACTAGAGATGAACAATGTTTGCCAAGTCCTAATCCTGAGGGTTTCTTTTAGAAGTTAAAAAGATAACAGGATCCCTTTCTTGTCTACGTGCACTTAATTTCAATGGTGTAATCAATTCCATCTACACATAGCTCACAGCAGAAAGCAGCTGAGTGTAGAGTGCTGCAAAGTCACTAAACTCTGATTATTCTGGAATTATTAAACTCTGGTCTGGAATGGAGTAGAGCTTGTATGAAATTATTGTGCACCTCTCCGCCATGCTAATACTCTAACTTTCACTATCATATTTGTCATTCTTTTTCACACTATGGCTTTGAAATGCTGGTGACAGATATTTCTCAGTCAGGGAAGAGGATATACAAGTCAGTCATTTTTTTTTAAATTACTAAACTTTGGAAGAACATAATGTGCATTTCAGGAAAATTAACACACAAGAATTATTCTAAGGATTTCTTGAGTTAAGAAGGTATCATTATTGATAGGTTGATCCTATTGGTTTAGCTGCACCTTGAAAGGGGATTGTGAGTATAAAGAATACCATTTATTATTTTTGGAAACATCTCACTTATTCATATTAATACACTTATTCATTTCATTTATACTGATGTTTCAGTCGAATAATGTTGCTAACAATACCTGAATTTTTGTCTTTTATGCTTTCCCAAACCCATTTCAGCAAAGCTGTTGTTACACAATAAAGGTGGCTTTTTAAAATGAGTTCAAGGTGACATATGATATTCTAAAGTACAATAATCCCATGGATTATTCCCTGACTACCATGGAACCAGAAGGCCACCCATTAACAATGAGGTTTAGATGCTAAATGCCCCTCTGCACCAGTGAGTAGCGCATCCTTTAAGTAACAGTCTGACATATGAATGGACATTGTTAGAATTATGGTAAATCCCAGGTGATTAAGGCATTCAACAGCTATTCAATAGTGCAATTAAGTGACTTCTAGACTTATTAACTAAAAGGAACTGTTTCATTCAAAAGAATGACTTTCACTTCATAAATACAAACCTGATAGAAATATATATATTTCTATATTAAGAAAAATGGTTGGAGCTAATGTTAGCCTGAACACAGTCCTTTTATCTTTTGTTTGTATCTAGCCAGGCTGATGAGATAAAATGTCTTGTCTGCTTCTGTGGCCTGTTCAGATTCCATCCAGAAAACATGCAGGACAGTTTCAATCTGTTGAGTGTAGTGAAAATGGACTCCACCTAGAATTCAATCTGAACTCTTACCAATGCCATAATTAGAGCTGCTCTGGGAAACTGAAATGTAAGATTGATACATTGGGGTAGGTTGTGCTCATGGCTCACTAATGGTTCAGTAAAGAACTGCAAGCTAGCTGCAATGCGTGGGTTTGTGCTGTCCTGACTTCTGAACCCCTGCACTGAAACTAACCTTCTGCTTCACTGCTGGGCTCAGCACTCAGTCCAGTTGGAGAGCTCATTCATGCTGAGCTCAGGGGTCAGATATACTTCAGCATTCAGCCCTTCGGTTTTATATCAGCTATAGATTACTATATAGATTACTAAGGTAAATTTAGTTAAGTAGTTTGTTTTTTTAAAATTTCACTCAATGTTAATATTTTTAATTAATATCTATAACATAATTTTTTTGAACATTTATATATTTTTTAAATTATTTGTATCCAAACTTAGATTGTTTTCTCTGTTCAGTCAGAGGCTGAGGGGAGAGCTGATAGAGGTTTATAAAATTATTAGATGCATAGATAGGGTAGATAGAGTCTTTTTCAAATAAAATTGTATTTATTATTATTATTATTATTTATTATTATAAATAGTATTTATTATGCAAATATTTGAAAATTCAGAGAATTTTTAAATACTTGGACCTAGCTTTAAAGTAAGGGGAAAACATTTAAAAGAGATGTGCAGGGTGAGTTTTTTTTACACGGAGAGTGTTAGGTGCCTGGAACACGCTGCCAGGGATGGTGATGAAAGCTGATGTAATTTTTAAATCTTGTATCAAAATCCTTTCAAGGCCTCATTACACAAATCTACAATTCTCACCAAATGAGTTCCACCACTGATAATTGCTTACATATTTATCACTTCCTTTCACCCCCTATCTGGTCATGACTTCAGAAATTCCTTTCTAACATTTATGTTTTTCCATCAGTCCTTTAGTGTTCTTAAAATTAAATTTCTAGGGAGCATCTTCAGGACTTTTTCTATTTTAAACATGTTCTCTAAATGCTGTTGTTAAATTCTGCAAAGGTTTTTGAGTGTGCTATTTTTACACAATTTATGGAAAATACATGTCATTTCTTTCTTCGTCTGGGCCTTTATACATGTCTGGATTTATTTTAAGTGGCATTATTCAGGATACTTAAGTACCTGCTCTGCTCAATCTGCCCTTTCCTTTCTCCCATACAGTTCTGTACCATATGAAAAATTTATCATTTTCTTATTACCAGCAATGGTTTCATACTCCCACCGCCCATGAACCCCATTCCTTTAAGTTTGTGATAAATCCTTTAACAATACTTATTATTTCATGTCAGTTTTTGAGATGCATGTTGGCTCAATTCAGTCCTAAATTTAATTAATGAAATATCAATAAAATCTTTGTTAGAATTTTTCTGGAAGGCAAAATATTCTGCATCACAATGATTGTAGTGCATACAAAGTATTCATGAAGGGGTGTTTAGGAAAAAGGCTTGAATGAGAGTATTGAAGGAGAAGGAAGCAGAGAGAGAGAGAGAGAGAGAGAAAGAATCAGGAAGTAAACCCCAGGAGAATATGTACTTATTGGGTTCTCAGCAATTATTGTGACCAGTAATAGGTACAGTCATGTTGTGCTAAATTATTCTTACATTTTATGTGGATTTGCATAGCCTTATAGTGTCAGAGTTATCTGATGTGGCATGATGTGACAATCTAACATTGATACTAAATTAAAAGATTTTTACCCAGCGTGAAAATGGGAAATACGGGGAGTGGTAGAGGTGACAAACAAAAGTGTTAAACAGTGGAGAATGTTTCTTTGAATTACAATGTTCTTGTATCTATTACTGAAGAGTCTTTCATATGATGATTTACCTCTGAGAGTTTTTATACACTTTTCCCTCAAAACAATATTTCCAGCTAACAGTATGTCCAGACCATTTTCAAGAGCATAATACCAGAGGGCATAGTTATGTACATCAATAGAAGAAATGCTCTTGAACCATATAAAGAACTGCATTTGATCACATCTTTCGGACTGCTCTTCATTCTCTCAATGATTACTTTTATTGTAATGCTTTTCACTGTACCATTCATTAGCTGCAGATCTTGCACCCTTGAAATGTTTATTCATGATAATAAAATATTCCCAGTTTGTTTGATTACTTTCTTTAAAAACCTACGACGTTCCCTCCAAACACTTGATGTTGATTTCTATTGGCATGAGCTTGATGCAGTCACTTCAACAGCTTACTTTACAATGCAGATAATTTTACTTTTCTCAATGTGAAGTCAATCAGGCAAGTGTAAAATAACTATATCACTATTCCTACCTGACATGGCAAGTTATAAAATTTCCTCCATGTATATTCAATATGGGAAAAATGTCAATAAATAAAACTGAGGAGATTTGCACTTGAGAATTGCTTACAATGATTCCAACCCTAATTCAACTAATCACAAACAACAAAGTTTCACATCTTTTATCTCGAGGGAGATTTGGATCTTTGAAATTAATAGTATGTTTTCCTGATCCTGGGTAAGCTGTCATTGAGAATTCACTGCAGATGTCATGGGAAAAGTAGCACTTTGACTCAGTGCTTTTAAGTACTCCAGCTTAGAATTTCTTGATGTGCAGATTTTCGGTTTTACTTACATGAGCCTCCTTGATTTAGCTATAATGCACAACTTCCCCACTTGAAAATCCTCTGAATTCTCATGCCTAATGTCAGAGTTTTGGGGTAGCAATCAGGTGTATGAGCCACCTTTGAAGCTTGAAATTGGTGACTAAATGATGGTACTTATTATTCTTTTTGTTGTTTTTTTGTCCTCAATCTGCTGCTCTGAAAATGTTCTCCCTCTGTGACATGAGGTTAAGTGGATGGGACATTCCTCTAATCACTGAGGGACCTGAGATGATACTCATCTGAGGGAAGCAACTGTCCC
This sequence comes from Pristis pectinata, assembly GCF_009764475.1. Lineage (NCBI taxonomy): Eukaryota > Metazoa > Chordata > Chondrichthyes > Rhinopristiformes > Pristidae > Pristis > Pristis pectinata. The sequence goes on along the minus strand of NC_067408.1, from coordinate 25,871,606 downwards.
AGAGCAGTAAATAAAAATCTAAAAACTGAAGATGCTGGATATCTGAAATGAAAAACAGAAAATGCTGAAAACACTCAGCAGGTCAGGCAGCATCTGTGAAAAGAGGAAATGAGTTAATTTGTCAATTCAATAGACCCAAAATATTGACTCAGCTTCTCTTTCCACATATGTTGCATGACATGCTGAGTCTTTCAAGCAGTTTCTGTTTTTGTCCCAGAGCAAGTTCTGAGCATATATTTGAAATTTCCTGATGTGTAAACAGTGAAGGGATTTTTAAGGCAAGAGGTTCAATGGTGCTTCCAACAGAAAACCCATCTGACTCACTGGTTACTACATCCCATGTCCTGACTGCTTTCTGGCCCCTGAATGAGTAAAATGTCATGATCATTCAGTGAGGCACTGGCAGCAGATGAGCCCAGGAACTTGGAAGCAGATTCTGTCATAGGGCCAATGTGGTTTTATCTTTGCCTACTCTCTTTTTGCAAGACACTTTGTGAAAAACATGGGAGCTTGTTTAGCTATGTTTGTATTAATATATCCCACTTGAAGAACTGGCTCCTGAATTTAAAAGCATTGAAAAAATCGAAAAAGCACATAAAACAGAGACTACAGAAAATAATTATTTACTAATTTTTTTTACCATACTCAATCTCATTTTGATTGGATTTCAAGCAAAATTATTTTAAAAGGTCTTGCAGCGCCTCAAGCCCAGTGCTTTTATTTCCTGCAATTCCATTTACTTTGTTTTCAAGTCATGCATATTAGACTAAGTGTTCTAATCTATCAAGAGCTGAGTGCTAAACAATGTGAAAGTCCATTAGGGAACCAAACAAGAATATAATGCAGCTTAGTTCCCATTGTATTCCCCATAAGTGGCTAACTTCAGCAGTTGAAAATAAGGATGTAACTGGCAATGCAAGGTCTTTCTGACTTTGGCAAACCTGAACTGCCTTGATTTCAGTCCAGTGCTGAATATGTACAAAGCAGAAATAAAATACTCCAACAATCCATTGTCAACATTTGCACTCAAAAGTTTCTCACTTCTCACCTCAGTTCATGCGGGCAGGAGATACACCTAAAAATTTGTTCTAAGTGTACTATAACATACTGCAAATGTAATTCCTAGTTCCAATTTTGCACACTTTTGAGCCACATACCTCAAGTAAATAAATGTTAATGAGTACCATGCAGACAAACCATGGGAAGGTCCAAAATGTGATTGGGAGCTTACATGCATAGGACAAAAAACTGGTTGGAAACCAAAATACTCTGTGATATTAGAAACCAGAAAATAAATCCACAAATTACTGGAAATATTCAGCAGGTCAGGCAGCATGTGTGAAGAGAGATATAGAGTTAATATATCAAGTTGATGACCTTTTATCAGAACTGGTAGAAAAAGCTTCAGCCCTAGTTTCCAGGCCAATAAACTTCTGCATTAATCAGTATTCTAATATAGCCCAAAGAGAAGGAAATTCAGGGTCTGCAAGCTTAACTTAAATGCACTTACTTTGATGATCTTCTTGACATCAGTGGAATGCTTTAACTGACCTCCAAGTTTGTGACATAGCACTTATTAAATTACACCTCTTTCCATACTGACAGGTGCTGGGATTAGCCAGCAAACATTTTATCCATATGTGCTTCTATAGCAGTGTTGCCTTAGTTGGCTTGAGATTCAAGCAGAATGCATCCTATGATAAATCTCTGCATCCCATATCTATTTTCAAAACTGTTAATGATTGCAGTTAAAGTATTTGAATGGTGCCCAGAGTAATATTCCTCAATGGATGTCTTTTTGCCACTGATGTCTAGAAAGCTATCATATTAAAGCAGAGCTGGAGAAAGATTCCCACTCAAACTGTCTACCATTACTTTTTTAATCAAATGAAGAAACTTTATAGCCACTATCAACAGAAGAGTGAAAACTCACCTTAGGCAACTGTATAAAATGGAAGTTGGCAAATTCAGTTTGTTAATTGCCTGAATTTTGACAGTGGATTATTGTCTTAAATTAACTTATAGGTTCTGGAACAGAATGTGGTACTTATCACACTCATCCAACATTTTTCTGTTAGGACTCTAAATCTGTGTCAATGCAACTTTAAGAAAATAAATTCTTTCCCAGTATTGACTAGCAATCATGCAAGGATGATACATTACTCTTGTTACCTGTACACTGGAGCTGCTCTCCATCAGTGTGGGGTATTATACTAGTCATAGAAGCAAAAGTCATCATTCCAAGCTTGACTTTTATAATCTGCATATTATGTGGCAAGTCTGCAGTATTCATCCCTAAAATTAACTTTGTATGTTGTATCCTTGTCAGAGTACTCAAAGGAATATTGTCACCCAAGGTTCTTGAAATGGCACTTGTTTTGTAACTTGCTCCAAATTATGTAAACTACATGGAACTGAAGTATCCTCTAACTGCATAGTAACTGACTCTAGCACCAACCAGAGCACTTGTCAGAAATAATTGGTAATTGGTAAATTTAGTAATAATAAATCTGAGAAATTGTTGCACTTCCATATAGAAGTTTCTAATCAATTGCAGTTTTGGAATTGAATTAGAGTTATGTTAATATCTTAACTACCAAATGTAATGCTACTTCAGAGCACTCTAACTTTTGTTTAATCATGCAGTAATCCTTTATGTTGCAATCAGAATTTCTATTTCTATCTCATTTCTTTTCATTTTCACATAACTTACATGGTACATTCATCCTGAAAATGCTTTGGGCCTTATTTAACAGGAGTGCCTATGTTTGAGAGCTCAGGTCCATGTCATAGGCTGGGCTTGACAAAGTCTTTAGCTGTACCCTATCTATTTTCAGCATCTTTGCTCCCACTGCCCATCTCCCAGACTAAAGTATGGATGGAGTTCTGCCAGTCCTCACTTTCTGATCCACTAGCCTCTGTATTCAGAGGCTTATCCTTTGCAATAACCCACCACCTTCAATGAGATTCCACCACCAGATGCATCTTTGCCTCCCCTCCGCTTTGGGCATTTGGAAAGGACCATTCCCTTTGTGACTCCTTGGTCTGCTCTTCCATCTCCACCAGCCATTCCCCTTCTCCCACTGCTTTCCCATGCAGCTGCAGGAGATGCAACATCTGCAGGGCATCATAACAATCTGTCCTCCAACAGATTACTTTGAACATATATGTGCTATTCTGGAAGAATAGCAGCATCACTATAGGTCTTCCGGAGAGTGAACCCGCTGAAAACATCTGGCCCAGATGGTGTCCCTGGCCGTCTTCTTAGATCCTGGGTATTTGTAGATATTTTTAACCTCTCCCTGCTTCAATCTGATGTCCCCACCTGCTTTATGAAGACCACTATCATCCCTGTACCTAAGAAAAACAAGGTAATGTGCCTTAATGACTACCGACTAGTGGCTCTGACATCCACCATCATGAAGTGCTTCCAGAGGCTGGTCATAGCAGATATTAACTCCGGCCTCCCGGAAAACCTCGACCCACTGCAATTCACCTACCAGCAAAACAGATCTATGGCAGAAGCCATATCCCCAGCCCTACACTCATCTCCAGAGCATCTGGACAGTAAAGACACCGACAATAGAAGATTGTTTATTGACTACAGCTCTGCCTTCAATACTATAATTCCAAACGAACTCATCTCCAAACTCCAAGACCTGGGACTCAACATCTCCTTTTGCAACTGGATCCTTGACTTCCTGACCAACAGACCACAATCAGTAAGGATAGACAGCAACACCTCTGCCACAATTATTCTAAACACTGGTGCCCCACAAGGCTGTATCCTCAGCCCTCTACACTACTCCCTATACACTCATGTCTGCATGGCCAGATTCTTGTCTAACTCCATCTACAAGTTTGCAGATAATACCATTTTAGTGGGCCGTATCTCAAATAACCATGAGTCGGAGTACAGGAAGGAGAGAGAGAACTTACTGACATGGTGTCATGACAACAACCATCCCCTCAATACCAGAAAAACAAAAGAGCTGGTCATTGACTTCAGGAAAGAGGGCAGTGCACATGCCCCTGTTTATATCAACAGTGCTGAGGTCAAGAGGGTTGAGCGCTTCAAATTCCTGGAATGAACATCACCAATAGTCTTGGTCTAACCACGTAGACATCATGGCCAATAAAGCTCACTAGCGCCTCTACTTCCTCAGGAGACTAAAGAAATTTGGCATGTCCCCGTCGACCATCACCAATTTTTATCAATGCACCATATAAAGTATCCTATCCAGATACATCATGGCTTGGTATGATAACTGCTATGCCCGTGACCACAAGAAACTACAGAGAGTTGTGGACACAGCTCAGCACATCACCAGCCTCCCTCCATGGACTCTGTCTACACTTCTCGCTGCCTCGGTAAAGCAGTCAACATAATCAAAGACCCCATTCACTCAGGACATTCTCTCTTTCCCCCCTCCCATCAGGCAGAAGATACAAAAGCCTGAAAGCATGTACCACCAGGCTCAAGGACAGCTTCTATCCCACTGTTTTAAGACTATTGAATGATTCCCTTGTACAATAAGATGGAGTCTTGACCTCACAATCTACCTCGTTATGACCTTGCAACTTTATTGTCTGCCTGCACTGCACTTTCTCTGTAACTGTAACACTTTATTCTGCCTTCTGTTATTGTTTTACCTTGTACTACCTCAATGCACTGTTGTAATGAATTGATCTGTATGAACTGTATGCAAGACAAGTCTTTCACTGTGCCTCAGTACATGTGACAACAATAAACTGATTTACTAATTCATAAATTTAGCACATAGAAGACACCATTTAAGAAGTGCATGAAGATAGAAGATGAAATGGGTTGTCAGTTCTGGTGCATTGCACTCTTGATATGTGTTCCCTGCAAAGGATTCAGGTGGATTTAGTGTGGTTCTGCACCATGAGGAACCTGTAAACTTTGCTTGCTCTGTCTACTCATCTCTAGCAAGAAGGAATGAAATTAACTTTCCATGAATAGCAAACTCCCTGTTGCAGTGGGGGGCCAGTGAATAACAAAATATATCTTTCAATATCTCCATCGCCACCCCCAGAATAATCCATATGTACAGAAATCCATCATCATTCATATTCATTGCCACTGGCAGCATGGCCATACCCCTGCACTATGGAAATTCACATATTTAACCTAAGATTTGTAATCTTATACTTTGTTCCTGTGGATTTGTTCCTTGAACACCTAGCATGGATATGGCTTCCTGCTGAGAGCCCTTTTTCTTTTCTTTCTACTCTTCATCCCCCTTTCAGCAGTTAGTCCTGTTCTGCTAGTGCTGTTTAACTCCAAGAGGAAGGTCTGTCAGTATGCCCGTGTCTGGTTGAAGCAGAAGAATTAAAATCACTAAAAAATACTTCAATACGTTTCATTGTAATTCCTGTAGATCTTTTGACACTTGTAACAAAAAGAAGTACCAAAACATTGTTGAATAGGAGTACCAGAGAGAAGAAACTCACTAGCAAATAACTAATAGATGTCTTTTAAATAATGCTGTAAGGTTGGGGAAGGGGTGTGGCAGGGAGGTCCCTTCTACTGTCCAACACATTAATTGTAAGAGCTCAAAGGGCATTGCTGAAACATTGAGCTGAAACATTGCAGCAGTGGCAACAAGACATCATTATACGCCAATCATTGTCATGATCTGTCTGCTCCATGTATTTCCGGTGAATGTTAACTGTATGCATGTTATGACTATTACTAAGATTGTATCCAGTGAGCTTTGGATCAGAACTATGTACATACAACATGGATGCTGATTTCAAATCTTCAGGGTATTCTTAGACAAAAGGATACTTTTGTTTAATTTCTCACATGGGAGGTTTTAATCCAATTTGCATTCAATAGATTCATGCATAAATCAAAGGATATTTAGTGAATTCTGCATTACACATACTCGATATATATAAACTGTTAGTATTTATGCTGAAAAGCTACCTGCTGATACTTTACAAGTAAGCTCAAATATTTGTGCAACCTTTGATTTGTTCAATTATAATAGTTCTCGTGGAGTATTTAGTGTTCTGTGTAAACATCCTAAGTCTCACAAAGTCCCTGTGATAAAGTGTTTGAGAAACACTGGTGATATGTTTAAAAAGGGTCATGAATGAAATAAAAACCCAGCTTAGAGGTTTGGAGCAGTTAGCTCAGGCAGTTGCCTTCGCTTTTGAAAAGGATTTACTTCAGACTACTAAAAATAATATGGCATCATCTTTGCTGCCAATATTTTTCCAATGACCTTGTTAAAGTTTTCTGTTTTTTCCAAAGTTTGCCTTCAAGTGACTGCATAAAAGAAGGCAGATGCTTTCCAACAAGTTGTTGTCAAACATATTTTTAAGACTGTACCTCCAAAATCTGTATCTCTAATCTTTTTTATGTGGAGCAAGAACACGAACTGGCTCCTATCTGACCATCGTTTTCTATTCTAATTGCCACACCTTAGCAGAAAATCACCAAGTATATATTTCTTTAACTAAAAAGGTAAAAGCAGAAAACACTGGGCAGTTCAGTGGTGCAGCAAGTGGTGCTCCTACCTCATTACTCCTGGCCTCTGAGCTGTGTGGAATTTGCCCGTTCTCCATGTGATTGCTGAAGTTTCCTCCCACATACCAAAGACATGCTGCTTGGTAGGTCAATTAGCTAACGTATATTACCCCTGGTGTAGGTGAGTGGGAGTCGATGGGCAAGTGAGTAGGTTACAGGGAAATAAGTGGAGGAATGGGATCAATGGGATTGATCTGAGAGGCAGCAAATGCCCAAAAATTCCAAATGGCCTCCTATGTCATAAGAAAATGTAATATAGAACATTCAAAAAGCCAGGTAGCCTCTGTAAAGAGAAAAACAGAGTTAACGCTTCAGATCAGTGACCTGGCAATTATAGAAACACAGATATGGATGTTGTCCTAAGATAAATGAAGATGTATGATGTTAGATAAGTGACAGCGGTAGAGAGTTATCGGACTTGTAACTCTGCTGAGAATCTAATATAGGATGACATCGTTATAGAGAACCTGGTTCAGCCACAGACGAGGGAGAAGGTTGGAATTATTGGTTAGGAAGTTGATTCAATGGCTTGAAGATAATGGCTCAAAGTTGGCTCTGAAGGTACGGATTGATGTATTTACCACTGGGTCTCTCTATAACCTTACATATTGAAGAGGAGGATAGGGAAGAGATGATAATGATAAATTATATGATAATGACTAATTATTTAATGATAAATAGCACAGAATGCATATTTTCTCTTCATAGTCACACACATTTATTGGATTCTACGATTCAAGGTGGTTTCAAGAATCTAACTTAATAATTATTCAGAATAATTTAAATGGAGGAAATGTCATGCCATTCAATACTTGGAGGTCTAACTATTAGAAAGCTATCTGAACAATTACTGATTCTTCTGGAAAGACTGAAATTTCTTAATAGTCAACTCCTGAGCTGTAGAATATCTCAGTATGAAAGCATGAATACCTCCAGTTTTGATCTGAGCAGTGCAATGATAGATATTACTTTTTAATGACTTTGATATGAGTTGGTAAATTATTACATATGCATTGGTTTCATCATTCCACTTTTTTCTCCCTTCTTCTCAAAATAAAACATGAACTGTAGACAAATCAATAATAAAGTGAGAATAAAAACAGAAAATGGTACAAACATTCATCAGTTTTAGGGAATATCTTCAGAAAGTTAACTGTTATAATTCTAAGCCATTAATCTCAAGCGACATTGCCAGATGTGCCTGCACCACTGTAGGTGACTCATGTTTAATTCTAGTGATAGTACATTTTTGGGGATATGGGAAGTCCCCCAGGTTACAACAGGGTTCCATTCCTGAGAATTGTTAGCAACCCAAACTGTTCATAAGTCAGAAATGAACAAAACATTTTGTGGGAGAGAATAAAAGAAACAGCTATGATGGGACAGTGAGTAGGCACGGGAAGAGTGGCCGCTAGTCAGCCTCATTGACTTAGTGAGTGAGCAAGTGGGCAAAGGAGTCTGCTCGGCACCCCCAGCTCTGCTTGGCTCAACCCAGCACCCAATTGTTGTGGCTTGGGGGGGTGGGGCGGGGGGGTGCGGGCGTGGTGGGCTAGAGAGAGAAGGAATGAGGAAATGCTCCATTTCCACCTGGTAGAAGGCGCCACAGCACTGCAGCAGCCAGGAAATCCACTTCATCCATCCCGCCAGTCTCCAAAACACTTGTCCGTATTACAGAGTGTCCATAAGACCGGCGTTCAGTTCTGCCATTTTGGAGTTTCCTCTTTTTGGTAATAATTACAGTCTAGACAGTGAGCTCTATGTGTTCATTTATTATATTCAATTCACACATACAAGGCATTTTTATCCACATTTTAATATGTAAATGACCATTGTTGAAATCCAAGTAATTGTCTTTGGTTTGGTTAACACTGTTCCGTAGATTTTACGCACATAATGATGTCATAGATGCGCACAGTATTCACCTCTACATTGCCAACTAAAATTGGAGCAATGGTAGTCAACCCACTACCTTCAATTTTAGTGTGCCAGTAGAACAAGGCACAAAGCCCGCAGCCAGTCACAAAGAGATGTTAAAGCATCTCCCTTGAGTATAATTGTGCAGTCGTGCTTAACTAAGTTTTTAATGCTCTGCACATTTTATTCATTACTGTTGGCTTTCATAGCACAGCAGGGATACAGAACACATTCTCTGCAGGTTGATGAGCCTGTATCTCACAGTGCTTTGGGTCACTCATCAAATGAAACTTCACCTGTTGCCATTGATATGGGGAGGATGCTGTATGACCACACACACTGAACATGCCTCCTCACATATTTACTCACTTCCAGGGCAGCCTTATATCCTCACTACCTTGGTAAGAGCTCTGCAAAGCTGTGACCCACTTTCCACAGTTTCTAACAGCAGAGATGCAACAGCTGCAATCTCTGCAGGTAGCTGCCATTGGGAACCATGCAGGTTCTGTTTAATGCAGAAAGCTGGGTGAAAACCACCCTAACAAGTTTTTAAAAGGAAATGTTCCCACCCTTGTGATTTTTTTTTGTGGGGATCGGGACCCCAAAGGGCATTGACACACTAAATAAATGTCGGTCCTAAATTTGTTGTTTAATGCCAGGAAGACCATTAACCAAATGACACAAAACTCCGGGGAAAAACCATAGAAAACTACAGCACAGAAAACAGGCCATTCGGCCCTTCTAGTCTGTGCCGAAATATTATTCTGCCAGTCCCACTTACCTGCACTCATGAAAATTTCAGCTATCACTAGCATTACGACTTTCTGTGTTAGGTTCTAATTGAACTGATGTCAATGGACAATTAAATGCATTGTGGGGAAAAAAATTATCTTAAGTACATCTTGTGCCCTCTTTGTCCATGGATGTTAAAGATTGTTTACCAGTGGGAAGCAAATAAAGAAGGCTGAGGTGGCAAGAAGCAAACATTAAAGCAGAGATGGGTGTGTGATTATGATGTGTTGGGCATTCGCTGCAGCAGAAGCATGTTTATCTCAATGTCAGTAAGTGAAGGTGGCTTCCAGTGCAATAACTCTCTCTATTCCTCCCACCAACTACTATGAGGGAGAGCAACAGGTGTAGTCAATCAACTTCTCTAAGTAACAAAGATGTGATGTGTTGCAGATAGGATCAGAGTGACTGATGCCAGTAGAGCTTTAACATGAAACGTACTAAAGCACCAAATCCACTTTGATGTAAAAAGAAGCAAGTACATAATTCTCACAGCAGTGTGATGTACATAACACATACCAATACCAATACCAATACATATATCAAAACAATAATTCCTTGCAGTATCATGATTGCAATGTCTTTAAGAATTTTGTCCTTTTTGGAGTACAGTATTCCAATATCATTTTAAAATGTTTATAAAGCATACTGCAGATCTGCCCTATTCATCAAAATCTGAAATTGTGTGTCATTTATTTGATGATATGGATTTAATTTTAGAAGATATTTTGGGAGTGGCCTTCTTTTCTGAGTTGGCAAACAGGACGTCTTTAACTATTTTAGTGTTCTACCTTACAGACACAGCTGTAATTTAACAGCGGGTCCGGGTTTGCAGCTGCCGTGAAACATCAATCTTTGGCACAGCATTTAATGGATATTAACTGAGTAACTCACTACGTGAAGTCAGACATATGGATTAAAATAGCTGTTTGATTGCACCACTTTGCCATGGCACTTGAAAGTAGCTATGGGACATACCAACAAAAGGAAAATTTAGCATATTACCATCAATGTAGAAAAAGTGCAATATTACCAAAAGCAAATGATTATATTCAAGAGAATGAATATACAGTACTGCCTCATTTCTCAAAACAAACTACAATATTCCATTGCTGCATTCTGGATCTGAATTTTGACCTATCATTTTAATGGGTGGAAAATAATGCGGGAACAGAAAAAGCTCCTCCTGTTTTTACAGCTCCAACTAATTGCAATGTTATGATCTCATGCAATAGAACCTAAAGTTCCCAATCAAAAAAACTCTTGTGAGAAATTTTGTTTGAAAAGATATTACGAATTTGAAGTTATCCAAATATAACATGAGCTTCCCTAAAATTAATTAGAAATCTTGTAAAGCATTGGTCATAATTTTAAGCCAGAGAAATCTTCTGCTTTACCCAACCATTGACATATTCATGAAATGTGATGGTATAGATGAAAATATGGACAGAGATATGGAACAATGATTTCATGCTTTCCTCATGCAGCCTCAGGTTGTGCACGAAATTGGTGCTCAGCCATAAATGTGCCAAAGTTTAAATAACAAAATAAGTTATAAGATCAACTTTGGAGAGAATTTCTTACACTTTGTGAGTGAACCTCTATTCAGTGTGATGCTTTGCTTCTTACAGAACCATTACAGGTCCACATTTGCTTCTAAACTTCTCAATTGATGCACGAGTCATGCTAACATACTGTAAAGGTATTAGTGCATACATTCAGCAGCAGCAGGGAGAATCCTCATCTGCTCTATTTAAATGGACCTCCATCAGTTTACAGATTAGTTGCTTGTTGATTTCTTCTTCCTATGGCTACAATTCACAAGTGTTATATGTTTTCTAGAGATGGTTCAAGTTGCAGAAGTCTGCATAAAATAGAGGGGCTGGTAACTCCATGTTTCTGCAAGTGCAGGTTTCTCCCAGATATGTCTATTATTAACCATGTACTTTTCAGTACATATGTCTTGGAGGAAGAGCGGAGGCCATCTGAGAAAGAGAAGTTACTAAAACAGAGAGGAGAAGAAAGGGGAGAAATGTTCTCTGTCATATCTGCCGAGGGTGTATAGGGTTAATTCTCCGCCTTGGGCATTTTCACTGAAAACTACCCCATGCTCCAACTATACCAACAAATGCAAACATGTAGAAACACAAAAAACTTAGTACAAAACAAGAATCCTCTCAGAAATATTTTCAACCTCTCATGATTTAATGTCCCCTGTTGCAGTGGAGAGGTCACTGTAACCGCCTACATTTCATTCACTCTTGCTGAGAATTACAGTGGCAGGCAACAGACAACATTACAAAGACTTCAGGCTCCCTATCTCTTGGTTCAGGAAGCCATTGACTGCATGCCCATCACGTTAATGGTGCCATCCATCAACACTGAACTACAGCAGAGCCAATAGAGGATCCTTGCACAACGCCCAGTGAGAGTGAAACAATGAATCCTTGTCCTAGCCATCCCTTCCCCACCTTCTCTGCAACTTAAAATTAACTTGCTTCTTCAGTTTTCCAGTTCTGATCAAGGGTCTTTGACCTGAAATGTCAGTGTCATTTCTCTTTCCATAGATGCAGACTGATATTGCTGAGCATTTCCAGCATTTCTGTTTTTATTAATGAATCATAAGGATTGATGCTCAGTATCTTGGTTATAGTCTTGGTGCTTTACCTCTTCAGGAGGTGACTGTCTAGTTGGTTTTGAGCTACCAGCCAAAGAGCAGATGCTACATGAGAAAGAGTATGCACTGATTACATGCTTCATGAGTGGGTGTGCAACACAAGTATACGCAGGAAGCATACATAGAATGAAAGCCATTCTGCATTACAAAATCTGACGGCCTAGAGCAATGGCAAGTTGAAACAATGATTCCATATCCATGGCTGTCCTTGAGGAATCCTGATAAAATCATCAGAATTGGTGTCAACGTTCACATTGGTCATAATTGGTTCCCAAGGTCCATTGAAGGATTTGGCAACAATGTTCATGATAGACTTTATGCTCAGTGTGCAGCTGGTGATAGCCTCTCCAACATTCCTGACATTGAATGCTGGTTTCCCACAGGTTTCCCAAAATGTAAAGCTTTTCATTATTCAGAGGCTATTCCTCACTTGAGCCCTCTGCAGCTATACTCATGTGCAAGCTGGTGAGCTGGCTTCTGCACTGTTCTTTCCTCTGTTCTGGCTGTGGCCATTCATCCCCTCTGTTTAATTTAAACACATTCCCCCAAATTAGGTGCAGTGTCAGAATTTGAGCTACCCATTGAATGACCACTGAATTCATCTATAATGTATTCCCTTCTGTCAAACTAGTAAACCATTCAAGATGTTGCCCAAAAATATTGTGCAGTATGCTACATGCAAGGAGTTTGCAGAGATTGTTCTATGCAGGCTAATGAATATTACTGGACTAATGAAGCAACCGTGGCTATCTAGAGTCATTGTGAAAAATGCCATGTGCAGGAAGGAACAGTGCATGACAGTAACAATAAACTTAAGTAAGAGGATAATTTGTATTTTGTCACTCCCAGTGAACTCATATAGTTTTTTTAATGGATTTCTTACCTTGATTTGTTCTGGAGGCTTTGACTGAATCAACCACCAATCTCTATACATAATTACTTTATTGAAATAATTGCCACTTTAGAAAAATAAGAATTGCCTCCACAGTTGCCAGCATGGCTTTGTGAAGGACAGATCATGTCTCACAAGCCTGACAGTGTTCTTTGAAGAGGTCACAAGGCAGATTGATGGGGGTATTGCAGTAGATGTGCTTTACATGGACCTTAGTAAGGCATTTGACAAGGTTCCACATGGTAGGCTTCTTCAGAAGGTCAGAGGGCATGGGATCCAGGGAGGCTTGGCCGTGTGGATTCAGAATTGGCTTGCCTGTAGAAAGCAGAGAGTTGTGGTTGAGGGAGTGCATTCAGATTGGAGGGCTGTGACTAGCGGTGTCCCACACAAGGATCGGTTCTGGGACCTCTACTTTTCATGATTTTTATTAATGACTTGGATGATGGGGTAGAAGGGTGGGTTGGCAAGTTTGCAGACGACACAAAGGTTGGTGGTGTAGTGGATAGTGTGGAGGGCTGTCAAAGCTTGCAGAGGGATATTGATAGGATGCAGAGCTGGGCTGAGAAGTGGCAGATGGCGTTCAATCCAGAGAAGTGTGAGGTGGTACACTTTGGAAGGACAAACTCCAAGGTGGAGTACAAGGTTAATGGCAGGATACTGGGTAGTGTGGAGGAGCAGAGGGATCTGGGGGTTCATATCCACAGACCACTGAAAGTTGCCTCACAGGTGGATAGGGTAGTTAAGAAAGCTTATGGAATGTTGGCTTTCATAAGTCATGGGATCAAGTTTAAGAGCCGCGAGGTAATGATGCAGCTCTACAAAACTCTGGTTAGACCACACTTGGAGTACTGTGTTCAGTTCTGATTGCCTCATTATAGGAAGGATGTGGAAGCGTTGGAAAAGGTGCAGAGGAGATTTACCAAGATGCTGCCTGGTTTAGAAAGTATGCATTATGAGGAGAGACTAAGGGAGCTAGGGCTTTACTCTTTGGAGAGAAGGAGGATGGGAGGAGACATGATAGAGGTGTACAAAATATTAAGAGGAATAGATAGAGTAGTCAGCCAACTCCTTTTTCCCAGGGCACCAATGCTCAATACAAGAGGGCGTGGCTTTAAAGTAATGGGTGGGAAGTTCAAGGGAGATATCAGAGGAAGGTTTTTTACCCAGAGAGTGGTTGGGGCATGGAATGTGCTGCCTGGGGCAGTGGTGGAGGCAGGTACATTGGTCAAATTCAAGAGATTGCTAGATAAGCATATGGAGGAATTTAAAATAGAGGGATATGTGGGAGGAAGGGGTTAGATAGTCTTAGGTGAGGTTTAAAGGTTGGCACAACATTGTGGGCCAAAGGGCCTGTATTGTGCTGTACTATTGTATGATTCTATGACTCTATAAAATTTCTACAGGTTCATTATTGAAGTGGGATGCTTGGTCTATCCAAGGTGCTACCAGACAGTTTTTAAATGATCAGTTTTTTTTCTGCTGATGATTGGGTAATCCCCAAACCCAAGGTAAACATCCTATTCAATACATCTTTGTAATAATTATAGAGGATGAAACTGGAAATAAAGCAAAGCCAAGGTAAACATCCTATTCAATACATCTTTGTAATAATTATAAAGGATGAAACTGGAAATAAAGCAAAGAATATAGGAAAAAATGCAATCCAAGTTGTTCAGGGAAGAGAGCGGATAGGCAGCAGGGAAGCTGAGAAAGACAAGAGGTAAACTCATCCATTATTTGTTCAGCAATGTGGTTTACCAAGTAACACAGATGTGAATTTTTATTTTGCATGTTCAGACTGATGAGTTTACAGTGAAAATAAATGAACATTTTAATGATATTATTACTTTTATTCTGAACTGGTCATTCCCTAATTAAAAAGTTACTCTGTCAGAGCTCTGTGATATAATGTGGGCTTTATCTGAGGATCCATGGAATCAAGCTGGCACCACTGCAATAATTTGGAAAATGTTGTTCTGGTAAATCCTTGTTCCTTAATGTGGAACAGTATATTGTATTGTTCTTATTGATTTAAGCAGTTGCATTGTTCATTGAGATGTGAAAAAGTACAGCAAAGTGGAGGCTATTTGACCCATGGAGCCTGCACAAAGAGCAATCCACTTTGTACCACTTCACTTAAAGTCATTGGAATTGCACTTCAGAAACAGACAAGGACACTCAGCTGTTATTATATAATATTGACTAAGTATTAATTGATGAGCATTTCTCTAATTTGCTCTCAATAAATCCTTCACGATTTTTAACCAAATTTCCTTCTAATTTTCTCCTCTTCTTCGTTCCGCCCACGTATTCTCAGGACCATTCCAGTCAATCGCTAACAGTCAATCAAAAAATGTATGTCTCACAATTATCCTAACAGATTTTAAAGCAGTTTTAATATGATTAAAGGAGCAAATAACCATAAAACTTTATACTTGAGGACCATTGCATTGTGCAATATCATTGCAATGCTCATTAAATGCAGATAATATTAATGGGTGTAAGATTAATTTCATTTCTGTGGGCATTGAGTCTTTTAACTTTTGCCTCCGTCAACATTTTTAATACTGTATATAGTATTGTGCTCTGCCTGAACCCACCCTATACCACATACACCCACGTCTCCAACTTCCACCTCAATCCCAAGCACACATCGACAGCTCACTCTGCATTACAGCATCAGAGATGATAGACAGTGACCAAAGGTTTATTTTGGCTCCCCACAAGCAAATGCTCAAGCTCAAAACTACATTTTCAAAATAAGTACACTGACAAAATATATTTTGTCATTCACTAGTGACATTGGTAGTTTTGTATTTTCTGGACTGGTTTCACAGATAACCATAAGGTATTCTCTTTAGCAAAACTGAAGTATGCCCAGATGATTAAGTACATTTGAATTCTTCAGACAATTTCTGCAAGGTATAATCCATTTCACCCTGGCATAGAAAGCATTGATTTAAACCATCCAATCTATAAAGAATCCAGAAATCAGATTCAAACAGTGCAAAAGCCAAATGCATTTCACTATATGGGGATTTTCCGGTAGATTGCAAAGTATATATTAAGGCATGCTCTTGTCAAATAAGTGACACTTTGATTTCTGTATTGGTCTGATGATTTAGGTACAAATCATTTGGTTGGCTTGTCATTACAAATTGGTCTTCGCATCCAGAAACCGAGTAATCTGCTTTATCCCCTAAAGGGCACCCTGATTCAAATACATGAAGTCTGCGGAGTCCATGTTTTGCAAATCTGTGCATGCTTTTCCACAATGTACAGCTACCAAGGGAAGTAACTTTGAAATATACAGCCCTAACAAGCTCATTTCTTTCTTTCCATTTGTCACTCTTTGTCTCCAGACCATTTATTTTCACTTTTACTTATTTATTTATTTGGCAATATTACAGACAGCTGTCAAATTTACAATAAGCCCTCATTTGTGGGCAAAAAATGGTTCCCTTTAGCTGACCTCCTTTTGCTTCAATCTATTTAAACTAATGCACACATGCTGTCTTGAGTTAGTTATACTCTTGAGATTTATGTAAGAGTTCTGATGAGATGACAAGACTCCACACAAAATTTCAAAACCAATGTTAAAATTGATATGCTTACCATCCCAGCAATGTTGTTAAACCTGGAATGTAAACAAAGATATATTATTCATTGCACTATCACATTCCTATTAAAGTTACAATGACAAGGAAGTTATAGCTCCATATCTTAAATTATAATAATAATAAATCACAATGTAATAGAGCACCTTATAATTCCCTTTATATTGTTTAACTTTACAGAACATTTCTTGCAAGATGTACATCTTTCAAGGTAATGGGCAATTTTTATCCACCCACAATGAGACCTATCAAACATTTATTACAGTATTATTTATTCCAGCTGATTAACTTTCATTAGGTACACTTCCTAAGAAAGAAGTAGTCTTGATTATATATTTGGAAAATATTTAAGAACAATGATTTAGGTTGAAGGATTGATATGTGCGCACAGACAATCAAGTACTGTAAAGATAAGAAAATGGTTTATCTTTAAAATTTAATTAATTTATAATTTTATTTACAGCGTGGTAACAGGCCCTTCCGGCCCAACGAGTCCGCGCTGCCCATTTTAAAATGTACAGGCTGTGGAAATATGTCTTGTCTTACTATTCAATTTTAACCACCTTAGTTTCTTCACCAATGAATTCAAGGCAAAAAGGCAATTGATTATGGAGTAAGTAAGATAGTGATAAAAATGTTTGTTCTACATTACAGTCTGAAATTCAGTTTGAGCAAATCATCCACTTTTTTAACATAAAAACAAATTATTATTAAAAGTAACAGATATTTAGTTGTATTTGGAAAATATAAGTTTTCAGCTCCATTTTCAGGTTTTTGGTTCCCAATCCTTCAACAGGCTGATGATCTCTGGCACTATTGTGTCAACAGAAGCAAGAAAAATTTGTAATAAAACCAATAGGAACATCAAAAATGCAGAATCGTATTTTATTAGTGATGTAAAACAAAGAAATTAAACAGCATTTTAGAAGCAGGGATATAAGCTTGGGGAAGGAAGGTTATTTTGAAAAGCCTGACAACTCCTAAAAATGGTGTGGCTGACAAAATAACTTGTGTGGGATTTATTACTTGTTCTTACATGTAATATTCAATAGGGTAGTGGTTGTGTTACTGGGTTAAAATTATACAGAATTTGAGCTTAACTATCACGATGGCAATCCGAGAAACTGAATTCTTGATGTCATTGGGGAGGGGAGGGAGATTTTTGGTCAGCAGTGAGCCGACAGCCTCACTACTGATCTCACTAAAAATTAAAATAAGATCCTTCCTGCTTTTATTGTCACATTTTTTTCTCTTTTTGTGAGTGTGGTTCACTTCGTCTGCTGCACATGAGGCCTTCTACATTGTTATGGTGTGACGTGTGAAAGGTGCCTTAATGTGCAGCAGACAAAGCTAACCCCACTCACAAAAAGAGAAAAAAAGTGACAGTTGCCCAAGTCATGCCCTTAAACTAAGCCAGAATTATCCAAGTCGCTTAATATCTTTTAAAAGCCCTCTGAATGTTCCTGAAAAATACAATAAATATTCAAAAATCTTTAAAAAATAACCATGTTAAAAACATTGCACAAATGCAAAAGACACGTCAGAAGATTTCTACCTTTAGACACCATTAATTACTTTCAAAAATCTTCATTAGCAAGCTTCTTGATGTTTTCTAAGCATTCTTAAGAAGATTTAAAAAGTCTTTAAATTATTAATCTATTTAGAGGTTTCATTTGAAATCAAAAAAACTCTCATCTGTGGTTCCTACAGCTATTGCCTTCCATTCAAATCATTATGAGAATACCCTTTGTGCCTCATTATGCCTGCAGCAGAATTCCCCAGAAAGTTCATAATATAACTTATGGACTATTAGCTCAAGTTCCTTTGCTGAACTCCATGATGTGTCCAGTGCTGAAGTACAACATGTCGGTTTATGGTGAATCATAGCTAGCAACTTCAAGATATTCACATTCACTTACATGTACACAGAAAGACCAATGTTGCTGTCAGTCTCTCAAAATATCTGTAGAGAACAGGGACATTTTCACAATCACTACTCTGTAAAATCCAAATCATTAAGATAGTCTCAATAAAAGAGAGGGTGCTGAACTTTCTTAAAAATAAATTGGCTCATTAGCATCTTTGTAGAAGTAGGAAGAGGGCATTAGAACCCTCAAGCCTGCTCAGCTATTCAGCAAAATCAGAGTTAATCCTCTATCCCCACTCACTTTACAACAAGATCTCCAAAACCACTGTTTGCCTTAGTGTCCAAAAATCTATCGATCTCAGCCTAGACTTTACTCGGTATACTGAGATCAAGGCCCTTAGTTCTATACACTCCAGCCTGAGGAAACAGCCTCTCAGCATCCAACCTATCGATTCCTCTCAGAATCTTCATCTGTTTCAATGAAATCACCAATCATTTCCAAGTTCCACTTTATCCTCATAAGTCAACACTCTTATTCCAGAATCAGAATCAATCCACACTCCAAAAACTTGAAGCCAATTATTTCTTTTCTCATATAGTCTGTCTTCTCATCAAAGGCTTGCTCAGTTTTACACCGCCAACTCTCTTATCATAAAAGCTAACATACCATTTGCTTTCATAATTGCTTACTGTACCTGCATGTTAACTTTCTGCATTTTTGAACCTTGATTCCTAGATATCTCTGTACACCAACAATTGCTGCTGTTCATCTTTTTTAATATTATTTTTTTCTATCCTTCCTACTAAAGTGAATAACCTACATCATACACCATCTGTTATCCTTTCATTTAATCTGTTTCTATTCCTTTACAAGCTCCAGATAATCATTTTGCCAATAACATCAACATCCTGGTAATGAAGATGCATATACTTTGTAAAAGTCTTATGCCACTCTGCAGTAGCTATCAGATATTTAACTAAGTAGTATGTTTGCTAAGAGGCTTGCTTTGTAGTTTTAACAAGTAAATAATCCAAACAAGTTTTATAAATAGCATGAAGACTATAGGGCATTGTTCATATCCTGAAAATATTCAATAACTGAACTCTTTGATGTTTGATTCTGAAGAAAAATCTTTCCTATTAGTTGAAATGTTTTTAAACGGCAGAAAGTGGCAAAGACACAATTCCTTACACTTTTTATACTTTCTTACAGGGTATGATTAAATTGTCCTTCGACGAAGAAGCTACTGAGTCTCACTCATTGAATTTGTTTCCATGGTTTCTCAGGTGACTCTCCTCCAGCTGAGTAGCAGTTTTTGATATTAAAGACACAAAAAAAGCTGCTTACAAATGCTTTATGCAACCCAATGTGGAATACTTCTGTTTTGCTTAGATGTCAAGAAGATATATGCCTGCCAAATTAAACAAAGAAATTGTTT
Source organism: Pristis pectinata (assembly GCF_009764475.1). Classification (NCBI taxonomy): domain Eukaryota; kingdom Metazoa; phylum Chordata; class Chondrichthyes; order Rhinopristiformes; family Pristidae; genus Pristis; species Pristis pectinata. The sequence goes on along the minus strand of NC_067408.1, from coordinate 25,851,852 downwards.
ACTTTCATCCTTGGATATTTACATGGAGGACATGCATCTTCCTCCTACTTCTCCCTGACTGAGCAGTCCCACCTCAGGTAGGGGTGACTCATTTGACTTTGTATTCTAAATTGTCAGAAAACATAACAAAGACCTAGACTCACTTGACTGCCTTCAACTGTGTTCTTTATGTTTGGTTTAACTTTAATGATTAAAGTTGCTAGATATACCACTTAGTTCTAGTTGTTAAAGAAAGAAAGTTGGCATTTTGTCCTTGATTTATATTAGTTTGAATGTAAATCATTCATGTTTTATTGCCATGATCTATACATTTTTTCTAGACATCAACCATTCCTAGAGATTAATTGAGATTCCACTTTCCAAACCAAGTTTAAAGATCCATTGTTAAAATCCCCACTTCCAGGCGTTGTCGTTAGAATGAAACTATCTCCCTCTGTGATTGAAGTTGATGCTTTGGAAAATCATTGGCATGGCTTCTATTTCTCAGGGGCACATGAACTGAGGTCTAGGGAACACAGGTTCAAAGCAATGGACAAAAGAAACAAGAGTGATAAGATGAAACCAGGCCTACTTAGAAAGGTTATGATTTAGAACTCACTGCCTGCTGGGGTAGTGGAAATAAACTTTGTCAGGGTTTTCAAAAAGGAACTGGCTGTGCACTGAGAGAAACCAATGTGTATGGTAAAGAGGAAAGTGTGGAAGAATGAAACTGAATAGATTGCTCTACATGAAGCTAGGGTGGGTTTGATGGGTAAATAGCCGCAATGAATCTGTCATGGGTAGACATGGGAAATATATTAAATCCTGATAGTTAAACTAAAATCCTGTGTTTGTTGTGGAAGTTTCTGCAAATGACCCTGCTCCGCCCCTGTACCCAATTCACAACAAGATAAGCTCAGTCAGCAACTCCTACCACTAACAAGCAGGAAAGATCAGCACTCCTATTCAAAAGGAATCATCTGATACAAATAAATTGTGGCTCTTTTGATCTTTTAGGCTGTTGCAAAATGTATGGGAAACATTTTGGCATGTTTCCTGATTAATTAAACTTAATAATGACACCTGTGAAGATGTTTGTGCTGGTGCTATTCTATCTTGGCTGATTTTACAGCAAGTATGAGAGGTCAAAACTGTTTTCAAAGCAGTTGACTTCTGTTAATTCATTTTTGGGGTATGAGCAACCATTGGCAAGGCCATCATTTATCATCCATACCTAATTGCCTTGAGGAGGAACCAGTGATGTTAGGTGGGGAATTCCAGGATTTAGACCCAGAGACAATGAAGGACCAGCGGTACACCTCAAACTCATGATAGTGTGCAAATGGTGGTGTTCACATGTGTCCAGTGGATTTGTCCTTCTTGGTGGGAGAAGTCATGAATTTTGAAGATGCTGTCGGAGTAGCCTAGGTGAGTAGGTTTGGTGCATTTTGCAGATGGTACACATTGCAGCCAATGAGTGTTAGTGGTGGGGGAAATAAATATTTAGGGTGGTTACAGGGTGCTTATTAAGTAGGCTGTTTTGTCCAGCATGGTGTCTAACTTCTTGAGAATTGTTGATGCTGCACTCATCCAGCAAGTGGAGAGTATTCCATCATGCTCCTGAGTTATGCCCTATGGGTATTTGGAGATAAATCACTCACTGCATGATATCCAGCCTCTGACCTACTCTTGTAGCTATGGTATTTATGTGGCTGCTCCAGACCTACAAGGAAAATGATAAGATGGTACAAGCTGGAAAAGCAATCAGGATCTCACCAATGTTCTATATATTTATATTGCACAGTTTTAGGTGGGGTTAATTCTGCAATGCCAAATTATACTTCAGTGCTTTAGACATGCATTAATGTATAATTTGGCATTACAGAATTTCATAAAGCCACCCTCTCCAATTCTTAAGAAAGATTTTATTTTGCAGTATGTTCATTTATTTTGTGTGCATGCACTTAAATGTGTGTGTGTGTGTGTGTGTGTGTGTGTGTGTGTGTGTGTGTGTGTGTGTATATATATGTATGTATATGTATATTATATATGTATGTGTAGGTGCATAGGTGTGTATGTATATGTGTGTGTACATGTGCATGTGTGTGGGGGGGGAGGGGAGAGCTTGTGTGTATGTGTCTTTGGGGCAGTCTAACATATATATATATATATATGTTAACAATATTAACAGTGATCTGACCCAGCATGGAATCAGAGTCCAAAGAGATTTAGAAATTTAACTTTCTGTTTTTTGTTATTTGCTTAATTGGGTAAGAAGGGGTTAGAACGTTCCTCTGATAAATAAGCCTAAGGCTTCCCTCCACTATGATCTTCTCTCCTTTCATAGCTTCAGTGACCCTCAAGAGAATCCATGGAACTGATCCTATTCAATTGGCAAACAAATTTATGTCATTCCTGCCTAGAAGGGTTGGGAATTCAGCCAACTGCTTTAATTGAGGCCTGGGAATTAAAATAACCCTTGCATTTGTTTGTAAAGCAGCAGTTTGGTTTCGAGCTGACATCAAAGCTCCTCTGCTGAAAACCAGTTGGAATTGAAATCAAGGTTTAATCTCTGCATCTGCTACTTGATCTAGTCAAATGTTTGTGAACCCATATGCAAATAAATGAAAATTAAATTTTAAAAAACTACAGTTGCAGGAAATCTGAATTAAATCCAAAAGTACTGGAAACACTCTGAAGATCAGGCAGCAGTTGTAGAAAAAGAAAGTTAAAGACCCTACATCAGAACTCAGATGAAAAGTCTTCAACTCTATGCCTGGCCTGCCGAGTGTTTCCAGAAATTTCTGCAAATGAACATGCATTAAGAACAGGTGGTACAGGATTGGCCGGAGTTCAAATAACATTTTGATCCAAAAGGAAAATGTCAAGAATAATAAAGTGAAAATTTCAAATAAACTGAAAAATATCAAAAGCAGAAAATCTAACTCACATGAAAAGGGATAACTGGCTTGTTGCAATCTTTTCAATTGCATTCACATATTGAGGTTTGTAATACTTTAATTGATATTTATCAGGAAATAAGGTTATAAATCCAAAGTGCACTGTGCTATTTCCACAATGTGACATTGCAGCCCTGGAAGAGGCAGAGAGGGGTATAGTAGAGTGATCTATATGTGGATGACCCCCTTCTTCCCTTTGGGGATTGACACTGAGACTGATGGACGGAGCTGTTCTCTGCATCAAAATTTTAAACAGTAGTTCAATCTGCTAAACTGTTTATAATTTCTGCAGCCTGGATGTATTCCAGCATCTCACAGAGACATGTACATTGAAAGATTTCAGCCCCTCTTCCACCAAATAAAATTCTGTTCCTCAAATTTTGTCAAGTATTCAGCATGAGTATGTATGCATGATGTCATTCATGTAATGTGACACACTCCATTGGAGATAAGGAATCTACTGGAAGACCATATTTAACTGATACCTTGGTCTCTGAACTTCAACCATGTCATGCTATGAATAGCATGGCAGGTCAGAGGGCCTCAGAGGAGAACTGCTCCCAGGCCTGGCCAAGGTAATCTTTGATAGGTCCATAATGTGTGCACTTAGAAGGCTTGTTTGCTCAGTGTGCTACCTCTCTACCATGTCTACATTTGTGTTCTAGTGTGCCTGAACAGAGAACATGATATCCACAAGTGCACTCAAGACAGAAACTTTGCTTTAAAGTTTAGTTTATTTTTCGGCTAAATATCAGTGTCCTGTAAAATGATGGTGCCTGAAAATCCTTAAAGTTAATAGCACTGTCATCTTCACAGAATAAGCAAGATGATTATATTTAATTCAGAATGCAAGATATTGGAAATAAAGTCATTGTTAACTTTCCAGCCAAAATGTTTATGGAACAAGTTATTCCATAACAGGTTAGCATCTACAAATATCAGAAGCAGAAATGTTGTGTCCCATCTCCCCTTCAACCAATGTTCCAACCAGTTGGGATGAAATTAAAACCAAAACTAAAGGTGGAGGCTTGAAGATAACAGGTGTTCTCCTAAATGGCCAGATATTGCCAATTCCTGTACAATAGTACTACTGGCTATGTTTGGCAGACCAAGTCAATCAGACGCCCATCAACAGTCTCTGGAAACAGATCATCTATACTGAGCTTTGTCATGGAATCAGATGACCAGGCAGTCAGAGGGAAACAAAAACAGCACTCAAAGCCTCCTCAAATGACTGCAATATCCCAACTGACATTCAGGGATCTCAGGCCCATGATCACTCAAATTGGATAAGGAGCATTAGATGCCCACAGAAACCCTTCATTAGCCACAGAAGGAGCCCACCACATCATTATCTATCTACCTGTCCACCCATATCCTGCTGATCATTGGAAGAGCCTGTTTCCCAAATTGGCTTCAATAGCCATCTGAGAGCCCACAAAACTGGAGTGGCAACAAACCAAACTGCATTCGTGCTCTCAAACATTACTCCACACTGTAAAAGTGGTAGTTTTAACAATGGTAGGTTTAAAACTATTTACATGGAAAGTTTTCTTCAAGAGACATCTGCACTACAACTGAATCATTATAGAAGCTGAACACACACTCTTTATAAACACCAATTGTCTTCAAATGGATAGAAGAATTAAATCCACTTTGACTCAAAGATCTTATTTATCATGCTTGCAAAACAGAAACTCATATTGTTAAAGGGTATTAAATTGAAACTGTAGGCATTGCCTCAGTTCTGGATTGGCTTGGATTTGCTGTTAATAGCCAACGAGTAAGGATGATCAATGTACACATAATTTCTATATGCTTTTCACTGGATAATTAGGCCCCATTTCTGCATACTATCCTCAACAGGAGATTAGTGGTCAGTTTAAAAAGAGAAAGTAACTGTGTACCAACTTAACCAAACAGATGTAAGACATTGTAATGTCCATTCTAGAAAGTGTAAATTAGAAAGTATAATTCAATGCTAGATGAAGATTAAGATCAGGGAAGGTCTATGTCACTGGTCCTCCAACATATGAAGTCCAAAGGCAAGATTTATATAGTGGTTGGGCTTCAACCAATGTAGTGCAGAGGCCCCATTCCTGAAACATCTCTGACAGCCCCTGACTGCTGGAAGTGCTGGGGGAGGTGCTTTGCCAGTATTAAAACTGTCATTGGCTGTAATACATTTTAAATGAATATGACATTCAGAGAGAGTTAAAAAGAAATAAAATTGGAGCAAATAATTAAAAAACAAAAAATTATTATTTTAGTTTAAGTTAAGAAAGAACAGATTAGCCAAAATATATACAAGCATTATGAATAATAATAAATAATTTAAAAGCATTAGATTAAAGCAAAGTAATCTTTTTAAAAATAGCTTTGCCTCCTAATCTTTTGCCTTACAATCCGTGTTGAAATCTTGGATTCCACAGATCTGACCTGGCACAGGATCCGAGTTGCAATTCCCAAACATAATGCTGTGGAATCCCAACAAGATTGGGATCTTCAGCTGAACTTCCGTTTCCTATTTTAGTTTTGTACTTATAATGATACGGAACAAAGTCAATTGGCCCAGCAGGTCCATACCAGCTCCCATGAGAGCAATTCCATTATGCCTATTCGTTATTTCTCTGCACACAAACAATTTATTCTCTTCAACATGCCCATCAACTCCACTTCTGATTCTTTTTGCCTGAACTCTAAACTAAGGGGTAATTTACAATAGCCAATCAACCTACTAACACATCTTTGTGCTGTGGGAGGAAACCCGAGCACCCAGAGGAAACCCACATGGTAACTCTGTACAATTGCAAGATTGAACCCGGCAGCCATGAGACAACAGTACTAATTGCCACTGTGCTGCCTGTTGAGTTTCTGCAAATCAATGGTAAGATGTGCCAATCGAAAGCTGGCAAAAGTCAGCGCAATTTGGCCCATTGTTTACTGTAAAACCAAGTGATTATTTAGAAATCATTCAAAATAGAGAAATTTAATGGATAATTAATAATTAAATGAATTGGAATGTAAGACCAAGTCCAGCACGAAGCACAGTAGGATAAGAGTAATTAGGCTCATGCTCCATCCAGCTCCAGCTTGGCATGAACCCCATGTCATCTCCATTGCTGCAATTAGCTTTTCTGGCCTCTGGGTCAAAATTGCTTGCAGGTCTCACTGCCATGGTAAAACAGTGATGTAGAGGAATTAGCAACAAAGCCACAGGTGATGGATCCTTCGTTGTAATGTGCAGACCCAGAATCAGGAACACACTGACCTGCCCTATTCTGTTTGTCAGTGGTTCCCTCCAGAACTGCTGGCTGAAGAGAACCACAAACATGTGGAAATCATATTTATCTTGTACTCTCAATAACATTTGTTTCCAGTATACTAATAAATACATAAAGACAGAATTTGCTCCTTATTTTGTTTCGTATCATTTCCCTCAATATGTTTGAGCTTATGCCTTGGCTCCTTCAATTATTTTGATAGAGTTCAATCCCACTATTAATTTGATTGTGCAATTATTCTTCTTTATACTAAATCAGAAGACAAAATAGGGGTTTGGCAATGGAATTTCATTCTTGCTATTTTCTGAAATTGCTGAAATTAAACTAAACATTGCACATGTTCTAACTGCTCCTGCCAGACCTTTCCTGGCTTATTCACCCTACCCACATATCCATTTATCTACTGAAAAAAACTGAGCCAAAAGTACACAAATAAAATTATCTGACTTGCAGCATCATGTACAGAAACTTATAACTTCCTTGTGACTTCTTTAGAGATTAAATTCACTGAAAGAGTATCAATGACAGGAAATTCAATTCAAAATGATTCAGGTATGGGTGGTCGTACTGTAACGTACCCGCTAGTTTATTCCAGTTGGACTTCATAGTGCCCCAAAATTGTTTGTGATTTGAAACCAAGATTGAGCTCAAATGAAGGAAAATTCTTGAATCTCTTCTAGTGAAATCTAAAGATTGGTCTGATCTGTCCACATTTTCATATACATTCTACACCTGAAACAGGTTACAATTGCTAACCTTGAATTGTGTTTATAATCAAGAAGTAATGTAAAAAGGCATTTACTATTGACTGACAATCTTTCACATAATTTTGCTCTGCTGCAAATTATTATTTTTGCAGTTATTTACTTTTAATACATGGATTAATTTAAGATTAATTGACATAAATTTCTGGAATCATAAGCTTATTAATCCTTAAGGTTCCTATGACCATTCAGTATTTAGATTGCTATAAATTCACTGAAAAGTTATTCAGTAAATTGCCTTTATTCTACTAGATACAAATAATGTTCAGTCAAAATCAGTGTAACTCTAGTTGCTGGAATTCTTTGAAATTGTAATTTGTTTGTAGAAATTAGCGTTTTTTACTACCATTGTAACAAATATGGCTTTCAAACTTTGTAACATAATGTGTCATAGAATCGTAGAATTATACAGCAGAGAAACAGGCCCTTCAGCCTACCATGTCTGTGCTGACTATTATACTAATCCCACTTGCCTGCATTAATTCTATATCTCTCTCTGACTTGCTCATTCAAGTGCTGCCCAGATACTTCTTAAATGTTATTATTTTTCCTGCCTCCACCAACTTCTCTGGTGGCTCATTCCAAATACCAACCACTCTTTGTGTGAAATATTTACCCCTCAGATCCCCTTTAAACTTCTTTCCTCTCACTTTAAACTTATACCCTCTAGTTTTAGATACCCCTATCATGTGAAACAGACTCTGGCTATCTACCCTTTCTCTGCCTCTCATAATTTTATGTACCTTTATTTTATGTGATGATAACAGATTATTATTCTCCACGTGCAACTCAACGATGTTATGAGTCAGTGCTCCTTTCATGTTATATCAACCACAGTGCCATGTACTGTTACAAATTAGATTTATATAACTTTAATCTATGTAAGTCTCCAGAAGTTTTAAACTGGAAGAGACAATGCAATGTCTTGGTAAGGGAATGATATGGATTTTCAGGCTGATGTTTAGACACACATCAAGGCTGTGCATCACTGGGCTCAGCATCACTGAACAGTCAGGGAGTCATTTGGAATCAAAGGCTTTTGAGGGGATTATATCCTAGAGCCCCTTACCCAGCAACACTGTGTACCTCACCAGAAGAATAGGAGTAGTTCAAATAAGCAGCTCACCACCATTTTTGCAAGAGCAATTGAGGATGAGCAATAAATACTAGCTTGCCAGAAATCCCCACATCCATATATACAGTAAAAATGAACGCATCACATAGTCATTATTTTGCAAGTGTGCTGGTGCTGTTGCTCAAGGTGCACAAGAAATAAAAATGGCAAAAGATCTTTGCACTCAAGGAATAACACTATTTTAAATGCTGGTCTTCAATTCCTATGCACCCCAGCAGATTACCCTCATTTTATTTTGGTGCCATGTGTTGGACACAATTTCAATGGATTCGCAAATGAGCTGGATCATTAGCAAGCCTAATTCATCTTTCAATAGCTCTAAAACATGTACATCATTCTGTGTGGAAGTTCTAGGCTATGTTGGAGGTAAAGAGCCATTCTGTCCTATTGAAAAATATTTCCCTTCCTGTAGAATCAACAAGGACCAGATACTCTCCAGTTTCAGTCCAGGTGTATATTCATACACCAAACAGTTTGGGGGCATTCCCATACTCATACACCTTACATTTTCAATGTATGTGCATGTTCATACACCCTCCAACTTTAAAGCAGTCTCATTTACCCAAACTGTTTTGGGCATGCATCTCACTTAGATTTCACATTCTGGAATGTAAACTCATTGGTATAGAGCTTTCTTCTAGTTCCAAGATCATTTAGTTAGGCCATTAGTTTGCTAATAATATTACTTTGGCTTCACCTGAGTTGTAAACAACATTTTGTATGGATGAAAAATTCTTTAGAATTTCAAGTGCATACTTGAATAGAATTTTTAAATTTATGGGTGGTGCTGCCAGACCATTTTTCTCAAATATATACTGTGATATGAATTTAAAATAAAAATAGTGGTATACCTCTTTCTTTTCTTGCTAGTGTATATTAAGTTTGGAAGGAAAAATTGATTTCGCTTTTCAGACATGTGCAAGTCAGCTTGGTTTATAAACACAATCAGTGAAATCATACTGTGGCAGTAATACTTAGAACAGAATTGTTCAGTTTAATTAAAACTGGTGAAAATGGTGAAAATCCTCAGCAGGTCAGGCAGCATCAATGAAAGGAAAACAGATGATGTTTCAGGTTGGTGATTTGTTTGATTTCTATTCTATTTGATTTTTGGTTGATGAAACTGTTGTTGCTTATGCTCGGGTATAATTTCACTTTTTCCACTACCTCATTGTAACAGTACAAAATGAATGCATAATCCAAGACAATAGCTGTCAGTTGGCTTCTTCATTGTGGGAAGCATTAAGATTCAGCCTAGTTCTTGTCTGAACCCAATATCCACATGCATACTGTATATTCTTCAATCGGTGTCAGTGTCTAATGAGCAAAATCAGGAATTCCTTCATAGGAGAGACACATTTATAGTTATCCTGCCATTATCCAAATCCAGGAAACATAAGCTTTCTCAGAAATGAACTTAGAACTCTCTGCCGACAATGCATATTTACTTTACAGAACAAGATTCACTAAAATATGCAAATTTTTCAAACAGCCTCTCTGGTATTGGTATTGGTTTATTATTGTCACTTGTACTGAGGTACAGTGAAAAACTTGTCTTGCATCCCAATCATACAGGTCAATTCATTACACAGTGCAGTTACATTGGGTTAGTACAGAGTGCATTGATGTAGTACAGGTAGAAACAATAACAGTACAGAGTAAAGTGTCACAGCTACAGAGAAAGTGCAGTGCAATAAGGTGCAAGGTCACAACAAGGTAGATCGTGAGGTCATAGTCCGTCTCATTGTATAAGGGAACCATTCAATAGTCTTATCACAGTGGGGTAAAAGCTGTCCTTAAGTCTGGTGGTATGTGCCCTCACACTCCAATATCTTCTACCTGATGGAAGAGGAGAGAAGAGAGAATGACCCGAGTGGGTGGGGTCTTTGATTATGCTGGCTCTGCATAATCCTTAGTTGTTCAGGCTTTGAAACCTTTATTGCCTGATGGAGATAAGATATGGTTGAGCGGCGGATGGCTGAAGTCTCCTTAGGAAACTTGCATACCTGAAATATTGCATCTCCAGGAAGCAAGCGCCACAACGTCATTTTTTTTCAGTGACCTATCAGTTGCAGTGGCAAGAGTGCTGGCCCTGTGTGAAGTTCCTCTTCTATACTTGGAAGGGTCTTAAAGGCAACAGCTTCAATAGCTCACATATTCTTACTTTGGAGCTGCTGGCACATAAATTACTGAAGTAGAAATGCCATCATCCCCTCAAAGTCGCATTCTCCTCCTCCATCCCACCATGTTAACTGGTGCTGAGTGCTTCACTGAGTGAAAACCCTTCAGATTTATTGGCTACTTTCTTGAATTGGTATTTGGTGCTTTTGACCATAGGTATGCTGAGGAAGTGATAGCAGTCGAGGCTGCAGACTTGGCATCAGATTTCCAGTGAAACTTCCAAAGAGATTATTATCTTGGCTGGTTTCTTTTTGTGGGAGATATTGAAGTATTTTTAGCTCCTCATAAAATAACACCTCTCATTAAATAATGAATGAGTGTAAACGCATGGTAACATTCTGAGACTTAAAATTTCTCAGCTTTTCCCAACTTCTAATGTTCAAGCTCTCTCAGGCTACCCTTTCCTTCACTCTTTCCTGCCTTCCCAACATACAGCAGGTCCTCTTCCTTGTGTAGTCAGTGTTTTCAATTAAACTGCTCCATCTGTTGCAGTTCTGTGGTGCTGACCTAGAAACTTGGAATGAGTGACCATAATGTGGACTTTACTTGGTAATTGGTAATTGGTTTATTATTGTCACATGTACCATGATACAGTGAAAAGCTTTTGTTTCTATGCCATCCAGACAGGCCATTCCATACATAAGTACACTGAGATAGTACAAAAAATAAACTAAAAACATAATGCAGAATATAGTACTACAGTTACAGAGAAAGTGCAGTGCAGGTAGACAATAAGATGAAGGTACCACCAAGCTCAAGGACAGCTCCTATCCCGCTGTTATAAGACTCTTGAATGGACCTCTGAACTCTTGATCTCTTAATCTACCTTTTAAGTTTCTTGACTTAAAAAGTTATGGGGACTAATTTCTAGGCATCATAGCCCATTTCCACTCTTCATTAGAACAGCAATATGGATGCCCATAAGAAGCATTGGGCTTCTTGAATATGTTAATTAGTGGTCCAAAATTCCTGCAATTATCACAAAAAATTATTTTCAGATAATAAATAAGCAAGTTCCAGTGGATTAGTGGTGGATTGACAGTAGCAGACTGTATTTCTGCTCAACTGCTAACCCACTAACAGTAAGAAAATTTAGTGAATATTTTAATAACATCTAAAAAAATGTTAAATGAAAAATTAAGTGTCAAGTTAATCATTCACTAAACATAAAGGCCAGCATAGAGACAAGAGGAATTGATAAATACTTCATGTGATCTTTCTGAATTTTGTTAAACAAGTAAACTTTTCCTTGTGAGGAATATCCTCATATAGATTTTATATTTAAAATTACAGCAATTCCAAAGACCTTAGCCGCTGGTGTTAAAAGCCAGATACATGCTACTCAAGCAAGAGTGACCTTTCTTGTTTTTAGTCATCAATGATTTTCTTAATTCTAATTGTTTGAATGAGCCTCTTAATAATGTACACATTGTCAGAATTTTTAGCTGGGTGTAAAGACATCCAAAGGTAAAGGTGTCTGGGAGTAGAAGAATCAATAACAAAAATCAGAATTTTGTTCTGCATTTTCTTCTTCATAAATATTACTTACATCTAACTAAACAGTATAATTCTAGACTGACTCAAACAGACGTCTTCCACCCTCAATAACGAGAAGAAAAATAAGTGTTCATAGAGCAAGGGAGGTTCATGGATAGAGGCTTGGAGAAAAGTAAATATACTGAGAAAGCTACTTAAAAAGGAATACTGGAAAAACTGTTGTTTGCACAAATTACTGCTCTGCCATATGTACATTAAAAGGTTCTTAAAAGTACTTATTTGCTGACTCATTAAACAAGCCCCATGTGTTAAAAAATGTAATTGGTAAAGATAACAACTGTAAACAGTGGCAGTGAACAAACCCAAGCTATGCATTAACATTCAACATACCTGTCAGCATTTCTGGGTACTGTTACTGATTTATCAAAAAGGTCTTTCAATATCAATTTTGGTTCCATGGGTTTTGTAAATAAACAAACTATTGACAGAAGTATGGAATTGAGAAATGATTCTTTCAACTCCTCAGCAGTTTAAAAAGTATCAGTTTGGCAAAGTGGCATCATCTTCATCTTTGAGTCATAGAGTTGTTGATCTAAACATTAATCCAGGGAGTTAAATGTACGTTCTAGAGACATAAGAGATGGCAGAGGCTGGAATCCGAAGCAACAAAAAATCTGTTGGAGGAACTCAGTGGGTCAAGCAACATCTGTCAGGGGAAAGGAATTGTAAACAGCTTGGGTTGAAATCCTGCATCAGGACTGAGAGCAGAAAGGGAAGATGGCCAGTATAAAGAGGAGAGGGGGAGTGGTGAGACAACAGCCAGTATGTATTGGTAGCCCTTCCAAGTGAGGCAAAGATTCACATGCACCTCTTCCAACCTCATCTACTGCATTCGGTGCTCCCAGTTTGGTCTCCTCTACATTGGCAAGACCAAGCACAGACCAAGCAACAGATTTGCAGAGCATCTGCACTTTGTCTGTAATGGCCATCCCCAGCTCCCAAATGCATGCCATTTCAGCTCGCCTTCCCATTCCCACACTGGCCTGTCTGTCCTCAGCCATATACCTATCCCTCATACCCCCAGCCCCCCATCACCCATTTTTGTCCCCTCTCCCTCCTGGTTCCATCCACTGACTAACTGACTACCCACACATTTTACCCACTGGATCCCCCTCCCCATGTGGTTCCAGCTGCCTACCTCATTCCTAATGATTCCGATTACAACTTTCCTTACTTATCAGATTCCAGCACTTGTAATTCTTGTGTTTTTTCTTATTAACCTCCAGCAGCTGTCTCCACATTCACCCACCCCTTCCCCCAGTGGCTCCATCTGCCATTTTGTTTCCTTGTGTGCCTCCAGCCATCATCCACCTGCCTCTGTCCCCCATCTCCATTCCTACTCCTCCTCTACCTGGCTCTGTCTGCCTCTCATCCTTCACCCCTCTTCGTTCCACCATTCACCTACTGGCCCTGGTTACACCACTCCCCCTCTCTTCTCTATGCTGGCCATCTTCCCTCTCCACCCTCAGATCAGGTGCAGGGTTTTGATCGATAATATTGACAATTCCCTTCCCCCTGCTGCTCGAGCTGCTGAGTTCCTCCAGCAGATTGTTTGTTGCTCCATACTGTATATTCTAGACTTCAATTCACTGAGAATTGGGTGAGTGTTTCAATGTCAGAGCTGCTCGTTTTCAGTCAAGGTTCTGTCTGCTTGTGTAGATAGTATTAAAGAATTCCATGGAAGACCAGAATTCTGGCAGACATTAATTCCTCAATCAACATATACACTATTTTTTGCTTTGTTGCCTTCTGTATATAAGACTACATATGACCTGTGAAATACTCTAGAGTAATTAATTGAAACCATCTGGAACAGCATGAATTGCATGAGTTTTGTTTCTTTTTCTTATTATCTGAATATCATTTTAAGAACTTTGATTTCATGTCTATGCTACATAGTATCAAATGGCCCTCCCAGGTGACTCAGATATGTATGAGGACCAGGGATTACGTTTGTTTTCACCTAATTTCTACTAATTGCATAACTGTGCTTTCTTCTCCAACCTTATCTGCAGACAAATTCAACGATGTGAGTCCTTCTTCCAGTGCCAGAGATGACAGTATCTGTGGATTGTCATGTCTCTGTTCAAAGAATGGAAAAAAAAACTGTGTGTATATGATGAGACCAGGACATCCCAAAGTGTTTTAAAATGAATTAAGTACTTTGGAAATGGCAGTATAATGTAGAAAGCTCTCAAGTGAAATTACACATAGCAAGCTCCCATAAAATGATCGTGAGTAAAACCAGACAATTCATTTTCTTGGCCAAGTGAGGAATAAATGTAGATCAGGACACTGGGAATTATCCCCTGCTCTTCTTCAAGATGGACTCTTTGATTTATCATCTGAAGGGTAATAGCCTTCTCAGTGTAGTACACTGTCATTATTGCACTACGCAGTTGGATGACGTGTTGGATGATCAGTTTCCCAAAGATGGAGATCTATAATATGCAATCATGGCAATGTGGACCAAGTTAGTCTTACTTAAGTATTGTAAACATGCAGTTCCTCAGTTTTCTGGCAAGGAACACTTACTGCGTTCATGAAAATTCAGTGATGCAATTTGAAATCATTGAAGCTTCTGTCCTGAAAGTTCTGTACAAGTACTCATCATTTCTGAATTTTAATATTCATGCTTTTTGGGAAAGACATTGTAATTGTAGCTTTCAAAAATCTAAAGATTGGAATTTTTTGGCATTTCCTTTCCATCAGCTTGTTTTGTTGAAAGGAAGGAGAGTCTATGAAGCAATCAGAGACAGATCCACTCAAACATCAGCTGGACTCCCCACTGCATCCTTATTCAACCAGCCAACTCTACAGGCCTAGGTACACCTACCTAGCTCCATCACAGGAAATCTGCCCACCAGTTAGGCTTAATCAACTAGGAAGCTGCATAACTGTGGTATCTTTCTCAACCTTACCCACACACAATTTCAGTGACAAGAATGCCTCTTCAGGTGCCTGGAGATGATAATATCTTTGGACCTTTATGGAGCTGGGACATTTCAAAGCAACTAAAAATGTTTTCCTGTACAAAAAAAATACAAGAAAATGTTTGGTACTTCAGACATGCATATCATGTTCCTCTAGTAGAGAGTATACCTGTAAATGTGTAACTGACTGAAGAATTATAGGATAAAAAACAGAATATATTGCAAATACTCAACAGGTTGGGCAGCATCTAAAGAGAGAGAAACAGAGTTAATGTTTCAAGCCAATTACTTTTCATCAGAAACTGGAAAATTTAGAAAAAGTCTCTATTTATACTTGCAAAAAAAGTAAGAGTTGGGGAGAGCAAAGGAATGTCTGTATGAGAATGGATACCCAGGAAAGACCAAGGATACACTTTGCTGTTAAATTAAAGTGAGTGTTGCAGGCTTGTTAATGGCAGCTAATGTCTCTGGAGGCAGTTAAGTTGAGAGAGGAAAGGAGAGAAAAAGAAACCTTTAGAAGTGTGAGATACAGAACACAGTAGCTGCTGGAAATCTGAAATGCAGGAGAATGCTGAAAAAGAACAGCAGGTCAGGAGGCATCTGTGGAGAGAGTAAAACTGAACTACATCACAACTGGGTAGGGACTAGAAAGCAAAAAACTGCAGATGTTAGAACTCAGATGCAAAACGACAAAAATGGAAACATTCAGCAGGCCAATGGAGAAATCATCCATGGAAAAAGAATCAGAGCTAATGGCAGAGGCCAATAATTCCTCCCACCATGAATTGTCATCAACCTGAACCAGTAACCCTGCTCCTACCATGTCAGACTGAAAAGCAAGCCAAGTGCACCATGCATTTATTGCATTCAAACCAGTGCTAATGAGTTCTGATACAACTGGAAAAACTGGTCATGTGGAATTGTTGAATTCAGTGCTGAGCCCAGAAGTTTGAAATGTGCCAAGACAGAAGATGAGACGTTGTTCCTTGAGCTAACAGTAGATATTGTTGGAAGGGCGTAAGAAGCCAAAGGCAAAGAAGCACAAACTTAGTGTCATCCTTGAACAAACATGTTCTGGAAATCAAACATCCAATTTGTGAGGAGGCCATATCTTGAGCACTCAATGTGCTACACTAAGTTGAAAGAAGTGCCAGTGAATAGCTGCTTCATCTGGACAGAGTTTTGGATTGTGCACAGTGAGAAGGGAAGGACATCTCCTATGGTTTCATGGGAATGTACCTTGAGGGGAATGAATATTGGTTGAGATAGAAGAGTGAACCAGGGAATTCAGAAGGGCAAAGGGGGATCTCATTGAAATCTACCAGATGCTGAAAGACCTGGATAGAGTGGATGTGGGGAGGATGTTTCCATTAGTAGGAGAGCCACAGCCTCAAATTAAAGGGATTCCCCTTTAAAACTGAGATGAGGAGGAATTTCTTCAGCCAGAGGATGGTGAATCTGTGGAATTTGTTGTCACAGAGGGCTGTGGAGGCCAAGTCATTGGGTGTATTTAAGGCAGCGGTTGATTGGTTATTGATTTGTAAGGGGTTTAAGGGTTATAGGAGGGGCACGGTAGCGTAGCGATTAGCGCGACGCTATTACAGCGCCAGCAATTGGGGTTCGATCTCCATCGCTGTCTGTAAGGAGTTTGTATGTTCTCCTGTGTCTGCATGGGTTTCCTCCGGGTGCTCCAGTTTCCTCCCACATTCCAAAGGCGTACGGGTAGGTTAATTTGGGTTTAAAATGGGTGGTGCAGACTCGTTGGGCCAGAAGGGCCTGTTACCACGCTGTAAATAAAATTTAAAAAAAATTTAAAGGAGGTAGGAGAATGGGGTTGAGAAAAAAAATCAGCCATGATTGAATGGCAGAGCAGACTCAATGGGCCAAATGGCCTAATTCTGTTCTTTTATCTTATGGTCTTATGGAATTGCAAAGGGAACAATCTCTATGGAATGTTGAAAGAAAAGCAAAGGGGAAGATGTTTCTGTTCATGGCATCTTGTTGAAGATGGCAGAAATTACACAGGATGTGGTGGTTTAAAGGAGAGTGGATGTCTGGGAAATGGAACAGACACAGTTGCAACCCATGTCAACTGTGATGGAGGGAAAGCCATGTCAAAAGAAGAACAAAGGCATTGCTGAAGCACTGACGTGGAAAATATTATCATCAAAATAGATGTGATGGAGCCAGAGAAATTGGGAGATGGAGTCTTAACAGGAAGCAGGGCAGTAAGTGTATTCAAGATAGGTGTGAAAGTCTGTGGGCTTGTAATAGATATTAGTTGCTAATACTTAATGTGAAATTAGGGAAGGGAAGGGGAGAGTCAGAGATGGATCATGTGAAAGTGAGAGCACAGTGAAAGATAGTAACAAATATGATAAGATTTTTGAGTTTTTTATTGGTACCAGGTATTGTCTCCATCCCTCTCCCTTCTCTGCAAGACTAAACGTGACTGTTTTTAAACTTTCCCATTTCTGAAGAATGGCCATCTATCTGAAACATTAAGTTAGAGTCATAGAGTGGTATAGCATGGAAAACAGGCTCTTCGGCCCAACTCATCCATGCCGACCAAATTGCCTAAGTGAGCTAGTCCCATCTGCCTGCATTTGTCCCGTATCCCTCTAAACCTTTACTATCCAGGTACCTAACTTGCTGAATTTATCCAACATCTCCAGTTTTTTTTCATGATAAGAAAAGTAGGGTACTACTATTTAAGGGCTTCTCCCTCCCTTGGCCAACAAACTCTCACGCTCAAATTTCCAAATAAATCCCTTCTTAGCGACTTGAAGAATGGAGATTTCAAGACCTCCCTCTTCAATATCTACAGGATATGTTTTGTATCCTGCAGACAGATGCAAATTAGAAAAGTCTTTGTTGTTGGAAGAGCAGAAGTAATTACACCATTGGACCATTTTTAAGAAACAATACGTTTAATTCATAAGATTCCACACTAAAAACGAAGGGAGATATTATCAAGTTGTCACTTCCCCACATCCTGACTTGTATATAGACTGATTTTATTTATTCATTTTTTTTAGGTTTTAGACGCTGCTGCAAAGTCAGCTTTTATTGCCCAACCTTAACCACCTCTAAAGAGGTAGTGGAGAATTACCACCTTGAACTGCTGCAGTGATGCTACTCCCACAATTTTGTTGGGGAGGGAGTTCCCGGATTTAGACCAGCAACAAAGAAGAAACACCAACATACTTCTAAGTCAGGATGGTATGCATGTTCCCATGCGCCCAAATCATAATTAATGAATAAATGAGAATGATGCTAGTTCTGTCTTTGAAGCATGCTCAGAGGGCTCATTGACTGAGCTCTATACTGCAATAAAAGCAGTTTTCAGTCCACTTACAAAGTTTGTCCTGCAGCAGTATCAACAAGTATCTGCACGTATCACAACTGAAGGGTTTGCCGAGTCCTTTTCACATGTACTTAAATGAACACCTGCCGTTTTCAGGGAACTCAGTGTCATATCTAACACTGTCAGGAAGAAATTCAGCCCCTTAATACTGACTTGCAATGCTAATAGTGCTACTTGTTTCTAATCACAGTGACTGGTAATTAGGTCATATGCAGCTTCTGTAGAGGGAGAAATTGAGTTATCATGATAAACGCTTAAAACACTTAAAGTCTTCCTTTCCATTGAAATGAATAAAAATGCAGTTGCTGCACCAGGTGTAATCAGTTCGGCAAGCACAATAGCTGCTGAGGCAGTGCAGGAAGTGCAAACTTCACTTCGGAGGCCAGCAGCATAGCACGGTCTCCAAAACTCCACCCTGCGCCATTCTGGAAGTTCAGAATCTGTATCTGTGCACACTTGCATGGAAATCCAAAACTTACCAACACACAGCAGAATGCCAACTGCCAGAATTTCTCAGGAAAATCCAGACCAATACTTCACTCATTTCTTTCCTGTCATACCCCTGAAGATTGCTGAATGTAATAATTAGAGGCCAAGTCTAGAGCTGACAGAATGCACCCAAAGTAAACAAGTTCAACAGAGGCTTTGACAGGTTTTATTTTGGTTAGGAATTAAGGAATTAAGAATCATGGGTATTCATAACATAAAAATCAACAAGTTGATCTCTTTGAACATTTTAGTATTATAAATTAGAATTATGCTGCAATTTTTGTAAAGTCAGTTTTAATTTTTTATTTGGTTGGAATACATCAGATAACCAACATTATTTAAAAAATTAAACTAGATATTTTTTGTTTCATCATGTGCTGGAGGAATTTCTATAATGTTATGGAAGTATGATATTCTAAAATTGAAGAAATCTTTATAAGTTGTAAAAGAAATAGAACACGGCTCTTGAAATAAATGTTTTAAAGCACTGTGTGAAATGCTGTGTCGTCTACAGGTTTCAGTCTGTGTATTCCATCACCGTGGTTGGTATCACTAACATTCTATTTTCAAGGCTCTTAAATGAAAGGCGGTTGACAAGCTGCTTGTACAATGAGTGGTTAGATTGTCTATCCCTGGCTATTCAGGCAGTCACGCAGTCAAAGTCAACTCTCCAAATCTGCAAAGAACTGTATTCTAAATAATAGTCACTCCTTCCCTGTACAAATGTTTGAATCAGGTGTGGCTCACAGCAAGGTTGTCATGTGTCAGAGTGAATGGAATGTCTATTTACTTGCCAAAAGACTAAGATGCATTATTTTTTAAAAGAAAGGTGGGGAAAACAAAACATTTGAATGTTTTCACATGACTATTCATGAAAACACCAGTAGAAAAAAAATGTATTGTGAGTATATAACAGTGTTATTCATTACGGGCTTCTGTTAAATACCTTGTCAAAACAACTTTAAATATCACCAATGTGACAAAATGCCCCCAGAAGATTGTAACCATGGTTCCAGCATGAAGGATGGCACTTTTAGCCATTGCACATCTTAGTATAATCCTGTTGCTAAAGGACTAACTCATGTCTATATTGAGTGTACTTTTTTTAAAGTGAAATGCATCTTTATAATGGTGCAGAGCCACTAGAAAGCATTAATGCTAAATTTGTCCATCATCACTGCTTTAGGGATTACTCCAATTTAAAGATTTGTTGATGAAACTTAGCAGCATTCTGTTTTTATGTCCTTGTTAAAGACCATTTACAAAAACACACCGACTTGGACGGAAGAGAATATAAAGTAAACATGAGTTTGGAACATAGGTTCATCCCACTGTAAGTCACAGAAACATGTTGGCCTTTTTGCCCTTGATCCTGTCCCACTACACAATTAGATCTTAGATGGTCCATGTCAATTTCATTTATCCACTTGTATTCTATCTCCATTGATACCCACACACAACAAAATGTCTGAAGCCAGTCTTGAAAATTTGAATTGATAAGAGTAACCAGAACACCATTGGGGGAGGTGGGGGAAGGTTTCCCTTATGCATTGTATGGAAAATAAACTTCTCTTCATTCCAAATCTTGTTCTGGATTCCCTCACCCCCTGTATCCGTGCCATCAAATTCCAGTCATTTTAAAAGCCAGAATCCCATCACCTCGGTACCTTCCAAACTTGCACAACTCCTCATAATTTAATGCTTTAATTCACAGCAGCATTCTAATAAATTTATGCTATGCCCTTTCCAAGGATAAAATATCTTTCCTAAGCTGAAAACAGAAACTGCCAGAGGAGCTCAGCAGTGTAAGGGTAAAACTGTGGAGAGAAAAGCAGAGTTAATGTTTCAGATTAATGATCAAACAACCTGATCCATTGACATTTTCCCTCTCCACTTTTGCTGCCTGACCTGCTGAGTGTTTCTAAAATTTTTAGATTCTTTTTTTCTCAAGGTTCCCTGCACTTTCTTTTCATGTCTTTCGTGAGATTTAGTAAAAAAAACTGAATGCAATTCTCCAGATGGTGTCTGAACAAGAGTCCGTCTGTACATTTAAGTATCACTGCTTTATTTTGAATTCCAATCTCCTTGAGATGAAAGCCAGCATTCCATTAATCATTTTGAATGCATTTTGTACCAGTCAACGAGTGATTTGTATGCATGCACCTAAATCCATTTGCTCCTCTGCAGCTCCTCCTCTCTCAGTTCAGGAAACATTCCAGTTTGTCTTTCTCAGAGGGAAAGGCAATGATCTCACAATTCCCTGTGAGGCACTCACCAATGTTAGTTTTATCACCTCCATCAGTCCACCTACGTTTATTTGTAAATTCCTCCAGTCATCCATAAAATTTACAGTATAAAAAGGAAGACCAAGGATTTTAGGTATCAACACAAGCATTTGAAGTGAACAGCACTAAGGTGCCTTGCATAATCCAAGCAGCTTTCTGAATTCTTTTGAGAGGTCTGCCATTCTGTGCTGTACAATATATTCATGCCCTTGAGGCCTGACCATGGATGTGGATTAACTGAGCCACGAAAACCCCTGATGAAATGCCATAACTGAGTAACATTGTGGCGAATGAAATTAACAAGTGAGATTCCCAGTGACAGCCTCTTGGTGCAATCACAATGACGGGGTCATATTATAGGCCTCTCAATAGTCAGTGGAGTGGTATGCTTCTCCTGTGAAATGTGGGAAATCAGGGAGAGGTCAAGTGTCCCTGACACCTACATTTGCAGGAACCAGGGCCAGCTGTAGCTTCTCTTAGAACAAGTGGATCAGTTGGCGTAGTGGTTGGATTCACTGAGAAGCATAGAAGAGGCAGAAAGTATCATAGACAGGAGGTTCATAGAGGTGGTCAGGCTCCCATAGAGGGGCAGGCTAATAGTGCAGAAGTCGCTGTGGCTTTTCCCCTCAGCACAAGAATACTGCTTTGGTACTGCTGGCGGGGGAGAGGGGTGGGGGGTGGCCTCCCAACACACCATCCTGGGTGAGACTACAAGATGGTGCACTGCCTCTTTGGTGCCAGAGTCAAGAATGTCTCAGAGCAGGCACAGGACACTCTAAAAGAAGAGGGTGAGTAGACAGGAGTCATGATCTATATTGGTACCAATGACATAGGCAGGAAGGGAGAAGAGGTCCTGCAAAGAGAATTTAGGTAGTTAGGTAGAAGGTTAAAAAGCAGGACCTCTCAAGTTGTAATCTTAGGATTAGTTCCTGTGCCATGTGCTAGTGAGGCCAGAAGTAGCAAGAGTACATTCGACAGCATGTCTAAAAAGCTGGTGTAGGAGAGAGGGCTACAGATACCTGGATCATTGGGCTCTCTCCCAGAGTAATTGGGACCTGTACAAGAAGGACAGGTTGCACCTAAACTGGAGGGGCACCAATATTCTTGCAGGGATGTTTGCTAGTGCTATTTGGGAGGGTTTAGTGTGGCAGGGGTGTGGGAACTGGAGGCGTAGGTCAGCAACTGGAATGATTGAGGAGGAGATAGAGGCTAAACCAAGTAAATCTAATAAGAAAAACATATAGGGCCAGATAATGAACATGGCAGGAATGATAGTCTGATATGTACTTATTTTAATGAAAGGATAAGATAAGAGATAAGGTATCATTATTAGTCACATGTACATCGAAACACACAGTGAAATGCATCTTTTTGGGTAGAGTATTCTGGGAGCAGCCCGTAAATGTCGCTACACTTCCAGTGCCAACATAGCATGCCCACAACTTCCTACCTCATGCTTCTCCAGAATGTAGGAGGAAACCGGAGCACCCGGAGGACACCCACACAGACACAGGGAGAACATACAAACTCCTTAGAGACAGTGGCTGGAATTGAACCCTGGTCACAGGTGCTGTAAAGCGTTATGCTAACCACTACACTGCAGGTGAGCTCAGAGCCTGGATTAGTACATTGAACTATGAACTTGTAGCCATTATAGAAACTTAGTTGAGGAAAGGGCAGGACTGGCAGGTCTTTCTGTCCCCTGGACTTCCAGGGTACAGACATGACAGAGAGGGATGTAATAAAGGTTGGGGAGTTGCATTACTGATTAGAAAGAATGTCACAGCTGCACTTGGATGAATCATCCAAAAGGACATCTTG
Organism: Pristis pectinata; assembly: GCF_009764475.1. NCBI lineage: Eukaryota > Metazoa > Chordata > Chondrichthyes > Rhinopristiformes > Pristidae > Pristis > Pristis pectinata. Next base: position 25,829,097 of record NC_067408.1, on the reverse strand, counting down.
GAAGACTCATCCAATGAGACCATATGGGTAGAACTCAGGAATAAGAAAGGTGCAAGCACTATGATTGGAAGTTTCATAGAGGTTGTTACACCACAGGTTCAGCCAGATAGCTTAGTGACCACCAGGAGGGGCAGGCAGATAGTGCAAGAGTTAGAGGAATAGATCTGCAGACAGATCAAGGAAAGATGTAAGAACAACTGGATTATTATAGTGGGTGATTTTATCTTCCCCCATATTGAATGGGACTCCCATTAAGGTAAGAGAGGGAAAATTTAAAGGGGATGCATGAGGCAGTTTTTTTTACACAGTGAGTGGTAGGTGCCTGGAACGTGTTGCCAGGGGAGATGGTAGAAGCAGTTATGATAGAAACTTTTAAGAGGCACTTAGACACATGAACAGGCAGGGAATAGATGGATATGGACCACGTGAAAACCGATGGGATTCATTTAGATTGGCATCATGCTTGGCACAGCCATGGGGGGAGCCAAAGGACCTGTTCCTGGTTGTACTGTTCTATGTTCTATATTCTATATTTGTTAACTAATTCTATAATTGGATACTATAATCAGAACCAGTCTCTTCTCTTAATTTCATGAGGAGCAGGCAGAATTCTTCTGGAAATTTTGAATTTTGGTGTTATTGTTAGTTGTCCACTCATTGGTTTCTAAAGGGAAATCCTCGTAAGTGGGTAAATGTGAGATTATTTAAATAAGAATAGATTGGGAAATGTTGATGTACAAAGGGATGTCAGTGTTTGAAAACAAAAATATAGAAGCAGCAAGCATTTAAAAATGCAAATGGTATTTTGGCTTTCATTGCAAGACGTCTTTGGTATAGAAGTAAGGATGTCTTAATCCACTGAGACAGGGTTTGGTGAAACCACATCTGAAGAATTGTATATAGTTTTGGTTTCTTTACCAAAGAAAAGATAGATAGAGAGTACAACAAAGGTTCATCAGACTGATTCCTTGAATGCAGGACTACAGTATGAAGAGAGATTGGATCAAGCAGGCCTGCATTAACTAGAATTTAGAAGAATGATACAGGCTGAATGCAGGGAGAATGCATCCCCTGGCTGCGGAGTCTAGTACCAGGGTCACAATTTCTGGATATAAGTTGAGAAATTTCTTCATTCAGAGCATGGTGAAATTGTGGATATCTCCTGTTCTCAACTCACGAACTAGATTTTTGGGCATAAGTCTCTTGTGGAACGAGAATCTAGAAACATCTGCATTAGAGTCTAGAATGCCACCAATTAACTCAGTGAGCCAACTATTTCAAGAATACAAGCTTGACATATATCAATTAAATTGGTGATAGGCTGGGAAAAAGGAAGTTGTATCAAGATCTGTGTGTCCTTGTGCAGTCGTCACTAAAAGCAAGGCAAGTGGTCTGTTGGCCTTCACTCTAAGAGGATTTGAGTACATGAACAAAGGTATCTTGCTGTAGCTAAACTGCGCCTTGATACACCATCTGGAATTCTGTATGCAGTTTTGATCTCCTTATCTGAGGAAGGATGTTCTTGCCATGAAGGGAGCACAATAAGAGTTCATTAAACTGATCCCTGGGTTGGCAGGACTAATATATGAGGAGAGATTGAATCTATTATGTCTATGTTCATTGGAGTATAGAAGAATGCAAGAGAATCTTACAGATACCTATAAAATTCCAACAGGATTAAACTGCCTAGATACAAGGAGGATGTTCCTGATACTTGGAGAGTCCAGAACCATGAGTCACAACCCCAGGGTACATGGTATGTCACTTGGAACTGGGATGAGGAGAAATTTCTTCTTGAGAATAGTGAGTCTTCTAAATTTTCTACCAAAGAAGGCAATAGAGACCAACTCATCAGATATATTCAAGAAGGAGGAAGATATATTTTGCAATACCAAAGGGATCAAGGAATATGGGGAAAAAGTAGGAACAGGGTACTGAGGTGGATAGTCAGCCATAATTGTGTTGAATGCTGGAGCAAGCCCAAAGGGTCAAATCACCTGTTTCTATGTAAAGAGTTTTATCTATTAAAATAAAGGAAGAGATGTCACTTTGACTCCACTTCCAATAGCAGTGCATTTGAGGGGCTGAGTTCTTTCTAAAAGTTTGCATTACTTTGCAGTTAGTAAAAACTGACTTTAACACACACATGCATGGAATTCTGCTCATTGTGACCACCAGTGAAATATTTCAGATGACTAGATGCAGCCAACTATCCCATAAAATCTTTGTGTCATTAAAAAATGATGGGTATGCCCAAAGAAGTTTATTTTTCTACTCCCTCCAAGCTGAGTAGCCTTATTACCAACACAATGACCCTTTCCTGATGCTCTCGTATTAACTGCATGTTTTACCACCACTGAACATTAGTATGACTTATACAATCGTTTTATGATTTGAGGCAAAATTAATGCAACAAATAACAATAGACATTAAGATATTCACTCTCACTTGATTTCGCTTTTCTATTACTAATGAGAAACAAATTAAGAATCAAAGATTAGTTTTAGAACCAAGCTGCCGCAAAAACATTGTTGCATTTAGTCAGAGAAATGATAATACAGGTCCTCTCCGGGTTACGACAGGGTTCCATTCCTGTGAACTATTCATAACCTGAACTGTTTACAAGTCAGAAATGTGGCTGCGAACCAAGTTCCCACACAGCAGAAGATGCCTGCATCACCTCAGCAGCCAGTAAACTTACCCCACCGGTCTTTTAAACACTCATTCATACATACGGGCTGTACATAAGTCAGGCGTTCGTAAGCTAGGGAGAACCTGTAGAATATGTTTTTCAATTAAAAATAAAAGCCTAGAAATTGGATCCATTAGCACCCATTTTGTGGATCATACTCAGGTGAAGTTGTACCCATTGTAAAAGTAGACCACCCTGGCCCTATTTCTGGTATCAGGCATGCACTTTCAATACAATGTCATTTTCCTCCCTTTGGTATAAATTGGAGCTCAAAAGTGAAGCCTATGACTGTCATGAAACAGTCTCAGTACAAGTAGGAACACATTATGCTACTTTGTATCTTTTCTTGTCACTTGAAGGCACATTCTTCCACAAAATCCCCTGACAGAGCATGGAGACGTTCCATGTTTCTTGTCATCCCCTCCATTCAAGCAAGCAGGCCTGACAGCTTGTCAGCCACCTTGCTGTGAGTCCACAATGGCCACAACAGCTACATCAAGATAGCATGTTCTTCATCAGACTCCTTTGCAGCAAAGCCGTTGCATTGACCTCTCTGTCACTGAGTTCACTGGAGCTAGACTGCAGCCCACTAGTGCCCACTCTATTTACCTGTGACACGCATCCCTCCAATATAATCTGGTCATTTCACATTGCCAACCTCTGAGTGGTGGGGTGCAGGGTGAAGTGGAACATTGTGATCATAATCATCTTCATCTTCATGCCCGCAATCCCCGTCCCCCCAACCACCCCCCCCCCCCTTCTCCCTGCAACGTCATCTCCTGCTCCTCATGCTCTTCTCAGGAAAGGGGAACATGACCTATCACAAGACCCCAGAAACAGACACAGCAGAAGATTAAAACAGATAATGCTGGAATCTCATGGAGTGAAAAGCAGAATTAACATTTCTGGTTAATGAGCTTTCATCAGGACAGAGATTGGTTGCACTTGCAAGATGTAGTTCAACATATTTATAGTGACGTCATAAGGGTGACTACTATTAATCATATTAAAGGGAACGGAGTATTCACATAAAACATTGTAAGTGAGCATGTCTGACATATCACAGATCACACTTGTCTCTGTGGCTGATTGAGGCTTAGTAGACTCCCTGCCTGTTCAATGCAAATGGCCTTCCTCCTACCCCACACTGTCTTTGCCCAAGTGGTGATGAAGGACTTTGAATGACTTTTTCTATATTGTCCTGTAGGAGTAGTGAGCTGTGCATGGAGCAAGTGTGTGTGTGTGTGTGTGTGTGTGTGTGTGTGTGTGTGTGTGTGTGTGTGTGTGTGTGTGTGTGTGTGTGTGTGTGTGTGTGTGTGTGTGTGTGTGAGTCTATAAGAAAGGGCAGTATTGGCCTAGAAATCACCTTGACATAACTGGTAAGGTTATGAAATTCCTAGCATTGCTCCATACTTTGAGATTCTCACTACTGCTGACACTATCGAACCACCTGCTACCAGGTTCTTCTAATGCCAGCCCCTGTGGGTCTCTTGTTTCTCACTACCACCCATTCCTCCCACCCTCTGTCTCCTGCACCATGACTTCAGATTCCTTCTGAGCAAAACTGGGAGCTCTCTCTCCCCTGCTCTGTAGTCTCTCTTCTCTCCATGATAGCCATTATGTGTGTTTTGTCTGGCTGCCATGAGGTGTGCACCTTCTCTCACTGGTGCACAGCAAAATGTCAGCACTTGTACTAAATTAAGTGTGGTCTTGTTGGGAACTGTGCTGGTCCCATTTTAGCACATGTTTCCAATTGTAGACCACCCTAATGATCTTTTTAAACATCTTTGTGGCTAATTTTCATAGTTAGAACAATATGGAATATTGGTTAGCACACCAAAAAAAGAATGAAATCTCATATTTATTTTAAGATGTTTAAATAAGACTCATATGCAATTTTATTGATAACTATCACCAGGGACCATCAGAACTGTAATATAATCCATCAATCACACTGCAGTTCCTCTGGCACAGCCTAACATTTCTTGGACTGTCTTCCAGCTGATTAAGTTGCTTTACAAACAGTCTTTGAAATCCCTTTAGATAATGCCATAATATTTCAAGATAAATAGTTACAGATGTCAATTGATAAGAAATTCCTTTGACATACGGAGATCCTTTGTTGCCATCTGTTTGATTTTATCAGTAAAACTGTTCTTCATGATACAGAATCACAATACGCATCAAGCTATTAAAGTAACTGGCCTGGACCATAAATAATTCTAAGTTCACTATCTTCAGTGAAGCTCAAAGCACAGTAGTCCTTCATAGTAACACACTCTGATGTATCACAACTCCTCTGATATTGTGCATATCACTTAAAACACTTATTCCTAGAAAATAAATGTATGAAACATCCTTTCTGTATCACCTCCTGTGAATTGTTACAAGGATTTAGTGTAAGGATATTGAGAGAGTGCATTAAATCTTTTACATAGCTTTTCTTTGATGTCTTTGGGATATCAAAGCAAACGTGTAGAGCAATGTAAAAGGATATAAATAAATCTGATGAACTGCTTCAGAGAGGATCCATGTATTTACTAATTTATGAGCCAAAGGTGACTCCTATCAAAAGGTTTAGTGTCCACACTTCCTGGGCAGTGAAAGAATATGTTTCTAAAGGGATTCTCCCTCTTTATTGGATTCTCCTCTGGAAAACAGAATAGGAGAAAAATACCAGAAATGCGTTTTACACCAATCATCCATTTTCTTTCACTCAGACACTGAAATTATGGCAGATTGCTAGAGCAAAAATTCACCCTGATATTATCAGCACTTTCAAACATAGAGTCATTGTCAAACATGATTCTGACCTCACACAGCAGCTACACTTATAAGTTTTCTTTCAAGAGTCATTGGACACTGATGAGGGACACCACAGCCAATTGCAATGCCCAACCCCCACCCAGGCTGACAGCTGCACAAATCAGCAATCTGACCTGGGATCTTCCTGGTCCCTCTTGCTCAGCAGAGCAGCACATAATGTTTATTCACACTTGGATTTCGGTATTACTTCAAAGTTCCAAATACTGTTCAAGTAGACAAATAAGAGGGAAGTAACATTATTTATGAAGATGAATGATCAATATAATTGTGATACTTAATCTAATTAACAGATTTGATATGGTAGATGAGGGAAATCATTTCTCTGTTGGGAGGAATGCAATAAAAGGCACAACCTAAAAATTAGAACTAAGCCATCATGTAGTGATGGCGGTGAAAAGCATGAACTTTCTCCTTGAAAAAGTTGTCTGGCTTGGTTAATTGAAAATTGAAAAACAGAATGATAGATTATTCGTAGGCAGTGAATTAATAGTTACAGAACCCAGGCCAATAGATGAAGTTAGTCATGGATTAATTGAAAGACAGTACATGTTCAAGAGGTTGATGATGAACTCCTGTCCCAGTGTTCCTTCCTAAGACTAAGACTATGAGAGACGGTATTGTAAATGATAAAAAAAGCAAAAAAAACGTTCATATTCCAGGACATTGCAATATAATTTTAGGTACTTGTGCAAACCATCAAATAAAAGAATGACCCTTCCCCACCAAAGAGAAATTTTAGTCAGCTTCTTCTTGTGGCCTAATCTTTTGCAAAGTTTCTTAAACTAAGTGCTCATGCTGATATTATCAGCCCTGCATTGTTCACACAGCTGCCTACAAAGAAAGTGTGCACACAAGAAACTGGTTCCACAGAAAATTGTAAGATTTGTGCCATTATGCACGTGATATCTTGCCTTTGCAGCTGTCAAAACTATTTGCTTTTTTGTTGAGGGCTCTTCTTGTTTCATTCCATATAGCAGATCTAATTTTATATCATCGACTTTAAATAAATATCATATTACCAGTGTATGATTACTTTATGGGATCAAGGATCATTGTGATATGAGATATCAGAATAAATGGCATTTCAGCTTTCAAGAGTATTGGAACTTGTTTTTTCAGAAAGCTTCTGAAATGTTTTAACACATTTATTAGGTTTACATTTAGAAACAACATAAATTTGCATCTTTTGCTGCAAATTAATAGGCTGCTTTGACATTTGAGGCACAGTCATAAAAAATTGATATTGTCACAATAGTTTAACAAAGTATTTTCAGACAAGCTTATTCACCAGAAAATACACTACCTCTATAACTACTGTAGAACTGATATTCAGTACCATCTTAATGCACTTTCAATTCGTTATTATACTAGTTAAAATATATAAAAATTAAGAATCTGATTTTGTGCAGTTTGTGACAGAATCATGTCTATTCCACCATCCAAAATTGGTGAAATAACAAGCTACTGTATTAAGAAAGGACGAAAGTAGATCAGAGAGATGTAATCGAAACAGGCTGAGCAGAGCTTAGAGGAGAAGGAGCAGATCCAAGAGAATTTCAGGTACAAAGTGGAGGAAAATTAGAAACATTAAGAAACACTTAGCAAGCACAGCTCTGGTGAAACCTGGCAGAAATCTCGTTCACATTTCAGCTGTATTCAGGGAGCTGGGAGAGGCATTTGGGAAAAAAAATGACCTCCAATGAGAATTGCACATATGTTTCCTACGTAAGCTCATTTGTATATTTATTGGTGAATATATTGTTGTAAAACCTAGTGGCTAAACTACAGGAAATATTCCTGTAGATTTTTACATGCATGGTATTTTATTGACAACTCTGCATCAACCATTGAGTAGGAGCTGTGGTAGGTCACATGACTCACAGCAAACATCAGTGCATTCAGGGAAAAGTGACAGAAATAGAAGTATTTCTCCCATTAAAAACAAGTTAATTTTTCCAGAAACAAGAAGTGATAGCGACATATAAATTATTGCATTCAATCAATCTCAGTCACTTCCAGCAGTGTGTTCATCATGCTTGATTGACAAGGGAATTACCCAATCATCCTCACTCTGTCAAGCTATATTGTCACTGTATGCAGCTTTTTACAGGCTGAGTTCAGATTTCAAACTTCAAAAAAATAAGGCAGATAAGGCAAGAAGTGCCCTTAGTTCTTTCAGACCACCCTGGAAACAATGTGAAGGCAGTAGGAACAGATAGCTATGGCTAACAGGATACTCTACCTCTGGCCTGCTCTTGTACCCTCACTACAGATGTGGCTGGGTCATTTACATTTCTGGCCGTGGATGACCCTCAAAAATAGGAATGCCACTGAATATCCATGGGAATCAAAAAGACACTGTTAGAAATGGCCCCTGCTTGGTACTTACCTGATGCAAATGTTATTTGCTATTTATCAGCCAGATCTTAAATGTTCTTTATGGCTGGTTGCATAGAGGCCTGGGCTGCTTCATCACCTGAAGAGTAGGGTATTAAATCTGTGCAGTCATCAGTGATCATCTGCATTTCTTGTTCTAAGATGGAGCGAAGGTCATTGATGCAGCAGTCAGAGGTGATTGGTCATTAGACACTGACATAAAGAACTCCATCATTGATGTCCTGGGGCCGCAATAACTGAGGTCCAATAATGCATCATATTGAACTTCTCAAGTGCGAAGAGCCACAGTCATCCAGCCAGGTGCAGTCCCAGCCCACAGATGGTGAGGCTGCTGTTGGATCGTATTCAGAGTGAAGTTCACCATGAAGAATTAAAAGACACTGAAGCTCTGAATCTCTCAGCCTTTCCTACCATTTGCCTTATGGCTGGCATGCTGCCTCAGTAAAAATCAGTCATTTCACAGAATTATTGGTGGTATTGTTGGTGGGATTAGGAGAAAGGGAAAATGGCACTGCATACAACAGGCAAAATACCAAAATGCCAATTTCCACCTGTATCCTTGGTGAAAATTATACCCACCATGAACTGTAAAGACTTAATAATTATTAAAAAGAATCTGATGCACTTTCAATTACACATCTTGTAACTCATTAATTGTGAAGTAAATAGAAATTACTACTACATGGGTCAGGTTGCATGATGCAGATTAACTTGTTTCTAGAAATCCTCAGCATGTATTTGTGCAATTGTACTATTGCAAATTTTAGTTTAAGTAGGACTGAAGTATCTGCTCTGCCTTGATCAGCAACAGAATTCCAAGAATGCCAAATTGGAAATGAAGCAGAGCTTTATATTTGTTAGTGTGTGTGGCAGTAAGGCCACCTGCCTGCACAGTTAAAATTACATTTTCACAGTGACTTAAGAGTAAAACTTTAAACTAAGTCCACAACCAATTATGAAGTTGTGTTTGGGCAAGTTACACTCTGATTTTAGCACAATTAAGTCAGTTAGAATGTAAGTGTTTCTATGGGCAGTCAGCTTCCACTTTTCAAATGTAATTGCTGTAACTCTGAACAAAGATCAGTTCTAAGAGGAAGAGTGACAAAGACCAATTGTCCGGAGCTTCAAGCATGGTTTAAAGCATAACTTTGAAACTTGACACGTGTACTTCATGTACCAGGAAGTTCAATGACATAAGCAGTCTCAGTGAGAAATGGGAACAAAAATGTTATTTCTATGCCAATTGAGAGTTTGCCACAGCAGAGTGGACCTTAAAGATCCACTTTATATGTACATCGTGATTCTTCCAGGGAGGTGCATGCTGTAGGTCCTTTTGCTTGTATGTCAAAGTGGTTAGGAATACACAGATCTGGTCTGACTGCAAGCCTCTTGAATTATCCTGGCCATTTTACTGAAATAACCGAACAGGCCATTGCTGTAAAATCTATGTGCTTACAGGGACTTTAAAGTCATATCTTATCATCATTTATACTGTCATAAGAGAGATTACAGTTATTATAACATAAATGCCAAGAATTTATATGCACCCTTATCCTCTGAGACCTTGCTCATTTCTGACAAAGGGATATATGCTTGTCATTTCTCACCTCAGATTATGTCACTGACTTGCTGTTTACAACAGTATTAAAATGTTTATTTTGTTTGCTGCTTCACACACACTCAGATACACACATTCAGACACAAGCATACACACACATGCACACACATACACACACGCGGACACTCAGATACACACACACACACACACGAACTCGGACAGACACTTAAACACACAGACACACACACACAAACTCAGGCAGACACTCAGACACATACACACACACACATGCACACACTCAGACACAAGCATACACACACACACACACAAACTCTGCAATGAGGAAAATGCTGAGATGAAAGCTGTCAGTAGAATTCCTCTATTTCACTCATTTACTGTTTATTGGACATTTTCCGAGGTTAGCCAGAGTGCAAGAGAATAAAATTAATGTGTGCTGGTTGAACTGGTAGATTTACCCAGATGGTGTCTGATAAGACATCAGTTGCTGGCATTTTCTTTTATTTTTATTGCAGCCTTTAGCCACTCCAGCTTTTATCAGCAGACCCGTGAAAGCAATATGAGGAAAGTTTGGGTAGCTGGTATTTCACTAAAGCTGAAGTGGACAACTTTCTGGGAACAGACCACATTTTATCTCCACATCAAGATAAGGCTGCCATCTCCACTAGTAGCTGCTATCTCATGCCCTCGTTCTCAGGATAGTTATTAAGGAATCTGCATTACATATGCTGTCGTAAATGTCCCTTTTACAGCTGTGTTAATGCATCACCATATCTCCAGTTTCTAAGCAATGCATTCCTTTCATAAATAATTGCTGAACAAACTAATATTTTATTTCGCACATTAAACTGATTTTTAAATTTGATCTTGAACCTCTGCCATCAGTCCAGGCAAGGTCATCAGATTTTACAACTAGAGCAACTACTTCAATGAATATAATTTTCAGCACCTTGAAATTCTAAACCACACTAACAGACATCCCAAGCAGCCAAGCAGATTAGAGTATAACTGAAAAATATCATCAGGTTACACTTGGTTAAAGCAGCGCCTGTACTAAAGCAAGGGGTGAGGGAAATCAAATGTAAAATGCCCTGCAAGAGGGTCAACAATGCCAGCTGGCATAAAACCCTACTGACATCTCTTAGAAATTTTTTTCCTTTCTCCTTCACCCTACCTATTTCTGATTTTATAAATACAACCAAATGAAAATGTATTTGAAACATTTTGTTGAACTAAGTACACAGTGTAATTATACATAATAATGCATCAGCTCACTTACAGGGAATGTCATTATAAGTAAATATGCTGTTTCTTACCCACTCCACTACAAAAAATAAGTTTGGCAAGCACTTATTGAAGAGTTTTGTCCTTTTGGGATTCCCTAGAGTCTGCTATATTTTCTGACTAAAATGTCAAATTCTTAGATGCCTATTAGTCCCATCTTGTAATTAATTGCCAAAGAGTAAATAAAAATCATCCATTTCTACCTCATTTCATTTCCTCTCTCCTGCCCTCACCCAGCCAAATAGAACTGGCATAAATGTTGATGTCAAACTGGCCTGACATGACTCAGCTGAGGTCTACAACTCTCAAAGCATGCATTATATTTGTCTGGCATTAAGCAGAATAGAAATGTACATTCACTTGCTCCCAGACTACGCAGACTTTCAGTCAGTCCTGATTATAAAGTTATTTTTTTGTTCACAGACCAGCATTTTGTCATTTATTTTACTTGACGTTGATGCTGGGTCCAGTGTCTGATAAATCCATCATACAAGACAGGGGTGCCTGCAATTATTTAAATGTGACCAATTCCAGAGGGTTGTTTTAAATAAATGCCTATTATACACGTACACATTCACCTTTAATGAGCATTGGGAGGGACGTCTGCCTCTGCCATCTCCCCTCCCACTCTACTACTGCACATCTTCTGATGCAAAAATTGTTCCTATTCTGAAGGGCACCTGCTTTTGGTCTCACCTCACCACTGTACTCAAATACCAACACTATTCTTTCCCTTGACTTCTCTGAATGAGCTTTTTGTATCAGCTTTGCCAATATAATAGAGGTTTGAAATGGAATGCATTACCAGATTCAGTAAGAAAAGCTTGTCATATTGTAGCAATACATTATATAGGTGATTGAAAGAAAAGGAGTGAAGGGATAGAAAAGCAATGGCACTTGGGATTAGGATTGCACCAAGAAAAAATGCCAACACAGGCTAGTTAGCCCAAATGACTTGATTCCACGTTCCATGCAATATTATGTAAATTGGGGCAATTCAAGCTGAAGTCTCGCAGCTGTTGGGAATAGGGCTGAAGCTCCCTAAGTAATTTTGCTGATGATTCACACAGATACAGTAGAAGCTTTGTAAAATAACAAACAAAAGCAACTTTATAAATTAAGGATTTGTGTAATTCTTCCTTTTACAATCCTATTTATACCATTTTTTTTGCAAAAAGAACAGTAAACCCATTACCAGGTCTCAGTCCATACTATTCTGCAGACACCAAAGAATACAGGAACAGTCTGAGAAACTGATTTTTTCCTTCCCTGTGTGAGAGAATCATTTAGCCCCTGTTGAGCAATTGTGCCCAGTGGCCTGGTTAAGATCAACCATTCTCAGGGTGAGCTGCAACAGGCCACAATCTCTGCAGCTGCACAAACCGTCATCACAAATGTGAAACCACAGATGACAAACAATCCATAAGATAAAAGCAGCTGTACACTTTTTGTGGCTCCATTAGATCAGTTTAGTAACTGAGCTGGTTCTGGATATCGTAGGACATTAAAACATCTGAAGGTTGCTTCTCTGAAAATCAAGTTTGGTCCCATATCCAGATAAAGGGAATGCACAGACAGTCACAATTAAGGGAGGCCTCAGTTTGAATTCAGTCAAAGTGAGTATTCACAGCAGACAATGAATTGTTCAGTTCCCACTTCGCTATTTGTACTCCTTTCAAAATCCTCAATATTGAGCCTTGGACAAGTGAAAGTTCTATTGCGGGCTTACCCACTGGACTGGAAGAGCTTGAATGTAAACTTGAGTCAAGGAAGGAAAATTTGACACCAATTATGATGTTAAGTGTTTTTTAACACTCTGTCTTCTTGGATATAATATTTCTCAGGACAATATGGTGCCAATATTGTAATAATACCAGAGGCCTGTGTTATCACACCCACAGAGGCTGGAAGCTTACCCTCCAGTAAAATAACCAGCACTTGTGACTATAGACAAGACTTACTAGCAAAATTTTAGCAAGCTAAGGGAATCATTTTCAGAGCCAGAATTTTAGATTGGACCTATTTGCACAGTGGTTGTACACCATCTACAGAAATTTGTATGGAATTTTCAACTGCTATGTCTGTAGCATCATTGGTATTTCTGTTTACCCAGGCAAATAAGAGGTAGAGCTAGAAACAAAACATCTTATATTAAAGGCAGTCAACCTTCAACTAACACACACTCAACCAGACAATTCCGTGAGCAATGCCACCCAGTCAAAGATAATCCCCTTGTCCCATTCATCCCTCCCCAAATCTCTCCGCTGCTTAATTTCCCACTTTTCCAGTTCTGGTGACAGTTCTTTGACCTGAAACATTAACTTTCTCCCTAAGATGTAGCCTGACTTCCTGATTCTTTTTTCCAGCACCTGTAAGTTTTAGATTTTCAACAAAGGTGAGTGTTTATTCTTCTTGTAGACACCAGACCTGTCATATTTCCTGCTGTCCCTTTTGAAGTCAAACACTCAGCTCCTTTCTCCTTCTAGACCATTCCAAGGCTCTCAGTTCTGCCGTGCCTATTTTCAGATTGTCTTAATGTACTTTGTCTGCCTCTAGATTGGGCCAATGTTAGTAAGTCCCACCAACTGTAATTCATAGGATCTTCAGGCTCAATATCACAATGTAGCCCTCTCTTAAAGTAATCAATTCAATCTGTACCTGATTCAGGCCATTCAGAAATTCTATAATCAACAGGAGTCTTGTAGACACAGAACTCTTCCCCAGAACTTGCAAAGTCTCATATACTGCATTATTATTATCTCTGCCAAACTCAGCAAAATTACCTTCCATGAGTACCCATGATGAGCTTTTTGCTGTCCACTTTATCTGTAGATTATTGTAATGGCAAAAGTGCTGTTCTGCAACTCCTGCAAACTGGCACCCTCATTCTCTCCAAATAGATTACTGACGCTTCCTCTGAAGTGCTTGCGGTCGAGGATTGTGAAAAGTTGCACCACTCTGAAAATGCTAAATCGCTGTTGAAATGAATTCTTGGATTTGGGCTACTCATAATGGACTGTCCTTCACTCAGGCACATCTCATTATCTGGTAATTCTCTGACCAGTTTGCTAGTTTGTTTATTAGCTCTTTTACTCAATCACATTGATTTTCTCTACAGGCCCATCTGCGATTGGCACTTCTGTCCTAATATTTACCACCAGGTCCAAGGACAACTTCTATCTCACTGTTATAAGACTTTTGTATGGACCTCTATCAAACTCTTGTATGATAAACATGAACACTTGACCTCACAATCTACCTCGACATGGCCCTTGCACCTCATTGTCTACCTACACTGCACTTTCTCAGTAACTGTAACATTATATTCTGCATTTTGTTATTACTTTTCCCTTTGTCCTACCTTGATAAACTGATGTGATGAAATGATCTGTGTGGATGGCATGCAAAACAATGTTTTTCAATGTATCTCAGTACATGTGACAGAAATAAAACTATTACCAATTAAATTACCAATTCACTACCATTATAATACGTTATCTGTTCACTTGCTTACAAGGAGAGAGATAGACATGTGCCCACCCCTTACTGGTGGACATCTGAATGATCAGCAGGCCAAATCCATGACTTTCAAAGAATGTCCTGAACATTCTTTTAATGTGTCATAGAAGGTTATTTTTTGTTGATATTTCCAAAGTGCTTCTGGAGATATCATGTTCCTATTCTCAGCCATAAGGCTTCACCACAGACCCTGGCTCTACATCATTCTATCTTCCAGATCTTTTTAGCACCCATCCATTGCATGTAGTGGTCAACCTGTTAGGTTACCTCCCTGAAGGAGGGCTGGCGTTTTGCTGGTTAGCGCTCCTTTCAGGCCAAGCTTAACATTCCTCTTCAGATGAACTGTTGTCCATTTAAAGACCCTCTATTACTGCCCACCATTTGACCATTTCTCAAGCATACTTTGGAATTTCATTTCTTTTTTTTATCATCAAACTGCCAGAGTGGGGGATATTTAATTTCAAGTACATTTCTGATCCCTGTCTACAGTAAAGGACTTCACTGAATTCCCAAATAGAGGTTTCCCCATTTTCTACCACAGTCAAAGAGAATACAAAACAATAGAGAGTGAGGTAGCTCTCAAAGAAGGATGATGATAGCTTACTATTACCCCCATTACACGTTTACAGCCATCAGAGACATTATAAGCAAGGAGTTTGCCTCCTTGAATTCACTAACAAAGTCCTGCATTAATGATACCATCTCCTACACACTGACATAATCCCCCTATCATCGCCTCCAACAGCTCTGACAACAGCTGGTCCTTTCAGGCTGGAATAAGGGATATCTCATGTTTCTCAGGACATAGAAGAAGCCTATTAAGCCCATCAGGCTCTTTTTTTGCCACTGACTACACTAGGGTAACTTGCTGTAGCTAATTAACCTACCAACCAGCAAATCTTAGGCATGTGGGAAGAAACTGGAGCATGCGAGGGAAACCTATACAGTCACAGGGAGAATATTAAAACTCCACACAGATGGACAGGATCAAATCTGGTTCACCAGAGCTCTGAAGCAGCAGCACTAACTAACCACTAAGCCATTATGCCATCCCGTGCATGCTGACATGATGCCCCTATCTCCACCGACAACATTATTCAGGGTGCCTGGTAGTTCTAAATGCAGCAGTATCTTGGGTCAGGTTAGCCTTTTCTTCAGTGTTCAAATTGTCTGTTACTAGTTTCATGAAACCTACATTTCAAGGCTGTATTTGCAGGGAGATATCACAATGTTTTCATCATATAAGGATATTATAGTGACTGAAGGACACAGAAAACAGCCACCAGGTTGATTGAGAGGATGAAGGGATTGGATTATCACTTGTAACTGAGTATATTATCACTGAAAAAGGAAAGGTTGAGAGTTAATTATAATTGCTGTACTTAGAAGTCTAAAGGGATACATCAGGTAACCATTGAAAAGCTATTTCAATTTTGTTCTGAACAATGCAAGCAGAGGACATAGCTGTACTTGAAGAAAAGTAAAAGTGAAAAACTAATCTGCTGAAGTAATATTTCAATCTATGGCACGGTGTCCTACCTGGAAGTAAACAATGTCAAAGTCAAAGACAAAGCCACACTTATTGTCATCTGCACAAGTACATGTATGCACAGGTGCAATGAAAAACTTACTTGCGGCAGCATCACAGCCACGTAGCATCATATAAGCAGCATTCACAAGAAAGACATAAATTAAACATAAATTATACATATTTTTTACAAGAAAACACAATTAGAATAAAAAACAAAATCCATTTTAGTGCAAACGGGTCAAAGTGGTCATAGTGTTGCTAAACTCCAGTGATTGGGGTTTTGCCAGTTGGTTCAAGAACCAAATGGTTGAAGGGAAGTAACTGTTCTTGAACCTGGTGGTGTGGGACTTCAGGCTTCTGTACCTCTTGCCCAATGGTAGCTGCGAAAAGATGGCATGGCCCCGATGGTGGGGATCTTTGATGATAGGTGCTGCCTTCCTGAGGCAGTGCTCCTGTAGATACTACCATGGTGGGGAGGAATGTGCCCGTGATGTATTGGGCAGAGTCCACCACTCTCTGAGGCTCCTGCACAACCGAATTGCCATACCAGACCATGATGCAACCAGTCAGGATACTTTCAACAGTACATCTGTAGAGGTTTGTTAGAGTGTTCGATGACAAGCCGAGCCTCCTTACCTTCCTAAGAAAGCAAAGACGCTGGCATGCTTTCCTTATGATTGCATCTATGTGCTGAGCCCAGGACAGGTCATCTGATATGTTAATGCCCAGGAATTTAAAGCTGCTGACTCTCTCCAACGCTGATCCCCCAGTGTAGACTGGCACATGTTCACCCTTCTTCCCCTTACTGAAGTCAACAATCAGTTCTTTAGCTTTGCTGATGTTGAGCAAGAGGTTGTTGTTGCAGCACCATTCAACCAGGTGACCTATCTCACTCCGGTAAGCCAACTCATCACCACCTGTGATTCGTCCAACAACAGTAGTGTCATCAGTGAATCTAAAGATGGCATTGAAGCTGTGCTTAGCCACATAGTCATGTGTGTATAGAGAATAGAGCAAGGGGGCTAAGCACGCAGCTTTGAGGTGCACCTGTGTTAATAGTCAGTGAGGAGGAGATGTTGTTACAAATTCTCATTGATTGAGGTCTGCTGATGAGGAAGTCAAGTATCCATTTGCAGAGGGAGGTACAGAGGCCCAGGAGTTGAAGCTTGATGATGAGTTTGAATGGGATAATTGTGTTGAACGCCGAGCTGTAGTTGAACAGCAGCCTGATGTTGAGTTCCAGTTGTCCAGATGGTCCAGAGCAGAGTGAAGAGCCAGAGAAATCACATCTGCTGTTGACCTGTTATGGCGGAAGGCAAATTGGAGCAGATCCAGGTCATCTCTGAGGTGGGGATTGATATTTAGTACTCGGCCATGTATGCCGTCTGGACCAGACACCTTTTGTGGATTCACCCTCTTGCAGGATGCCCGGACGTCAGCCTCAGAGACTTGAAATTACAGGGTCATCCATAGATGTGGGGGCTTGTGTGGGTGTGTCATAGTTCTCCCTATCAAAATGTGCATAAAAGGAATTGAACTCATCCAGGAGTGATGGGTCGTTGCCATTTCTGCTACCCAATCTCGCCTTGTAGGAGGTTATCTGTGCGAGCCCTGCCACAGCTGTCAAGTGTTCATCTGTGATTCCAGTTTAGTCCAAAATTGCCTCTTTGTGCTCCCAATGGCCTTCTGGAGGTCATACCTGGACTTTTTATGTAACTCTGGGTCACAGCCCTAAACGCCACAGATCTTCTCAGGTAATATGTTCCAGAACAAAACAAAGTACTTCATATTTTGCTTTTTACTCATATTTTCTCTGGCTCCTTTGTCAATTATCTTCAATTTGTGAATTTTGTTTCCTGGTACTGGTGACTGAAACCAGATTTATCTTATCATGATTTAGAAACATCTGTCAATCACCTGCTTAACTTTCTCCATGGAGCATATTCCAAGTGTCCTTAGTCACTCCATTTAATGAACCCCAAGCCATTGACAAGATTCTAAAGGCTGATGCCCGGAAATAGTTATAATTCTCCAACCCAGCATAAAAGAACTAATATAACCTCAAAAGCAAAATACTGCAAATGTTGGAAATCTGAAATAACTTCTTTGCCTTTGTGTTCTGTACATCAGTTGATAAATGGGAAGATCATGTACGACTTTTTAACAGGCTTCCTAACTTGTCTTAACTCTTTCAAAGATCCAAGAATGTTTAACTCCAATTTTATGTTCCTGGACCCCTTCAAAACAATGTTATTATTTACTACCTTTGAAGAAACAAAATCAAGTCTTAGCTTATGAGAATTTTAGTCACCTTTAACGGTTATATTAAACTTTATAGGTATGTATTTGTCTTTGAAGAAAATTTTGCCTAAAGCTTTCAGTTCAACCACCATCAAAAATTACAAAATACATATGTGTCTTCGCCGCCCTTGTGATATGATTTAACCTCTTACAGTTCTGTGTATCAATTAACAGGAAGATGGAAACTGTTGCCTTTGCCATTTGCCTCAATAATGCTTGTACTCTTTAATGCAAAAATATGAAACAGATAGGCCAGAAAAGACAAACTAGATTATTTGGAATACTTCAAACAATTGTGACAAAGATGATTAGGCCTTTAAATTCACCAGTACATGAACACACTTGCCTACCATCACTCATATATTTCATGGAAAGGATAAAACAAACAGGCCCAAGGACAATCACGGAAAAATAAATCTAGCAAATTCCTAATTGATCTTGATCAAAACAATTCCAGCAGACCACATGGATCATTGACACAGCATCTGATATTTTACCTGCTTCTCAAAAATTGTGGTCCTTTTCCCCATCAGGAGTCAGTCCAATCCTCAACCAGACAGATATTTAGCTTCAAGAGCACATTAAATACTTGGTAATCTGGGTGAGGGATTCAACATGTAAAGCTGTTTTACAAACTACAAGGCACAAATCTAAAGTACAATGGAATAATCTTCACTCACTTGGATGACTGCATATCCAACAGCACTCACAGAGCTTGAAATCAACCAGAACAAAACAGTCTGTGTGACTGGCAGCCCATCCACCATCATAATCATATCCTCCCTCCACCACCAGCCCAATGTAACTGCAATATGTACCATCCACAAAATACAGAGTTTCAACTCACCAAGGCTTCTACAATAGAAAATGGAAAATACACAACCTCTTTGAACTAAAGGGACAAGGGCATGTACTGCATGGATATACCACCATTTGCAAGAATGCCTCTCTAAAAGTTTACAGATGACACCACCACAGTGGACCATATCTCAAATAACGATGAGTCAGAGTACAGGAAGCAGATAGAGAGCTTACTGACATGGTGTCATGACAACAACCTTTCCCTCAATGTCAGCAAAACAAAAGAGCTGATCATTGACTTCAGGAAGGGGGGCACTGCACAAGCTCCTGTCTACATCAACAGTGCAGAGGTCAAGAGGGCTGAGGGCTGAGAGCTTCAAGTTCCTAGGAGTGAACATCATCAATAGGCTGTTCTGGTCCAACCACGTTGACGCCACGGCCAAGAACACTCACTAGCACCTCTTCTTCCTCCGGAGGCTAAAGAAGTTTGGCATGTCCCCGTCAACCCTCACCAATTTTTATCGATGCACCATAGAAAGCATCCTATCTGGATGCATCGTGGTTTGGTATGGCAACTGCTCTGCCCATGGCGGCAAGAAACTGCAGGGAGTTGTGGACACAGCTCAGCACATCACGGAAAGCAGCCTCCCCTCCAGTGGGCTCTGTCTACACTCCTCGCTGCCTTGGTAAAGCAGCCAGCATAATCAAAGACTCCACCCACCCTGGACATTCTCTCGTCTCACCCCCCCTCCCATCGGACAGAAGATACAAAAGCCTGAAAGCACATACCATCAGGCTCAAGGACAGCTTCTATCCCACTGTTATAAGACTACTGAACAGTTCCCAAGTACAATAAGATGGACTCTTGACCTCACAATCTACCTCATTATGACTTTGCACTTTATTGTCTACCTGCACTGTGCTTTTTCTATAACTAACACTTTATTCTGCATTCTGTTATTATTTTACCTTGCACTACCTCAATGCACTGTTGTAATGAATATGTGCAGGATCTGTATGAACAGTATGCAAGACAAGTTTTTCACTGTACCCCGGTACATGTGACAATAATAAACCAATTTATCAATTTACCAAAATCACACTCCATTCTGATTTGTCTTCCAACTCTGTATCTAACAGCACAGTTGGAGAATTTTGCCATAAGCAACGCAACAGGACAAGAAGATAGGTTTTCACCTTCTTGTTAAGGTCCATCAGAAATGATCATTAAATGGTGACCTATCCATCAAATCAACTTTCCATGACTGACTAAAAAGAAATCTTCATTCTACCACAGTTACCACATTAACTCCCTCTTTTATTGATCATCTCACGATCACTTGACCACAATTCATGAACACAAGACACAACCAAAGCATCATTCCAAACCACTATTATAAAAACAATCAAGGTAACAACGATTATTGTCTATTCATCCTTACACAAACTTTTGGTGCCTATCTTTTGCATGGTTTTCCTGTTCTACCCTTTCTATGAAGTGCTGTCCCAGAGGTATAGCCGAACTAGTAGAAGGCAACTCACTTGAAGACATAACAGGTTGTCCTGAGCTTTACATTGTGGTCACCTACAATTAGATGGCCTACCTTTCAATTACTACCTTGCTAAAGCTCTTCATGTCTTGTCACTCACCTTGTGCAGACCTGCATCTAAACTACCCTCTCCACTCAGTGGAATATTTGTATGCGAGGAAAAGGCTGTTAAATTCAGATTGATTAACCACATTCCTCCTTTGCTGTCTTGTTACAGAACAGCCATCAACTAGCTAGATGTTTCTGGATATCTGAAAGAAGAAATGCATTAGCATTGAGTCATACTGATGGATGAGGCAAAAAAGAGGTGGAGGCTTATATCATCAGCAACTACTAAATCAGAAGATGTTTTAGAATGAAAAAGAAGTGGGACAGAAAAGGCTGATTCAGTATGAGAATACGCTGTAGTGTAGCGGTTAGTGTAACGCTATTATAGCGCCAGCGACCAAGGTTCAATTCTGCTGCTGTCTGTAAGGAGTTTGTACATTCTTCCTGCGTGTCTGCGTGGGTTTCCTCCGGGTGCTCCGGTTTCCTCCCATATTCCAAAGATGTACAGGTTAAGAGCTGTGGGTATGGTATGTTGACGCCGGAAGAGTGGTGACACTTGCAGGCTGCCCCCAGCACATTCTCAGTAATGCAAAAAGACGCATTTCACTGTGTGTTTTGATGTACATGTGACTAATAAATACATATCTTGTCTTATCTTATCTTAGGATGCCTTTGTCTTGAATTTTGTCTGTTTTGTTGTTGCTTCATTATTGATAAACCCTCAAGATTAAATAACAAAATACAACATGCCAGCTGAATGTTAAAGGGGCCTCAGGAATTCATATTGTTTGGATTACTGGGACTAGCAATAGCAGGCTTCCTCAAGCACAACCCCATGCAGTATGGATTGCCAGGAGAAATGCTAACTTTCCTGGAATGGGTCTGCACAACATAAAAATAGCTTCCACAATCATATTTCTTAGCTTTTCAAATATCTCTGACTGCATCTCATCCCATGGGAACTCCAAATGAAATTACACCCTTCACAATTTGGATCCACCCACAGTCACAGGTATGTTCATGCTAAACAGTGCTTCTCAAGGCTTTGTTCTTACCATATCTTGAGATTCACACTGGATGCCATCCATCAGTATATGTCTGCTCCTTACTCTCTTGGCAACAACACTGGTTGATTCTATTTTAAAGCTATCATGGTTCCAGTTTATTCTTTGTTACAGTTGATGTAACAACAGACGACTTTTCTCCTCCCTTTCAAACGTCAAAAACCGCAAACTTTGACAGCTCTTGAATTCCAATACCCCTCTTGAGCTTTCTCCCCTTCAGTTTCCTCCAACCCCTTATCTCACCCCAGTTCCAAACCCTTGCTGTGTTTTCAGTGTCTCTTGTGACTCTCCCCTCTCTGATCCCACACAATCAGTCCTCAATGAGACCTCAGATTTATTCCCTTACATCCTCATCATAATGAATTCTGAGCCCAAGATGAAGTTGAAGTCTGCCACCCTTGTTTCCGTGCCTATTTTTACAGCAGGATTCTTTACCCCAAACTGTGGACCCTTTCTTCCATCTCCCTATCCATTCAGATCATGCCTTCTGGCCTCTTACACTCTCTACATCCTTGAAATGCTATCTGCTAATAAGACGTCGATCACATTGATCTTTCCACTCCTCCAACTCACTCGAACCTAACCCCTTCTGAACTTGCAGCACTCCAGTCACTAACGACCAACCCTGAAATTGTCATCAAACTCACCAATAAAATTGATGCTGTTGTAATCTGGCAAACTGACTTCTATCTCACAGACGTCAAACATCAACTCTCAGGTTCCTCCTCATACCTCCCTCTGGACCATGACCCCACCACTGAACATCAGACCGTTGTCTCCCAGACAGTTATGGATCTCATTTCCTCTGGAGATCTTTCCTCCACAGGTTCCAGCTTTATAGTCTCCCAGCTCTGCACAGTCCATTTCTATCTCCTGCCCATGATCTGCAAACAGGACTGTCAGAACAGTCCCATTACTCCAATCTAGTGTTTCTAGTCTCTTCTACGTTGAACCCAAACGCAGATTGGGTGATTGGTCTGGAGAGCATCAGTCTATAGGAATGCCCCTATGCTTCTTGTTTCCTTCCACTTCAATTCTCCATCCCACTCGCACTCTGACCTTTCTATCTGTGGCCTCCTGCACTGTTATGATAAGGCCCAAAGTAAGCTTGAGGAACAGCACCTCATCTCCCATCTGGCCAGGAAACAACATTCTAGATTCATTCTCAAACTCTACAACTTCAGGTAACTCTCTTTCTCGGATTGTATCATAATTGGCCAATTCTACTGCAGGTCACCCTGGCTATGTTTTCCTCTCTCCCTTTGTCCTATCTCTCTCTCCTCCCACACTTCCTGCAATCAATTCTGACGAAAGTCATCGACCTGTTTCTCTTTCCACTGGTGCTACCTGAGCTGCTGAGTTTTTCCAGCATCTTCTGGTTTTATTTTAGATTTTCAGCAACTGCAGTTGTTTGATTTTGGTGAAGGCTGATTCATCACCACTCACTGCTTTGCCTCACTTTATATTTTTGTGGCAGGAACTAATAGAGAAGGTCCTGTGGCAGAAAAAACAAATATGGTATAAAATACCAAGTAGTTTCTTATCAAGATCTCCTAGTGCTCCTTCATCTGGATTAGATCTGACACATCATCAATGCTCCTTTCTTAACTGTTTCCAGACTGAGCAAGGCCTTTATGCTGTTAATCAGCACTGCAGTGTCTTCACAAAGAGTAAGGGTTTGTTTGCAGGGTATAACAGTTAAACTATCTACTTGTTAGGATTTCAGGCTCTTACTGCAGACTGAGTCTCAATATTATTACATTGCTACAAAGCAGGCATTCTACATAACTGTCCTATCGAATCAGTATCACAATGTATAGATACACTACTTTTGTTTAATCCCCTTTTACATGTTCAACAGTGAAATATAAGTAACTTGCAAAAATTAATAAATGACTATTACTTTTGCCTTTGGAGGATCCTTGGGATTGAGGATGAATTGCTTCTACTTCACTTGTGCAGTTACAGAGATGAATGGTCAGGCCAATATGGGACTCGCAGACTCTGCCACAGGTGAGACAGGAGGAATTTTACCGGGACACCAGGCTTTTGTGTACTCCTCAGTGTAATGTCCTCGGTGCCAACCTGAATGCTCCTCCTCAACTTTGAACAGCCTGGGGTCAGGGATTGCCAAGAGATGGTCGGGATGTTACACTTCTTCAAATATGCATTGAGGACATTCATTAATCTTTTCCTCTCTCTACCCCTGCTAACCTCGATCCATGACAGAGATTAGAATAGACCATCTGTTTTGAGAATCTGGTATCAAGCTGCAAATGACATTGCCTGCCCAAATGAGCTAACTGAGGGCCTCAGTGATGGCGGAACTCAACAGGTCAGGCAGCGTATATGGAGGGCAATAAACAGTTAACGTATCGGGTTGAGACCCTTCATCAGGACTGGTCTCAACCGGAAACGTCGACTGTTTATTTCCCTCCATAGATGCTGCCTGACCTGCTGAGTTCCTCCAGCATTTTGTGTGTGTTGCTCCAGATTCCAGCATCTACAGAATCTCTTGTTCCACAGTGCTGGCGATGTTGTTCTGGGAGAGGATGCCCATGTCTGTTACTTAATCTGCCAATGGATTTGGAGAATTTTGTGGAGACAATGATGGTTGTATCTCTCCAACAAGATCAAGCACATAGAATTGGGGTAATACACGTGTGGATTGAGAACTGCTTCACAAATAGAGTAGAAATAAGTGGATCCTTCTCAGGTGGACAGGAGTATTACCCCACTAATGGGGTATTACAGGAATCTATGCTTTGGTCTCAACTATTTAAAATTTTTATCAACATTTTGGCTGAGGGAATCGCAAGCAACAATTCCAAGTTTGTTAATGATACAAATCTAAGATGATAAGTGAGTAACAATGAGGACACAAAGGGCATCAAGGGAGCAATTTATGTCATTGACAACAACATGGCAGATGAAGTACAATGTGGAAAAATGAGGTCATCCATTTTGATGGAAAAACCAGTAATTCTGAGTTTTTTGTGTTGAGAGACTGAGAAATGGTGGCATTTAAAGGGACCTGGGTGCCCTTGTTCAGACAAACCCCTCCACCCTGCCACGTTACGGGGAGGGGGGTGGGGGGGTTGCATTCCAAGAAAACATCCGAATTGTGACTTTCCATAATGTGAAGCCAAGAAATCTGCACATGCGTCAAGAAACACAAGTTGAAAAAAAATTGTGTTTACTCATTTACTTTTTTCACATAAATTCCATGGGTAGTGATTCATGAATCTGTGAGGGTGAATTTCCATTACCCAAACAGCCGTAACACTGGAGGTGCAATTCACTGAAATTTATTATGTAGAACTAGAATGCAAGAGTAAAGGTGTGGCGACTCACCGTCTAGTCGGGCGAACCGGCTCGGCAGTCGGGTCGCGCGGCGTCGGAGCGACGAGGCCCAAGATGGCGGCGGGCCTCGTCTTTCTGAGCGACGGGGAGAACCCGCGCGCGGGAAAGTCCTGATGACGTAGGACTTACGTCATTACCAGTTGTTTTGGGCGGGAACATTCTCCCTTAAAGGGCCCGCGCAAGGCGGGAAAATAAACCAGTTCTGTTTGGCAATCCTCCGAGTAGAGTGTTGTTTTATTCCGCAGTAGCAACCGCTACATTGGTGACCCCGATGGTCCAAACGGCTTTTGGACCCACGAAATGAACGACAGCGCAGCAGCCAACGCAGTGGCCCTCAAGCTGCCCACCTTTTGGACACTTCGGCCCAGCGTCTGGTTTGACCAGGCCGAAGCACAATTCCACCTTCGGCAGATCACCTCCGACTCCACGAAGTACTACCATGTGGTTAGCTCTCTGGACCAGGAGACAGCTGCCCAGGTTGGAGACTTCATCCAGTCGCCTCCGGAGGAAGATAAGTACCCGGCTTTCAAAGACCTTTTGATCCGGACCTTCGGCCTCTCCCGTCGTGAGCGCGCCGCCCGCCTGCTTCATCTGGATGGCCTGGGGGACAGATCCCCATCCGCCCTAATGAATGAGATGTTGGCATTGGCCGAGGGTCACAAGCCATGCCTGATGTTCGAACAGGCCTTCCTCGAACAGCTCCCCGATGACATCCACTTGTTGTTAGCCGACGCCAACTTCAGCAACCCCCGTGAGGTGGCCGCCCGGGCAGATGTTCTGTGGAGGGCCAAGCACGAGAGCGGTTCGTCCGTCAGTCAAATCACCAGGCCGCGAGCCCAACGCCCGCCTCACCCGGCCCCAGCAACTGAGCAACCACGCCCCAGGAATGCAGACGACAACACGGGTGACCAGCTGTGCTTCTACCATCAGAGGTGGGGTGCGGAGGCCTGTCGATGCCGCCCACCCTGCAAGTTTCAGAGAAACGCCAGGGCCAGCCGCCGCTGATGGCTACGGCGGCTGGCCGCCGACAGAGCCTCCTATTCGTTCAGGACACGAAATCTGGACGGCGTTTCCTCGTTGATACTGGAGCGGAGGTCAGTATTTTGCCCCCGACAGGCCGCGATACTCGTGACAGGCCACCAGGTCCTCTACTCAATGCTGCCAACGGTACAACGATACGGTCTTTCGGCACCCGTACGCTTCAATTACACTTTGGCGGCAGCCGTTTTACCTGGACCTTTACCCTTGCCACCGTCGCCCGACCACTCCTAGGAGCCGATTTCCTTCGGGCCCACAACCTGTTAGTCGACCTGTGAAGGAAGCGGTTAGTCCACTCTAGCACTCTCCGGACCTATCCCCTGGGAGAAATCAGCCCACCAGCCCCGCGCCTGGACTCCATTTCCCTTTCTGGCGACGATTTCACCAAGCTCTTAGCTGAATTCCCATCGATTTTGGCACCTTCGTTTACAAACTCTAGGCCCACACACAGGGTACGACACCACATCATTACCACAGGGCCACCCCTTCATGCCCGAGCACGACGATTACCTCCAGACAAGCTCCGCCTGGCAAAGGAAGAGTTCCGTCACATGGAGGAGCTGGGGATTGTTCGCAGGTCAGACAGCCCCTGGGCCTCCCCCCTGCACATGGTCCGCAAAGCCATCAGAGGGTGGAGGCCCTGCGGCGACTACCGCAGGCTGAATGACGCCACCACCCCGGACCGCTATGCCATCCCTCACATCCAGGACTTCGCAGCGAACTTACACGGGGCCCGCATCTTTTCCAAAGTGGACCTTGTTAGGGGATACCACCAAATCCCGGTCCATCCGGATGATGTCCCCAAAACTGCGATTATCACCCCATTCGGCCTGTTCGAATTCCTTCGGATGCCGTTCGGCCTTAAGAACGCCACGCAGACCTTCCAGCAGCTGATGGACGCGGTAGGCCGAGACCTAGACTTCGTGTTCATTTACTTGAACGACATACTGATCGCTAGCCGTAACCACCAGGAACACCTTTCCCACCTCCACCAGCTGTATTCCCGCCTCCACGATTTCGGCCTCACGATCAACTCGTCCAAGTGCCAATTCGGACTTGACTCTATCGATTTCCTCGGCCACAAAATCACCAGCGACGGGGCAACACCCCTACCCGCCAAGGTGGATGCTATCCGCCATTTTGCCCGCCCCGACACAGACAAAGGCCTACAGGAATTCCTTGGGATGGTCAACTTTTACCATCGTTTCATCCCTGCAGCAGCCCGTATCATGCGCCCTCTGTTCTCGCTGCTGGCTGGTAAGGGCAAGGACATCACCTGGACTGACGAGGCTGCGGCTGCTTTCGTTAAGGCCAAAGACGCCCTGGCAGACGCCACGATGCTGGTACACCCCAGGACTGACGTCCCGACTGCCCTCACGGTAGACGCGTCCAACACCGCGGTGGGTGGGGTACTGGAACAGCTACTTGAAGGCCGCTGGCAACCCTTGGCATTTTTCAGCAAGCACCTTAGACCGCCCGAACTGAAGTACAGTGCTTTTGATCGGGAACTTCTAGCGCTGTATCTGGCGGTCCGGCATTTCCGATACTTTCTAGAAGGCAGGCCTTTCACCGCTTTCACCGATCATAAGCCTCTGTCCTTTGCCTTCTCCAAAGTCTCCGATCCCTGGTCAGCTCGTCAGCAGAGACATTTATCCTACATTTCCGAGTTCACAACTGACATCCAACATGTCTCCGGAAAGGATAATGTCGTTGCTGATGCACTTTCCAGACCAACCATCCACAACCTATCCTTGGGCATCGACTACACGGCCCTAGCTGACGCACAGCAAGCCGACGACGAACTGCCCAGCTACAGAACCGCAGTCTCGGGTCTGCAGCTCCGAGATTTTTTGGTTGGTCCAGGTCAGCGGACCCTACTTTGCGACGTTGCAACTGGTCAGCCCCGCCCTATAGTCCCTGCAGCCTGGCGGAGATGCGTTTTTGACTCGGTACATGGGTTGGTGCACCCGTCCATCAGATCTACTGTCCGACTGGTCGCCAGCAAGTTTGTCTGGCATGGCCTGCGCAAACAGGTCAGTGAGTGGGCCAGGACTTGTCCGCACTGCCAGACGTCAAAAATCCAGCGACACACCAAGGTCCCACCACAGCAGTTCGAGCCTACCCGTAGGAGGTTCGACCACATAGTCGTCGACCTCGTGGGCCCTCTGCCAGTTTCAAGAGGAGCCCGGTACCTCCTTACCATCGTGGACCGGTTCACGAGGTGGCCTGAGGCAACCCCTCTGACTGACATCACCACTGATTCCTGCGCCCGGGCGCTGCTCACAACTTGGGTCTCACGTTTCGGCGTTCCGGCCCACATCACTTCAGACAGAGGCACCCAATTCACTTCCAGTCTCTGGGCTGCATTAGCGAACCTGCTAGGGACGCAGCTGCACACAACCACGGCCTACCATCCTCAATCAAACGGGTTGGTGGAACGTTTTCACCGCCATCTGAAATCGGCCTTGATGGCCCGCCTGAAGGGTCCTAACTGGGTTGACGAGCTGCCTTGGGTCCTGCTCGGCATACGCACTGCCCCCAAAGAAGACCTCCGCACTTCGTCAGCTGAGCTTGTATACGGGGCGCCACTAGTTGTCCCCGGGGATTTCATACCTGCCCTTCGGGACCAAGGGGAACAACCCCCAGCAGTCCTACAAAGACTGCGCGAGAAGCTTGGCGACTTGGCCCCGATTCCCACCTCACGGCACGGTCAAGCCCCATCCTGCCAGCCCAAGGAACTACGGGACTGTAAGTTTGTTTTCATTCGCAGGGGCACACCTCAGGCGCCATTGCAACGACCATACGAGGGACCGTTCCGAGTCATACGGAATAACGGATCCACTTTTATTTTGGACATTGGAGGCAGGGAACAGGTTTTCACGGCGGACCGCCTCAAACCGGCCCATTTGGATCTGCAACAGCCTGTCGAGGTTGCCACGCCGCGACGCAGAGGCCGCCCCCCTAAGCAGCAGCTGGCATAGCCCACGGACCTTGGGGACTGTATCGCCGGTTCTGGGGGGGGTTGTGTGGCAACTCACCGTCTAGTCGGGCGAACCGGCTCGGCAGTCGGGTCGCGCGGCGTCAGAGCAACGAGGCCCAAGATGGCGGCGGGCCTCGTCTTTCCGAGCGACGGGGAGAACCCGCGCGTGGGAAAGTCCTGATGACGTAGGACTTACATCATTACCGGTTGTTTTGGGCGGGAACATTCTCCCTTAAAGGGCCCGCGCAAGGCGGGAAAATAAACCAGTTCTGTTTGGCAATCCTCCGAGTAGAGTCTTGTTTTATTCTGCGGTAGCAACCGCTACAAAGGTATCTTATTTCAATTGCATAGGGTTATGTTGCAGCCACTCTTAGAGTTTTGTGTTCCATTTTGGTCCCCTTTCCTAATGAAGGATATATTCGCTATAAAGGGAGTGCCTCAAAGACTCAGCAGACTTCTTCCTGGGATAGTAGGCCTGTCATTTAATAAGAAATTCAGTAGGCCAGGCTCTATTCTCCAGAGCTCAGGAGAATTGAAGGTGACCTCAGTGAAACATACAGAATTATTAAACGGCTTAACAGGTGGGGAAAGGATTCCCCTGACTGAGGAGTCTAGAACTGAGAGCCACAGTCTCAAAATAAGGGGCAGATCATTAAGGACGAAAATGAGGGGGAAATTCTTTACACGGAGAGTGGTAAATCTTTGGTATTCACTAATCTGGAGGGCTGTGGAGGGTCAGTCTTTGATTATATTCAAAACAGAGATTAATACATTTTTAATATTAAAGGAAACAAGGGATATGGCTTTGGATAGGAAAATTATGTTGAGAGACGAGATCAGCCATGATCTTGCAGAACAGCAGAACAGGATTAAGGGGCTGAATGGCCTACTCCTGCTCCTATTCCATATTTTCTTAAATTCCAGAGATTTGAGGTGTTGGCCGTAAGCAGTCCAAGCTTCGAAACAGCAACTATGTTTAGAGTCTGGTCACAATTTTTCAGTCTTTCTAATCTCCTTACAGGTTTTATTTTGAGTCAACTTTTGAATTGCTTTGTTCTAGATTTGAACTCAAAGATTTTGTCTCATAGTCAGACATCCTCGAATTTGGTACTACAACTCTGAAGCCTGTACTGGATCCAGCTTAAGAGACAATTTCATGATCGACTGGTTCACCATCCAGATTTGGTTCATCTCTAGATCATTGTGGATTTTGTCACCAATTTCAACTATATATGTTTTGAACATAGAACACAGAATAGTACAGCACAGGAACAGGCTCTTCAACCCACCATATCTGCACCGACCATGATGCCAATTTAAGCTGCACATCTGCTGAACATGGTCTAAATCCCTCCATTCTCTGTCTGTTCATATGCCTTTCTCAATACCTCTTAAACTTCGCTAAAGTGCTACCATCATCTCCACTGGCAAGAGGTTCCAGGCACCTACCACTCTCTGTGTGAAAAACTTGCCACGTAAATATCATTTAAACTTTCTCCCTCTCACCTTAAAGTGATGCCCTCTAGTATTTGACATTTCATCCCGGGAAAAAGACACTGACTACCTACCCTGTCTCTCTCTGATAATTTATATACTTCGATCAGTTCACCCCTCAGCCTCTGATGCTCCAGAGAAAACAGTCCAAGTTTGTCCAACATCTCTTTATAGTTAATACTGTCTAAGCCATGCAAATCCTGGTAAACCTCTTCTGAATTCTCTCCAAAGCCCCCACATCCTTCCTGTAATGTGGCAACTGGAACTGTTCACAATACTCCAAATGTAACCTGACCAAAGTTTCATAAAGCTGCAATGTGACTTCCCAACTTTTATACTCAACACCCCAACAGAGGAAGGCAAGTATACCATTTGCCTTTTTACCACCCTATCAGCTTGTGTTGTCACTTTCAGGGAGTCATGGACCTGCACCCCAAGATCCCTCTGTGCATCAATGCTCCTATAGGTACTGCATTTACTATATTCTTTCCTCTTATAATTGACCTCACAAAATGCAACACCTCACATTTGCCTGGATTAAACCCCATCTACTATTTCTCTGCCATATTTCCACAGGCACGGTAGCATAGTGATTAGCATAATGCTTTACAGTGCCAGCGACCCAGGTTCAAATCCGGCCACTGTCTGTAAGGAGTTTGTACGTTCTCCCCGTGTCTGTGTGGGTTTCCTCCGGGTGCTCTGGTTTCCTCCCACATTCCAAAGACCTACAGGTTAGGAAGTTGTGGGCATGCTATGTTGGCGCCGGAAGCGTGGCGACACTTGCGGGCTGCCCCCCCAAAATCACTACACAAAAGATGTATTTCACTGTGTGTTTCGATGTACATGTGACTAATAAAGATCTTATCTTATCCTGGTCTATATTCTGCTGAATATTTTGACAACCATCCTCACTATCCACAATGTTGCCAATTTTTGTGTCACCTGCAAACTTACTAATCAGCCCACCTTTATTTTCATCCAAATCACCAGACAAAGGAGGTCCCGGCACTGATCCTTGCAGAACTCTACTGGTCACAGACCTCCAGTCAGAAAACACCCCTCCACCATTACCCTCTGTCTTCTGTGGCCAAGCCAATTTTGAGTCCATTCTACCAAGTCTATATGGATCCCATGTGCCTACATCTTCTGGATGAGCCTACCATGAGGGATCTTGTTGAAAACTTTACTGAAGTCCACATATACAACATTCACTGCCCTTTCTTCCACAATCCTTTATTACAGTTCTAATTGGGTGACCTTGACTTGCTCCTTGAGCTGAAAGCACAATGTACAGATTATGCTTGAAGCTGCATTCTTTCTGGTTAATGCTATAATAACATTTTTCATTCAAATGCTTCTGCTCAATTCTCGAAACCAAATTTGTTTGAACAAGGCTCAAGCATGTTTTAAGTACTCTTTACATCAAAAATTCTCCAGGTAATGTGCAAAGTTATTCTCACATTTTTGTGCTGAATTTTGAATATCGCTACAACACCTACTTCTTGAGAGCCCTGACTGACCTCTTGGCTGCTCCATTTGAAGGAGTATGTTTGATAACATTACACTTGATAACATTTGTGAACAGAGTAGATTAAAGTTGGGGTCCATGTCAGCAATGAACCCTTTGGGTAAGCCATGATGTGCACATCTATAGGAAGTTCAATCACAGTACATAACCCCACGTATTTCACTTCAATCCAAATTAATTGACAGTTATCCAGTTGAAGGAAATTTTCATTCTTTTTTATATAATAGTCTGTATGTACGCTCTGGAAAGTCTTGCAATGCATGAGTGCAATGGAATTTTTGGTTGTTTGTTTTGGCAAACAGTGCATTTGTCTAGCAAGGATTCAAGGCAACTGTTAAAGCAAAGCTTCCAGCAGTTACTTTCTCACTGACTATTCAGCTCAAAAAAGTCTTTCTTCTCAGAGTGGTAGGTATTATGTCCATTATCTCATTGTTCAGAAGTCCCAGTGGTTCAATATCTGGCTCAAGGGGGTCCCGTTCCCACTCAAACATACAAAAGCCTGGTGCCCACACTCCCTTTAAACTCATCAAGGCCCCGATCCCGTACTCCCTTTAAATACAATGGGCCCCAGTTCCTACACTCTCTTGAAACCCCAATTTCATGTTCCCTTTAAACACACCGGGACCCCATTCCCATGATTCCTTTAAACACACTAGGGCCCACTTCTCACACTCCCTTTAAACACACCAGGGCCCAAACCCATACTCCCTTTAAAACAATCACTTTAAAAACTCCAAGTCTCCATTCCCATACGCCCTTTTCAACACACCAGGGATCCAACCCATGCTCCCTTTAACCTCACTTGGTTCACTGGGAAATTTAATGTACTACAGTGCAACATCTTAAGAAAAGGCGAATTAAAAGTGTGTTTGGTGCATTATAGGAGACATATCCAATAATCCCGAAAGTCTGCCTGTCCAGCATCTCCAAAGTCCCAAGGATGGCAGATTATCAGATTTTTACTGTACAAGTCTCCTGATGCACTTCCACTTACATGAAAATTCATTGTGACGTTTGTGAAATGGTCAAATTCTGTCTATTCTTTCAATGTCTCTTCATTGACCCTTTTCGATACTGAGTCTTCCTGGGTCTTGTCTGTGATATCAGACTGGAAAGTCCTCATTGATCATATTTAACCTGCAATCCCATTTTCACTTCCAACATTGGCATTCATGTGGAGTAACTTCAACAGAGCATCCACAAAGGCGTTCTGCTTGGAACTCCTTTTCTCAATTGTCTTGTCATACTCGAGTAGGATGATTTCCCACCTTTGTATCTGTCAAATCTGGTTATTTTCAAATCCGCAGGTTCTTTCAGGAGTCCAAGAATGAGTTGAGAACAACTTGGTGCTTCACAAAGTTTTATTGGAGAAGTCTAAAACAAAGAAACAGTCACAGAGCACATGGCACTAGCTTTACTACTAGGAGATGAGCCGAGACAAAAGGAACTAAAGATGAGCTTAGGGCCGGCAGGGGGGTGGGATGTGGGGGAAGAAAGCAAGAGAGTGATTAACAAAAAAACGACACCTTTTATACCTGAGATAAGAGGTACTCCTTAGCTAACGATAGTCCAATCAGGAAACCTATTAGATTCCTGTGGCCAAACCAACCAATGAGAAAACCTAATGGACGAACCAATAAGCTAGGAAGCGGCCATTCCTTGTGCAGCCACTTGAGGTGTATTAAACACTATACGTGTTAAAAAAAACTACTTAAAACAGTCGAATCCAACACCTCCTTAATGCTGTCCACTGATCTGCAACCCAGTATTGCAAGGAGTGACTTAGGATCTGCTACCAGGTAAAGGATCTGCCAAGTAAAAACTGAAAGAATTTCTAGATTCCAAATACTATTCCAAGTGTTTGATTCTCACAATTATGCTCGGTCCTCTTCAATGTCAGTATCGGAAGCAATGGGTTTCCCTTGCCCATCATTGATCACATTGATGATGTTTTTAAAAGCTTTATCTATTTTCCCCAAATGCCTTGCCTTTTAACCTCCAGGTTAAAAGGGCAAATTGCAATGTGCCTGACTGATTGATAGATTAATGTACAGGAGCAATTAATGTTGATTATAAATGCCTTTGCAAGAATTCTATATATGTTTAGGCAGTGATTGAAGACCACAAAAATAATAAATATGTGGGCATCTCACAAAGGACTTCACGTGCATAAATGACTCCCAGAAAAAGAATAAAAAATATGAGATTAATGTAGGATTGGTGTAAATGGACGTTTGATTGTTAGCATGGACTCAAGTGGGCTGAAGGGCCTGTTTCTGTGTATCTCTCTATGACTCAGTGACTCTAATAGGTTTACAATGGAAACTTCAGATGAAAATTGACTTTGCATTGCATCTTTTCCAAGATAGTTTGCACATATCATAGTGCTCCAAAACATATGAATTCAGATTTCCTGACCAGGATTACTTTGACTTGTTGGATTTTGAAGCACTAAAGTAATATCAATTACTTTTTAAATCTTGCCATATCAGAGGTAGCAGAATAAAATCAGAAGCTGCTGAAACTACCTCAAAGGCACAACAGCACCTGAAAAGGGAAAAGACAATTCAGGTCAAGATCGTTTGAAAGATTTGACTAGTAGAATGAAGGAAAGCCAGAAAAATTAGTAAACAAATATGCTAAAAATTAACACATTTTAATGCAAAAATCACCTTGATTTACAAGGTAAAGAATCTTTAAAAATTACTGGAATGAGGAGAAAAGTGCCAGATAACGTATTGTTGTCAACTCAGCTGAGTAGTAAAAAGGATTTGGAAAGAGAAAAGTTAAATAAAATCCCACTGCTCCAAAACAGAAAGAACAAACTAGAATGTGAATGGAGAGGTTGACAGTAATTAGGAAAAAAAACAAAGGTCTGGGATCATTAAGATTAAAGTTCAGACCAGACAGCGGAAACAAGGTACAGCTTTTATTTCTAAGGTACACATTTAGACAAATTGAGGGAGGATCATCATTTTCTGTTGAACAAAATGTGATAAATAACTTTGGGTGAAAGTCAAGTTCTAATATTAATGAAATACAACTGTCAAACCTTTAATTCTTGGTAAAGGCACTTTGGGAATTTATTGTTCCTGCCAAAACTATCCTAGTTTAAATGTCTATTACAAGCTGCAGCAAACATTTTGTAATAAATGAAGCAGACACTTACCATTTGGTCAGGAGCCAGTTACCTTTATTCCAGCTGTTCTCAGTCAAACAGGATCACCAAAACAAGGTAGGGTTTTCAGTTCTTATGCTGAGATATAAAGTGAATTTCAGACTGGAGGATCAAAATAAGTATTTGCCCCATCATGTGAAAGTTCAAGAAACAACTTGCCAGTGGTGGAGGGGGTGAACATTTAGAATGGTGGATGATGCGGCAGTCAAGCATTAAAGAGACTCCAAAACAGCCAAGATGTGATTAAGCTGAAATGGGGTTTACCATGCATTTAATACACTGTGTATTCTTGGGAAATTGAATGATATTGCTTCAATAGCACACATTTATTACAAGCATTCAAGGACATGTTTCTGCCCCAAAGGTATGTTATTTTTCACTGGCTTTTTAGCAAATCTTTTCATTTTACATTTAAGTTAATTTACATTTACATGAATCCCATTTGTCACATTTTATTTGGCCAGAAGCTAACCAATTTGAAGAAGCAATCTGTGTGCTTCCTCTCCTGTTTTTTATTGTTACAATACCCATCGTAGGTCATCCTTCCTCCACCAAGGTAATCCTCACCTCCTTGATTGCTTTTCCTTAGTTTATAGATTTATCGATGAGTATGTACTGTATTTGTTCAGTTTTAAAATTATGACATTGCCTCTGATTTCTGACACGTTTTTCACCTTATATATCCTTAGTAAAATCCAAAAAATAAACGCACCATTCTGCCGTTGATAGAAATCTGAAATAAAACATGGAATGTTGGAAAAAACCAACTGATTTGGCAGCATCTGTGGCAGAAGAAGCTGTTGCCAATTTAATTTAGATGAAGAACCAGTTTTGAGGAAGAGGAGCAACAGCAATATGAGAAGCTGCAGCAGCCAGCAGCGGCAGCAACAGAACCTTTAGGAAAACCTCAGGTGAGGAGAAGCCACATCCTTCACGTAGGAGGAGCATGCCAGGCATCACTTCCTTGGATCCATTTCAAGACAAATTGGGCTGGCTATTTGCCTTGACTCTCGGAGTAGCTGATTTAGATACATCAATTTGGAGACCATGTATTTGCATAGGTATCAGTAGCACTAATGAGAATTAACAGATGAAACAGACACTTTCTCCTGCATTAGGTGTGTGTGACAGTTAATGGTTGGCTTGTTCATGTGTTGGGATGTGGAAAAGAAGGGAGGGAAGTTGGAGAACACAAATCTGAGACATGGGAAATGTGAAGTGAGGAGAAAGTCCTGGGGTAAGTTCGTCTAAGTTCTAGGACGTGGGAAGAAAATGCTACTGTGTAGAGAAAAGGGTAGTTATAACTGTACTAACTGTATTCCCAATGGCATCAGGAGGTTTTGCAAAACTGTCTCTTTGAGATTTTGATTCAAGGATATGACAGAGAGGAAATTGTTCAGAATAGTGTATATTAAGGTGAAAGATGTCTTGTTGGGTGTTACTGAGCAAGGCATAGAGATGAAAGGCTATACTCACCAGATATGCTGCTTTATGAAGTTATTTATCTTCCTTGAGAAACAAAGGACTGCAGATGCTGGAATCCAGATGAAAAACATGATGATGCTGGTGGAAATCAGCAGGCCAGGCAGCATCCATGGAGAAAAGCAGGAGGTCAACGTTTCGGGTCAGGACACCTATTATTGCTCTGCTTTTCCCTCCTATATATTGGGCTTCCTCTTTTCCTATCTTAAGTCCTGAAGAAGGGTCCTGACCTGAAACATTGTCCACTGCTTTTCTCCATGGATGCTGCCTGGCCTGCTGATTTCCTCCAGCATCATCTTGTTTTTCATTATTTAACTTCCTCCTTCACTGACCTTGAGGATATTCTGTGTGTGGGAACAGAACTCATCAAGAAACTTGAGTTCAGCCCTGAGGCACATTGATCTAATGATCTTAATTCAGAAGTGTAATGGTAAAATCTAGTATCAGGGAATGCAATCTACAATAAAGGTACAATCTTACTAATAGGCCAGATATTAGGTACTTCAACAGGGTGGGCTGCCTTTTTTTCCTGAGCTATTGGTTGGCAGCTCATATCAAAATGATACCTGGAAGTTAAAATCATGCAGGCAACATCTGGGGGTTTATTGTTTTGCTAATGGAACCTCCCATTCTGAGTTTAGTTTTTTCAAATAAAATTGCATGAATTAGAAACTCTAAACAATATTATCAGAATAGAAAAATCTCCCTTCAGGATAATTAAGTTCAGTAAAATACTCTTTACTATAGTAAAGGAATGCAAAAGCACCCAATGGACAATCACTCCCTTATGGCAATTAAATCTGCCAACTCTTGGACTCAGTGGACATTTAAGCTGTGAAGTCAGAGGTTCACATTAGCCTGGTATAAACAGCTTTATTTGAATCCCTCACTAGATTTAGCTTAGGAAAACTGTCAGCACATGTGTCAGACAAGTATTTTATTACCTTCTGGTGTATGAGCTGATTTGGGAGCAATGTTAATAAAAACCATCAGAATTCCTGACCCAAAGTGAAGGCTGGAAATATAAACAGGGGGCAGGTAGAGATGTTAATACAGCACAGCAAATAACATGGTTTCTTTAAAACACTCAGACTGCCTGTTCTTGAAACCACCCATTAACATTTGCTTTTCATCTTTTTAAAGTATGCTTGTGCTTTTTATTAATTTTATTTTTCCTGAGCAATGGGATATATTAATAAAGAACCAAAGACCCATAAACCATTACAACACAGTTTGTGCTAGCTGTTTGCTGGAGTAATCCAAAATTAATTGCATTGCCCCATTTCCTCCCCATAGCCCAATATGTTCTTCTGTTTCAAAATGTTAATTCATCCTTAGGTTAAAAAGATTCAAGCATTTCTATTTTAACAAAATATGTTATCAAAAGAATCTGAATCTGGATTACTTGGCTGTTACAGATTATGTAACACGAGTAAAGAGGTCTAACTGCAAATATATAGGGACCCTGTTGATAGTATTGGAGTATTGTGCACAGTTTTTGTTCACTTATCTATAAAAGGATATGCTTGGAACAGAGGGAATGCAAGGAAAATCTGCCAGACTGGTTCCTAGGATAGTGGGTTTGCCCTGTGAATAGAGATTGAAGAGGCTGGGCCTGTATTCTCTGGAGTTCAGGAAAATGAGAGGTGATCTCATTGAAACTCAGAAACTTGTTATATGAGTCGATAGGATGGACACAAGGAAAACGATTTCCCTGGACAAGGAGTCTGAAACCAGTGGTCTCCACCTCAGAATAAGGAGTGGTCCATTTAGGACAGAGATAAGAACAGAGGGCAGAGAACATTAGGACAGAGTCTTCACTCAGTGGGAATCACTTTGGAATTCTCCACCCTGGTGGCATTGGAGGCTCAATCAAAACAAATATTGATAGATTTCTGGATTTTAATGTAATCAAGAGAAGATGGGGATAGTGCTGGAAAATAAAGGTAGAAGTTCTGCTATAACCTTGATAATGGCAGAGCAGATTCAAAGGACCTACTCCAAGAGTCATAGAGGCATACAGCACGGAAACAGGCCCTTCCGCCCAACTGGTCCATGCTGACCTAGATCCCTATCCAAGCTAGTCCTGTTTGCCCCCATTTGGCCAATATCCTTCGGAACCTTTCCTATCCATGTACCTGTCCAACTGTCTTTTAAAAGTTGTTATTGTACCTGCCTCAACCACTTCCTCTGGCAGCTCATTCCATATACTATCACCTTAAACCTATGACCACTAGCTCTTGATTCCCCAACCCCGGGAAAAACACTGAGTGTGTTCACCCTATCTTTGCCCTTCATGAATTTATGCACCTCTGTAAGATCACCCCTCAGTCTCCTACGCTCTAAAGTCTTAGCCTGTCCAATATCTCCCGATAACTCAGTCCCTCGAGTCCTGGCAATATCCTTTTCACTCTTTTCTGCACTCTTTCTGTCTTTCCTATAGCACAGTGATGAAAATTGAACACAATACTCCAAGTGTGGCCTCACCAGCATGTTGTACAACCTTCCAACTTGCATACTCAATGCCCTGACCGATGAAGGCCAGCATGCCAAAAGCCTTCTTCACCACCCCGTCTACCTGTGACTCCACTTTCAGGGGACCATGTATCTGAACTCCAAGGTCGCTCTGTTTTACAGTACTCCCCAGGGCCCTACCGTTTACTGTGAATGCAACACTTCACATTCATCTGAATTAAACTCCATTTGCCATTCCTCGGTCCACTTACCCAGCTGATCAAGATCCCACTGTAATTTTTGATAACCTTCTTCACTGTCTACGATGCCACCTATTTTCACTCCTGCTATTAATTCTTATGTTTTTATATTCTTATGTCTCCACTGTTTATTTACTTCACGACTCTTGATTTAAATTGGGACCTACTATTCA
Organism: Pristis pectinata; assembly: GCF_009764475.1. Taxonomy (NCBI): domain Eukaryota; kingdom Metazoa; phylum Chordata; class Chondrichthyes; order Rhinopristiformes; family Pristidae; genus Pristis; species Pristis pectinata. Next base: position 25,789,558 of record NC_067408.1, on the reverse strand, counting down.
GAGTCATATGTGCTTCAGCAAAAGGCCAAAACTACTTTACCTGATCCCTTAATTTCAGCTCTGGGATGCTGAAATCCACGTGATGCAACAACGAGTGCGGGGAAATAGGGTTTCAAATTGCTGGAGGCCATTTCCAGGAATTGGAGAGAACAAATGTGGTCCCGCTGAGCTATTGGGAAAAGGAGAAGCTGGACCAAAGAGGTGCAAAAGTCAAAGACAACGAAAACAGGCCCTATAGCCCACCAAGTCTGTGCCAACCATCACCCCACCATTTACATTAATCCTACACTAATCCCATTTTACTCTCATCACATTCTTATCAACTCCCCTCAGAGTCTGTACCAATACCTGTACATCTACATGCCAAAGGCAATTTGCAGTGGCCAATTAACCTACCAACCCAAGTGGGAGGGAAGTGGAATACCTGGAGGAAACCAATACAGTCACAGGGAGCACAAGCACAGATGGCACCAGAGGTCAGGAACAAAACCTAGATCTCTGGAGCTGTGAGGCAGACCTCTACTAACTGCACCACTGTGAAGGTGCACTCCTGCATCAGAGTAGATTCTCCCCGCAGTTCTGTGGAAGGACATGGGGTAACTCTATGACCGTCTGATGATCTAACCTTAGATCCTCTTCCTCTTCCACATGCAGCAGCTTGGAGGATTCCAATTTTCATACTCAACACCATCAAGAAAGAGAACTGAGGACAAAGTGGAATAAGAAACAACGGCTCAATAATTTTAAGTATTGACAGGAGGGAAAATAAACAAATAACGAAACAAAAAGGCCTCACTTGGTTTTAAAATGTTTAGGTATTAAATCTTCTGTCCTTGAAATGATCTCCAGTTTTGGACACCATCCCAGGGTGCCTCCAGATAATAAATGAAGTGGTGGTATTACACTTACCTCGTTTAATGTTTAAAAAGAGCTCCTTTCCACTGTAAAGAGAAAATTCACCTCAGATTCAACCAAAAAATCAGTTCTGCCTGATTTTCACACATTTCAAAATCACAGTGATATTTTCTTCTTTTGTTATTTGCTACAAATGAATGGAGTATGAGCAGTACATTTACCCTGAAAATCAGGATGAGGATTCTAAAACTAACACAGGACAAATGTTATTGTATTTAAGCTGAAAGAGGCAAGTGTACTGCTCTTTTATATCAGCCAATATAAAATTCCATCAAGCAGATCTGGGCTGTCAGTGGACCAGCCAGGATCTTCAAACCCAGTCCTGCACTGATGCTTGCTCACTGTTCACAAAATAAACAGCTGAACTGTTGAAAATAACCCTAATTAAAACCTGGAAACACTCTGAATTGTTTTCATGAACATAGATTGGATCTATTACTGTTTTGTCAAACTATCATTCAGTGACACCCTGACAACAGCCTTTTCCTAAGGTGGGTTCTTTTTTTCATAAACTAAAGAAAGAAGCAATTTCCATTTGTATAACACCTTTTATGTGTGTTTTCTCCATGCCATTATGTCCCAAACTACATTACAGCCTTTGAAATATTTTGTGTGTTTTCTCCATGCCATTATGTCCCAAACTACATTACAGCCTTTGAAATATTTTTGACATGTGGTCAGTTATGTAATTAAAGGGCATTTGACAACCAATTTATGCATAGTAAACTCTCAGAAACAGCAAGGTAATAATAACTGTTCTAGTGATGCTGGTTGGAAACATCGACTTGTGCACTGAAGAGAAGTCCAGTGCTCCTTGAAATAATGTTGTAAATTTCTTTTTATATTTAACCAAGACAGAAGACTGGGCCCCATTTTAACATCTTATTTAAAAGGGAGCACCTCTCTCAATACTGGACTTTGATGGTAGAATACATAGTCTCTGGAGTGTGACTTGAAGACACAGCCTTCTGACTCTGAGGCAAGAGTGTTACCATGGCTGACAACATAAAATTACACTCTAAATGGGTACTATTTATGACAAAAACATCACTTTACTATTTAGGTTAGTAACAATGTTGAATCCAATGTCTAGCCATTCCACATCATAATTACACAGTAATTTGATAATGAAGTTGTGCATGCCACTTAAATGCCACCTGATAACTTTAGCACATGCTGAAAATGATCTTCTAGTAAAGAAACAGCATTGGTGGTAAAAGGTTAAGCTCTGTTCTGGGGTGCGAACAGACACACAGAGATGAGGATCTGATTATGCAAGTGTGTTAATACAACTTTTGTATTTTACACTCAAACAGGTTTTTTGCAGCTAATTTTAACAGAAACCCTTTTACTGCAAATGATTAGAAGAGCAAGAACCCAACAAATATAAAAAGCTGATAATGTGAGAAGGAACCATAATATTTTATATTTGCACACATATGTTGATGAAATTGTATCTCTTGCATGTAATGATGCACATAATCAAATTTAATTTCTTAAGGGATGATTATCATCTGTCAATCATTTTATTAATTTACTGATTCATTTGTTCAAAATTCAGACTGGTTAATATAAACTATCATCAGCAGTGTTATAAAACCCAACAATCCTGCATTCAGAATTCCACAGTACAACAGAAAACACAGTTTACTTTAAAAAACAAATTCATGAATGTGTCACTTGGAGTGAAGTTTAAAACAGTGGCATATCCCTATTATTAAATTATATTGATAAAAATTCTTTTACCATCAGAATACCTATCCTAATTTCCAGAATCCATTACCACTTCACAACACACACTAACCTAGAAGCCATTAGTTATATAGCAAAGTGCATGCTAAATATTTTTTTCAAAAAGTCATTAATGAAAAGAATGGAAGAGCTTGCTAGAAAACTCAAATATTTAAATAGATTCTCTTGTTTTGGGTAATGCTCATAATTTTTCCTCCTCTGACTGCTCTAAGAAAATGATCATGGGCTTTCTCCAAGTGTACTTCAGCCAAACCTATACGGGGTTAGAATACTAGAGTTTTCAGCCTGCATCAACAAAGGAACATTGATATTTACACAAGAAGCTGTGTAACATGGAAGAGAACATATAGGTGCTGACATTCAGTTAACCTTATTGTTCTTGGCCCCCTTGGTGGTGCAGGACCATGTGCATTTGACAAAGGAAGGTTTCAACAATGCAACTTGAAGCTTTACTCACTGAAGGCAATGTATGCCAATGGTTGCTGGGCTTAATATCAAGTTTATCCTGGATATAGTTTCTTAAACGTTTCTATTGATGTTCTTAAATGAATATTCCATCAAACTCCTGGCCTGAGGATTGTAACAGTGGACAGGATTTGAGGGAGCATATAGTAAGCCACAGTGCAACCTCTACCACTAATCTGTATGAATTCCAACTGCCCGATTCATTTTAACCCTTCATGAAATTTTATTTCCTGTTCAATATTTGGTTACAAATTTGAGCCATGTATCACCAATGTTCTGTGCCTCTGCAAGAAGTAATTTTCATTGCTGTGCACATTTTTAGCATGACTTGCAGTACTCTGCACATTGGATACCACAATAGGACATGCAACATGTAACATACAAGTTAATCAGAATGCAGGGTATGCAGTGTGGCCTGGAAATATGACTGTATCACAAAACACCATTGCAATAATGAAGATCGCATTAATGCAGAGTGATGCAATTTTTGTGCATGTTTCTGATTTTCCAGGGTCAAATTCACCCAAATGATATCAACAGTAGGGCAACGCCAAATATTCATCACCATGTTGATCTAAGTAGTGACAGTTGCTATTAACGCAGCAAAGAAATAACTAATTACTAATTGTTACTAATGTTGAAGGTAACTCCATCTACAAGTTTGCAGATGATACCACCGTTGTAGGCCGTATCTCAAACAGCCATGAGTCGGAGTACTGGAAGGAGATAGGGAGCTTAGTGGAATGGTGTCATGACAACAACCTTGCCCTCAATGTCAACAAAATTAAAGAGCTGGTCATTGACTTCAGGTGTAATGAATTGACCTGTATGATCAGTTTGTAAGACAAGCTTTTCACTGTACCTCGGTACAAGTGACAATAATAAACCAATACCAATACCAATACCAAAAGTGTTCTTTAGGAGGTCAATCACAAAGACCTGCCTTCGTGCACAACACTCTCCACACTCACTGGCTACTCTGCACACTGCTCACCATGAGAACTGACACTCCCTTGCATCTTCAATCACTTTACTACAACCAAATTGACTTGCAATGCCCATGTGTCTAGCTCTAACACTCCTTTTCATGAATGGCATGGGCGTGCAAGACACCTCCCAGGCTTCACTAGGTGTAGAGAGACAGAGAAACCAAAATGCAGAAATGATTAGAGGATTATGAGATGTGATTTATGTCATTCAAGGCAGCCTTGAGGGTACCAATGCCATATATATTAAGCACTACTGGGAACTTGCCTGACATTGGTACTGAAGTCCTGACTATGTTACATCAGTCTTCATTTCATGCTATCACAGTTCAATAAAATAATTCCAAAAGTAAAATAAAGTGTCCTTGGGTCATATGAAAGTGGAATAATTTCGTGGCACATGAGCACTGCTGGCATTTTATTGTCCATTTCTAATTGTTGTTGAACATAATAGCATGTCATTTTACAGTATGTTTAAGAGTCAACAACATTGCCATGAGTTTAGAGGCACATGTAGCCCAAATGGTAATGATAGTAGATCTCTTTCACTCCAGGATATTAGTGAACAACATGAGTTTTTATGACAATCTAGTCGCCATTACAAACATTTTAATTCAGACTATTTAATTAATAAATAATTAAACGCGTTCATATCCCATTTTACTGGACGATTAGCCTATACCTTTAGTTTACTAGTCTAGTAACAGAATTACAGCATTGCTGAACCACTCTCTGATTGTCCTGGATGGAAATGGTCTCTTGCTAAGAGCCCATCTCACTCTCCTGCTCTTCTTTCTTCCAGCAAGTGTTACTGCTCTGCCTAACCTCATATCCTCCTCCAATCTGACCTGCAAGAAAGGAGAGAATGCTAGAAAGATGCATATTACTAATCATCCTCTTTCTCCTGGTGACTCCTATAAGATGTTGAATAAGGTAGCAAAACACGCACTTTTTTTATGTGAAGCAGTGAGATAATATCTCGGAAAAATATTGATAAGGTGTCGGTGAAAACTTGATAAAATACCAGGAAATCTCAACAGTCTTTTTCAAGTGTATGTAATCTATTGATTACAATCATCAATCGAACATTGAATGTTGACTTTCAAATAACACTTAAAATGCTCAACAACATCTCTACTTTCTTAGGAGGTTAAGGAGGTTCAGCTTGTCACCGAACACTCTAACAAACTTCTACAGCTGTACTGTTGAAAATATCCTGATTGGTTGCATCATGGTCTGATACGGCAATTCGAATGCACAGGAACATAGGAAGCTGCAGAGAATCGTGGACTCTGCCCAATACATCACAGGCACATCCCTCCCCACCATCGGTATTATCTACAGAAGGCACTGCCTCAAGAAGGCAACACCTATAATCAAAGATCCCCACCATCCATGCCATCTTTTCACAGCTACCATCGAGTAGGAGGTACAGAAGCCTGAAGTCCCACACCACCATGATCAAGAACAGCTACTTCCCTTCAACCATTCGGTTCTTGAACCAGCTGTCAAAATCCTAATCACTAGAGTTTAGCAACACTATGACCACTTTGACAACTTTGCATTAAAATGGACTTTTTTTTGTTCTAATAGTGTTCTTTCTTGTAAAAATTGTGATTAATTTATGTTTATGTTATTCTTATGAATGCTGCTTATACGATGCTATGTGCCTGTGATGCCACTGCAAGTGGGTTTTTCATTGCACTTGTGCATAGATATACTTGTGCAGATGACAATAAACTCGACTTTGACTTTAACAACAAACTTGTTTACTGCTGTTCAGCAAGTCTCCATTAGAGAGGTCATTAAATGAACTGTTATCCAGCACTGCTATTCCATGCACTAGAGAAGAACTCATTATTAAGACCTAACCCAAAAACAACACAAGAGACAGATATGACACATGAGAGGTGTAGATGAAAACAAAACAAACATAATATCTACCCCACCAGCACTGCAGGTTTATTGAATATGCTAGTCTCCATGCATTTTGCAATATTCCAATCTGGAAAAAATAATGGGTCAGTTAATAGAAGATGATGTAAAAAAGTGACACCACAAACAGTTCTTAACTGATGCAAATTGGCAATACAGAGAGTTGACTATAATTACAGGTTTTTATAAATCTGCTTCAGTGTCCCAACCCTCACTTGCCTCTGTTCCCTTCCTGACCCTGCTGCTCGGTGGATATTTCTTTCCCCACGTCTTATTCTGAGTTCTTCCAGGGATCACTAAAAAAAACTTGGTATGAGGTGTGGGGTGCCTATGGGATTAGTCCCATGTTCAATAAATTAAAGATTTCCAATAACCTTTTAAATGAAAATGTTACTCTCACCCAAACCCTTCAGTTATTGTGATGACCCTCAAACTTTGAGGCTACGTTAATGTAACTTTCCTTATTAGCTGGCTCCTACATGTGGATAGGCTTCCTACCTGAACTATCCATGAACGCATTATCACCCCAGACACTGAAAGCTAAGCCCCGGTAGGATCAGGAAAACTTAAGCCTTCTCTCCCTACCATTTCAGATCTCATTAGTTTAAACTCACACCTTGAGCTCAATGTAATTTTCATGCCAATTTGATCTAGGAGGAGTGTATGCTCTCACACAGTCATTATTTCCTGTTCATAAATGGATCCCAATACCGCATGAACAAAAGAACCATCCTTCCCACAGAATACATAAAACTATTTGAAAATCAAAAAACTGCAAATGCTGGAACATTTACACTGTGCTATTGAATTTTAACTACACAATCCTTTCTGCAGTTCTACCAGTGTCAGTAGTTTTCACACTGACTGAGCAAAATGACTGTTCATTTCTCTCTCCCATGTCTCTGCCCAGACAGTCTTTAATATTCTTCTTCCTAAAAGCAGAGAAGCACACACAGTTTTAAATTTGCTATGCGATCCAGAGACATTCCTATCTAATCCATTGTATTTTCCACTGAAAAAAAGCACATACATGTTAATGCTCTTCATTACTACAATAGTTGGGAAACAAATCTTACATGCTGTCTTCCAGCCTTGACAGTGTAACATTTCCTTTCTCCATTAATATGCAGACACACTTGCCTGCTTTTGACAAATCTTTTATGCCACATGTTTGGTTAACACTTTGATTACATCTAACACTGGGTGAAAGTATCCTTAGCATTCCAGTCCAGTATAACCATCACACATCAGTATGATATTTAATATGGTAACAGTGAAAATAATCCCATTTTCTACTCTCAAGTAAAATTCCTTACATGCAAGTCATTTGACTTCTACTAAACAGTAATGGAAGTATATCTGAACTCATCATTACAGTAAAATGTGGTGATTATAATGCTTAATACTTACACAATTATATTTATTCTAGATCACCTTTATATCTGTATACTAGAAATCACATTAATTTTCCTTCTTTTTAAGAATCTGACATCAATATTAGCACAATGTATGTATTTTTTGAGTTCCACTAAACTATATTGCACAAGTTAGAAACTGGCATGTCTAATTAACATTCTTATTCATAAAGATTCCACCATCAAGCTGGTCAAGTTATTTGCTATATTTGTTTCTAGCGATTCACAGACTTTTGTAAATCACAAACAGCTGTAACTTCTCTCACCAATCAGAAAAAGAAAATATTCCTTAGTTATAGTTGTCAGTTTAACTGGATCAACTAAAAGGCATTCCTACATTTCTAGATGTTATATACCTTAGATTATGGTGGACTAGAGAATAAAAAGCTTTGCATTTTTACAGAACCTCGAAACAAATTCACAAGGGAACTAAACTTGCTTTCTGTTGCAATGTTATAAAGGCCCCAACAATTGCTGCAACTATATGGGACTCTGGTGAGATCACATCTGGAATATTATATACAGGTCTGATCTTTCTACCTGCAGGAGGATATACTCATGAAAGACGATGTGCAAAGAAAATCCACCAAGTTGTTTCCTAGGATGAGGTGTTTGTCCGATGAGGAGAGGCCAAAGAGCCTGGGCTTATACTCTTTTCGATTGGAAAGAATAGGAGGTGATTTCATCAAAGCACACAAAACTTTTACACAACTTGACAGGATTAATGGTTCTACTTCCTGGAGTGTCCAGAATTAGAGATCACAATCTCAAAATAAACGGTTCGGCCATTCAGAGCAAAGATGAGAAGAAATTTCTTCAGCCAATGTGTTGTGAACTTTTGGAATTCTCTATCCAAGAGAGCTGTGAAAGCAGAAAAATGGTGACATAGTGAAAGATCAATTGTGATTTTATTGAATGGCAGAGCACGCACAAGGGATCAAATGGTTTATTCCTTTCTTATGTAAAATTAACATAAAAAGGCAGGACATCAGATTCAAAAGACATACGGCAGAAAACATTATAAACACTATGCTCAAAATTAGCGTACTGGGGAAATGCTTACATTGATTTTTATAGCTATTTTTCAAGTAATTATTGCAGTTTTCCTCCGTGATAATTAGCTTTACATATTCCAGAAACTTTCATTGTTTTGAAGATATGTGTCTAAACTCTTCAGTGGTTTTGATTATATTTTCTCATTGTGATCAGCTTTGATAATACAAATAACAGGTTCATGCATGGTTATCTAAACGTTTATAGGCTCCTATAACCTTGCTGATTTGTAACAGATTCTTCAGAAGTTTGTTGGTGAACTGTGATTTAAACTATATTTATCATCAATTACTTTTAGTGAACTTTATGTTCATCCTGATGAGAAATGTTAGAGGTGGGAGACGTTACCTTTTTTTATAGTCCCAGTATTGTGCAGTCCCAGGTCAAGTATTGTCCTATAAAGTAAACCTTCCTCAATATGGCCTAGCCCCAACCAAATACCAAACAGGATTTCCATTTTTCATAATACTGTTCACCCGATTTCTTTGAATTTGTGCTAAATATTCAGTACTCTTTTCTTTGAGCATTCAAAATACACTTTCCAGAGGATCTTTATGACCAAGACACCAAAAATAGTTTCAAAAGTCAACCTGGATTTGATTCAAATTAAGGCTCCTAAAGTAAAACAGGATTCCAACTCCCTGCATCCTCCAATCCTTGAGTGATAGAATGTTAAGATATCTTGCTTTGTCCTAATTACATCAAACATAGCTCAATAATTGATCAGCTTTGTTAAAAATTACTCCACTGACTAGTTGACTATCACATTCAAATCTTGTTGATTTTTCAACTTTCATCAGCATTCTGATTTTCTGTTTAATTTCAGATCTCCAGTATCTATAGTTTTTTGATTACCAATGTACTGGGGATGACAGGCTAATTGAGGAAGTCCTCCACTTGTACTATGACTATCAGTTTTCATCATTCCAAGTTCAAATCAATCTTCATCCGATACTGCTGTGACACAGATGATGAGTTAATGCTGCCAATGAGGATCATAAGAGCATAACAACATGAGATAGAGGAGCAGGGGTAAGCCACCTGGCCCTTTGATCACCACTCATCAAGACCATGGCTGAACTTCTACCTCAATCCACTTTCTTGCATTAAAGACATGTCCTTTGATTCCCTTAATTTCCAGAAATCTATCAATCACATTTTAAATGAATTCAACAACTGAGCCTCATGGACCTCCAAAGTGAAGAATTCCAAAGATTCACCACCATCTGACTGAAGAAATCTCCCCCCATCAATGTTCTAAGCAACCTATCCCTTATCCTGAGACGGTGACCTCTGGTCCTAGTATCCTCCTCAGACATCCTTCTTGCATCCAGCCTGACAAGCCCTGTAAGAATTTTGTAAGTTTCAATGAGAGCTCCACTCATTCTTCTAAACTCCAGAGAATGCAGGCCTAGTCAATTCAATATCTCCTCATCCAACAAACCCATCTCTGGATCAGTTTTCACTGCATTTCCTCTATCATAAGTACATCCTTTCATAAAATAGGAGATGAAAACTGCACAAAACTGTACAGTCTCATCAAGGCCCTATATAATTGCATTAAGACTCCCTAACACATTCAAATTATCTCATAATAAAAGCTAACATAGCACTTATATTCCTACTGCTTCAGTAAAAATTGTGGGAGGACTTTAGAAAATCATTCTGCAATGCTTCATGTAACTGATATACCACTAGGCCCAATTTCTTGCCACTCAGTAACTGGTAGAGACACTGCTTGATGCTAATATTAAAGGTCATTTGTTCATTGTTTTAATCTACCTCCAATCCTATTACTCAAATAGGATTTGCCACCAATGCTCTTTAAACATTTAAATTTGATTCAGAAACTCTGCAAATAAGCAATAGAACATAAGAAACAGAACCAAGAGGAGGCCAATCATTCCCTCATGCCTGCTCTGTTAAGCAATAAGATCTTTGCTGATCTTTTATCTCAGCACCACTTTTCTGCATTAACTCCATATTCCTTAATTGCCTTGAAATTCAAAAATCTATCAATCGCTGTCTTGAATACATCAGCAACTGAGTATTCATGGCCCTCTTGGATACATCCCAAAGATTCACCGCCTTCAAGGTAAATCATCTAATCTCAGTTCTGAATGGCCAGACCCATTATTCTGAGACTATGTCATCTGGTTCTAGACACTCAGTCAGGGGAAATGCCATCCCTGCATCTACCCTGTCAAGACCCGTAAAAACTTTGTATTTTGTAATGATATCACCTTTCACTCTTCTCAAGTCAAGGGTGTTTAGGCCCCACGTCTGCTTAATTTCTCCCCGTGCAACAAAGCTGCCATTCCAACAATCAACCTTCCTTTTATCACAAGTATATCCTTACATAGACAGGGATACTAAGTCTATAAGTAATATTCCAGGTCCATTTTCACCAGGCCTTTTTAATTCCAGTAAGAATTTTTTTACACATAATCAAATCCTCTTGTAATAAACATACCATTTAACTTCTTAATTGCTTGGTGTAACTACACAGTCACTTTGAGTGGTGCATGTACAAGCATGCCCAAGTCCCACTGAGCACCAACACCTCTACACCTCTCATATGGGAAAAATGTTCCACTTTTCTGGTTTTTCTACCCACATTTTGCCATATTATATTCCATCTAACAGGTCCCTTCACTGAGCATATGTTCCCCAAAGTGACTCTGCATTCTCCTCAACTACACTATCAATGCACTGGAATTCAAGTAGCATAAACAGTGAACTGTTTTACAATAACCTATGTTAAAATATTAATAACTGAATTAAAGATGTAGTTTCAGCAAAGTTACAGAAGATCTCCATTACGATGCTTGGAAATCTTGTTTTGAAAGAAGTTAATAGTCCAAGTTTAATTATTATTTTAATGTCCTTGACTGAAATGAAAACCTACAGATTACAAGGTGGAAGCATACAGATATTTTTCTGTTGATTCCTTGCTCACTTTGCATTCTTTGATTTTTGTTTTGTCACTTACACATTTTCAGCCAGCTGCTCAGGTTAAGAAATCCAGATGCACTGCATCTGTACGCAGTTCACAGTGTACCGGACTCTCTTGACATAACAGATTGTTCCTTCATAAGAAAGATTCAGTCAAATATTTAGAAGAAAAAGCAAAATTTGGTGGAAAATCTCAAAAGATTCATTAGCACCCCAAAAAATTGACTTAGGTTTTTCATTTTTCTTTCTAAGATTTTTCCTGTGATAGGAGCACTCAGGGTGTTTGGCTTCCTGATAATTAACATTAGCTTCACATACATTTCAAATAAATTTTCATAAATAAATTTGAAGTCTAAATTCCAGAACATAAACAGTGGTTTAACAAGATACTGCAGCTCAACAAATCTAGATGTACAGGGAGTAGAAGATATCGACATAACTCTGAAAAGGTAGAAAACTAGTCTAATGATGTATGATAAAGAAAGAATTGACAGAAACATTTCTTTACAATAATGCAAAGACTTCAGAGGATGGGAAGATGTTGTGTGAATGCATATTCATTCCTAATGTATGTCAACAATAATTCATGTTTAATCAGGGACTAAGCAAGAATTTGGATGATTTACAAGCAGGTACTTGTAAATGGGAATGTTTTACTCACTTTTGGCATATGGGCATTACTGGCAAGGCCACCATTTACTGATCATTCCCATTAGCCCTGAGAAAGTCATCTTAGTCGACTGTTGCAGTCCTTCTGGTGAAGGTATTCCCATAATACTGTTTGTTAGGAAGTTCCAGCATCCTACACCCAGAGACAATGAAGGAACACTGAAATATTCCCAAGTCAAGATGACGTTTGACTTCGTATTTGGATTTTGGAATTTATAGATGATACACTGAAGCTATGGTGCACAAAAAGTGGATGGAGTGAATGTTTAGGGTGGTGAATGGACTGTTATCACTGCTTTGACATGAACATGCTGCTCATTCTCTCAGCTGTAAATTAATAAATTAGTTTAAAGTAGTTTTATGTAGTTGAATGTGCAATGACACATACTGGAGAATTCCTATGGAGTGGGTGTCACAGCAGTCCACACATTCTTCAAAGATTGCTCGAATTATTGTCCCTTTAGAATGCAACAGGAATCTGCTGTCCTTCAAGAAGAAAGCACTTGTCTTCCCCCCCATCCTCCACCATTCCCCTTGTGTTATCTGTTGCCCAGCCAAACAACTAACTGTGCTGTTCTTCATACTGGGATGGTGCAGTCTGAACCCAGGGCTTTTAGCCCATGAGCTGCTCGTCACCCTCTTAAACCATCTGCAGTCTCCTCTACTGAGTCAGAAACCTTCCAGCAGCCTTGTTGCAGCCACCAGAGAGAGCACTCACTAACCCACAAGCAGAGCCACGCAGCCAGGTACAAAGGGAAAGCCTAAGGTTAATTATTTGGCTGTTGCTTGGAATATGGCTGAAATCTATTGATAAATAGATTTCCATTGATATATTGATAAAGGGCAGGCACAGTAGTGTAGCAGTTAGCGTAATGCTATTACAGCGCTGGTGAGCCGGGTTCAATTCTCACCACTGTCTGTAAGGAGTTTGTACGTTCTCCCCGTGACTGCGTGGGTTTCCTCTGGGTGCTCCGGTTTCCTCCCATGTTCCAAAGATGTACGGGTTAGGAGCTTTGGGCATACTATGTTGGCACCGGAAGCATGGCGACACTTGCAGGCTGCCTCCAAAACATTCTATGCAAAGATGCATTTCACTGTGTATTTCGATGTACATGCAACTAATAAAGAAATCTTACATCTTAGTTTGCAATGGTCATATTATGGTGGCTTTGGTTTCTGCATTGTCGAAAGCCCAAACATAAAACATCTGTCAAAGAACCTTCCAGTATTGAATTCCACCTCCAACTTCCCCTCAGCATGCTCCCTCTGCTCATATGTTGGTTGTGTTGATCACAGACAGCGAAATTAAAAAGAGGTTGTATGGGTTTCCTTTCTTCCCTTTCTCTTCCTCCTTCTTGTTTCCTCTTCCTCTCCTCGATCTCTTTTCCTGCACAGCTGCTCACAGTATATCTGCTGGCCAAGGATCTGCTCTCATAGTTCCTTGTTGAGATTCAGGGAGAATTACGTAGCAGACGTCCTGGGTGGATGTGGTATTCTGCTGAGAGTTTTTTTTCACCATCCTCATTCCTCGGGCAGCTTGTGCTCTCTCGGTGCCCTCTGCTCATTCTCCCAGTTACACTGTACTACATATGGGATGCCTACTAAAGCAAGCACACCTGTAAGAAATTGCTTTATGCAGAAACCTTGGTCAGCATTTTCCAACATCACTTCCTGCAAATTTCTGCAACTTGAAACAACCATACAAAACATACTTCTGGGATCATAGCAACAGCCAAGAGAAATAATCAGCTAACAGCTAACATGTAAAGTTGGCCATTGAAACAATTCTGAAAGAGGATTCTTCCTTCTTGTGCAAATAAAATGACTGCAGAAGAAATCAACAAGTAATTGTCCTGTAAGTAGCTGAAGTGCCTTTTCAGTTACACTGGTTACAGCTCTGTCCTGCTTCTGAACATCATTCAATTGTGTGAAGAGACTGTTTTAGTCGAACCATTGAACACTGAAATAGGAGGCTTATGTCAAAAGAGCAATGCATATTCATTGACATCATGATCTCCTGACTCTGCATTCTTCACACCCACACTCACATCAAGGTGGTGTCTGTGTAATCTTCCGCCCATAATCGTGGATGTTTTGCAGGTCCATGTTCACCCACAGTTCAAAAAGGGCACTCCCAATCAGAATTTCGCATGAACAAAATCTTCAGATGCAGTGAAAACATGTGTAAGTGCAAAGTGCTCTCCACTGTGACTAAGCTGCCCTGAAGCATTCATCGTATGGAAGGGGCTATCGACTGGAGCAATACAGAGGTGATTCAACTCTGAGCAACAGGGGAGTGCCCAGTTAAACCTCTGCAAGATTATTTGAAAACAGGTATATCCTTCTTACATCCTGAAGGACAATGGTGCCCTTTCTTGATTGAAATACCTTTCACTTGAATCTGGCATGGTTCCCTCCTTAACCTTTCACAAAGATGTATTTGTACATATTGCATTATTTGAGATTTTCAAAAGTTACAAATATTTTTATCTCTGAACATATCATTCAATTTGGAAAGTTAATGCTTTTCTTCGTCATCACTCGATCAAAATCTTGGAACTCTCTACCAACACGTTGCAGAAGTCCTTAAACACAGAACTGCGGCAATTCAAGTATGTAACTTATTGCCACCTTCGCAAGTGCAATTAGGATTGGGCAATACATGCGACACATCCTGTGAATCAGCAAAAAAATCAAGGATTTAAATAGTGATTACACTTTCCAGTCTCTTTAAGTAAGCACACATTTCAAATGATCCATGAAAACTCCAGGATTTCGAGCCAAATAAATGTTTACTTTCACATTACACGCTTTTGCTTTGTCTTGACAAAATGGTCTACATGAGTAAGGGTGCATGTGATAGCCTGCTTCTTACTCAGAAAATTGCCCAGATAAATCACACTTGTATGTGGATGCATTTTGTGATCTAAATAGTAGATTTCATAAGAAAGGATGATTCTGAGGGCCTGAATAATTCTGCTAAGGTCCTCTGTTTGTAATCAATCAGAGACATCCAATAGTCTGGCAAAGGTAAATGATTTCAGTGAAGTTGGTGGAAGAATCACCATAGTTGCCTCAATATCACTGGATTGTAAAGAATAGTAATGAGGACTACATGTTTGCAGCTTGGATAACATGGAGGGAAATACGTGTGTGTGGACATGTACAAAGGCAAGCAGATTATTGACAGTCACGATCAAATCGAACACCTGAATAATGATGATTTGGTTTAGACGCTCATTATTCTGCAGAATAGGTGCTAATAAGCACATAATTGAGAGGTGATAATGGGAGAAAATAATCATAGGAGTTAAAATACCAGCACAATGAATTTACTTCCATTTGTAGCTTAAAATTATGTTCATTATACCTGGACATTTACATAATTTTATTAATCATTGCCAAAACATTTGTAATCAATCAGAGACATCCAATAGTCTCTGGATGTTTATCTCCATGTGTGCCAGGCATGAGGTTTTCAGAGCTGCCATATTTGTCACCAATCTGCTTCGTTCACAAGAGAGCAACAGAGAATAAAGGTGTCCTGATGTAATGAAGGTATGTCAATATGACTACGTTTGTTTCTTTTCATGGACAAAACACCACAGTTCACAAAATATTAGCAGCCCTTGGGTTTCTTAAAGTAAAAACTTAAGGACATTCTTCCAGAGAGATACTTCACTGAACAATGTGGGAGAAACTTAATGTGTATTGAACCTCGTTACAGTCAGTTTAGTTATGTTTGATCCTGCCAGCATTGGAATCCTCCTGTGTGCATGCAATTTCACATCCTAAAAAAATAATCTTCCGTTCATTAATCCAAATTGCCTTTCGTGAATCATACTTGTTTTTTGATATTATCCAGGTAATAGTTGTTATAACAACCTTTAGTATTCCAAATGCCACTTTTATCTGATTAAGAAACCCATAATATCCATCATCAGAATTTATCTTATTTTTTAACTTGAGATCTATTTAACTAACTTTTACTCATTGCTCGGCCATCCTCACATCAGATGAAGGATAAATTAATTTTTTAAATACATAGTAATTTTATTCCAACCCCATGCCAACCCGCCATATCTATTTTGGAAGTAGACAGTTTGCTAATAATTAATTGTGAATTATTGGTAATGAATTACTTGGTCAGGTCGAGCCAAACTCCTCCTCCCCTCATTCCACATATGGACATTAATAGCCTTTAGTTCCTGTACATGTGCAAACTGATAAGGACAATAGAAAATAAAAGTGTTTAATTGAAGGGGTTTGTTATGTCCTTGTTATTTCAGGGTGACTATAATTAGTTTAAATACTGATCAATAAATTTACTGAAGTTTCCCATTTAGAAAATGGGGGATAGGTTGCAGTGATCCATCCAAAGTAATTAAGAGCTCAAAAAGAATTGGGATGATATCTAAAACCAGATGTTTTTAATATTTCACTCAAAAATGACACAGACATGACCTTGGATATTTTAAGCTACTTAGACAGCCATCAGGAGCAATAAAAAATTACAGATTACTTGAGGTGCATTACCTATATATCTGAGCCAAAGGAAATATGATTCATGAGACATATTATGTATTTATGAGCAGATGATTGCAATTTACCAATTTAGTAGATTCTTCTGTCGATATCAAAATATTAATAGACAAGAGCATTGCAGTAAATGCTACGCAAAGGCACCTGACAAAATAGCTCTGATTGTAGAGAGCTGAGGGATCACAGTACCAGTGAACAGAAGAGTGACCCAACAAAAGGGAAGCAAAATTATACATGGACACCAACGGAGTTGTAGTGAAACAGTAGGATTCCCCAGATACTGCTCAGAATCTGCACAAGTGACCTTGATGAGATCAGAGACAGAATTACAATGTTTGCCTTTGACACAAGTATGCATGGGAGGGGGAAACATGTAGCAGAAGCAGATATTAGTTCAGCAGTATCTGGAGAGCCTCAGCAGTTGTACTAATGAATGGCAACTGGCATTTAAAGAGGGAGTCTAACCATTCAGATCGCTTTTAAAAAAAGGTTACAAAGGAACTGTGATTCATGTTAACATCCTTCAGTTTGTTTCTATCTATTTCTGTTTGTTTCTGAAAAATCTGTTTAAATTGTCTGCATGGAATTATGGTTGAGGGAACTAACTGGAAACAATTATTCAGTCCACCAGTGTAACATGTTGCATTACCACACAGATTAAATGGGACAATAAGTGAAACACTTGGAGTTAATGATTGTATCCCTGCTGATATTACTTCTACTCCCCTAAATACTGATAGTTCCTTCAGGCCAGATCCACCAGTAAAGTCTTTACTATTCTGTGCATGAACAGAAATATTTAACAGAGGCAGGTAGAAAGAAGCAAAAAAAAAGACATAAAGTTAATTAGAATTCTCTGTAAATATTGCTAGTTAAAAGGAGTGCTGACGGTATGTATGCCTCTTTTAAAGGGGTGTCAACTTGATAGAAAAGTGTCTGGCAAGCATTCATTTGTTTACATATGTACAATGCACTGGCATAAATCTTTGGTGAAAATGTGTCACCATGTAACTCATATAATGTCACTATGATGGAAATGATAGAGAGTAGTTCTCCCTTCGAAATAAAAAGTTAACCTAGTCGACAAGTCACAAGCACAACATATTTACTTAAATGTTCAACATCTGCTCAAGCCCTAAAAAATTTGATGTTTTACAAAATACACAATTGTATTTCAATAGACTGGTTATAATTTGAGAAGCTCACTGACCTCAAGCAGGAAGAGAAAGGCATCTTTTTCTTAAACTAATACATGGCACAATGAAGAAACCAAATCAGCAGATGATGGAATTTAAGACACATTTTATGTTTACAAACCTCACTTTAGCAAATCTTTATTGAAATGATGGCTCAACGCAAATGTGATTCTTTACAAGAAATTTTCCTTTAACCATTATTTCCACTTAAATGATGAAAATCGCATCTCAGCAAAATCATTCGATGGAAAAGGAGAAAATCCAGATTTATTCATGAGGTTCTGCCTTGCCAGAAATAGTCTGCCACAGACACAGAAAACCTTCATTGAAAATGAATAGCAGCACAGGTGATTTTAAAACAAATCTATTAATTTATTAATTTAAATGGTACAGGTCGCACATTAACATATTTTAAAAATAATTACAGATATCTTCAAAAGTACGTAAATCCACAAATGTATCATAGTAGCTGTGCAAATTGTTTCAATAATTAACTTTCATATAAGGTTAAGTCAATGAGCCATGTCTAAAACTGCAAAAAAAGACATAACATTAATTAAGCAATCAAACAAAACAAATGCAGATTTGTAACTCAGACCCATGTATATGTTTCCATTAATTTGTTATGATTTTAAAATCAAATTATATTATTATTAATTATCTTAATGCAGGATTTATTGCATTTTCACTTCCTACTTTGCAATTGGAGCTTGTGCTTTGACAAGATGGACATCGATCCCAAGTACAGTCATAGTGTCTGTTGCAGCTCACACAGGAAGACCATTTGCCGCTTAGCATTAAAAGGAGCAGCATTGTCTATATTTCTCAATCATATAATTGTGAATAATTAGTTCACTTTTCTATCACTATTAATGGTGAGCTGCTGCCTCGTAAGAGATAATCTCTCAATGGATTTTCTAATCCATAGGCCAAGATCTCTGGCCAGTCACCTAACCAAAGCAGAAGGAACCACTCACATTTCAAAGTGCAGTGCAGCCTGTTCCCTGAACTGTTACAGCACATGAGGCAAAAATTCAAGAGCAATTAAGTATTCACTGTGCTGATATAGCTAAATATGTCCTTATTTGTATGCAGTAAACTTCTGTGAATATTTTAAATATTATTGATTAATGCATTTTGATGAATGTGAAATTTGAACTAGCCAACAAACCTTGTGTGACACATACATGCACACTGCAGATACTTTATCACACACTATCATTATATTGGACATATGCCAGGCACAAAACTTTTAATTATATAGATAGGATAGTGAAAGTAATTTTATTTAATTTATACATAATTTGTTGATGGATTTTCAGTGCTAATGTATTAATACTTATATTGCTGTAAGATTAAATCTCAAATTTTGCTGATGTGAAATGAGAGAATTGCATTGTTCATGTGATTAGCTTGTCACCGTGATTCATTTGGTACCATTCATATCTCTTCGTCTGAATTTTGCAGTTTCATGTCCTACTTCAGTGAGACAAAAAAATAGAATCACAAAATACTAGGCTGACACTTCAATGCAATACCAAGTTAGCACTACAAAATTGGATGTGATGCTTTTGAGATGAGATACTAAATCATGGTTCTATATGCTTTTTAGTGGAAGGACCCATGGATCCATTTCAAAAAAAATTAGGGGAGTATTCCAAGATCAATGACCAATATTTATCCCTCACTCAACATTACTTAAAAATTAGTTTATCTGGTCATGATCACAGTGCTATTTATGGGGAGGTGGAGGTTTCCTTCATGTACAACAGTAACTACACTTTGAAATAGTATGTCATTGACTATAAACACTTTGACGTATACTGAAAGAGACAATTATATGAAAGGAGATAAATGCAAGTCTTTATTAGAATATTGTTGGACATCATTTGTTAGGCAGTGTGTCATGGCAATAAATTGACATCATGTTGATTACTTTTGTTATATTCTAATCAGTTTAATTAAAAGTTACACAGTTTAAGTTTATATTTTTCAAGATAAGCTATTAAGATTAAAGGGTTTGATTATATTTCTCGTAAATGAATGTGCCAAACATGGATATGTTTGGCATGTTTTATTTATTTATTTTAAAATTATATGATATGGAATAATTTCATCTTTAATTATAATGATGGAATAATAATTGTGCAGAGACAGTTTTATTATGTATTCAACTCACCATGTGTTTGCTCAGGGAGTAGTTTAGAAAATGATTTAAGGAAACTTTGCTCTGCATCATACCTATAGCTTGCCTCACTTGAATCTAAATTGTCTCTCTCTTAACCTGGATCCTGTCACTTGACAAGGAAATGAAAAAAATTTGAATTTTGCAGATTGTGTTAATTTTTTGTACATATAATTCTTGCAAACGTTTTAAATTCAAAATGTGGATTCCCTTATCGCTTTGATTCAGTTCTAATCAGTTACGTCTCTTCCACCCTCACAAGACATTTCGTATGACTGTGTCAGTGGAGCCCTCTACCTCTTTAGTCATCTCAACCTGCCTGTGCAGTTAACCATTTCCTCCAACCCCACTAACCCTATTGTCCATCTGGGTGAGGCTGCCCAAACCTATTCCACTCACATCAGTCTGGATGGAGCACCATCTGTAATTCTTCACTTTCTTGTTTTTGCACAAATGACTGCTAGAGTTGCCCAAAGACTTATTCTGCACATCACCAGTCCCACAGCACCCAATGGAGCCTTCTATTTCTCATCTATAGGGATCCCTAGTAATACCATCCAAAAACTGTATGGGTTCCACGTTTATAGCTCTATCTCTACACCACCTCTTCTGGCCCTACCATGGTCTCTGATTTGTTGTGCTCTTTATATAACTTCTAGCAACAGGTCAGCTGACATTTTCTCCTAAGCACTGGAAAAATAAAAGCCATTGCCTTTGGTTCATGCAATAAATTCCTTTCCCTCCTGATGAATCTATTCCTGTTGAAGATGGCTCCTCCAAAACTGTGATGCCCATATCCCAATGCAGGTCCCGTTCACTGGTTCACATCATATTCAAAATCTAGCCTGTCAATGTGTCAGTTTTAAAATGCTCATCCAAATCCCTCTGTGTTGACAATTTCTGATTCCTCCTCCAATTCAACAATCCTCAGAAACCCACCAATGTTGGCTTCTTGTACATTTTGAGAGACCATGGAGTACAAGTAAATAGTCCCCTGATAGTGGCAAATACAGATAGACAAGATGGTAAAGAATGTGTATGGCATGCTTGCCTTCATTGGATGGGCACTGTGTACAAAAATTGGAACGTCATGTCACAGCTGTACAAGATATTGGTGAGACCACACGTGGAATATTGTGTGCTGTTCTGGTCACAATACTATAGGAAGGATGAGATTAAGCCAGGGAAGGTGCTGAAAAGATTCACAAGGATGTTGCCAGACTGGTGAGCTTGAGTTATAAGAGGAAACTTTACAGGTAGGGACTCTTTTACCTGGAGCAAAGGTGGCTGAGGGGGTGATCTTATGAAGGTTTATAAAATCAGGAGGGACACAGATAAAGTGGATGGTCACAATTTTTTTCCCGGGGTACAATAGTCTAAACAAGAGGGCATTGGTTTAAGGTGAGAGGGGGAAAATTTAAAAGGGATCTTAGGGGCAACTTTTTCGCACAGAGGGTGGTGAGTGTGTGGAATGATCTGCCTAGGGAAGGGGCAGAAGTGGGTAAAATTGCAATATCTGAATGAAATTTGGACAGGTTCATGGATAGGAAAGGTTCAGAGGGATACAGGCCCTATGCAGGCAAATGGGACCAGCTCAGGAAGGCACATTGATCAGCAGGGACGAGTTGGGCTGAAAGGCCTGTTTCTATGCTGTCCAACTCCATAACTCTATTTTAATTCCTTCATCTTGTTAATGGAAAATAGTAAGAAAAGGGTTTTCATTCATGAAGTGCTCTTCATTATTTCAAAGGGTCGTCAATTACTTTAAACCAGTGAAATACTTCTGAGGTAGAGTCATTGTTGTAATGTTGCAATCAAATTCTCATAAACATCAGGGGCAAAAAAAAATTTGCATGGTATTCTTACCTCAATCCTGCTAGCATAAAACAGTAAAGCATTAATCATAAGTTCTTTGGTTCTGTTGTTGTCTGATTCATTATAGAGTGCGGGTCGACTTTTACGGTGGTTTACCAGGATTGTGCCTGGATTAGAGGGTATGAGCTATAAGCAGAGGTTGGACAAACTTGGGTTGTTTTCTCTGGAACGTTGAAGGCTGTGGGGAGACCTGATAGAAGTTTATAAAATTATGAGAGCATAGATGGTGTAGACAGTCAAAATCTTTTTCCCAGTGTAGAAATGTCAAATACAAGAGGACATGCATTTAAGGTGAAAGGGGGAACGTTTAAAGGAGATGTGTGGGGCAAGTTTTTATACACAGAGAGTGATAGGTGCCTGGAACAGGTTGCCAGGGGTGATAGTGGAAGCAGATATGATAGTAGCATTTAAGAGGTGTTAGATGGACATATTCATATGCAATGAATAGAGGGATGTGAATCATGTACAGGCAGAAGAGATTTAGTTTAATTTGGCATCATGTTCAGCGCAGACATTGTGGGCCAAAGGGCCTGTTCCTGTGCTGTACTGTTCTATGTTCTTACTTCAAAGATTGGCCATACAAAGAAATCTATCCTACTCTTCTTTGAACCTTTTTCATTCTCCTAACCAAGCAGACAAGACCAGGCTCTAATGTCTTATTTGAAAGGTCACACCTCTTCTCAATGCAGCACTCCCCGTGTACTATACTTAAATGTTAGCCTGGATTATGGGCTCTTATTTCTTATTCAAAGAGGCAAATGAGCCAAAGATGACAACTTTCTAATTCTAAACATCACATATGTTATCTATTTTCATATATTTACATGTATAATAGAAATTAAATAATGTGCTATAATTAATTGAAACGTCGACAAACCTATGGTTAATTTGCAATTTCCTTTTGAGGATATTTGTACGTATAAAGTTCAGCCGGCAGTATGAGTTACGCAGCGTGTGAAAAATTACCCTCCGACCATCTGGAGAGTGTGAAGAAGCTCTGTGTAATTTTTCAAATGTGTACAGTGCTCCGGTCTCTGCTCATGCGTTTTTGTTAAGGGCCTAAGCAGAAACGTTAACTTCACAAAAAGGAACGTTAAGTTCTGTAAGAATACAGAAGGTTCGGGGAAATAACTGGGGAGATTTAAAACATACTGGACATAGCACTGGAATTTTACTTCATACAGCACTGAGCTCAAACCTTGCTGCTGGAGTCTCCTACTACTTGGCTTCTATACGTTTACAATGGAATTAGTATCTGATGCTGGAGTTATGCAGTCACTGTGGCAAGTGAAAACAGTGTGCCCAGAAGTGGCAGCTGAACACACGCGAAACCTCTTCAATGGTCAATGAGATAAATTTATGAAATAGTGTTTATTATCAACCAAATGTATTCAGCAAATATGTAGAAGATTAAAGCAATGACATCATGGTTGCAGTTTGTGTCTGTTATATAAATATTTCTCAGTTCAGTCTCTATCATATATCAATCACAACAATGTTCTTCAAGAAGACCGACAGTGAATCATTGCAGAACCAAAATAAAAATCCCAGGATTTGGGGGATGGAATTTACATTTACAATTCGTCCCCTTCGCCTGAATCCTCATTCCAATGGCATTGCTTTATCTCGGGTAGAAGAGAAAGGTCATCTCGCTGGCTACCTTTTACCTCTCTACGACTCAATTGAATCCATAAGGGCAAAAAAAAAGTTTCCAGTGTCTTCAGGTTGTGTGCGACAGATCTGGGAGAGGCTCATAGCTGAAATGAGTGAAGGGAGCGTTCCCTTCCTGAAACATTATAAAGTAAAATGTTCTTCAAACTTACCATGCAGTGACTGAGACTGCACCGAAGCGCATCATCTGGACACATATGAACACATGCAATAAAAATAGGTTTGACCTTTTCATGAAGCTGCCTTATCCGTTTGTGTAGCCCCAGTTTTATAAAATGTTATCAAGGTAACATTTCAATTTAGGTTTAAACAAGGCGAACAAAAACAGATGAAAGATGTTCGTGACTTTCACAGGATTAAAATAGTTAAGGATATCACTGCAATAGTTCTCATGAAGGATGTGGGCGGAGTGTGGAAATTTTCATTAAACCTAGTTTGTATCCAACCCACGGACGGTGGTCGGCTCTGAAGAAGTGTTTACCAAACGCTTGAATTGTACTGATACTCTCTCGGTTATAACCGAGCAATCCTGCCCCTTACCAAAAAAAAATGGCATCCAGCTTTCCTTGCAAAACGTGTGCTAACTGGGAACCGAGTCATGTCCCATGGGTGGGGAGGGCTGACGTCATATGTCAGACAGGGAGACAGCTGCCGACCCTGAGCAGCCGAACGAACCTCCGATTGAATCCCGATTCAGCACTAAACCCAACCTGGTGCAATAACAACGGTTATGTTTTTTGATGTTATTTTAACTAATGTGGAACAGTGCTCTTCAAGGATACCAACGCTTCAACAGACTCATATGAATGGTGAGTCCAGAGCTTATTCCTGATCATGTAAACGAGGACATGAACCATGTGCGTTTGTACTGGTGTTGCAAATCTCTTGGATTTAAGGTGAATCAACGCGTGATCACTGCAGGAAAAAAACACATTTCAAAATAGTGTCATACAAAACCTTGTATTTCAATGTCCAGCGTTTGGGGATGTAAGGAGGGCAAGGATTCCGAGCTCAGATCCATTCACTGGTTGTTATTTTCTTCTGTCCCTTTATGGTTTTTTTAAGATGTTGTTCTTCGCAGAAGTATTTTGTTTGCTGTCAATTGAAATAGTTATTAGGAAGAGATTAGTTTCTTGGCCGTGGCTCTGCAGCTAGCCTGGTTATTGCTATATTCTGAGACTCCGGCTCATTTCGCACCGTGCATAAATCACACAGAAACTCGCTGGTTTGTCTGCGCTGCCACAGACAAAAAGTTCGCAAACTCTATTCCAGAGGGGTTAACATCATAGAGAAGCAAACACGACTCTGATAAGCAAATAAGGAGAGTAAATCATTTCTTGCGTCGTTTTATCGATTTTTTTAAAAGAGTTAAACTTGGTTACTTCCTGTTTTGCGTTATTTGTTACAGACCGGGATCAAACCTGACCAAGATTAAATCAGATCTGTAGAGCTGATATCATTCTGTAAGAGATAGCTAGATTTCCCCAAGAATCAACATTCCACATTCTCAGATTATAGATATTCAGTGCATACCTCGGCTCAACCTGTGAAGCTTGGCGTGGTTCGCCATGTGGTCACACTGATAAAGTAAGAAATGCAAACAAGATAAAATAGCATGTTTGAAATAAAATGCAGAATACCAATACAGATGATTAAAACAGATTGGAAGCAATGAGAGATTCGCGCAGAAAAACAAAACAAGAAGTAATTATAACCCGAGACAGATCTAACTAAGAACGAGTTATTTTTAGGCGACTGAAATTAAGGTCAGTCGCGTCCTAGACTGCTCCAGGAGTTGGTTCTATCAAAACAGGAGGCAGGTCCTAATTATTTCTGAAACTAACCAAAACAATTCCTCGGTATTGAGATAAAGGGAACTTCATTTGGTTCTCTATTAATGCAGCCCGGGTGGATGTGCGAATCGGCCGTTCAGAGAAAAGCTTTCTAATTGATTTCTCGTTGACGCATTTATTTTGCACATTTACGCTAAAATGCATGTTCGGTTATTTTCTATTTCGCTGAAATCGAATGCCATAGAATTGACATAGGAAAATCGTTATTTTAATTTCAATATGTTTAATAGAAAGCATAATTTATCCACGTAAGACATGCGTTGCTATGTTATACAGCAACGCTCTTAAAACATTGCGAATCTGTAACTTGCCAGGTCCCAACTCTGAAGTAGAAAAGTTAATGATAATGGACGATATTCCTCATAAAGTAATTCAAATTTTGCCTTCTGAAATACGTAATATACAATTAACGGGTTCTTATTTCTAATTAACGTGTTGCCAGAAGGACTCATTTATTACCTTTGGCTTTAATGAATTGTCATTTATATTTTACACTATTAATCTATTACAGGTAATTTAAATATTTTGTTTAAAGAAGTGAAGGTCTTATTATTCTTCATTTTGTGCCTCCGATTAAAGGGAAGCTGGTTTTAAAATACTCTGATTAATTGTTTAGGAAGAGTATAAAGGATTCCGAGGAGGTATAAATTTAAACCTACAACGAAGTACGTGACAACTTTCATAAAATTGTTTTATTTTTACAGTATTTTGAAATAACAACGTAATTGTATACATTGAAGGTACGCATTCCTAAAATCCAGCAATAAACGACAATGCAATTTAATTAGAGTTTGTGTAAAGTGCACAGCGCTGGTGGAGCACCGAAAGCAAGGCGCACAAGTACAAGATCGCATATTGTGTTCAAAGGACTGCATTTTTACAGCACAAGGCAAAAAACAATACTGCATAAAGTATTATTTTTAAGCCATAAGACAACGGACAGTTACAATAGATGTTTTATTTAAATCTGATTAATAGCATTTAAGAATTGAAATTTTAAAATACTTGGACAGAATTGAGCATATTTCGATTAGGTACAATTTCAGAAACTTCAGTATCATTGTAAATTTTGTTTGCAAATTGCGCTGAACACATAACTTTATTTTTTCAGATTTTGCTAAATGAGAGGAGTCCTTAGTACATTTCTAAACGATCGAACTCGTTACATAGGTTCTTTGATGTCAAATGTTGGACACATGATCATGTAATACAAGTCTTCATGGAACATTTTCTCAAAAATGTGTGTGTACTGCATCGTAATATACAATGCAATGATAGCTGAAAATGATCTGGTGGTGTCTGTCAGCATTCGGATATCGTTTCTCGACACCAATTTTGGAATGAAAAGGGTGTAAAAATGATTGGTTATCAGAAAAGTATTGAAATCTGATGGCCAGGTTTTTGCAGGGAGTTTGGTTGGACCGATTTGTATTTGGAGTTAATGACAGGGTGGATGAATTGTTAACTTCCTCGTGTGGTGTCACCAAAACAGATGAAACATGCTGGTGCTTTTTCTGCCGTTTCTGCTTGGAACATGGGCGACGCAAACTGGGATCTGTGCAACCAATTAATATATGTAATCGGCTGAAGAAAATGGTTTGTTATGCACGTGGGCGGTAAAATTCGTTTGGATTATTGCTGCCATTTCCTTATTGTTCGAACTCTCCTTACATGGGAACTAGGGGGCAACAACATACGAATCTAACGAGTTGACTGCTCCGTTGTTCAACCATCAATCTTAATTTTAGGGAGGGAACAGTTATGATTCTGTTTTAAGTGTTTGTTGCCTAGAACTTTCATCTCGGGAGAGAAAAGAGCTTGTAACCTTTTGAGCGGAGAAAAATCAGGAAACGAAAATACATTTACGAAATCGCGACGAAACGAATAAAAAAAAAGGACCCATGGGCAATATTCAATGATTGAAGCTGAGAATCCGACGAAATACCCGCAGATCCTTTTCCCGATAATGGGCAGTTCTGTTGAAAACTCATTTCACTTCTCTAAACTAAAAGAGATTTACTTCCACCTAAAAACGTTTGCTACACACACACACACATATCGTCCCTGCATATATCTCGTCCTAGTTAAAATATATCATTTGATATAAAAGTGACTGCAGCAACGACATACAAGAGGAATTTACTGAATAAGTGCTAAAAATCGAACCTTTGATTTTTAAAATCGAACAGCAACTTAGTTCATTTCTACCTGCGAAATGAGCTCACTGGAAACACGAGTTGATGCTACAGAATATTTCATGGTATTTCACATTTATGTTTGAACCAAGTGCTGACCATTTTTATTGTTTTAGCAGAGACCCAAATTCCGGTCGAATCCGAAACATCACTGGAAAATTCGGGCCTTTTACGCAGATTCAGGTAAGGCAAACTGTGTCTCTGGGATGCTTATGCGTCGGGAGGAGGTTCTTTATCGGGTTGCTTTAGAGTAGATATTAAATAGAATCTTGACTGACCTTGATTTTAAAGGGAAAACGTGAAATAGTATTCGGGAATAAAGTGAGGTGAATCGATTTCTTTAGTAAAAAAAAGTCCAAAAAGGGGTTTGTTTGCAGCTCGTCTTTCCGATTCACGGCGATAGTTAATTGACTTCAGGTTTACTTGTTAATTTTTGTAATCAGTGTTATTTGTTAATCTTAATTTGTTCAAATTCGCGATGTATTCCTTCGCTGTTTGCGCCGAGTATTTCTTTAGAATATTTTAAATCAGACCCACAAACAGGCAGACAAGTTATCCCAATTTTATTTGGGAGTGGAAAGTTCACACGGGAGATTCGGGAGATCAGTCGTTAGGTCCTCTTCTGCTTGTGCCATTTCTCTTGAAGGTGAACGTAATTTATTTAAGCTTCTTATATGTTTTCGATATGAAATGAAGATTTGGGATATCACATATGAGAGTGGATGATTAACTGCCGTCTTCATTGAATAAAAATTAACATTACATCTGACGAGACACTATTTTATAATCCCTGCCGGTCGAAGTATAAAGACCAAATCAGATATCAAATCGTTTGTATGAATCGAATTGTAACTTATCAATAATCATTCCTGAATAAATCCTGAGATTGGATTCTGGCAATATTATTTTACTGCTACTCAGACCTATCCATGTTATTAATTACTTTAAAAAATCAGATGACTTTCATTCTGATTTGAATAGTACAAATAATTAATGCTTTCTCTGGTTATGGTAGTGTACAGAATGACTGAGGTTACACATATCTGCCTCTGTACAATGAAGGATGTAGACAACCATAAACATCAGCTTGAAAAGAGAAGTAGATGAAAGATTGATACAGCAATTATATTTTAAAAAGAGAGAATCCAGTCTTTATATTTTCAATTATTGCAGCCATACCAAGTAATGTAGTTTACTTCATACATGTGGCCTCTGATGTCTTATGTGTTCTAAAGTTTTCAAACAATAAATTGCATTCTTGGGTTCACTAGTGATCACCCTCACCATGCACTTGTCATAATGGTCACAGCTGTAAAAGTGCTTGAGGATCAAAGAAACCAAGCCAAACTAAATATTTGGAGGAATATAGCTTCCAACTCATAAACAAGGAATTTCAATAAAATTTCAATAAGCAAAATTAAATTTCTCACTACAATTTACATCTCAATTAAAATGCCTGTCACGTTCAATTGACTGAAATTGTCTAACCAGTGTTAAGCTAGAATGATATAAACATTAAAAAATAGTTGGAATTGAATATTTCCCTAGCAGCTGTGAAATACGTTCATAATATTTGCAGATGCACATGTATTTCTCCTGTACATGTCTTTCATACATTAGCCATAAATGACAGACATCTTTTCTATACTGTATCAGAGTTCTGCTTCTTTTCATTCAATTGCACTTTATTTCAAAGGCAAGATTATTTCAGACATTGTAAGAAAACTTTCAATTTGGAACATTAGATTAAGTGTTATAAGTCAAAATGGCATTTGTGCATATTTTAGTTTAGTTTCACTTGCATTCAGCACTTCCAATGAAAATTAAATGAACAAAGAAAGTGATAAAAGTGCTCAGAAAAAAAAGATTACCCAATTCAACAGATGGTGTCTTCGAGCTTTGTGCTCCCTTGGTCTCTTCCTTTACTGTTAAAGATGTTTATGCATTGCAGCTTCTTAGATGCAACTGGCAACAGCTCACTACCAATCTTGTATGGCAAAGTTTATGTGAAACCGGTCAGTCATTAAAGTTTTTGATGAAATTGGGAAAGCGATACTGTCTCCTAATCAGCCTAGTCGTCCGGAGAGCGAGTTATGTCATCAGTTCCTCTTTCAAAAATACAACATCCATTTTGTTTTTCAGGTTGTCAACTTGTTTTAATAACTTTACTTAAGATGGAAGGGAGAAAAGGATGGGAGGAGTTACTGGGCTTAGCAGTGTAAGATAGCTGAATGATTATCAGGAGATACTGTTCACTTGTTAACTCAAGAGTTCTTCAGTTATGACATCATTCTGCATCTGTGCATTAATTTATCTCCTTCACACTGCCAGTTGCAGGATCTCCTCCAATGCAATTGACACATATAATCCCCCTTCTTTATTTTCGGCCAAAGTGAGATATCAGTGTGTTTATTGATATCTTTCAGTCACCCTTGCTAACAAGACTTAAATCTTTGAAACTGATGGTTTTAAGAAGTCTAGAAGCTGGCATCTGCAATAGAACACCATCAATGTGGTCTAACCCTGATATTTTACTCTGATAATGAGTAAAAACTCTGGAGAGATTTTTTATTCAATACTTGAAGAGTAAAAACTTTTAAGCAATTTTAAGTAACCTCTATACAAAATTACCCACAGGTAATAATCAAAAGCATAAAACATGGAAAGGGGGACTAAATCATGTACATTTAGATTGTCACTTTGATAAATATGATCTTGGGTGGGCACCAGTGAAAAATAGTAATATAAAAGCAGCCTTAGTCAGTGTTTAGAAGACTGCCAAATCTCCTGAAGCCCTAAGGTGTGAGATCCCCAACAGGCTATCTTAAACCATTTGGAGTTCCCAAGGAGCGCAATACAAATTCAGTCTGAGAGGCACCACCCTGAGTGTGTACATTTTATAGCATTTACAAGAGTTTTAAAGTTTTGGTTCTTCAACTCAATTTAGTTCATTGTGACATATGACTTTTCTTTCTTTGTCTTCCTTGTGTTTTTATCATATATAAATACTATAGCACTGACAGAATTGAAATAAGGTACCTATTTAAGATTAAACAGAGTTCAGGAAAGACTGTCATAGATTAAAGATGTTGCATTTTCAATCCCCATTCCTACTGCACACTCTAAAATCATGAAACAGGGCAAGTAAATGACTAAGTAGGTCCATTGGCTACCTAATACCAAATATAGTTGTGTCAGTTTAATTAATGTTGTGATTGGCACAGTCTCAATGTGCGCTGAGTTGGAAAATCACCAGATATTACAAGGTATAGTAGTTTCATGGCTACTTGATAAAGCAAGGGTCATATTATCATAACTCAATACAAGATGCAAACAAGATACAACCCAGAAGCTAGAACAAGAGATGTGGAATTAACATGCAGTGTTTTTTGCTCTGACTCCTGATCCATTCTGGACAACAGTTTTATTTCTATCTAAAACTATCTATATATTTTAAGACTCGTAATTAAATGAGTTAGGGCATGATTCGATCCAGTTCCTAGTGAATATATACAACACTGACCGCCCAAAATTTGGCTGAAATTCCATTAAATTGAAAAGTTCAATCACAGAGCTGGTTAATGCAGGAAATAAAAATGTTATACATGTTCAGCAAAGGACTGCTCCCCTAAAATTGGGTTTAAGGCACACCAAAGTTATAATTGCTCTCGTTCTAATGTGTGCAAACCTTGTAAAGGCTTTTTCAATGCATTTGCATAGTCAGTACATGTGGTAACTATTTCCATGGTGATTGTTGGAATTTTGTACATGACTGTACAATACTTAATCTGGGTGCACTTGGACCTCCATGTAAGTGTATATGTTTTTAATTTGGTGGCTTACATACCTTATATAAGTATCTTTACTGTTCTAACTTAAGATCTTCGGTTTATTTTCATCTATCACTATATTGACAAAATATTTTTTTGTTCTCATTCCCTGCACCATATCCTGGTCGAAAGCACAGGTCAGCTGCTGAAGATCCAGTAGTATCCACAGCATTCAATGTGCTGAGTAATAGTTCATTCTCCCATGTGTTGATAGTATCAGGGGAAAGGCCACGGAAGGCCTTCAGAACAAATATTGAACCTTAATACTGAAGCATGTGCAGACTTAAAGCCAATGTAAGTCAGGACGTACAGGGGTGATAGTGACCATTCCAAAACTTCTGTAAATATACTGTGATTAACAAAATCTATCTGCATTAATACAGTTGATGCTTTACATGAAAATCTCCCATGGGGTATCTCTCTTTTAACAAATAATACCTGAAAATATACATATTTTTGCATTCAAAATGTCAACATCTTTCACAATATTATAACTTAATTTCTTGCTAATTTTTACAATATTGGATTAGAATGGAAATGCTTTAATATTATCTTCAAATTTGTTTTGTTGAAAAGTAGTTACTGAAAAATGAATCATTCTTAGATTGTGAAAATGATTTCACCCTGGAGGAAATGCTTACCTTACTCCTGTTTTACATGTGTAACATCTAAGCAGCCTTCGTTATTCAAGTATTTTTTACATTTCTTCATGAGCAACAATGCAGCTTGAGTTTTTCATAATGCTTAATAATTCAGCTGGGTGTGCTTTTCTGTCTAATGTATTACTTGATAATGTTCAATAGAGCTAAGAATAAAGGTAATAGCCCAGAATATCCACCCAAGTAGTAAGCCACATGACCTACTTAGTAAATGCATCCTCATTGTCAACTTGCTAGTAAGCGCCAGTCTGATTATTGGTTAGTAAAATCTTGTATATGAGCAGAGCCTTGTGCACAACAAGCCCTGCTGATAAAACCTTGACAGTTGGCTGAGCTAGTTGACGAATCTTTAAAAAGTTTCCTTACCTCTTCTGTTAGGTTCAAATTTCACCTCTCCCAGCTAATCCTTGTGTTACTCGCTTGCCTTCATCACTGTCTTTCAACCAGCACCACAATCTCTTATGTCATTTGATCTCTCCTGGTCTCTACACCATCACGGACCTTCCCCATTCCTCTCTCTGCAACTTAAAACTTGGTTTATTTTTAACTTTTCCTAGGTCTTATGGAA
This sequence comes from Pristis pectinata, assembly GCF_009764475.1. NCBI lineage: Eukaryota > Metazoa > Chordata > Chondrichthyes > Rhinopristiformes > Pristidae > Pristis > Pristis pectinata. The sequence goes on along the minus strand of NC_067408.1, from coordinate 25,756,839 downwards.
GGTCATCAATCTGAAATATTAGCTTCATTTTTTTACACCACAGATGCTGCCCGGCCTATTAAACATATTCTGTTCTTATTTCAGCTTTCATTTTTCTGTAGTATTTTGCTATTGGAAAAAGCTATTAGTGTCGTAGAGTCATAGAGACATACAGCACAGAAAACTGGCTTTTCAGCCCACCATATCCATGCTGGACTTCAAGTGCCCATCTATACAGTCCTATTTACCAGCATTTCCTTAGATCCCGTCTAATCATTATACTCCTCACCTTAAAGCAATGCCTCTGGATTTAATTTCACCATCTGGTCACTAACACTGAAAAACTATTAAAGTCACACCATCAAATATATTTCAATGTGTAAAATCAAACATAAACTAACACACTTAAGAAAAGTTAATTACACTTAAAAACATTGGAATAAATTCAACAAACATACATGGATGTAAAAACATATAAATTATCTTACACTCATTCCTCTCTACTGAAAGGAATGATAATATTGTTACGTCAGGTGCAACACAGAGTAGAGTCATAGAGGAGTACAGCACATAAACAGGTCCTTCGGCCCATCTAGTCCACGTTGACCTGATCTTCTGCCTAGTCCCATCTATCTGCACCCAGACCATATCCATCCAAACCCCTCCCATCCATGTACCTATCCAAACTGCTCTTAAATATTACAATTGAACCCACATCTACCACTTCTGCTGGCAGCTCATTCCACACTCACACCACTCTCTGAGTGGAGAAGTTTCCCCTCAGATTCCCCTTACATATTTCACTTTCACCCTACACCCATGTCCTCCAGTTCTAGTCTTACCCTATCTATACCCCTCATAATTTTGTATACCTCAATAAGATCTCCTCTCATTCTCCTGCGCTCCAGGGAATAAAGTCCTAACCTGTTCTGGGACCCCTGCTCTTTGCAATTTTTATGAATGACTTGGATGAGGATGTGTAAGGGTGGGTTAGTAAGTTTGCAGATGACACTAAGGTTGGTGGTGGTGTGGATGGTGTAGAAGGTGGCTCAAGGTTACAACAGACCTTGATAGGATGCAGAGCTGGGCTAAGAAGTGCCAAATGGAGTTCAACCCGGAAAAGTATGAAGTCATACACTTTGGAAGATCAAATTTGAAGGCAGAATACAAGGTTAATGACAGGACTCTTAGCAGTGTGGAGGAACAGAGGGATCTTGGGGTCCATGTCCATAGATCCCTCAAGGTTGCCATGCAGGTTGATAGGGTTGTTAAGAAGGCGTATGGTGTGTTGGCTTTCATTAGTTGGGGTATTGAGCTCAAGAGCTGTGAATTAATGTTGCAGCTCTATAAAACTCTGGTTAGACTCTGTGTTCAGTTCCGGTTGCCTCATTATAGGAAGGATGTGGAAGCTTTAGAGAGGGTGCAGAGGAGATTTACAAGGATGCTGCCTGGATTGGAGAGCATGTCTTATGAGGATAGGTTGAGTGAGCTAGGGCTTTTCTCTTCGGAGAGAAGGAGGATGAGAGGTGACTTGATAGAGGTGTACAAGATGATAAGAGGCATAGATTGAGTAGACAGTCAGAGACTTTTTTCCAGGGCGAAAATGGCTAAAATGAGGGGGCATAATTTTAACGTGATTGGAGAAGGGTATAGGGGGGGATGTCAGAGGAAAGTTTTTTTACACAGAGAGTGGTGGGTGCATGGAACGCACTGGAGGCAGAGGTGGTGGAGGCAGATACATTAGGGACATTTAAGAGACTCTCAGATAGGCACATGAATGATAGAGAAATGGAGGGCTATGTGGGAGGGAAGGGTTAGATAGATCATAGAGCAGGATAAAATGTCAGCACAACATTGTGGGCTGAAGGGCCTGTACTGTGCTGTAATGTTCTATGTTCTATTCAACCTTTCCATATAACTCAGGTCCTCAAGTCCTGGCAAAATCCTTGTAAACTTTCTCTGCACCCCTTCAAGCACATGGTACCTAATTAGTACATAATTTCTGGGCAGGTTCTCCAGTGTACACGCTGGGAAACTGCTACAATTCCACTCTCCAGCACTGTATTCCAGCATTAGTGTCCAGTCGGGAAATAGCTACGAAGAGCAGTGAGCAAGTTTGGATGTCATTTGCAAACACAGTGATGCAACAATGAAGCAGATAGTTAAGCATGTGAGAGAGCATAAGTTAGAGGAAAGTAAGTGGGGGGAATGGGCTGAAGGGCTGGCATGGACTTGATGGGACAAGTAGTCTCTTTCTATGTTGTGAGAAATGTTAGAAATAAGTGGAAGTCCAGAACATGGTGGCAATTACATGGAGAAATGCCAAGAGTTCCATGCAGAACTGCAGCATTTCCCCTCAAATTGTAGTAAAGGTATAAAGAAATAGCATACCAAACAACTGTGCCAGAAGATAATATGGTCATACTTATAACAGTGAGAGCTTACAATGTGTCACCAGTATTAGCCTTGTTGGCAATAAGGCGCCACAGAAATGACATATAAATTACCCCAGATTTCTTCTCTTACATACTTTTGCACACAATGTAGAAACCACTGCCAAATACCTGGAAGCAATTGATCATCAGCCTAACTTCTCAAAGTATAACATTGTGAGGGATTCAAAAACTAGGCTTCAATAGGTACTAATAAATCTAGCAGGCATACAGGGGGAATTGTTCTTCACAGAGAATTGTTAGAATGTCAAACATGGTGCCTGAAGAACTGGTTCTGGTAAATAGCTAAGATGTTTCTTAAATGTAACTAGAGAGCACATGAGAAAAAATAAGAGTATAAAGATACACTGTGTGACAGAAGAAATGGGCACAGAATCATGCAGAGTATAAGCTTCAACATAGACTAGTTGGATAGGATATTAAATGTATAACTTGACAATATGTAAAATATGGGAAATATATTAAGATTAAATATTTCTGTTCAACATTATTTGACTTCTACAATTCCCTATTACTAAATGGGTAAGATCTCATGCTCAATTAAGCATTGCACTTTGCTGAGCAACAGTACAGTCAAGCCAATGCACTAATAATCAATGCATTCATTTTCAGTACATTCTCTTTGCTTTCAATTTGTTCCATATCAACAGTTACAACTGTTTGAAAGCCATATAAGCCATTTGAGGGGATAGTCACTCAACTGTTCAATCCAAACAGCACAGCAGGCAAAGTAAATGGTCACTGGCATTTACTCTAGCGACAGCTGACATCCTAGCGCCCAAGGGACACCAACGTGAAAGCAAGCTTTCAATTTCCTTACAGTATAATATTGCACAAGGACTCCACAGCTCTCAACTGCTGCTGGTGGTGCAGTCATACCAAGCCCTGCCACACATTTTAAAGATCAACTGAATAACAGTTGTGCTAAAGTTAATTAATAATCAAAATTTTCCCAATATATGACTTCATAACAGACAGATAAGTTGTTTTTCCTGATTGCTACTTCAATAAATATGTTCTACTTTGCTGTCAAATATTTGTGTATCTTAAAATTATGCACAAAAGTGAGCCTTGTGTATCTGCTGATCCTTGTACATCTATTATTTAAGTACACCTTATCGTGTTGTGCGCTCAAAGTAAAACTTTTAAAATGCAAAGACTCTAGAAAATTGAAAATTCATCAGTGGAAATATTCATTTGCCAAAAAAGTGCCTCTTAATAAAGTGCGCAAATATGATCCTGTAATGCTAAAGATCGGGTTACTGAATGTACATTATTAAATAGGTTTTCTATTAAATGCATTTAAAGATATTTGCACATACAGAAATGTGTACTCAGTATGATTTAAATATATTTCAAGGTAACTCAGCACACCAGCTGGTTAGATGTGTTTTGGGCCAAGTTTTGTTTTCATATTGCAGCTTGCTTGAATTAGTCAGCATTCAGAAAATGTACCAACTTCGGACAGGTGCATGCTGAGCAAAATTAAGGCCCCTGACTGAGTAATTGGTTGGAAGACTCTTGGCTGAACACCCATTTGGCTTGATTAATCAGAATTGTGGTTTCAGTTCTGCTAGCATTTAGGAGGTAGTTCATCAAGTTCTTGGAGTTAAACGGAATGGGGAAAGTTTCCACTTTGGCCAAATGGAATGGGGAAAGTTTCCACTTCCAATTATCTGGATGGAAACTGACCTACATTGCACTAGTTTTGAGAAGTGTTTAAAAACAATTGAAATGGCTTTAAAAAATATAGAACCTTTTCCTGATTGGATCAGCATATAACAGCCATTGTATTAACAACATAATATTGTTCATTCATAAACTTTGAAAGCCTACCTTTATGTGTTTTCCATCAAAGAATCAGTTTAATTTTTAGAGCCTTCTTAAAGGCCTGTAAATGAGTATCATTAGTGAAGGTTTCCAAGGATGATTAAATCAATCTGGAGACATGGTCAGATTTTTCGACTGTGACTACTTTTTTCCTAATAACTTTTTAAACTAATGCTGTTATGCTGTTTTGATTGAAGAGTTGAGTAAATATCCCCAAATGGCCTAGAAGACCATAGAAACCTAATTTTTGCTGGGCATTATATTTTGTGCTAGCTTCATTGTTTCCAGTTAAATTGCACAGAAAAAGCAGGCCATGACCATATTCTCACTTGAAAGGAATTACACATCTTCACTGCAAAAAATCTTCAAATTTGCCTTTTCTCAATTGCCTTTGTCCTTCTTCTTAAGGGACTGTGGGTGAAGTAGAAATCCCCTGAGGACTTCTTTGCCAATGGCATTTTGTTACCATGACCCTTTTAAAAAATCAATATAATCACCACTACTATTTATAATGTACCATAGGTGCAGACTTGTGGGCAAGCTTAACCTTGAAGAGTATTAGAATTCCACAAGTGTTTGTCCTGGGTGTACAATTTTCATATCATTTAAAGCTTCTTAGAGGATACAATGTTTGATGATTCGAGAAACATGAGAATGTTAAGCACACTATTGATGGGCAACCATATCTGTAAATGAAAGAAATGGGAAAAAGTTAGAAAATATTGCAGATATCTAACCAATGTCCAAACTGCTAGCAAAGGCTAATTGTGTGTTCAGATGTATTTTGATTCTTGTATACCTTTTGACGCATATATATGAAATTCTTATTTACATTTGAGTTTCTACCTTTATAATCAGATTGATGCAGTAGATTAGGTTTTGAGATTTTGATTTTCACTTTTTAGTAATGATTTAAGGGACCAAAAATATTGAAAGGATGCTAACCAAATTAATTTCTTTATATTGAAGAAAAGCACATTAGACCAGCACATCATCTGGGCTTCATGGTGCTGAAAGACATAAATGAAGTAAATGCATGATGGTTACTCAACTTAACATAAATTCATGGATTTAGCAATCACAAGTGTGAAATTAAAACTAAACTGAAACAGGAAACTGAAGGTTTTTTCCTTGTCTGTAGATTTGTAGCAACTTATCAGATGTGGTCTTACAATACCTAATGCTTTCTTTTGAAAAAACACCCTAGTTAAATATTTGATTAAAATGGGCTGATAATAACAAATGCAATGAACAGTTGTCAATTATTCCTTGGAATACCATGATTATTTATTGTTGGGAGTGCAAAAATGTCACATGTGAAGCACAACTGCTCTGGGTCGCAAAATATAGACTCTAAGGTGGGAGTAATATCCTGGAGTTTCCCTGAGAATCTTCATAACTCCTTACTCAGAGGTTTCACATTTTGATTAATAATGTACTTTTGCTTGATTTCTTTTAAGCATCAGAAACTTATTACTGTAAACAGATCCTTCTCATCCTAAAGGTTAATTATGATTGATTGGCTAAGATAGCATATTTTTCTTGTTCCATATTTCTTCAAATGTTATTGGAAGGTGAGGTCAATAGGTCTTCCTTGTCCAATTCTCTTTCATGGTATTGAATGACATAATAGTAGCAAGAAGCATTGTCTAGAAATTGGACCTTGCACATTCTTGATGTCACAAGTTGGTGCTGTATTTAGCTTTAATGCCGAAACATAAGTCACAAAGTACCACAGAAGTCACAAAATACTACAAAATTGGGATATCACACATAAGGAAATGCTCTCCTTTTAAAATTGTTTAAAGCCAGCCTACACATTGCACAGTCAATAAAGGCTGCCATGAAGATTAGAAAGAAAGGGGTGCTCATTCCAGAAGAACGGTCTCAAATAGAAACGTCAAACTGTCCATTTCTCTCCACCAAATGCTATGTGATCTGCTGAGTTCCTCCAACAGTTTTTTGCTTCATAAAGTTTGCAGTGGAATCAGGAACTGGGGGTGTAAAGATTCATTGGTTTCCTGGGGAGATATCCCTTACCATGAAAAGGGGTGGATGGTGCTCTATGATTGCAGGTGGCCTGAAACCCAAGTGATCAGAGCAGCCATCATGTCCACAGCTCAAGGGACCTGTGAACTACACCAACCAGTCCACAGAAGCTTTAATCTTTACAGAAGCCAATCAACACCAATTATTCATAAAAAAAATTCATCGGCGAGGTTCTTGAACATAAAAATAATATCTTCTGAAGGAATATTTTAAATCACAGATAGCTCACTGCTTCCAGAGAAATATATTCCAGGCTTTATTATGAGTTAATTATGAAGATCATGACCTTCTCATCCAATTTCTGTCACTAAATAATGAAAACAAGCTTGCTCACATTGATGACATCATCATGTCCAGGATACAGACAAATGAAACCTGTGTTAGAGTGGGTGTACTCTGAATTGCCCAGTTCAGTATCCAGATAGGTGGGACTTCTGCCAGAAGTGGGCACAAATATTTCAAAACAGTTGAATTTTGCTTTTTATGTGTAATTAATGCACAAAAAAGAATATTTGTGTCAAAGTTTTAGGCACATATTGAGGCACCATGCTGATTAAAGCATCTTTTGTGCCTTCATTAAAAGAAAAACAGCGGAGCCTCACTATTAAGGGCTTGGAATACACTCACTTCCAGCAGAAGTCCCAACCAGCAGGGTACTGGACTGTGTGTTTCGGAGCACATCCACCACCACACTGGCATCATAAGCAAAATAGGTAAAATGAATTTAACCAATACTCTCCTATTAAAGCACAGATATACAATCAAAGGATGTTTTGGCATGTTCAGGATATTAAGTTTTGTTCAGCATGCCAGACAATGATAATCTTGTGCCATGCCATTGAAAGTCTTGCTGATCGGGAAAGATTTACTTACACAGTGGGATATTTTTTCTCTATTTAATCACTTTCAGATCTGGCAATCACTGACAAGGCCAGAATTTATTGCCCATTCCTAATTGCCCTACCACATTGAGAGTCTGGAGTCACATACAGGACCAGACCTGATAAAGATGGAAGATTTCCTCCAGAGAGGTATTAGTGATTTTTTGAGGTAGATTATTAGAGGTATTACGGGTTTTATGTCAACAAGGTAGTACTCTGGTCCTCCTCACTAATGACTTCTGATTGTAAATTCTAGGTTATTAATTGATTCACATTCTATAACTGCCTTGGTGAGATTTAGACTCCAATTTCTAGATTGTTAGTCCAGGCCTCTGGATTATTAGGCCAGCAAGTTATCCACTCACCACCACCACTGCATACCCCATATGTTTACACCTTAATTACCATTTCTCCTCGCTTTGTCTGTGACTGGTTCATATGTACACCTACCATAACAACTGTAGTGTGTGCTGGAGGGTACAACAATGGTGCGTGTCTTCACCCAGTCAGGAATAGTTCTAAGGGAGCCAGAGAAAAGTAAACGATGCTGTGAGATTTTAAAATGATAGAAAAATAACACCTTCAAAAGTAGGGTTATTTTGACAACAGCAATACAGAAGATGTAATGCTGGAAGCCTCACTTTAGGAATAAAATTCTGGACCCACTCTGCTGCCCAGGACACACTGCCTGCAATCCCTGCCCTCCCACACTTGCATTATTGGACATAGGGAGTTGAATGATCTGTGATGCCTCACCTGCTGGGTGTCCAGTGAAGTGGACTGGCTCAAGCAGCTAGTTGATCTCAGGCAGTACATTCACATTCTCTACCAATGGAGCATCCCAATGGCACTCACCAGCTGTCAAGGCTGTAGCAGGATTTGTAATAGTTTTCAAATGGATCTGTTAGTCAGAGACATTTAAGAAAAAAACAAAGTAGATTTAAATAATTAAAACAATAAATACTTCTTCAGAAAAATTTAAAAATAACAGTATGTAAATGCAATCAAAAATACATTAGAATAATAAGTAATTAAACATAGTGACATATCAAAATGAAGCAAAATAAAGTGAAATAAGTAACCCACTTATCTTCCCTTAGCTACCTCCATGGGGTCCCCAACCACTTCAAATGAATGGGTGGCTGTTTGTACAAAAGCCCTCCCTGGTACAAAACTGAGGGCCTGATCTGAACTACATCTGTAGCCCCTCTTCAGTGAGTCACTGACCCAACTTTGGTGGGTCCAGCGATGGAGCAGACAGCCAGATGTGCGATCACCAGTCCTTCAGCACGTCTCAGACCTCTGCTTTCAGTTGTGCATGCACGGAGGTTCAAGATTTCCTGTGGCATGAGTGGCTGATGGTCAGCAGTGTCCTTTGAAATGAAAATAGATATGCTTCTTTTCTGTTTGACTACCAGGAGGCCCATGGTAGAGTTCAGAGCTGACTCCTCCTGTTGGGACTTGCCTAGCCATGTCCTATACCTTCCTACAGATGTGCAGCCAAAGCAGTGACAACAAATCAGGAGCTGAATATTTACCCAACTTCTTTCCAAGACATAGTATATTTTTGCTTCAACATAATACACTATCTCCCATGATCTCTTAAAAAGCTAATATCTACAAAGAAGCAAATAACAAGGTTTGTTCTTTTTTTCAATTGAAAATAGTTATTTTTTCCACAGGTATTTTGTGTAAATATAAATGCAGATAACATAATTAACATAATAAATTGAATAAAATGAACCCAATAGCATAAGGGAACTAATTGCCCAAGTAGTGATATAGTCATAAACCCCGTGACGGTGTTTTAACTGGCCTTAATGTGATCTTAGTAACCTTTACGACCCCATTCACTTGAAAGTATCATTGGTAATTTTATTTAAACAAAAGCATCCAAAGACTTTTAAAATTATTTTTTAATTGGCTATATCTAGTGCAATGTTTTCAAGCTAATTTTCTAATGTTATAAACTGCTTTGGTTTATTACTGAAATTTAATCTTTGCAAGCATTTTTATAATTTAATCCAATAAAAATCATGCCATAAGGTTGACATAAAATTGTTTTAGGTATAAGATAAAAATATGACATCAAAAGTGCATTAAACACTTGCTATCACAGAACATATCAAACAACAGGTAAAAGCACACATTAACTCATAAAATATGAAATAAGAAAAAACCATCAGGCCTCGCCATTTTACAGCTGTGCATGAACACTGCCATTTCTACCACATTAGATTCAGTGAAAGGTTTTGTAATATTTCATTATAGTACCCTAAAATAGCGAAATAAATTCTGCAATAGGTTAGACAGCTAACCTCCATTTGCACAGTGCCAGTAATTACAGTTCTATGCAGAGATCCTGATCACTCTCTGCATATCTCTCTGCACTTCAGTCACAACCATTCACTTCAATCACACTATAACCAAACATTTAGAAAGTGGATATGCATTTTTGGAAAGGTAGTAGGCTTAATCACAACTGGAATATAATTATAAACATTGTGAAGTTTAACCCAGCTGTCTTTTGGAAAAAGAGAAAATTACAGCATTTCCCTTGATTAACCAACATGAGCAGAACTTATGACAATAACATGCTTGTTAGCTTCACCAAAACTTCAGAGACATTGACTTGTGCTTTAAAGATATTCATGGACACTTTCATTAGTTACAGTTTACATTCTAAAATTTTACTTCTCTTGTGTGATTTCTCACATTGCCCTCTTCCCTCATCCCCAAATTTCTACTGGTATCAGGTCTCAACAGATGCTGGCTGACCTGCTGAGTGCTTCCAGCATTACCTTCACCAAAACAGAAAAAGGCAGCTATCTCTTTCAGCAAATACAACTCTCAGATTAAATTATTTTACCTATTTCCTAATTAGTCACATTATTACTTGCATCTAATACTGTGATAACAATACTGTAAGGCTATTTCTTCCTAAACTATTGGCCAGATCTTTCTAACTGATAGCCAGCAATTCCAAAATGAATTGTTGGCCATCAGCCACGTGCATTGCAGGAAGTCTCCAAGTTCTACACAGGCATAGAAAGGTGTGAAGTTCAAGGTGTCCTAAAGGTCAGATTCAGATGCAGCTGACTGTCCACTCCTTCACTGGGCTCACTATTGAGACCGGTGGTGGAGCAGTGGCTCACAAAAATGAGGATTTGGATACACTCTGGATCTGGCCCTTTGCTTTAAATCTGAGAGGACTGGCACATGAATGGTGACCCATGAATGGGGTCATGACCTCCTGGGAAAAGTAAGTGAAAGTAAGCTCATTCATTGTTTTACTTTATTTTACTGTTTTAATTGTTTTGTTTTATTTTGCCATTTTAATTATTTGTTAGTGTTTAAAATTGCTTTAATTATAATTATTTGTTTTTTGGGGTTTTTTTAATGTTTAATTCTATTTAAATGTTTTTTTTTAAAGACTTGGCTTTCTGGTACTATTAGAAATTTGTCAGAAAGACTTATGCAGCCTATGAACTGAGTGGGCATTCCAGAAGCAGGGCCTTAAAGAGTGCTGCCTGTGCCTTGTTCATGCTCAGAGGCTCCTCCACCTTGCCAGGCACAGTCAGGCAGTCAACCACACCTGGAAAAGATGAGAAAGGGCAGAGATGGTAAACAACAAGATAAAGCAGTGGACTAGGTCCAGTACAATCCTGCCCAGATTCCCAGATTTGACCTCTTACAATTAACATTTACATTAACACATTATAAGTAATGTCCTCAGTCAAATTACAATCAACTTATTATCCACTTCCTAGAGTTCTACGTTCTTATTTAAAATTCACCAGTGACTTTCCTTCATGAAAACAATGCAGCTGCAACTCATCTGAAATACATGGAATCTTAAACAGGAGAACAAGTTTTCTTCGTAAATTGATAAATTGGTTTATGTGTACTGAGGTACAATGAAAAACTTTGATTTGCATGCCATCCATACAGATCATTTCATCACATTAGTACAACGAGGTACTATAAGGGAAAAGTAATAACAGAATGCAGAAGATACTCTTACGGTTACAGAGAAAGTATAGTGCAGGCAGACAGTAAGGTGCAAGGCCATGATGGTTGTGAGATCAAGAGTCCTTCTTAATGTACAAGAGGTCCATTTAACAGTCTTATAATAGCAGAATAGAAGCTATCCTTGAGCCTGGTAGCATGTGTTTTCAGGCTTTTGTATCTTCTGCCCAATGGGAGGAGGGAGAAGAGGGAATGTCCAGGGTGTATGGGGTCTTTGATTATGCTAGCTGCTTTACCGAGGCAGCGAGAAGTACAGACCCTGGAGGGGAGGCTGGTTTTCATGATGTACTGAGCTGTGTCCACAACTCTCTTCAGTTTCTTGCTGGCTTGGGCAGAGCAATTGCCATACCAAGCCGTGATTCATCTGGATAGGATGCTTTCTGTGGTGCATCGATAAAAATTGGTGAGGGTGAGCATTTGTCTTTAACCCAGTTAAAAATGAAGGGTCTTAGAATAACTTCTGTGCGGCATTATCAACACATGAGAACAGACCAAGCAGGGCATTACAAATTTACTGAAGTTGGTCATTTATTTCAATCACCCTAGTGTTTGTAGATGCCAATATTGCACTAATACAATGAAACAATATCACAAGATCACAAGACAAGGGAGCAGAAGTAGGCTATTCGGCCCATTGAGTCTGCTCCAAAGAAAAGTGGAAAAAGAAAAAAGAAATGAGAAATGTGTGGGGGGGGGGGGGGGTGGATGTCTGCTCCATGAGAAAAAAAACTATTCTAACCCCAATTTCTGGCCTCATCCCCATATCCCTTGATACCTTGACTAATTAGATATCTATCTATCTCCTCCTTAAACGCATCCAATGATCTGGCCTCCACTGCCGTACGTGGCAAGGAATTCCATAAATTCACAACCCTCTGGCTAAAGAAATTTCTCCTCATCTCTGTTTTAAACCTGCACCCTCTAATTCTGAGATTGTGCCCTCTGGACCTGGACTCACCCACCAAGAGAAACAGCTTGGCCACATCTACTCTGTCCAGTCCTTTCAACATTTTAAATGTTTCAAAGAGGTCCCCTCTCATTCTTCTGTACTCCAGTGAGTACAGTCCAAAAGCCGACAAACGCTCATCATATGTAAGCCCTTTCATTCCAGGAATCATCCTCGTAAATCTCCTCTGAACTGTCTCCAACATCAGCACATCCTTCCTAAGATATGGGGCCCAAAACTGTACACAGTATTCCAAATGAGGCCTCACTAGTGCCCCGTAGAGCCTCATCAACACTTCTTTACTTTTATACACTATACCTCTCGAAATGAATGCCAACATAGCATTCACTTTCCTTACCGCCAATCCGACCTGGTGGTTAACCTTTAGGGTATCCTGCACGAGTACCTCCAAGTCCCTTTGTACTTCTGTACTTTGAATTTTCTCTCCTTCTATATAATAATCTGCCCGTTTATTTCTGTTTCCAAAGTGTACAACTGCACATTTCTCAACTTTGAATCTCATCTGCCATTTCCTTGCCCATTCTCCTAAACTATCTAGGTCTCTCTGCAACCTTCCTGTCTCCTCAATACTCTCTACTCCTTCACCTTACTTGGTGTCATCCGCAAACTTAGCCACAAAACCATTCACTCCATCATCCAAATCGTTAATGTACAAGATAAAAAGAGGCGGCCCCAACACCGACCCCTGTGGAACACCACTAGTAACCGGTAGCCAACCAGAACAGGATCCTTTTATTCCCACCCTTTGCTTTCTGCCTACCAGCCAATGCTCCACCCATTCTGTTATCCTACCTGTAATTCCATGACCTCTCATCTTATTAATCAGTCTCTTGTGCGGTACCTTGTCAAAAGTCTAAATACACAATACCTGCGGCTCTCCCTTATCCACCCTACCTGAGATTTCTTCAAAAAACTCCAATAGGTTGGTCAGGCAGGATCTTCCCTTCACGAAACCATGTTGGCTTGGACCTATCCTGCCTTGCACCTCTAGGTATTCCATAACCTCATCCTTGAGGATCGATTCTAAGAACTTTCCCACCACCGACGTCAGACTAATAGGTCTGTAATTTCCTTTATGCTGCCTCCCACCTTTCTTATACAGCAAAACTACACTTGTGACCCTCCAGTCCTCCGGAACCATGCCGGAGTCTATCGATTCCTGGAAAATTATCACCAATGCCTCCACTATCTCTAAAGCCACCTCCTTCAGAACCCGGGGATGCACCTCATCCAGTCCGCGAGACTTATCAGTCTTTAGTCCATTTAGCTTTCCTAGCACCTTCTTTCTAGTAATCTTAACTGAACTCAGTTCCATTCCTTGAGACCGCTGACTATCCGATATATTGCTGATGTCCTCCACAGTGAAGACCGATGCAAAATAATCATTTAGTTCCTCTGCCATCTCTTTATCATCCATTGTAATCTCTCCCACACTGTTATTGATTGGCCCTATATCAACCTATACCTCTCTTTTACTCCTCATATATTTAAAAAAACTCTTAGTATCCTTTTGAATGTTACCTGCCAACTTCCTTTCATAATTCATCTTTTCTTTCCTCATGACCTTCTTAGTTTCTTTCTGCCGGTTTTTAAAAGTTTCCCAGTCTTCTGTTTTCCCACTAATTTTTGCTTCCTTATATGCCCTCCCTTTTGTTTTTATTTTAGCCTTCACCTCTCTCGTTATCCACATTCGTGCCTTTTTTCCATTCAAAACCTTCTTTTCTCTTGGAATATATCTATCCTGCATTTTCCTTATTTCTTGTAGAAATTCTATCCATTTCTGCTCCGCCGTCCCTCCAGCTAGTTTACTCTTCCAATCAATTTGGGCCAGCTCCTCTCTCGTGCCACTGTAATTTCCTTTGTTCCACTGAAATATCGATACACCAGCTATCAGCTTCTCCTTCTCAAATCTGAAACTGAACTCAATCATATTGTGATCACTAGTTCCTAATGGTTCCTTTACCTTTAGTTCCCTAATCACCTCCAGTTTGTTACACAGCACCCAATCCAAAACAGCTGATCCCCTGGTGGGCTCATCAACAAGTTGCTCCAAAAATCCGTCCCGTAGACATTCCACAAACTCACTCTCCTGAGATCTACTGCCTTGCTGGATTTCCCAGTCCACCTTCATGTTAAAATCCCCCATAATTATCTTAATGTTGTCACTCTGACATGCTTTTTCTATTTCTAACTGCAACTTATAGTCCACTTCCTGACTGCTATTAGGGGACCTATATATAACTATTACTACTATTGTCCTTTTACCCTTGCTATTTCTTAGCTCCACCCATAAGGATTCCACCTCTTCTGACCCAATGTCCTTCCTTTCTATTGCTTTTATATCATTACTAACCATCATGGCCACAACACCCCCTCTGCCTACCCGCCTATCCTTCCTATACACTGTGTACCCCTGGATATTTAGTTCCCAATCACATCCGTCATAAAGCCATGACTCGGTGATTGCCACGATGTTGTATTTATTAATCTGTAGTTGTGCCACTAGGTCATCTACTTTATTCCTAATGCTACGTGCATTTAAATATAGTACAGTTAGTCCAGTATCTGGTATTGATTTTGTTGTACTTCTATTGTTCTGCAAATTATCCTGACTTTTCACCTGCCTGTCCTTCTTACCATCCTCACTGCACACTGTCTTGGATTTGTTTCTATAAACCTCCTCCCTTACCCTAACATCTTGTATCCTAACATCCTGGTTTCCATCCCCCTGCCAGGTTAGTTTAAACCCTCCCCAACAGCTAAATTAAACATTCCCACCAGGATATTGGACCCTTTGGAGTTTAGGTGTAACCCATCCTTAGTGAATAGGTCATGCCTCCCCCAAAAAAGGTCCCAGTGATCCAGAAATCTGAAGCTCTGCCCCCTGCACCAGTCACTCAGCCACACATTCATCTGCCAGATTTCTATTCTTACTACCGTTAGCATGTGGCACAGGTAGTAATCCTGAAATTACCACCTTAGAGGTCCTACTTCTCAACTTCCT
The DNA here is from genome assembly GCF_009764475.1 of Pristis pectinata. Lineage (NCBI taxonomy): Eukaryota > Metazoa > Chordata > Chondrichthyes > Rhinopristiformes > Pristidae > Pristis > Pristis pectinata. Next base: position 25,741,647 of record NC_067408.1, on the reverse strand, counting down.
TCCTAACTCCTTGTATTCCTCTTTCAGGACCTCTTCTCTTTTTCTACCTATGTCATTGGTACCTACATGTACCAAGACTTCTGGCTGATCACCCTCTCCCCTCAGAAGAATTCTGGACCCGGTCCATGACATTCCATACCCTGGCACCAGGGAGGCAACACACCATCTGGGATTCATTGTTGGTTTCGCAGAATCTGTTATCTGTTCCCCTCACTATAGAATCCCCAATAACCACTGCATTACTCTTTCCCCGCTGGACCACAGTACCAGGCATGGTGCCACGGTCCCAGTTGCCGTGGTCTTCCTCTGTCAGGTTCATCCTCTCCAAACTGAATCTAAAATGATGATACCAGTTTCTGAGGGGGACCACCACAGAGGTACTCTCTACAAACTCTTTATAACTTCTGTCTATCTCCTGCTCGCTCTCCCCTGATCAGCTGAAGGTCACCGAGCAGCTGCTCCAGACCCTCAACACGTTCCTTGAGGAGCCGCATCTCGATGCACTTTGTGCAGATGTAGTTATCGGGGAGGCTGGTAGTCTCCCAGGGTCCCCACATCTGGCACTCCAAACATAAGACCAACCCCAGATGCATACTGCTATAGCAGTAATATGAACCTGCAGATTTATAAAAGAATCTAATCTATAGCTTTCAGGTGACAGAATGATCAATTGCATTTTTTTTATAAAAAGTCCTAGCCAGAAGTGCACTTGCAAGAATTAATCAACAACTTAATGTGTTCTCAGGTACCCTGTCCTAAAATGTTGAAATGGAAACATTGTATTTCTTTTGTTATAATTCATAGGACCACATTTTCTGTAAAGTTGCTGAGGCCTACGTCAATGTTAATAGAGAACACTTAGTGACTCATTTTCTTGTGTTGTTAATGTCCTGTGCTAAGAATGAATGTATCATGTCCAGTTAAGAAATCACATTTTTATTTATATTGACTGTTACCTCAATGTTAAAAATTAACAAGCTGGATTAGTTCCAAGTAGCAATTAGGCCAGTTTCTCCAGTTACTAAATCTCTCTCTCTCTCTCTTTCTCTCATTATATTGTCAATTTACTGTTAAAGTTATATTAAAATAAATTTGCAGTTATAAGAACCCAATAAACCAATTGCTTTTCTAAAATCCCTATAGCATTTTTCAATTGGGACATCAAAAAACAGAGTTCTTCTGAGAAGACGTGCCATTATATACAAAGATAGAGAAAGTGACTAAATATTGATGTCATGTTTTCAGTAGAGTCATTGTAAGTCATGCTGTGCAAAGAATCTTAGCCCTTTGAAAGCAGCCAACATTATCCCTAATCTGAACAGCCGGATCAGAGTGTCGAACTGAAGGAAGATCAATATATACATTTGGCACACTCAATTATATTAACTTTGGGGCAAAAGGAGACAAAGTACTTCTCCTACCCCCCCTCCCACACCATACCAATTTTGAGGAGTGCATCCAAATATGTGAAAAAAACATGCACACCCAGATATATAATATGTTAATTTCCTCAATCCTTTTATCAGCCTGTCTTTTTTGGGGGATATTTTGAATTATTAGGAACAAGCTTTTACCTGGACAGTATTTAAATATTGCATTGTGGCATATATGTGTATCACAGAACAATAGAACAATAGCTCTGTCACCAGGTGTGGCTACTGGGTAACCTGTTCAGACAACATCCAGTGCGGCATATCCATCACCAATAAATTCATCAACAGAGTCTGCCTCATGGTGTAAGATGTAAAGAGTCTGTGGGGACAACACATTTATATATGAATGAGGCTAACAAGTAGGAAAGGATGATGTGTACAGGAATGGCAACTTTCTATCTCACTGTATTTGTTGTCACCCTTCAATAGGATAAAGATAATTAACAACTAGAGATAAATTACAAAGTTTTATTTGTGACATTCTTTCTAGCTGTAATAACATGCAGGAGTAAAGACATAGATGAGCAAAAATGTGAACACAAAGAATTTTTAATCCCTAGATTGGTACCAAAAGTTACATTACAAACTTTTGTTATACTGAAATAATTTAAATCTTTTTAATAGATCCCAAAGCCTCTGGGTCTTTTCTTGCTAAAACTAAGAAAATTAAGCAATTATTCCTAATGATATCTGTGCTTAAGATCATTCTTGATATAAATAATGAGATTAAGAAGTGAAATGGGATTAATATTTGTGAGGGACATATTTGAGACTGGTTGCATACTACTTTGTTAGTGCTACAGGTAAAGGATGTCAAGGATGTTTTGTTTTCTATGAAACTCAGGTATGTCATGCTGAAAATAGTTGAATGCCCTTTCCCTACATCTTTTCTGTTTCTATAACCTTAGAGTCTAACAAATGATAAACTATTCAGCAGATTCTTTTTTCTAAATTTGATAGAAGAAAACATACAGCAAAGTTTCTAACCACAGAGCAATATCTATTTGAAAAACATAGCAAAAATCCTGCATTCACAAAGGACTGGTCTGTTCTGTGCATGTTCATTGTGCCCATACATGGACCATTGTGCTGAGAGCCATGCTAAAAGAATGCAATAATGTTATTACCCCAGGATATTACCTTAAAGTTAATCACCAAATCCCACTTGCTTACCTCTTGTACACAAAGAAAATAAGTGGGATTGTAATATTTACTTAAGTCTTTGTGCAGTTCCTACAGCACTGAGATCATTAGTACTCTCAAGAAAGTGAGAGATAGAATTAAATTCTACAAGTAAGGATGTACTGGAATTGAAAATATGTTTTAAAAGTAAAAGTTCAAAGAAAGCAAATGGCTCAAATTATTGCCATTTCATGAATTCTTCATCTTTTTCTTTATTGAGAAACAGATGGGAACAATTTGTCCTGGTGATATTAAATAAGATTATTTTATTTAACTTACTATACTTGCCATTGCTCTGTATCCCTCAGTACTGTTCATTAATAAAAATCCATTAGTCTCAGAATTAAAGTTAAAAACTGATCCAGTGCCAACCATCATTTGAGGCAAAAGTTTCCAAATATGGTAATCACTCTTAAAAGATCTGATGATAATTTTTAAATTATGCCCCCCTAGTCTGAGAAACCCCATTCGGCTGAAGCAATTCCAGTCTGTTCTGTCAGTTTCCTTTAATAGCTTGTAAACTTCAATCAGTTCTATTTTCTGATTCCCAATGAATATGTCCTTCATTTGTGTAATGTCTTCTTGTAATTAATATCTTGGACTTCAGGGGTCATTTTGATAAACCTACACTCCACAACCCAATGCCATTTTAAGTGTCAGGCCCATTATTCACAGTGTTCTAAGTATGATCTAACCATTGCTTTATATCTGTAGTTACATTACTTTGCACTCTAGTCTTTTTGATAAAAAGGCCAGGAATTCCATCATCTTTGTGATTTTTTTACCTAATTTATCATTGATATTTCAATAGAACCCAAAGTCTCTTTGATATTATTTTTCTAACTTTTCACTATTCAGAAACTACAATTTTCTGTTGTCTTTAGATCACATTTGCCCACACTTAAATCTGCTTGCCACAATTTTGACCGTTTGTTCCATCTGTTAATATCTTCTTGTATTGTTTTGCTTCTATCCCCACTAATAATGCAAACTATTTCTGCATGAAGGGAAAAGTGGAAATGTTATTATTAAATGCAGTGAACCTTAGATCCTCCAAAAATATTCTTGCTGGGAACTTAACAGGTTCTACCAACAAGACTACCTGCCCATTATCCCAAATCACTATATCTGACCATTCAGACAATCTCCTTACTTGCTTTCAATTCCATAAACTAAATGAAATGGACATTAATTTACTTCAATGAAACCTGAAACTGTCACCTATCTAAGGCAAATGTAACTTACAGACTATTTAACATGAAAACAAATTAAAAGTAACCAAAATGTTTGCAAACTAAGCAATTACTAAGTGCCTTGGATTTGATTAGATTCTCCACTGCAGGGTAAAAATATCAGTTACAAATAACTACAGTATATGGATTTCCCATGAGGATCAGAAACAGTTGCCCTGGAATGTAAGGGGATGATGAAATATAAGCTCTTCTTGTTGTCTTGCACTATCCCCATTTTATAGATTTACAGATCTGAATCCAAGAAGATCAATCAGGTTAAGGTTCAAACTGTGTAAGTGATGCACCAAAATGAACGTGTTTAAATGAAATATTGTACACACTATACAATAACAATTTATATTTATATATTGGTTTTAACACCGTGAAGACAAGGCGCACCACAGGAGGGTTGTCGATCAACGGTTAAATCGGGCCACAGACGAGGTTCGAGACAAATAACCAAAATCTTTGACAAAGCGGCAGGTTTAAGAAGCAGCTTAAAGACAGGGGGAGAGAATAGCTCTTGGGAGGAAAATTCCGAGTTTAGAGTCTAACCAGCTGAATGCACAGAGGTGTCAACGGGTTAAGTGGAGACCAATCTCCAGGTTGATCACGATGATCTCAATTGTAGTTTGAACAGAGTAGCATCCGAGTGGTGGTGCTCGAAGCGGAATTAAGCTTTGAAATTCTGCCGGGTTCTTCCAGTCTATCAAGTGTAATATTCCATAGTACGCCGCTTCTTAATAACTGAAGCGAGAATAATTGGTATAGTCCCTAATAATTTTGTACTGATTCCGACACATCAATTGAAACTTCCCCAAAAGTTGACCTGACATGAACTTACCATTTGTACCGTTTGCTTGGCTGGTAATAACGGGCTTCGTGTTTCCCGATATTGCACCATTACATGTGAACCGACTCAACAGCAGCACGAAAATGAAAGTTTTGCTTTTGGCCAGCCCGTACAGATATTGCAAACAAACATAACTTTCACTCGATGACTACATTTGATCCTCATTGTAATGGTAATGCTGCGTCGCTTTACTGAGCCCTAACCACTCTTACACCAGGATACAATGGGGGAAAAAAGATCCTAATCGGGATTTTGGTTTGTAAAATGGGTATCAGATTTCCCAACAGTCAGGCGGCAAGGCCCTCGCTCCCTTCGCTTTATATCCTTGTAATGATAGCAAACAGTTGAGCTGTAATTAAAGTGCAGTAAATGAGAGCCGCGAGCATACGGCCCTGTTTATCGCGATCGCCGCAAGATCGAAGAAAATAGCAGGAAAACAGTCTCTCCACAACTCTGACAAGAAAATTACTACATAATTTACTCATTTGCTTATTTCGCCGTTTGAGACCCAATTTAGGGATTTAGACTAATTTGACTCGCTGCTTTTCCAAGCCGAAGGGTCAAATATCATCGTAAAACTGTGGGTTTGCAAAATGCGTGTTGTGTTCTGCGGATAGCCCAACAAACGTGTGCTGACTATTAATTAAACTGCTTTGATTCTTAAAAAAAATGGATATCTATTCCCCTTTTTCAAACCAGATTATCTATAAAATTCCATTTTTTAAGGTGTGTTGTAGCACCTCCTGGCCCTTTTCTCCGCCAGACCCCCGCCGAGCCGCCTATGTTGGAGGTTGGCCCATAGCTATCAACCGGTCAGCAGTGGAAAAGGCATCAACTTTATGTTTAAAGGGCATGTGTTGTGATTCCATTAGTGAATTCAGGGGGAGGATTCGGGATAATTAGATTTATCTTTCAAAACGCCGCATTAAGGAGAAAAGGGTAAATAAAAGCAAAACAAAAAGGCAGAGTAAAATACCTGTGGGAGCCCTATCTTCTAAATAGATCGGGTAGATAAATTACATGATCACCCCCCTGGGACCCTAACTTCCAATCCAGGTGCATTGCATTCAATTAATTCCCAATAATGTAAATTTTAAATCCCGATCCTTTTAATCTAGGCGGAATTATCAATTACCCGTGTTGAACTTTCATCTCCGCCTTGACTTTATGTTTGGAGACACCAATCAATGTTGGACCTCTCGCTGACAAACTTTTAGGTTTTGTTAAAAATCTCCGATATCGTCTGAACGGCGGATAAAACTAGAGTGGTGCAAGAATAGTGTTACCTTAAATTCCTGTGTACCTTTATCCCAGCGTAATCCCAATTTATGCACAACCTTCGCGACTGAGTAAAAATTTGTTGAGCATTTTGAAATTTTATTAAAGTAAATACAAAATCTGGTACAAGCAATAGTGCCTGTTTCTTTGAAGTTTATTACATAGAAAACTGAAGGGCTAACGTCAACGTATTTTCTTAAAGAGGCAATTTCTTTCATAACAGTGAAGGGCATACATTAGAAAAATACCAAGAGATTACGGAATCTTTTGTTGGCAAAAACGCATCCTTAATAGAGTTCACTGTTTTACATTTAAAATTTCTGCAACTGTTTGAAGCACGGTTTCCAGTTCAATAGGGAAAACATGTCACCATTTTCTGCAGAACCTTACACGATTCAGATTCTAAACATTGTATGCGATTGCCTTTCAGATTTCAAAACACAGATTTTTTAATAACAATTGTGATTTCTTGATTTGCATTGCTTTGTACACCGAGTTTGAGTTCTTCATGCTTTTCAGTAACGCACTGCAGTCCTTCCCCTCCAACCCCCAGCCCCTGTTTTCAACTACAAATTTTCAACTTCTATTTGATTAAAAAAGTACTGCCGTTTCCTTGCAGCGTGGGAGAGTGGAACGTGCACAGTAAGATTTTGAGGGTAGTCACGTGACCACAGGCAGGCACCTGGGATCAACAGTTATAGATTAAAAACCATCTGGGTCTGAAGCTGTTTTATGACAAATACCAAAATATATCTAAAAGTAAGAACCTTGAATTAATCAAAACCAGCACAAAAACGAGAAAGCAACCATTATTTTTCAGCTCTGTTTAGCTCAATATAACAATTTTATTGTTTGTTTTATAACGTTCATTGGTTGATATACTATTGCGTAAATTTAAGTTACTTTGGAACGATTTAATATGTCCAAACAGTAGGGATCAGATTCCCTAAATCATGTACATCGAAATGAATGTATAACGTTACCAGTCCGGAGATTCGTGCAGTAAATGTCTTACATGCTAGGACCCTGAGCCGTGGATACCAAGAAGATCCCAAGTCTCCTGATCTGTCCAAAACGCAATGACCTCAGCTAGAATGATGCTGGGTCACGGCCTTAATGTCATTGAACAGGGGAGATCTGACCAACGTGGCTGGCTTCTCGTGGAAGTTTAGAATAGCTTTGAGTAAAAGGCTAACTCCTTTGGTTTAGGAGTCGGTGATATGTGTCAATTATTTTCTTTTCATTTATTTGTTCCCAATATATAGGTAACAATGGAAAGACTGCATTCAGTACTCACACTTACCAACCTGAATAGATAATTGTGGGCCATCTCCCACAGTTACTCAGAACGAGGAGACATATTAAATGATACTCCTTTACGCAATAGTAGCTTGAACGTGGAATGACTTGCTGCCGAATAGCAGAGACAAAATCATTGTATCTTTAACGGGAAAGTCGGATACATGTTTGAAGCAAAATATAGCAAACAATGAAATGAATGCGATATGTCACATGGGTTTAGATTCTTTCATCAAACAACCTATACAGACAAATAGCTTCACCTATGCACTAAACTGTATGTTTTTTTTAGCATTATTTGTTGATCTCTGCCTAGGGATTAATTAAATCATCGGTTAAATCGTTATTATTGACTAGGCTCACTTTGGTGAGATAGTGGAACAACGTTTTTGCCTTTGAGGCTGTACTCTAGCATGAACTGCCACCATGAAGATATGATGTGGAACATTTGTGGGAAGGTAGTAAATCCGTTTCAAATGTTTCACTCCCTTGGTAATGTAATGAATGTAACGATCATTTTAATGAGAAAGTGTGCAATAATTCCTGCGTTCTGTAAAACTAAATTGAGCTCAGCCATTTAAAGAAAGTAAATGCAACAGTTGCATTATTAATAATCATCCTACAGTACAGTAGTTTGCATTTTGTTAATAAGTATAGATATAGTTAATTATATTTATTAGGGAAAGGAACAAACATAAATTAATGTGACATTATCACAATTGGATTCATTGTGAGTTTTTGAACAATATTGTTTTACTTCCAGAATCTGAGTTTCACTCCAGAGTGGTGAAAGAATCTCTTCGTCATTTATAAGTCTGTGTACATAAAGGATGACTCATTGTCTTTTAATACTGCATAGAATTTGATCTAATTAAATTTAAATAACACAATTCATATCCTTGTGGCCATAAATCTATTGCACAAGACTATGTATAATCTTGTAATTATTGCAAAACCTCTCAGGAAATCCATAAGGACAATCTATTTTAGAAAAAAAAATTGTAGTTTTGAATAGTGTGGGAAAGGATGATAAAAGGAGGTTCGAGCATTATAGTTATTTGCGAGGCTATAAATAGAATTTGACAAGGAACCACATCAAGCAAAATTAGTGCAGTTCACCAAAACGTTGGTCAAAGAGATAGCTTTCAGGAGAATCTTCAAGGAGGAAAGAGAAGTAAAAGTATTTCAGAGTTTAGGGCTTTGGTAGCTGAAGATGTAGCCATTTGTGGTGTAGTGATTAAATTCAGGATTAAACAAGATGTTAGATATTTTCAAGGCCATAAAATGTTTTTCTGGAATAAATGTCCTTATTGTACTGTATGTAGATAAAAGTTTTATTTAAAACATTCATACCATTATGAATATGAAAAGGTCTTTATTCCATTCTGCTGCTTTATTATCTTTCTCCTTGATGAGTGAAGTTCTTTTTAAAACACTCTTAATCTTGTCTCTGCTTAATTTGCCACAGCTTTCATTTAGTTAAATACCCTTTGTATATCAGTTTTGTTTGTATTATTTCCATGGGATGTTGATAGTATAAAATATCATCAGGCAGTATTGGGGTTATTAGTGATGATATTTCTATTCAGTCCCTTAGATATTTCATACCACAGAATATAATTTTACAAAATATAAAAATTATTTGATTTTTTCTTACTAATCAACTTTTCAATTATTTTGCATTCATTGGATAAGTAAACTCGCAGTCACTATGAATATTTGATGCTTGAATTGTTGCATCAAAAAACTAATAGAAAGGAGCAAATTATGAGATTTAATTAAAGTGAACAAATGGATTATTAAAGGCCTTACATGGTTTGTGAATGTAATTTTAATAATGATTAATTACAGGCTGAAAATCACACCTTGCTATCTGTCATTTATTTTTCTAAGGGATTCTACTCAGTTCTTCATGTTGTTATGTTAATAGCCCTTTCTTAAATCAATTTGTCTTAAGGACCATTTATGTAATCCCTTGTGGGTCAAGTGGTGTGACATTGCAAATATCCAGTTAACTAATACATTAACTGATGTTTGTCATGTCCTTAGTGTCAATTTATAGAAGAAAGAATTGCTATAGATTTGTGAAAGAGTTTGCAACTGGTGTACTTGAAATCTTGCAGCTCCAACTGATATGCTAAAGCAAAACAATTTGAATATTTAATCATAACTATCTAATAATTCACATTACAATGTATTTTTATAACATGATATTAACATTATCCATGATAGAAGTAATGGATGGACTCTGTAGTAATATCAGTTAATTTCATGTGTAATTAATGGCTCGCCAGTGCTATCGCTTAATTTGTGTTACATGTGATTTTAAAAATAACGATGTCCAACATACATATTGAATTAATATTGATAAATGGCCAATTATTTTCATTAAATTGTTGTTAATCTTTTCATTACTTTTGATATAAAGTAGAAATCTATGTGTAAAATCACCTTTTCATACAATACATACAATATGCAGTGACTACAATTTGTTCAAGGTCATAATATTACTACTATAGTTTTAGTGTTGTCCATTTCTACTTATTAAAATTAACTTCTGAAAATCATTATTTAATCTGAAAGCCCTGAGCGTTCTGATTCCATGTTACTACTGTGCCTTCACTGTCAATCAATCATTCTCATTCTGTGCAGTGCCAGATGAGAGTGCAATATGATTCATTCAGCTAGATTAATTTTCCCTAAGTGTTTTAATGTTTGTTAGATTTGCTTGTACAATTTACAACACTCTGGTACAATCTTCTTCTCAAGTTATATTTCTAATGCCAATTAAAATCCATTTGAGTATTGTACATGGAATGCTTTCATTGTTGATCCCCAACAGATGGCTCATAGAATTCCAATTTCTTGTGCAGATCTCATCTTCTACAGGGCATGTATCCATTTCCTCACAGAATTTTTTATTTGATACTTGATTTATCCAAAGCATTTTTATTTATAATTATAATAAAAGTATCTCCATCTGTAGTAAATCAACAACCTGCACTTACCTGTAAGTAGAAAAACAAGCTATAGCACTTCACAGGAGCACTACCAAATAGAATTTAAGAATAAACCACACTGAGAGTTAGTGCAGTTGAATTGGTCAAAGAGATGGGTTTTCAGGAGATGCTTAAAGGAGGAAAGAGAAATTTTTTAAAAAAACAGAGTTTGGGGCTTTGGCAGCAGAAGACACAGTGGCTAATGTTATAGAAACTACATTCAGGATTAAACGAGAAATCAGAATTAGAGGAATGCAGATAGTTCAGAATAGGACTAGAGGATGAAGTGTTAGTGAGAGACAAGCCCATGGAGTGATTTTTACAGGTGAAGATGCAGTTTAAAAACAAGGACATGTTTAATTAGGAGTCACTGGAAGTCAGCAAATACTTGGGTGATGGGTAAACAGGATGGTGCAAGTTATGATACAGGAAGAAGAATTTATAATTAGCTGACAACCTTCAATTCTTCTTTACTCAGGCTGCATCAAAGTATAATATAATTACTCAGAAAGAAGGAACTTGTGTATATTTATCAACTTTTATCGTCTGACAACTCTTCAAACTGTTTTAAAACTGATGGAGTAAAAAAAAAGTAAAATATTGGCCAATTTAATATCAGAGGTTGTTTGTCGAGGGATAAAGTTTGCTCAGGAAATCATGGAAAATTCCCTAATCTTTTTCAAAAGGAGTTTTGGGATCTCTTACACCCAAATGAGAAGGCATACAAGACCTTGGTTCAACATCTCATCTGAAAGACATTATCTCCAGCAATCCACAGCCCATTTTGAATTAGTTATTTGAATTCTAGAGTGGGATTTAACACAGAGCTGAGCTCTTTAACTACAACTGAGCCAAACGTGACACAAGCAAATTTGAGTAAGGCACTTATTCCCAAATATATATTTGTTCAAATTTTAATTTTGTATTCAACATTAACAAATGGATAGAAATATTTTTACACTAATGAAGTAATCTGATCTTTCTACACTGATCACGTATTATTTATGATGGCATTATCTTAGTGAAGATGCACTGACAATCTTCACCACTCTTGTGCATATCAATGAAATTGATAATCAATGCTAAAATACAAGTCACTCATGTATGAAGACAATGAAGCATATTATATTCATCCACTGCAAAAGAACCCCATAAAATAATCTATGGATTATGATATATGATCCTTAAAAATTCAATAATGCCACAGAATGTTGTGTAATTTCAGAACTAAATAACAGAAGTTACTTACTGATAAATAAGTAGAATTCATATTCTTGAATTCAATTTAATGAAATCCTAATTGTAGTTATCCAGAGAAGGACCATGGTATATAAAGTTTTGCAAAATTATGTTAACTGCAGTAATATTATTAATCATAACTCCAGAATTAAACATACTGCGAATGGGGTTACGTTTATGAAACTGTTGAAATGGCCCACTCTTTAAAGAAATAAATGCCACCAAGGAAGCAGCCACTGAATCCAAGCTACGATTCCAAATATCCAACACCCAGACAGCTCCTCATTGGTTTGTTCCTGAATTACCCGCTGACTGATATTCTAAGCAATGGCAGCGATAGTGATCATATCTCGTACAGCCAGGTAGCTAAGTAAAATAAATGCATACTCACTCAATCAAACTGTCAGTTCAGAAAATTCCTTAGAAATGCTGAACATATGAAAATTAAATATTCAATTTAAAATTGTGTTGGCACCGTGAGGTTAGGTGATTAGTTGCTCAATCAGATATTACTGTATTGTAACGATGAAATGTTCTGACAGGTCCCGTTTTACATTGCACTTCGGCGATACAACTTATGTGAACGCAATGAAAACAAATGAAAGAATGATTTCAAAGCTGTTGCACCATACTCTTACAGCATGGTTGCAAAACAAAACATGAAATTTAAACAGTCCCAAGACTACAAATGGCTTGCGCGACAGATGTAGAAAAATGTAATGCTTTTGGTTGCAATACAACACTAAGTTCAAATGACTTTACAGTCGGCGCTCCTGCTTTGTTCGTGCGGTTCATGGTGCCATTTGAACCATTTGTGAAATACTTTCAGTATCAGTTGTTAATTGCAGGATTCCAACCACTTTCTGACACTTCTCTCGTCTTCTCCCAAATCCCCGTTCACTGGATCCCTCTCGCAAAGGAACTAACTAGAACTATCCAAAATAAATACATTTAAACCATGAGAAACCATCCTTTCTCGGCTGAATAAATTGTACCCATATCACTATCATTATAGCTGCCTATTTAAATCACGCTGATTCTAGTACAGTGCACTGTGGCTAAACCACTTCTTCATCCCACAAGAGGCAATAATTTAGTAAAATAATTTAGTTTAATAAGTAAAATAAAAGCCTACAATGGAAGCATTTTGAATATATTTGTCTAATAGACGCAGAGGAAAAATATGATAATGAATACGTTATGCCCTGCCTGGAGTCTTTATGTGCCTATATAACACATGTGGTCCCGAAGTTTGTGGGAATGTAAATCATATTTTCACACATATGAAGTCATAAGTATATTCAGCTGCAGAGCAGGGATTACTTTTTGGCTAATCCCTCTGTCTCGGTAACTAGAATTTGGTCCGCACTGCCAACTCCCTTTTGCGGCAGACGCTACCGTGTATCCTGTCCCTGTCCAAACTCACCTTGCAGCACTTTGACTTACTCTGTAGCCACCCAGCGCATTTAGATTTGCTTTAGATGCCTGAGTTCATCAGCGCCCATAAAGGGGAAATTAAACGAATTTAACAATAGAAAGATGATAAGATTGCGTAATTTTATTGAACCACGGTTGATTCATTATATTGAGCCAGGAATCTTGTTCTACTGCCTCTGCAAACGGTTACTGAAATATAAGCCCAGCGAATTTAATGCATTTGGGAGGTTTTGATGTAACCATTGTTTCAGAAGGGCAGCGAGGAAGATGCCATATAACAACGGTGAGCGATGAAGTGAACAAAATGCTGAAGATAATCCCCACTCAATTCCTATCAAATCCATGTTGATTTTGTTCAGTATTTGAAATTTGTTTTGCAAACAGATTAAAAGGTCATCGACTGTCCGAAGGCTGGATATTCCTTGACTGAAATTCTAGAATGATATATTTTATTATATTTCACGGTGCAATAATTTTGAGTGCAGTATATAATTGCAAACAAAATGAGCCGAAAGATTTCATACTCTGAGTATTTATTACATACTCTCTAAATTTTAACTACAATTATTGACAACCCAGCGTTCCACTAAATTTGGAAAACGAATTATTAATCACTGCTTTACAACCGGATTTTAGTTAACGGACCCTATTGAGATGAATCTTGTGATTTGGCGCAGGCTGCGATCTTGTTTCCCCAGATTAGTTCAGTCCTGTTCTGATGTTTTGTGGGTGGTGACTCATAAGCAAAAACTAGGAGGAATCTTCTGGCAGTGGGAGGAGTTCTATAACAGCTCCTCCACTTTATTCAGGCGGGTCATTCCTGCCCTCGGCACAGTTTACAAATCCAGCTGCTGCCTCTCCAACAATCCACCAGGCTTGAAATTTTAGGTTGGAACACCCAGCCTGACTGTTAGAAGGGCATCATGTTTCAGTGAAGGAAACATATATACTTCTTTGAACTGAACTTTCGGGTCTCATCCTGTGGATTTAAATTCTCAATGATTTGAATCAGACTAAAAGAACGGTGAACTATTTTTAAAGGTGCGATGAATGTGGAGCGACTCGCTGAAAGCGGAAGACCACAAGCTCATTGTGACATGGCTGCTTCCACTTTCCCGTTGCTGAGGGCGGCTGAAAGCAGAGAACGACTAGAAAACACGGCGAGCGACTCCTCTGACGCCGAAGCTGCAGGTAATGGGTGAATCAAGTTGTTTCCGCTGATATAACGAGTGCTCCGAAAGGAGAAACTAACCTACCAGCAGTCTCTGCTGTCTAGTTTTCGAAATAATGTCTGGTGATAACTAGTGCAAGAGTAAGTGTAAACGTAAAGACCCGATTGAACTGAAGGTGCTTTCTCTTGCCTCGTTCTGTTCATTGCATTATGAAGCGAGATAAAGGCATCGTTGAAGGATAAAGGCTGTCATTATTAAATCCCAAATTGTTCTGTTAAATGTTAATGTTTAACCCAATTCATTAGCAGACTGACAGAATGAAACAGGTTTCCGTGTTGCACATCTGACTGCCCTTTCCGAGCTATTTGTGAATGGCTTCTTGTTGATCAGGGTGTTTGTCAATAATAATTGTATGACAAAGTGAACTAAAGCAACGTTTTGTGCTGTATGCACTCAGCATACAAATTGACATTAACTATTTATTAACTTTACACGACCTATTTTCCTCCCGACCATAGTTCACGCCTGTTGCAACAATCGCAAGCGTAATATTGACATTTAATCAATGTAAAGATTTTTCTTTTGCCCTTCATTCGTTGTTATTACTCGCCTTGCACATGTGCCGTTCTCGTGTGTTTGGTTCAATTTGATCACCAATAACGCATTGTCCTTAAAAATGCAGTGCGACCGTCTTTTTTTGTAGTAAGATTTTGCTGGCTGGTTTGGTGTACTGTGAAAATGTTAGATATTTTGTTGGTATTTCACAGATAAAGACAGATTGGTGCAAAACAAAACAGAAGATTGTGGCGCCGATGACCCATCCAAGAAGAAAAGACAGCGGCGTCAGAGAACACACTTCACCAGTCAGCAACTGCAAGAGCTGGAAGCGACCTTCCAACGGAACCGTTATCCTGACATGTCAATGAGGGAGGAAATCGCGGTTTGGACGAATCTTACCGAGGCCAGGGTTAGAGTGAGTACTCTTAATTTCTTGATCAGTTCCATTTACATATATATAAAAAGAAACTTACTAGATAAACTGGAAGTAGCACAGACTAATTTCTGTGACTATGACACCAGATTTCACTGTAACCATCTCGCGTGTTATTTGTCACCCTACATTTGTCGTGTAGCTAAACAGTTTAACAGGCGTCGTGATGTGCGAAACTGCGCATAATTGCCTTATTTCTTGAGAACTGGCGTTAGATACTTGATGGAATTGATGTCCCTGAAGTATAATCAAGGCAAACTGAGTTTTCAAACCTTCTCTTGGGAATGCAGTTCGATGGGGACGAATATTATAATCCACATTGGATAATTACATCATGCACCTCGCCTTTAAATGAACCTGTGTGTTTGCCCCTGAGAACTCTGTTGACTGGGAACCAGACGAGTTGTAATACGTCGCAAAAGATTGCCATGTCAGCTGTACAGATGGAAGAACTCGCTGTCAGGGAATGTGTGTGTATTCCTACTATCCACACTGAGCTCATGGTGGTTACAGCGATTGCCAGGGAAGCAAACCATATGTGTTAGTAAGCGAGTAATGAGCACCTCTGCATTTCTCAGTGTTTTCACGTGCAAGACTGACAATAACCCCATTGTCTGGCATTTTTCAGACTGTAAAATTAGACACTAGTGCTTTGTAAATTTTGCTAACCCTGCTATTACAAATATTATAGAATTCCCTAAAGCAAATACTTACTAGTTAATCTGAATGTCGAATTGTATTAATTTTACAACAAGAATAGTATAACTGTCGTAGCTTTAAAAATCGTGCCTGATTATGCAATAATTGGTTTATTTTCTCCATTAATGCAACTTACAAGAAGAGCCATGAGAAACGCTAGTACTGAACATTATTCATGAAAATGATTGCTTTGCCAACCTCACGTGTATACAAAGAAAATACGACTATAGTTGAAGAAATCGGGTGGGTGCTCTTAACAACCATGTTTCCTCCTGCCAAGCAATCATTATTAAGAATTAATTATTTTCACTGGGGAAGATTGATTCTTGTTCAACTTTCATCCAGGAAGTAAAATGTGTTCTATCAGTTTGGCAATGAATTTAAACAATTGTCGCTGGAAGGGAGTTATGAACGATAAACCTTTCAATATCCTTTCAGAGAAATCAAGATATTTTTAAATTGTATTCAAGGCAGATTTCAGATCAGGGCATTGGCTTCTTCCTGAAAGGGGTGAATACATTTCCGCGAAACTCCCCCCTTGCTGTCTTTTTCTGCACGCCCGTAGTTCAATGAAATTCAGAATCAATCATTTTGAAGCTTCTCATATTTAGTGCTCTCTATAAAGAGATATGATCACAGGCAGAAAATCAAACCTCTTTTGAAAGAAAATCTTCTGAAGAAACGGAAACATGATATGAGCGGGTGGCAGTTTAGATTTTTTAGTCGCTTGAAAATTGTTTAAAATTAAACTGCAATTTATCGACTTCTATTTACACCTGAAGGTTTCAGATTGATTAGCTTCTTGTGGATATTTATATTATTTTATGTTCATACATGGGTTGCGGTCTCATCCTGATCCAGAAGCATTAAACGTCAGAGGGACAGTGTGGTCCTTAAGATTTTTTGAACTAACAAGCTCGTTGTTTCTGCCATTTAGATTGTTTAAATAGAAGAAGCAGTTTCCCGTTTCTTGTTACTCCAGGTCTGCGTACAGCATGTATGAATGCAAAATATTCGTACTATTTGTTTCTATCTATTCACTGTCTTCCTTTACAGGTTTGGTTCAAGAACCGCAGAGCAAAGTGGAGGAAAAGGGAACGGAATCAGCAGGTGGATTTGTGTAAAAATGGATTTATGCCGCAGTTCAACGGCCTGATGCAGCCCTACGACGATATGTACACCGGTTACAGCTATAACAACTGGGCGGCGAAGAGCCTGGCCCCAGGCCCGTTGTCCTCCAAAAGCTTCCCATTTCTCAGCTCGATGAACCCACTGTCTTCTCAATCTATGTTCTCTGCTCCAAGCACCATCTCCTCCATGACAATGCAATCCACCATGGTGCATTCGGCTGTACCAGGGATGCCGGGCTCCAGCCTCAGTAACATTAATAATCTCAACAGTTCCTCTCTCAATTCAGCCATGTCCTCGGCTGCCTGTCCTTACGCACCACCTACTCCTCCTTATGTTTACCGGGACACTTGTAACCCTGGCCTTGCTAGTCTCAGACTGAAACCGAAACAGCACAGCGGCTTCGGATACAGCAGTTTGCAAAATCCAGGGTCAAGCCTTAATGCATGCCAATATGCAGTTGATAGGCCCGTGTAACATGCAAAGTAACTGGATATTTGATGTAGACTCACGACAGATGAAAAAAAGATTCAGTAAAATAGGATTTTATTGCAACCTTTAAATGGTGTGCGCGGGTTGCCACTCTCCTGGATTTCAATCACCATTCTGTTCAATTCCCAGTGAAAGAAAAATATTTAATTGCAAGAAATTGATGCGTTTTTAAATCAATTGGGTACTGCAGTCTGGTATCCGTGAAAGTTTTTTTAAGCTTGAGTTTACTATTAATATTGAACATTTGAAAGTGGATTTGTGTATATATAGAAATTGATTCTATTATTGTTACATGTTGCAATACATTGATAAATATAATTTTTAAAAATGTTTAAACAAAAATTTGCATGTTTATTGCTGTAATCCAGATGAAGGAATGTTTTAAATTACGTCCATTCCTAACTCCACAGCAAAGTAAACCTACCTCTAGTCTGGGATTATTTCACCCAAAAAGAAAGTAGCTCCATTTTTTAAGCATGCCATGAAAATGACTGTGCTTTTCATAGACTTGCTTTAAACTGAATAGATTTTTAAACAACAAAACCCAACGGAGAGTATAAATTTTATCTACGTAAGTTTTTAAAGCTGAACTATCTTTGCTATTTCTCCACTTTCGGTCAATTTCAAAGACGACGACCGATTTCTCTTCCAGGCGGCATTTCGGAAGCAGGGTTGTACAGTGTAGATTGCTGTAATAAAATCTGAAAACATTCAACAGAACATTATCTGGATTAATTGATTTCTCTTCACCCCCAGCCTTCAGAAACAAACCCCTCGCAGTGAAATCTATTGCAGTAGCACGTCTAGGTTGAAGGCGCAGTTCATCATAATCGTGGCTGCACTCCTCTTGGCTCTGATTAAGTAAGGCCTACGGTCTTTGATGCCACCACAATATCAGGCTGTTTCCACTCTGTGGTGAACAATGTACACAGTTTGCTTTTGTATAATTATATTCCATTTATGCATTTCATGGCCAGCTGTAACTTTGTACCACATTTTATCAGCAGAAGGCTTTGAAATATTTCTTTCACCTCACGCCTTGGAAAATGATATCATTTTGCAAATGTGTAAAGATATAGCCGTGACCGAGTAACAGCGAATCCAATCACAAAAATATGTAATGCTTCGAAAACTCCACTAGTCCTTTAACCACAGTCAAAACTACCTACCCGCCCAAAAAAGCCCGGAAAAAAGGGAATTAAAACAGCCACTTGCTATATTGTTCTAGTAATTAATACGTAAATTGGAATTGTATCGAGGATGGGAAAAATGCACCCAGGTGCACTGGAGTTCTTTTGTTGAAAAAGGTGTTAAATTATTAAGTAAAGTTTAGAATGGAATATGTAAAGCACAACTCGCTCACAACTTGACGGTGTAAATAATAAAGAAACGCCGTATACAATCTAATTTTAACGGCGATCTCTATTTAAAAAAAGGTATGGCTTATGAGTCGTGTTGGTGCAGAGAAATGATTTGTTCCACCTCATATATCCGTGTCAAATTTTACCGTGTGTAAAGTCTACATTTAAACGGTTCACACCATCCACTCCCCCACCCCTCGGCACCCACCATCCCCATCACCGCCTCCTCCCCCGCCCAGCCCCCACCCACCACCATTTTTCCCCTATTGAATTTTGTTAATTAGTTTTGGAGCATAGAAAGTGCAATAACCACGTTCTTTTTATTACCGTGATTATTAAACCACGCAGAGGTCGGGTGTTGGGTTGCTTGCCATTTTCTAAACCATATGTAAAATCGTATCACCATTATTCAATACCAAAAAAAGTATTGGCAAAACTGTCCCATTCTCTCTCCTTTCTCCTAATCAGAGGCAAAACTGCCCAGAATATTATTAGTTACAAAATTGTGATTATTTATGAAAGGAAATTTGCAGCAAATATGTGTTCAAAACCTCGAGCTTTAAGCAAAACCAATATAGTTTCATGTGTTATTTATAATATTGGCGTTGACTAGTATATGTATTAGACTTTTGTGTTTTTTTTTATATATCCAGGTCCGGATAAAGATTCGCTGGTGCACAGCTCTTAACCTATAGCCTGACTGTAAGAGTGACTCAAGGTTTGTTCAGATTGTTGCTTGGACTAGTTACAGACTGTCGCAGAATCCATTTACAATTAACATGGCTAGGAGGTAAAGTGACATCAGATTATTACCAGTAGCTTCAAGCTTTAAAATGGCCAAACCAAAAGAAAAGTATGGTGAGGGGAAGGAGAGGCGAGATGAGTGACACAAATCCCAAGCTCCCCACGGCCAGACACCTGATTTTTTTTTAGAGATTGGATTTCAGCTTGCATTATTAAAAGGAAAACGTTTAAGAAATTAAGTTTAGGGTTGTAGTGAAGTGGTGGCAGTGGGGAAAGGTTGGGGGTGGGGTAGGGGGCAGCGGGTTAGTCGTGAAGAGAGACTACAAACCAGCTGTGAAGGATTACTGGCTGTCGGCGCCAGTTCGAAATTTTTCTGTTAAAATAGTGTTCGAGCGGTGTCGGCCTTCAGAAGAAGCGAACCAAAGGATCGTTACCTCAACTTGCACACCGGGTGAGTGAACTTCTTTACAGTGCTCTCTATCTCCCCCCACCCTCACATACAAGAGTGTGGCGTAATATTACGTTTTAAAATCGGAGTTTCATTTTCCATTTACTTTACATTTTAATTATTTACGTACAGCTTTACAAAAGCTGACCGAGTTCTCTCCTCGCATCTTTTCCACTTGTTTACATAGCAATGTTATTTCATAGAGCAGCGACATCAATGCGCTTCCATTTCAAAGTCGCTATCACGGCCTTCTTACTCAAATCCCGACTCCCCGTAACGTTAGATCGACACACAGATGTGTTAAATCTCGATTACAGACAGTGAAAGAGGGATATTTTTCAAAGCGTTAAACTGGCTGCAATGAAGTTTGGGAGTGAATCGTTGAGAATCAAACTGCTCAGTTCGGTGTCAAAGTTATTTTCAAAGGAAAAATGTTTCCAGAAAAATGAATACCTAATGTGTGTTCCTGGCAGTTTGCTGGAATTCTTCGAATTGTTCACAATGACAGGTTGCCTGAAGGACAAAACAGCCAGGCTTCCAATATGAGCCGAAGCCTCCTTTGTGTTGACAAGGCCGAGTGGTTTTCCCAAGTACCCTATAAATTATGAATTTATAACAGCATCGTAGTTTGATTCTTTCGATTGAGATTATTGTTGTAAAACTCGGCGGCAATATCTGCTAGAAGTAACTGCGTCGTAACATGAATCAGACCCCACTGTATATATATTAATTGTGCCCCATTTCGACAGCCTCTTGAAAGGGAAGGATTTATAGCACGACTATTTTCAATTGTTTTATAAGCTTTGAATAAAACTCGCATGCAAGAGTTTTTAAAGAGATGGATTCGGAAGCCAATCGTATTTCAATAATTTCGTACTTGTGATTTAATCCTGATTGTTAAATAGCTTGTACCAAATTGCTGTTGATTAAATGCGATACTTGAATGCTGCGCCCTTTTGGAATACCGTATTATGATTGTATTGGCCTTTTAACTTAGAAGATGGCAGAATAGAATTCAAGTTGGGTGTTGTCACTGTGCGTGGCTGCTTTTTCATACTCTACGCTGCAGTATTTTCCTAACATAACAATCAAAATTAAACATTCCGTAACATTTTGGGACTCTGGCGTTAGTTACGAAGAAGGAGAGTTGTTTATAAACATAGATAAACTTCAAGAGATGTGAATTAAAGCAGTGTTGACTATATGAGGCAACCTTTCTCTCGCCCTCCGCCGCCGCCCTCCCCCGCCCCCCCCCCCCCCCCCATTAATTATAAGCACGTTCCATCTACCCTGTGCATTTAAGACTGGGTTAAAAGTGAGGATTTCAGTAAACCAATTACTGTTTTTAAAACGCTATTGGAAGTTACTGGAAATAACTACAGACAGTTGCAGAGTTGCAGTGCAGAGATGTGTCTTCCGCTGTGTTCGCCATTTAAATGTGAGCCAGGGATATAAACGTCAGACGTAGATAATGTTATTAGTAACATTTTGAAATGCGCTGGACACGCTTCCAAATTTGGCCAGTACAAAAGACAAAACAAAACCTGCGTAAACGCGAGGGGGAGGGTAAATTAAAGGATGCAAGTAAATTTAAAAAGACCCAAATCAAAGAGGCCCCTGAGGAATATCTGCTTGTTTTCAAATTAAGGTTATTTATTTTCCTTGTTTTGAAATCCTTTAAGTTGTGTTCAGTTACAATCTCAACCGTACTCGACATTCCAAATACTGGAAATATTTTTGAAACAGCCTCATTCATCAGCTGGTATGTGAAAGATTGAATTATGAAAGGAGTCCACAAATGGATCATGGTGTTTCTGGACTGTATTTATTCCTGGTTAGTCGGGGGGTTTTTTTGCATTATCTGTTATATGGCAGCAGCATTTTTTAAATTATTTGACTTTGTTTAATTAGAAGAACCGAATCACAACCGACTGGGATTGAATTATTAATCTAATGTATCCAAAATTGGCGTATTAAAGGGTGGGGGAAGGAAGTAGTAATACCCACGGACTTCCCGACGGTTATACCTTGCTGCGGGAATAGGAGAAATTCTTTAGAATCCTAAATGTGCAGAGGATGGGTCATTTTGCAGTTTCTCCTCAACTTATATAACTCTTGCCATCATTGATTGGTTCGAGAATGACACTCTGAATTTTTATTTCGTGCAATTGATCTTTGTTGTACTCCAGTCATATAATATTAATCATCGATGTGGTTACCGCTCATAACAGAGTCGATCATGTACCTTCGTATTTTTCGCAAGTAGTCAATATACTGAAATATTTGGTAACATTTAAATATTTGGCTTTTCCTCTTCAGTCCACCAGCAATAGATCACCATACCAAATTAGACGGCTACAACTGTAACTCGCTTTTTATCGAGATAATTGAATTCATATTATTAAGAGCCCAATGTTTTAAAAGTCTTTAAAAGGATCACGATTGTTGAAATTGCAAAAGATGTTCCATGCATTCCGTTTCGTCTTTTGCATTGAATGCAAAAATTGGATGTGCACCTGCCGAAATCATTTTATTTCTTAACATGATTTAATGTATTAAATATCCCGCAAAATATTCAAGAACTATAAATATTCAAGAATTATAATAAATTGCGGACATCAAACAGACCATAATCGATTTGATGATGTAATTAAAGCTTGAACTATTTTATATTTGCACATTTAATTAAATGTCCCTTGCATTCCCTTAAAATTCAGTAGGAAAAATCTGAACTGACGGATCTATCGTAGTTGTTTCAAGTTCGCCAAGTAGTTCCTCAAACACACAAACATTTTCTTGCTTACCTTTGACGCAGCATCTTGAATGTACTGACCACGCCGGCTACATGTGGCTGCTAATACATTTCTCTTTGGCGCGTTATGTGGAGACGTGTTCGGGATGGGAGCTGATGGAGTTTATTATCAGACAGGGTGCAAGGTTTCGACCCGAAACGTCGACAATTCCTTCCCCTACCCCTGCAGGTGCTGCTTGGCCCACTGAGTTCCGCCAGCACCGTTATTATCAGCACCGTTCGTTGTGTCCTCAGTTCTAAATTGTAAGGATATCATTTTAGTATTTCAGGTGTATAAAATGCTATCTAGTTTCAACACCATAATATATGAATCCAAATAATCTAGTTAGAACTGGTGAAATATAACATTTTCTGTTCCCTGGCTTTGCTGTATAATGTAGCAATTCTGTTTCCTTCAAAACCGAAGCATAACAACAACTTGAATTTATATAGTAATGTTAATGAAGCCAAACGCCCCAAGGCATTTCACGGAAATAAAATCTGGCAAAAGTAACTGCAAGTAATCACAAACGGTCGAGCTAGTGAAATAAAGAGCAAGATTACTATTTTCAAACTATTTTCCCTGCTAAAACAATGTCGCGTTTGAATTCCTGAAGTTTGCAGGTGGGTTTTGAAATAAGATTATTTTTCCACCAGTTCCCCTTGAAACAATCGACTAAAAATAATCCTAGCATTACATTCCCTTCTCGGGGATGATGGCAGTTACTCTATGTACATATTTATCTTTGTTGTGGATCTATGATGTAATAATTTGAGAACTGGAGTGCGGTATTTCCCAGATACACCGAAGGAACCGATCACTGCGTTCTGTTTAATATTGAACCTTATTTACTATCATGAAGTACTTAATAGCGTCTGCAAGGAATAATGAAGAACTAATAATGAAGCAGCATGTGGAAATGTAATCACAAGGCCCCGTCACTTCTGCTCAAATGTTATTATTTCTAATTATGGGCCATTTTAAATAATGAATTAAATAATATTTTTAGCACAGCTGTCATATCATTTCAGAAGAATGGAATAATAACTTTCGGAACATAAAAGGAAAATAATTATGGCTGATAAACCTACGCAATTAACTGAGACCAGGAAGAAAGATGGCGTAGCAATAAAGATGAAAGCAAACGATGTTGCAACTGATTGAAGTAAATCAATTACCGGTGTATCTGGAGCTCAAGCTGTAAACACATCAGGGCGCTGTATTATTCAGTCCTGCAATACTCACACACATCTTGCTTGATAGGTGCATCTGAACCTCGGAAGGGCTTGGTAAATAGGTTTTTACTGATGTATTAACTATACGTATAATTAAAGACACAACATAACTTCAAACCAACACACACGCCACAAAATGCAGCAAGCAAATATTAGCAATGCATCTCAGAATAAGTAAACCTCACGTTTTCTATATACCCAATCCATCCCAAAATAATTGATTTCCATTCTGATAAATTTCTGGTCTAAAATAATACATGTCCGAGCATGACTCTTTTTTGCGTATAAAATCCTTCCATTGCAGTTTTGTAAAAACAGCTCTGATTACGGAAACCGGCGAATAATTTGGTAACATTCACTTTAGGGCTCCCGTTATGCTCGCACTTTTGCGATACAAACCAATTCTTCGTATGCAAGGACATGAGAGCGGTTGTGTAACTTGGGATTCCCAAGTGCACTGAAGCCAGATGGCGTGAGATCATGTTCAGTAGGTAGTCTAAAGAGCTTGGGCTTTGTTCAAGATATGGAACAACTTCAGCCATCTTTTAAAATTGTTTCTTTACAGTCGGTTGAATCTTCTGGGAACTTTCTGAATTTAGCACGGACTTTTATTGGCCGTTACACAAGAACACAAGAAGATATGAGCCGGTGTAGACTACTAGATCCCTTCAATATAATCATGGCAAAATATACTAAAGGAACCAATCACTGCCTTCTCGACTCCTCTTCTGTGTTAGTTCCCCAAAGCCCTCAATTCCCCGACCTTTCAAATACTTGTCCATCTCCACCTTAAATATTTCTAACGATCCGGCCTCCACCACCCCAGAGGGGAGAGAATTCCAGAGATTCACTACCCCGAGAGAAGAAGTTTCTAGGCACCTCAGTTTTAAATGACGGGCCCCTTATTTTGTAGCGTTGTCCCCTTGTCCATGACTCTCTCACTAGTGGAAACATCTCATCATTTACCTTGCCAGCCCTCTTTAGAATCTTATATATTTGAATAAGATCGCCTTTCATTCTTGTAAAATCCCAGGAATGCTGAGTCAAACTGCCTAGCCTCTCTTGATAAGACAACCCTTTCATGGAATTAGCCCGACGAATCTCCTTTGCACTGCCTCCAATGTTACTTTATCCTTTTTTTAGGTAAGAAGATCAAAGCCATGCAAAGTACTCCAGGTGTGGACTCACTAACACCCTGTACAACTCTAACAAAACCTCTCTATCTTAAACTCCAATCCCTTCGCAATAAAGGCTGGAGCAACATTTTTTTCCATCGGGGAGCCTAGATTGCTCGGGGGACTCGAAACGATTGTCACTGGATATGTAAACTTAACATGTTACATAGTGTGCGTCTCCTTGTGGCGTTAAAAGCCAGTCGTGCAGGGAAAATATGCATGCATCCATACATGGAACTCCTGATCTCAATGGCAGGTTCATCCAGCAGTACAACTCCGGGTTAGGAACTGAAAATCGCCCAAGAAATGTTGGTGTCAAAAACATCTGTAGTAAAATTAAATAGGAAATTCCATGAATAAGACCATTCCATATCTGCATCCAATACCACTCTGCACATAATAGCATATGCCTAGCAATGGGATACTTTGCGCAACATTTATCCTCCGCCATCATTGTTTGATTAGATACCTAGCAACATCATCGTAATCCTTTAAAAACGCTGTACGTCTTCGGTGCCGCTCCACAAAGTGCGAAGATGCAGCAACCAGGCTCCATGAAGTTGTGTTAACACGACATCCATGGTTGCCAAATGAAAAACACTATGATGTTGGAGGAACTCAGCAGGCCAGGCAGCATCCATGGAGAAAAAAAACAGGCGGTCAACGGGTCAGGACTTTTCTTTAGCCATGGTTGCCAAACCCCACGGTGACAGGATGAGTATGAGAATGCCACTGTATTCGTTCAGAAGATCTCGGCCAATAGTTTTGGGAGCTCAAAGGTCCCCATCCTTAATGTTTCAACCACGGCGAAGGTAGACGAGCGCATGCCACGTGTATCGGCTGGAAGAGGCAAAGACGTCGCATTTTGTGACGAGTGAACTCATTTTCTTGTCTTCTGGGAATTTCAATTCTGGTGATCCGACAGCTGCTGAGATGGGAAAGGAGGTGGTGAAAGTAGATCCGATCACAAGGTTATTCGGTTGCTTATTGAGAATATTGTTTTAAAAAATATACGGAAAGAGATTAAAGAGTGAACGAGTGATATACTATAACACGCAAAATAATATGTTACAGGAAGAGTAAACCGGTGCAAGTCAATCAACGGCTCCTGCTGATGTGTGTGCCCCACGATCTTGTGATTTTATTAGGATTCGCGACTGGATGTCTTCCTTCTAATTCTGAAAAATATTCCATTTTTTTCAAAAGATTTCCTGTGAATGTTTTTCTTTCATTTTGTGACAATTTTGCTTTTGACTTTTACTTCTAATTCACATAAGCAGTTCACAGTACTGCAAATTCATGTTATTGGATTCATTCGCGGGAGATGTGAATGCACTGCTCCATCCCGATTTCCCCTTTAAAAGACTGAAGAGCTGCAGAGCATTGAGGGTGTTTCTAAGATGCCTGAAGCAGGGAGTTGCAGAATTTTGTCACAGCTGTCAGGAAGGAAGGATAATGAGCATGATCTGCGGCTAGGAGGAGAACTTGGTGCCGGTTATGTTCCAGCAACTACAGTCCTTGTCCTTCTATGTGGTAGCATTGCAGTTGGGGGGTTGGTATGGAAGAAACCTCAGTGATTTGAAGCAGGGTATCCCGTGAAAAACGGACACAGCAACCATATTGTGCCGCTGACTGGGCTGGTGGAGGGAGTGCAGATCAAGCGGGCTGCTTTGTCCTGTTTGATTCTGAGCTTTTTAAATGTTGGTGGAACTGCACCAATCCAGGCAAGTGGGGAGAATTCCACTGCACAAACTTTGAGGATGGTGTGAAGGCTTTGAAAACCAGGAAGTGAGTCATTCACTATGGAATACCCAGCTTCTGACATGTCCTTGTCATCATAATCTTTATGTGGTTATTCCAGTTATGTTTCAGGTCAATGGCATCTTTCTCTGTTATATTGATGGTGGGGAATTTGGTGAAGGTTAAACTCTTAAGAGTCAGGAGGATGTAGTTAGACTGTTGTTGGAGATGAGTATTGCCTGATGCTTGTGAAACACAAATGTTACTTGTTCCTTATCAGCACGAGCATGAGTACAGTTCAGATTCTGCTTCATGATCTGAGGAGCTGTAACTGGAGCTTCAGACCTTTTCTAGGAGGGAGGATCATTGACGATGCAGCCAAATAAGACTGAGCCCCATAACTGTTCTGAGGAACTCCTGTTAAAATGCCTTGAAACTGAGATGAATGGCTGCCGCTAACCATGACGATCTTCCTGCAGATTATTGTGGCTTCAACTGCACTAAGCCTCCTTAGTGTAACAAGCAGTTAAATGCTGCCTTGATGTCAAAGCTGATCACTCTTATCTTACCTCTGGAAATAATTTATCTTGTTGATACTTGAGTAAAAGCTCCAATGACATCTGGAGCAGAAACCACATTAAACATCTGTGAATAGGTCATTGGTGAGAATCTACAGCTTGATGGCATTGTGTTCAACCTTTCTATCTGACTCATTTGCTGATGGTTAAGAGTAGGATGCTCAGCAAGACATCGATAGGCAAGACATAGCCATGTAGTTTTCCATTTTGTCAGGTGGAGGTCAGTGTTATAGTTGAACTGTACCAACTTGGCTAAGGCCTGATCAGTTATTTCATGATGATTTCATTGTCGCAGTCAGGATATTGTTAGAATCAAGACAGATCTGTCACTTAGCACTCTGGCTGAAGGTATTTGCAAACACTTCAGTCTTATCATTTGCACTCACATTCTGCATTATGCCATTATTGAGGAGGGTTATCTCAGAGCTTCCTCCCTCTGTCCATTATCTATATGTCTACTATCATTCAGAACTACAAGGACCACAGAGCTTTGATCTGATTGTCTTGTTAAATAATTACTTAGCTCTATCTGAGGCACTCCACTTCTAATAGTTAACACAGATGAGGCAAAATGATATACCTTCAGCAAGTTGGAGCCTCATTGTTAGATACACCAGGTGCTGTTCTGTTATGTTCTTATACACTTCTCATTGAACTAGATTTGATCCCTGACTTGAAAATAATGAGAAACAGATGAATGTATCAGACCATGAGGCTATAGCTTTGGTGGAACCCAACTCTGTTGATGCTAATAGTCCACAGAACTTCAGCTGTTGTACTTGTTCTGAATCTATGCCATGTATCTCCATGCTGGACAGAATTATGTGTCCACAAGGATTCACAGAAAGATACATCACAGAAGCAGGCCCTTCAGACTACCAAGTCTTCACTGACCATCAGATAGGCTGGTGAGATTTATCCCATGTTGATTCTTTCACCAGCCACTACAGCCCAGTCTGGGAGTTACCTCATTCAGAACTAGTCATCTCAAGTCAATGGTAGCACTACCCCAAGCCAGTCTTGTTGATGGAGTTTTGTCTCCAACACAGAGTAAATCCACTGCCCTTGCTAACCTCAGTGCATTTCATGAATGGCATTCAAACACAGGAATATTGATTCTTTAGATGAGAGTGGAGAGTAGTAGCAGATAATCAGAAGGTTCAACCTGATGCCATAAGATTTCATGATGGCTCTTGACAATAATGCCATGAGCATTCACTCCCAACTGAATATAACTGTGTCAGTGCCTCCAATCTATTAAAATTAAGACATGCTGAGATATTTTAGAGAGATGGTAAGCACAGGTTAAATGTGTGTTTTTACAGGTTTTTAATTTTCACAATGATTCATTTATTCTATTTTATGTCTTTTTGGAGTTAGAATTATGACCATAAGTTACATGGTTAAATTTATTTTATTGTTTATAATGATTCTGTTCCATTCTTCCTCAACAGTCTCTGCCTACAACATATTGATTCCATACCAATAATCTGATGGTTCTACTAATTAAACAGTAGAATGTCAGAACCAAGAGAAAAATGTTTGCTTTCAGTTAAGAAATTCAATAAACAGTGGCTGAATCCAAAACCAAGGCATACAGACAGAGAGTATTGCTGAGGCAGTGAAGTTTTCTTGGTTGCTACAAATGACTGACAGCTCCTGCTGCTTTCTGTGAGTTCTGTGTGGTCTGCCTCAAATCTATGCCTTAAAGCATAATTTAATCAAGGGTGTTAACGAAGTAGAATGGAGAAGGTACAAAAAAAATACATGGAGGGCAAATTTCTTGGCTGAGTAAAGCCCCCAGGGATAGTTTCAGATTATTGTATTGATCATGGACCTTAACTACTATACAAGTACTTCATGAAATTCAGAAAGAAGCATTTTCATTAGAAAATATGCAATGTAATCTGATGATATAACAGCTCCAATTAAACTGGTAGTTATGATCTTATTAATACAGACAGGTGAGCTGTCTTTTACTTATAGATCATAACACAAACATTATAGTATAAGCTTGTCAGATCTTTCAAATACCTTTAATTACAGTCTTTTACATCCAAATAAAATGAATACATGCATTCCCCAAGTAATTTCTTTTTCTTTAGTATCTTTCTGTCACTTCATATTCCCTTTTTCTCTCACTGATGAGTTGTTTAAGTGAATAAAAACATTCCACAAGTAATTTCTTTTCCTTCAGTACCTTTCTGCCAGTTAATTCTCTCTCTTTCTCTCACTGACAACTTACCTTGATTGTAGTTCCATGAATGCCAATTTTCCTTTGGTACTTTCCCAAGGTGTTAATCCTAAAAGGAACCAGCATAGGGTAAGTCAGAGGGCTCCAACAATTTAGCTTGGAAACACTTGCAACCATATCCACAGTTATTCTCACCCTTTGTACAAGTAAGTCAATCTCTAGCAACCCTTGCTGTATATAATGCAGAACTAAAAGCCTTAAGAAATTGATTTGCAATTTTTGTATTTACTTACCTTCAATCATGTATGAACAGGTCGGCAGAGCAAACATATATTACCCAGCTTCCCAATTAGCTGATTGTGATACTAATAGGCAAAAAATAAACAGAAAATTTGTAAAACAAAACTCATACATTTCAACTTCAGAACAAGCTTTGAAAAAGTAATTAAGCAAGCTTGCTTGAACAGAATTTGCTTTTTTGTTCACATAGAATGCAGTCCTGATTTTAAAAACAGTAACTACAAAATAGCAAACTTACATTTATTTAATGCCTTTGATATCTAAAATAGCCCAAGGTGCTTCACAGAAGCATTATCAGCTAAAGTTTGGCATCAACCCACATGAGAAGGTATTAGAGAAGATATTAGAGCTTGGTCAGATAGGTAGGTTTCAAAGAAAATCTTAAAGGAGGAAAGAAAGGCGTGGATTTGGAGCAGATTAGGGTGGGAATTTCAGAGCTTGCAGCCTTGGCAATCAAAAACATGGTCATCCATAACAGAACCATTAAATTCCAGGATTCTTTTGCTAATTACCACACATCTAGGCTGGAGGTAGTTTACAGTAGCCATTGAACTTACCAGCACATTTATGGAATGCGAGAGGAAAACAGAGCACTCGGGAGAAGTCAACTTGATCACAGAAAGAATGTGCAAGCTCCTCACAGACAGCACCAGAAGCTTGGGATCTAAGCTAAGCCACTGGAACTTTGAGGCAGCAGCACTAATTGCTGCATCACCATGTTGCCTCTAGGTAAGGGTCCACATTTGTACACAATACTTTAGCTTTGGAAATAATACATTTGTTCTCCTCAACCAAATTGTCAATCTGGATTGTGAAATCTTGGGATGCATGCACCAATCCCTGCCAACCTCACAAGTTACAGCCTGCCAACCTGAAAAGGACTCGTTTATTTCTGAAAAACAAAAGATTGTAGATGCTGGAAATAAATCAATGACAGAGCGGGCTTGAAGAACTACAGTATATGGCTACTTCTGCTTCTATTTCCCATGTTCTTGTGATTTACCAGTTTTCAACTAATTAATTACACCTAGCATTTTTAATAATAATAATTTATTTTATTTCCTCATTTGAACTGGAGCCTTCGTTCTCCATTATTTCTAAGACGTTTTTGTGTCTTCTTCTGCAGAGACAAAGTAACTGTCTAATACATCTGACATTTCCTTATTTCCTATTACAAATTCTTCTATCTCTGTCTACAAAGGATCAAGATTTGCCCTCACTTGCCTTTTCCTTTTCCTTTTTACTTACCTGCAGGCATTTTTACAGTCTGTTTTTGTTTTTCACAGCAGTTTACTCTCACATATCACCATCTTGGTCATCCTTGCTGAAGTCTAAAACATTTTCAACCTTCTATCAACTTTAGAAGCTTCTTCTTTAGATTTAATACTACCCTCAATTCCTCCTGTAATCCATGTTTGGACCATTTTTCCTGTGGTGTTTTGAAGCCTTAAAGGAATGGAATTTAACTCAAGCAAGTGTGAAGTGATGCATTTTGGAAAGTTAAACCAGGCCAGGACATACACAGTGAATGGCAAAGTGCTGGGGAGTGTTGTAGAGCAGAGAGACCTGGGGGCTACAGGTATAAAGTTCCCTGAAAGTGGCCACACAGTTAGACAGGGTGGTGAAGAAGGTGTATGGCATGCTTGCCTTCATCGGTCGGGACAATGAGTACAAGAGCTGGGGCATCATGTTACAACTTGACAAACGCTGGTGAGACCACTCTAGGAGTATTGTGTGCAGTTCTGCTTGCCATTCTATAGGAAGGATTTGATTAAACTAGAGAGGGTGCAGAAAAGATTCACAAGGATGTTGCCAGGACTGGAGGCCTTGAGTTCTAGGGAGAGACTAGCTAGGCTTGGACTGTTTTCCCTTGAGCGAAGGAGGGGTGACCTTATAGATGTATATAAAATCATGAGGGGCATTGATAAGGTTGATGGTCATAGTCATTTTCCCAAGGCAGGGAAGTCTAAAACTAGAGGGTATTGGTTCAAGGTGAGAGGGGGGAAATTTAAAGAGGTCCTGAGGGGCAACTTTTTCACACAGAGGGAGGTAGGTATATGGAATGAGCTACCAGAGGAAGTGGTAGAAGCAGGTACAATTACAACATTTAAAAGACATTTGGACAGGTACATGGATTGGGGAGGTTTAGAGGGATATGGACCAAATGTAGGCAAATGGCTCTAGATCAGAAAGGAGCCTTGCTCTGCATGGATGAGTTGGGCAAAAGGGCCTATTTCCATGTTGAAAAATAAAAAAATATATATTTGTTTTAAACCATATATTATTTCTGCAAATGTTAGCTTTTGCCTGTCCACTGCAAAACTTTTTAATGTAGTTGGGTCTACGACAACCAACCTACCTTTATGCTTTCATAATGTCTTTTGCTCAGGTTGAAACCGCAAGTTTCAGATTTCAAACTTAATTTAAAATTTTATCACATTATGGATACTCTTTCCTAGATGCCACTTTACAACAAGATTATTAATTCACCCTTTCTCATTGCATGGTACCAGATCTAAAATACCTCTTTTCGAGACAGTTTCTTAACTAGAAATCCATCTCATATGTATTTCAGGAGATGATCCTATATTAACATTAATGGTATGTCCAGTCTGTGCATAGATCAAAGTTCCCCATGATTGCTGTTCTGTCCCTGTTATATGGACCCATAATTTCCTCATTAATACTGTGCCCTGCTTCACAGTCATTAGTTGGTGGCTATAAACAACTCCCACCACTATTTTCTGCCCCTGTTGTTTCAAAGCTCCAGCCAAAGCGATTCTAAGTCTATACCACAATCTGATAAGATAAGATCCTTTCTAACCTGTTGCCACATTTCTGCAAAGACAATTAGATTCCCACTTGCTACTTTCTGGCATTAATTCTTCCACACTGTTATGGATGCAGCATGCACCGAGAAATTGTGCCTTTAAACTTGGCTGTTTAACATTTTGCTCTACCTGTCTTTGCTTTTGCTTTTTCCATGGCATTTTCTTTCTTTATCCCTGTAACCACCCTTAAACTTTGAGATACCAACAGTCTTCACACTCTGGTATCTTGATCATTGTCAAACTTAATCATTTCACCATTGGGGTCCATACATTCAACTGCCAAGGCCATGGGCTCTGAAATGCCCTCTCTAAATCTGTCTGCCTCACTTTTACCCTTTAGGATAGATTGACTCCTGAAAACTCAGCTAAGCTCATCTATTTTTCTTAATATCTTGATATTCAATTTTATTTGATGACATCTTTGTGGAGCTCCTTGGGATGTTATGCTATGTCTATGGTACATATAAATGAAAGTACATAAGGTTCAAAAATGCTCCACAAAGATGTTTACTGTAAATAAATAAAAACTTGTTGCTGATATCTTCAGAAAACATAGTGCTAGGTCACACATGTACATTGATGGGACCCAGCTTCACTTCATCTCTCAACACCTCCATTCTCAATTGCTTATACTGGATGAACAGAAATTTACTCCAACTAAATATTGAGAAGGCTAAAGTCACTATCCTTGACCCCTGCCACAAATGCTCTTCCTTGGCCACTGATTCTATCCTTCGTATTGAAGAAGATTGTTTCTCTATACTTGACATACATGAACTGGATTTGGGTTGTCAACACACATATTTGTTCCATCACTAAGGATACCCATTTCCATTTCCAAAGCATTGTCCTGCCTCAGCTCATTTGCTGCAGAAACCCCCACCTGTGAGCTGTAAACCTGTGAGGTCACCTGTAAACTTAAATCTTTAGCACTCCAAAACACTCCTGGAGAATTGTTTTCTGTACTGAAGCAGCATTGGCGCAGTCAATAATGAAACATTGATTCAGATAATCTATTAAGCGTGGTAATGCTTGACCAGGCTTCTGAGCTTGTACTACTAAATTTTAAAAATGATAATATACTCTTTAAAAATTAAAACGAAAGCTTTTCCTGACTTTCAGAACTAATACTATCCAAGTATTGATTTCATAAAGCAAAAGGAACGTATGTCAAAGTCAATACA
This sequence comes from Pristis pectinata, assembly GCF_009764475.1. Classification (NCBI taxonomy): domain Eukaryota; kingdom Metazoa; phylum Chordata; class Chondrichthyes; order Rhinopristiformes; family Pristidae; genus Pristis; species Pristis pectinata. Next base: position 25,707,631 of record NC_067408.1, on the reverse strand, counting down.
GTAAATACTTTTGTTTACTATGCCTTGCACAGAACAGTTTCAGCATTACAGAAGTATAAAAGTGCATTATAACTATCACCAAATAATCATTGGCATCCATTTTAGAATGAAAAACAACTTGCGGTGACAATCTTCTGGATGGAATCTAAGACTTCCAAGCGGAGAAGTTCATCTGAAATAAACAATGTTGTGAAAATGAAAATCTCGTTAGTTTGGAGTAAAGGAATTTAGATCACACCTCTGTGTGCTTTAGTGTAGTAAATATCATTACATATTTATTTTTTTGATAAGGATTTAATATTTGCTCGTGCTGTTTTTGCTCTGTCAAACTTGCCCAGCAGTTCATTGCCCCAAAATTGTTATCAACAAGATTTTTTTACCACATTCCCAGGGTAGAAGTGTCAAATATTGGAGTGCATATCTTTCAGCTGAGAGAGGGAAAGTTTGAAGGGGATGTGCAAGGCGAGTTTTTTTACACAAAGAGTGGTAGGTGCCTGGAATAGACTGCCAGGGGAGGTGGTGGAAGCAGATACGACAGAAACATTTAAGAGGTATTTTTACAGACATGTGAGCAGGCAGGGAATGGAGGGATATGGACTACATGCAGGCAGGTAGGATTAGTTTAAATTGGCATCATGGTTGGCACAAACATGTTGGGCCGAAGGTCCTGTTCCTGTGCTGTTCTTTTTAACAGTTACATACAACAAGACTAAACGTAAAATTTAAAATTCCTCAAAAAAATCTTCTACAAGAGTTTTACAGTCTTAATATTTGCACAACTCCTTATCAATGATTTTTTTTTGTCATTCCCAATGTTACGGACTCAGTGAAAGTCCCTTTAAGATAGAGAGTGTGTGTGTTTGTGTGTGTGGGGCGTGCTTACGTCAATAGAAGATAAAGGACGTAATGACGTTGTTGAAGAAGTTAGAAGAAGAAGGAGAGGGAGAGAGAGAAGGGAGAGAGACACCAGCCTGCTTGTTTTCTCTATCAATGGATGAGAAACAATAACTGTGTTTGCTACTGAAATCCATGTATGGAAGTTGGAAGTAATCCGGTGGAGTTCACTTTGTTGCTGACCTGTAGAAGGAAACAGGTATTTGTGTGTGGACGACCACGATTCGGATGCTTTTCGGGGTGAGGAAGTCACTACTCACTAAACACTGAAGTGTCGCTGGGGTTCCATCGTGGAACATTTGGATTTCATATTTACTCTCTCTATGTTCTCTACATCTACGTCTTATCTTCAGACAACGGTGGTGTTTAAAGAAGCCCTTGCTCATGTTTCACCTTATGGCTTGCGGAACTGAACTTTAAGAACCATTCCGGAACTTGGAGTTTTGGACTTTGCCACACACACACACACGAAGAGTTTAGTTTTGGGGTTAACGTTCGAGGTTTAACATTTTTGAATTCTAACATACTAACATTTTTACTTTTATTTTACGTATTATCATAAGTAGTGATTAATAAAATAGTTTTTAACACTGAATCATGCTCAGTGTGTTTCTTTTGTTGCTGGTTCGTGACACCAACATTGTCCAAATTAAATTTATATTGTGCAGGATTCCACACTTAAAACATATTTCATTAATTTGGATATATTTATGTATTTGACCCAATTTGTATTAAGTTTTGTTATCTGCATTGAAACTAAAGTTAAGTCACAGATTTTAGTGCACATGCTGTGACTTACTGATATACTTGTCAATTTACTCTCCCTCAGGACTATACATAAAGCCCAGTTCTGTCTGGATCGCAGCTTAACGTGAGGGAATTGTTATTCAGATCCAGAACTTAATGCAGGATCTGAGGCATCCCCCCTTCCCTTTCTGACTTGACTCACTATGCAACTATTGAATCATTATTGAACAGGAACCTGGTGCCATCATTTGAAAGAGCATAGAAAGCAAGGAATGGGACAACTTGGCTGTTGATATCTATCTGAATTTTGCATTCTACCCTTTTTCTATCTTGCTGCTTTATTTACTTTCCCTTTCCATCTTTGGCCTTTTAACATGTTTAATACATTGAATTACAGGAAATCCATATGAAATTGGAGATTCCAGAATGAGTCGGGTTTAGTTTGCCATGGACCTGACAACCTCCTACAATTTGTTTTGCAAACCAGCGGGAAAATCAGATTTTCTTTCCACAGACATTCAGCAGCTAAGAAACCACCCAACAGCAGATACTGAAGAAAAAGATTGAATGACTGAATCAGCTGCACTTTCATGCCTGCCAAACCCTTTAAACAGGTGTTTCAGTGGGTTCTGTGTTTCTAAAGTGATTGAGTAGCAATGGGACCTTCGACACAATGTGTTCATTGCTCTGTAATTGATGTGATGGGAAATACTGATGTGATGTGTTTGCCCCTTATTTGGCAGAAATTCAATACAAGTGTGTATTTGTTCTTGCCAATTTTCTCCTCTCCCTGCCTGAAGGCTATTACCTAGATTCAAATGCAAGTCCTGACATCAATTGCTGGCAGCCCATTTAATCATTGGAGTGCCATTGCTCAGCCCAAGCTTGTTCTTGTTTAAAACGCAGACACATCCACTCTCAGTTGATAGTATTGGAAAGCAATCAGAAGTAGAAATGCTGCCAACATTCTCCTCCCTAACCCAGGGGTGCTGGAACAGGTTGTACTTCAAAAACCTCCCCAGCTAAGATCAACCAACTCATCACAAACTATCAATTCATCTTGGAACCTTCCTGATCTGCACAGCTCTGTTCCTCACCAGATTAATTTATTGAACAATAAGGAAGATTGTTTTAAATAAAAGCAAGACAAAGGATATCAATTTGAAAAGTGCGGAGGCAGATTGCAATAATGCTTGCGTGTTTGCAATTGAATCTTCATCAAATTCCATTTTTTTTATTTCAAAGAGGCTGCAAGAACGGAGAGATCTTAGGATGTTGATGGACAAACCTTTGATGATGGTAGAACAGGTTAATAAAGCAGTTAATAAGGCAATTAGGATCATCAGCTCTAAAAACTGATGTATAGGCCAGAAAGCAATGCCCAAACTGCTAATAACATCAGATAAAGTGTTTAATTATGGGTGCCACACTTAGGAAAAAAATGAATTTTTGGAGGCAACAGTGAGGCATTGCCATGATATGCATAGGCTGGAGAGGCTCAGGTTTTTCTCAGAGCAGAGACCTCGAGGAGATTTGATGGAGGTGTTCAACACGATGATGGTAGGTGATGATATGTGAAAAAGAAACAGTTCCTGAGTTTGCAATAAATAGAGAATACTGAGTTCAGGACAAGAACCAACAGAAACTGAGAAAGATTGGAAATGAAGTTACCAGCATATGAGAGCAGTGGTATGCTCAAAGACATTTTTAAAGACAAAAGATGTAAATTGCAGAGGAGGGAACAGAGGGCTTCTGAGATTGAAGTACATTATCTGGTCAAGTGATGTTGTAAAGTTCTGCAATGGGTAAGGAACACAATCACTGAGGAGCAGTTGGTGAAGCAGAAATGTTGACCAGCAAGAGAAAACATTCATAGGATGGGGTGAGTCCATGAATATGAATTATGTCTTGAATTATTTTTTTCACAGGAATGAGGTAGAAAAGAGTTGAAAGAAAGCTCTATCAAGAACATTTGGGGATGAACTTGAAGTTAAAGACAAACAGCTGTGTTCTGCAGCAAGGGTATCAGATGAGGATAAGCACATCACACCTGCAACACATGCAATAACAACTTCCTACCTCTCATATGCAAGTCTCCCTTTTATAGATGCTTCTCATCTACAATTAAAAAAAAGATCTACTGTCAAGGAGGACACAATCCAATATTCTAAACATGTATTTACATTTTATTTTTAATTGGTTTATAAGAAAGCTCAACGGGAAATAGGTTAGGGAATGGAACTACATGAAAAAGCTATCAGTGGGAGAGTATTTTAGTGGTAGTTGCCAAAATTCACTAGGATCCAGCAAAGCTGTAAAACGGTCCCAGATAAACCAGAGGTAAAACTTTATAATTATAATAAGATCGATATTCCTTGACAGTAGATCTTTTTTTAATTGTAGATGAGAAGCATCTATAAAAGGGAGACTTGCATATGAGAGGTAGGAAGTTGTTATTGCATGTGTTGCAGGTGTGATGTGCTTATCCTCATCTGATACCCTTGCTGCAGAACACAGCTGTTTGTCTTTAAGTTCAAGTTCATCCCCAAATGTTCTTGATAGAGCTTTCTTTCAACTCTTTTCTACCTCATTCCTGTGAAAAAAATAATTTGGCAAAGATAGACTGAAAGCTATAAGGTAAATGGTGTTAGGGCAAAGGGATTGTGCAAGGAGGAGACTGTAATCAAGTAAGTCCCACTAAGGGTAAAAGATGGGACTCCTAAATCTATACCCCCTTGGATGTCAAGAAACATACAGGGAAACTTGTGCCAGACACCAAGAGCTCAATTCTGCAGAAAACCTAGAGGATTACAGAAAACACAGGAGTGTAATCATACAGTTGGGAAGGTAAAGGGAATGCGTCAAAACTAATGGCAAGTAAAATCAAGAAAAAAACTCTAACGTGGACAAGAGGGTACAAAAAGAAAGCGTAAGACCAATTAGAAACAAAGATATTAACCCGAGTATGGAAAAGGGGTCATGAGAGGCAGTGAAAAGAGAGAACATTAGAAGAACATTAGAACACTAAGGCTCTGAATGAATGGGGCCTTTCTTCATAGAAAGACATAGTGATGGGACATTGTAGATATGGAGGAAGAATGCAAAATATTAATGATCTTTGAAAGCTGATAGGCCCAAATAAAATGTATCCCGGACTGCTGATACAATGGAGGAAATGACAGATATTCTGACTATCATTTTTCAGTCTTCTCTGACAGGAGGGTGAGATTTTGGAGGGTCACATTAAACAGATGCATTTTATACATATGCATGCAAACATGCGTGCCATAATGTACTTTATGATGATCAGAGGGACCTATATCCCTGCTGCTCACCACCATTACTATGTTCCCTGTCTCTAACTGCACGTCCTTAAGATCACTGCTACAGGCATGATTCTGGAGGATTGAAACTTTATAAACGTAACATGATTTTTTTAAAAGAAAGGGAGACTCAGTAATTACTGTCCAGTAAATCTAACATCACTAGAAAGCAAATTACTGGAAATAATTATGAAAATAAGTTTAAATCATAATTCAGAAAGACAGATTAATCAGCATGGAATTGTCAAAGGCAGGTTGTGTCTGACTAATTTGATTGAATACCTTTGAAGAGGTAACATGGAAGTTTGATGAAGGTAATATTCTTGTTGCCACAATTCCCCATTTATAGAAAACATAGATAAAAGAATAATCATGTGTTACTTTGCATGCCAAGATAGTCTACAGGGTAATACTTGTACCTGCACATCAAATGCACATAATGGCTTGCTCACAACACAGAAGTAAAATTCTAGTCTGCCATGTATTACAGTTAGACTGTTCATAGCATTCTTCAGGGGTCATAAAACAAAACATTTACTTTATGTATATAAACATCTACCTTTAATTTTTAACAAGCCAAGTCTTGCATTTATTTAGCATTTCTCACAACCACACCATGACGCAAAATGCTTTATGGCCAACAAAGTTTTTTTTTGGTGTACATGTTATTGTAATGTGCAACCTGCTGACTTCGGACAGCACTGGGTGGGCAGCTGAAGTTTTCATAACGCTTGGATGAATAGCCCAGGGGGTGCTATTGCTTGGCTCCAGGCATTGGGTGGCATGGATGCTGGGCCAGAGGGACGACAACCAGCAGTCTGGAACTTGTGAGCAGTGGTGCTTGGAGGGGTAGGGTTGTAGTGGGCACTGTGGGAGAGACTCACTTTGGGAGAGAGCAAGTATCCGGTGGCTGAAGTCTGGGGTATTGGGTGAAGAGGGATAGGTACAGTACGTAGATAAAACCAGGGGTCTTGGAAGGAGAGGAAGACTGGGAGACAGGGGAAAAGGGAGAACAGAAGAACCAGGAACAGGAGTAGGCCATTCAGCCCCTTGCGTATGATCTGCCATTCAAAAGATCTTTTACCTTAGCACCATTGTTCTGCTCTAATCTCATATCCCTTAATATCTAAAAATCTATCAATCTCTATATTGAATGTACTTGGCAACTGACCGTCTTGGGTAAAAACATTCCTTCTCATCTCTTTCTTCAATGGCTAGCCCCATATATTGATACTGTAAGTAGTTCTAGAGACATCAGTCAGAGGAACATCAACTCCTCCTGCCACTCCCACTCCGACCTCTCTGCCTGTGGCCTCCCGCATTGTTCCAATGATACCCAGTATAAGAACATAGAAGACAGAATGGTACAGCACAGGAACAGGCCCTTCGGCCCATGATGCCTGTGCCGAACATGATGCCAAGTTAAATTAATTGCTTCTGCCTGCACATGATCCATATCCCTCCATTCCCTGCATATTCATGTGCCTATCTAAAAGCCTCTTCAATGCCACTAACATATCTGCTTCCACCACCACCCCTGGCAGTGCATTCCAGGCACCTACCACTGTCTATGTGAAAGAATTGCCCCACACATCCCTTTAAACTTTCTCCCCTCACCTTAAATGCATTTCCTCTAGTATTTGACATTTCTACCCTGGGAAAAAGATTCTGACTGTCTACCCTATCTATGTTTCTCATAACCTTGTAAACTTCTATCAGGTCTCCCCTCAGCCTCTGATGCTCCAGAGAAAACAACTCAAGTTTGTCCAACGTCTCCTTATAGCTCATATCCTCTAATCCAGGCAGCATCCTGGTAACCTCTTTGCTGCCTTTCCAAAGCCTCCACATCTTTCCTGTAATGGGACAACCAGAATTGCACACGATACTCCAAGTGCGGCCTAACCAAAGTTTTATATGGCTGCAACGTTACTTCCTTACTCTTATACTCAATGCCCCGAGCAATGAAGGCAAGCATGCCATATGCCTTCATTATTACTCTATCTACTTGTGTGGCCACTTTCAGGATTATGAGGGAAACAAATTCTATATATGCACTACTTCTTTAGGTCAGAATGGATTGCAATCATGCCTACAGATTTCCTTGAGATGGAAGAGACTGGTAAGATGGTACAGAAGACAATTGTTGATCTTAAACACATAACTGAAATTTTAAAAACAGGGGATCAGCTAAGGGTGTTGCAAGCCTCCCAAACCATGACAAGGTGTCCTGTGTTCAGAGGTGAAGTTCAATGCATGTGCTGAATTGCATAAAACATTTGTGTATCACACTAATAGTCCTCTTCTCAATCAGACAACACTGCTATTTTAAAATGTGACTGTATTACTTCTGCTCAATCAGAAATCAAGCTTAATCACATCGGATCTGCAAGAAACCAGTGTATGAGTTTATTGTATAACTGCTTACCTTCTATATTTTGGTATCCAAGTAATAAAGCTGATTCTGACAACAGCCTTGAGTCAGAACCATGAGGAATTACTTGATTAAGTTTAAAGAGAATTCCTTACACATTGGCATCCCTGGGTGGTCCTGACGTAAAGGATTGAAAGTTACTGTGGTGGTATTACTAGATATGGTTCTTGCAGGAGGATACAATTTGCAACTACAGGCCATCCCTGGATTATGAACACCTAACTGACAGACACCCCTACATATGAAGGAACTCCTATGATATTATTAAATTCAAAAGTCTGACACGTACATATGTTTGTTCCTATGAACGGCAGAACTTTCTCACTCTACTTTTAGTAATTGTTCTTTCTTATCAGTCTTATGTGCTTTTGATGCCATTGAACACAATACAGTGCAGATATGGTCACCATTTTGAGTGATTTTCTGACTAAATTGGCTACATGAGTGCAGTCCATGTGCCACAAAAGCCTTCACTTTGGGGAACACTGCAATGGTAGCAAATCCCATGCCTGCAGCTGAAGGGGATGTCAGAGGAAGTGGTGAGTGAAGGGGGGGAGCTGAGAGGGAGAGCAGAGAGGGAGAGCAGATAGAGAGAGAAGCAAGGAGCAAGATCACAAGACTAGGGAGCAAAAGTAGGCCATTCAGCCCACCTGCTGGAGTGATGTACTTCGCTGCTGCTGCTGCAAAAATCTAATTTTTACAGCATTTCTGCCCGGTGCATGTAAACCTATAACAATAAATTTGAACTTAAACTTGACTGAGGGAGACAGTCAGGGTAGAGGACTGGAGGAGGGAAGAAATTAGGGTGGGAGTTGAGGGATAGGGTAAAGAAGAGGGTCTGTACATTAGTATAAATGTGTGTGCCTGCAAGAGCGAGAGTCAATGTACATGATTATGCTAAGTCTGTGCAGCAGAGCCTGGTCTCCTAGTGGTAGCTGGTTTGCAACAGCCACCCCACATTAAAAGAATGTTTGCACAGACATCCTCCACTTCTCAGAACTGATCCTCAGGGAGTGCCTAAGATATAAAGAGTTTTACTTTCACTAGTTTAGGTCACTCATTGCCTATTGTTCAGTGGGTGAATTAATCACATTTGGGAGTTTGCTAATCGGCTTTGACTAAGGTATGAATACACTTTTAATACCACCGCCCTTTCATTACTACCACTTCTGAGGCATCACACAAGTGAGCTACTGACTGGAAAAAGAACTTCATTATCAAGGTGTTCATTGATATTCACTTTGGAAAAATATTTTATAGCTAGAAGGGGTTTTGTGGCTAGTCATTGTGTAGGTGTGACCCAGAGACCAATTTTAATGTGTGGAGTACAGATAGATGTGGAGCAGGCAGTTGGGCTCAGGCTGGAGGGCCTGCAATAAAGTTTGTAACCTGCTAGCATTTGTGCTCCACCTTGTGCTTTATATGTATGACTCCTTGCCCAAGTCCTCACGGTGATTTGATTTTGTTGCGAACACCAAGGTTTTGGGTGCAGTCCTTAATGAGTTGTTAAGTTCCTTTAGTGTTAAGTTAGTATGACGGACCAGATAGACAGGTTCTTCCATAAAGGCGCAGTCTTTGTGTATCATAGAAATACCTCTGACTTCAGAGATCTGACTGTTATAGACTCTTTATAAAACCTGCCTAAATCTTTACTGCATTGTTGTGTTGTTGTTGTTGTTGTCCCAAGAGCACCCTGTGTTTTCCAGCTGTTGATGTACCACCCTGAAGACAAATGTTAAGGATTTGACTGGATCGTTTTTGACTCATCCTCACATTGAGTTCACCTCCTTGGCAGTTTCTTGGCCAAATTCACCTTTTGTATTAATTACAACTGAGCAAAGACTTTCTGCCTCATTGGCCAGAGAGGTTGACCTTGAAGCAGGCAATATATTTGACCCAAATTCATAATAATTGTAGAAATTATCAATAATTAGAATACATCCCTATTTGATGACAGCATAGGTAAAATTCACTGTAGTAGATAAAAATGTTGAGAATTGTGTAGTTTTAGCATTTGAAATGAACTCACCATATAGAATAGGAAGTTCTATTACTCATATCAGTATAGGTGAGAAAAGAAGTGATATTTGTTGGAATTAGGATGGTGGGCATCTTTCAGTGAACTTGAAAATGGTGGCACTCCGATGTGCCTGCTGCCTTTATACTATGTGAGAGGTTTCCCACTCATGGTCTGCATACCCATGGGAGCATACAGGGCATCTTTATTGGTAGGGGAACCAAAGTGGAAGAGCTTCATTTTGTAGAGGTTAGAAAGAGAGTAAATTACAGGGCTGGAGTGTTACCCAGATAAAGTTAACAAATATCCATTAAGAGACAATTACAGAAAATCTCATCAACTTGACATTTCTGGGCTTTTATCAGTCTACTTGACTTCAGATTGAATACTGCAACAATAAATGATTTGGTTTCAGTTCATTTCCAATGGAGGTATATTTGCTTCTGAGTCCTTCTTTTCAGTTTGTTGACGTTCAGCTTCCAACATGTTGCCCAGAACATATGATATTTCAAAGTAAAGTTGTTGTAATCTAGAGAGTGGAGAGCATAAAGAAAATATTGTAGATCTTTAAAGAAAACGTAATAGCTTAGAAATACAGTTGCATAGCATATCATTGAACTGTTGCCAAAGATTGATTGCACTGCAGCACACATAGAGCACAATGCAACTCTCTATTGCACAATTCCATTGCATAATACATCTATGCGCAAAGCATAGTACGCAGGGCGGACACTGCTTCTTGTGTAATGCTCACTTGTCCCTCACCACCTTCTCTGTGCAATTGATTCATGTATTTGCAATTAATATTCAGTGAAGTCTCTCCCAGACACTGGAATCACAGGGACCAGCTCTGCAAACACATAACTTAAAGGGATCATTAACTTGTGGGATTGTTAAGAAGTAATCTAAACCTCAGCCCTTTGAGCTTGCTCCACCATTCAACACAATCATGACTGACCCTCTATCTCAATACCATAGTTCTGCTCCTTCCTCAATCTATCTTCTAAGTATATTTAGCCATCTGCTTATAATCATCTTTGTCTCATGGGTTTGCTTCACTTTCACTAATACTTCTCTCTAGAACTGCAGCTTCTAAGATATTGAAGAATGCTCTGCTTCATTCACAAAAAGCAGCCTGTTGCATTGGCAATCCCATGAACCTAACCTTTCACTGCACTCCGACATTGCAATCAAGTCTGCAATATGGGTCATTTTCCAACTGGATGGCAGAACCTTCCTTCCCACTGTCATTCACCCAGAGTGGAATCTTTGCCATCTGGCATTGAATAGATTGTTGGATTATTGTGTCACTCTTCAGCACTGTCGGATACTGGTAACTGCAACTGTGATGACAGTAATCTAAGATTGCAGCTGTTTGAACTTTCACCACAACATCCAGTTATCGGACAGCTCCGGGATGTGCAGCAGTGGACCGTCAAACACTTCTTGACAGTTGTGTCTTTAGGTGTGCTATTGAAATTGTGAAGCTGAGGGGGGGGGGGGTGGAGGGGAGGATATCTCCAAGCTCTTCATAACCCTGTGCAAGGTTGGTGTTGGACTCCTCCATGCTCCTTTATATTGTAAATAGGCCTTATGACAGGCTTGCCAATGGACCAAGCATTTTATTTTTGCATACAGTTCACCCTTCTCCACCCTGCTCCATGCGAGCCCTAATTTGAATTCAATGCAGCTGAACTTATATGTAACTCCGACCTCTTTAGCCTCCTACACTGTTACAAAAAGACCCAACTCAAGCTCAAGGAACAACATCTCATCTTCCATCTGGACCTGTTGCCATCCAGACTTAACATCAAATTCTCTAACTTTGGGTAACATGCTCTTTCTTCCTGTTGTGTAAGAACCATTTCCACATGACATTCTGTTTTCTTTCCTCTCTTTGTATAGTCTGGCCTGCTGAATGTGTCTCAGTCTGCCAGAACCACATCAACTACGAATTGCTCAACCACTGTACCTTATCCCATCTGTCACATGTCTTCACTCTCAGAGAAATCCCCTGGATTTTACCCACATTTCACGGCTACTCAGACTAACTCGTTTCACTCTTTCTCAGAGAGGGACTGGGAGGCCTTGCAGGAAAAAAAGCAGATGGCTTTAAAACCTTCCTAATGGGGATGGAGGTGTATAAAGACTGGACATCCATAATGAAGATACAGTGGTGGCAACCAGGGAATTGGAAATTGTCAGAATGGTAAAGGACATATGAGGTGTCCCAGATGTAGGTGGGAAGGGAGTGGACAAAGGGAGACAGGATATGGTCAAGGTATGAGGAGATAAGTTCAGTGGGGCAAGAGCAGGCAGAAACAATGGGCCTACCAGGACAGTCCTGTTTTTTGGATCTTAAGTAAGAGATAAAAGTGGGAAGTGTGGGATTGGGGCACTACTAGGTTGGAGGCAGCGGAGGGGACATCTCCTGGTGTGAAGAGATCTGTGACAGTGCAGGAGGTGATGGCCTGGTGTTTGTTTGTAGGGTCATGTTCCAGGGATTGGTACAAGGAGGTCTCACTCCTTCCCCAAGTCTGATGAAGTGTCCCTCATCTGAATCATTAGCTGTTTCTATTTCGACAGATATAATCTGACCTGCTTAGTTTTTCCAGCATTTCCCATTTTCTGTTTTTTCTCCATTAATAACTCATTACACAGGCCTATCAGCTTAATGCGCTGATAACTGTCTCCAGTAAGCCATTTAAATCTACCTTATCGTACATTCCCTTAGTTCTACACAGCCTTGCCTCATCTCCCCTCCTACTGAAAACCTACTAGTGGTTAGCGTAACACTATTACAGCACCAGCAACCCGGGTTCAATTCTGGCCGCTGTCTGTAAGGAGTTTGTACGTTCTCCCCGTGTCTGGGTGGGTTTCCTCTGGGTGCTCCGGTTTCCTCCCACATTCCAAAGATGTATGGTTTAGGAAATTGTGGGCATGCTATGTTGGCGTCGGAAGCATGGCGGTACTTGCGGGCTGCCCCCAGCACAGTCTACGCAAAGATGCATTTCACTGTGTTTCAAGTTACATGTGACTAATAAAGATATCTTATCTTGCTTGTATTTCTCTCTCTTTCCCAGTTCTGATGAAGACCTGATGCATTGACTGTTTCTCTTTTCACAGATGCTGCCTGACTGGTTGAGTTTTTCCAGCATTTTTTGTTTTCGTTTCGAGTTTCCACATCTGCAGTTGTTTTTTTTTGGCTTTCATTAAATGTAACCCTGTCCTCTGACATGCTGGCACCTATATCATCCTTTCCCCTTATCCTGGCTGTAGGTCACTCACACCCATTACGTTACCATGTGCAAATCCCACTTCAATGCTAACCTCTAAATTACAGAGATTGCAAGTGCCTGAGCTGCTGGCTGTCTTTCTTCTTAGGAAGCCCTTTGAGATTGAGGTTGACTTGTTTCCACTCCAGTTTATGGATCCGAGGGTGACTGTTGAGGGCAACATGGGAACTGCTGACTCTTCCACAGATAGGTCGTTTGTGCGGAGGTGCATTCCTTCTGTCATTTACATTGGGTTTCTGATGCACGGAGTCAAAGCTCTCAGTACTATCCCATGTGAATTGAAGTATGCAATGTGGTATCTGCAAACACGAAATCAAGTGATGATCACAAGATCACAAGATCACAAGATAAGGGAGCAGAAGCAGGCCATTCGGCCCATCGAGTCTGCTCCAAGGAAAAGGGAAAAAGAAATGGGGTGGGAAAAAAAAAAGAAGAGAAAAAAAAACTATTCTAATCCCATTTGCCAGCCTTATCCCCATATCCCTTGATACCCTGACTATTTAGATATCTGTCTATCTCCTCCTTGAATACCCCCACTGATCTGGCCTCCACTGCTGTGCGTGGCAAGGAGTTCCACAATTTCAACCACCCTCTGGTAAAGAAACTTCTCCTCATCTCTGTCTTGAAACTGTACCCTCTAATTCTAAGATTGTGCCCTCTGGTCCTGGACACGCCCACCAAGGGAAACAGCCTAGCCACATCTACTCTATCCTTACCTGTCAACATTTTAAATGTCGCTACGAGGTCCCCTCTCATCCTTCTGTACTCCAGCGAGTACAGTCCAAGAGCCGACAAACGCTCATCATACTTAAGCCCTTTCATTCCTGGAATCATTCTCGTAAATCTCCTCTGAAACCCTCTCCAACGTCAGCACATCCTTCCTAAGATGTGGGGGCCCAAAACTGCGCACAGTATTCCAAATGAGGCCTCACTAGCGCCCCGTAGAGCCTCATCAACACTTCTTTACTTTTATACACTATACCTCTCGAGATGAATGCCAACATAGCATTCGCTTTCTTAACCACCGATCCAACCTGGTGGTTAACTTTTAAGGTATCTTGTATGAGTACCCCCAAGTCCCTTTGTACTACCGCACTATCAATCTTCTCTCCTTCTAGATAATAATCTACCCGCTTATTTCTACTTCCAAAGTGTACAACTGCACATTTCTCAACATTGAATCTCATCTGCCATTTCCTTGCCCATTCTCCTAAACTGTCTAGGTCCCTCTGCATTCTTTCTATTTCCTCTATGCTCCCCTAACTCCTCCACTTATCTTGGTGTCATCCGCAAACTTAGCCACACAACCATTTATTCCATCATCCAATCATTGATGTACAAGGTAAAAAGGAGAGGCCCCAACACCGACCCCTGCGGCACACCACTAGTACCGGTAACCAACCAGAACGAGATCCTTTTATTTCCACCCTTTGCTTCCTGCCAACCAGCCAATTCTCCACCCATTTTGCTACCCTGCCCATAATTCCATGACCTCTCATCTTATTAATCAGTCTCTTGTGAGGCACCTTATCGAAGGCCTTTTGAAAGTCTAAATACACAAAGTCTACCGCCTCTCCCTTATCCACCCTACCTGTGATTTCTTCAAAAAACTCCAATAGGTTGGTCAGACAGGACCTCCCCTTCACAAAACCATGTTGACTAGGTCCTATCTTGCCTTGCGCCTCTAGGTATTCGGTAACCTCCTCCTTGAGGATAGACGCCAATAATTTTCCCACCACTGACGTCAGACTAATAGGTCTGTAATTGCCTTTGTGCTGCCTCCCACCTTTCTTATACAACGGAACTACATTCGCTACCCTCCAGTCCTCCGGAAACCATGCCAGAATCTATCGATTCCTGAAAAATAATCGCCAATGCCTCCGCTATCTCCACAGCCACCTCCTTCAGAACCCGGGGATGCACCTCATCCGGTCCGGGAGACTTATCAGCCTTAAGCCCCTTTAGTTTTCCAAGCACCTTCTCCCTATTAATCTCAATTGAACTCAGCTCCAATTCGTGAGACTCCTGACTAACGGGCACATTGCTTATGTCCTCCACGGTGAAGACCGATGCAAAATATTCATTCAATTCCCTTGCCATCTCACTATCATCCATTATAATACCTCCTGCACCGTTATCAATTGGTCCTATGTCAACCCGTGTCTCTCTTTTATTCCTTATGTATTTAAAAAAACTCTTAGAATCCTTCCGAATGTTGTCCGCCAGCTTCCTTTCGTAACTCATCTTTGCTTTCCTAATGACCTTCTTAGTTTCTCTCTGCAGATTTTTAAAATCGTTCCAATCTTCTGTTTTCCCACTAATTTTTGCTACTTTGTACGCCGCCCCTTTTGCTTTTATTTTATCCTTCACCTCCCTCGTTATCCACATCTGTGCCTTTTTTCCATTCAAAACCTTCTTTTTTCTTGGAATATATCTGTCCTGCATTGTCCTTATTTCCTGTAGAAATTTCTTCCATTTTTCCTCTGCTGTCCCTCCAGCTAACTTACTCCTCCAATCAATTTGGGCCAATTCATCTCTCATCTCTCATGAATAAAGAGACCGCAGATGCTGGAATCTGGAGCAAAAACAGAACACTGGAAGAACTCAGCAGGTCAAGCAGCACCTGAGCATCCTGATGCAGGATCTTGACTCCAAATGTCGACTTACATCCTTTGCCTCCACAGCTGCTGTTTGACCCACTGAGTTCTTTCAGTGTTCTGCTTTTGATCGAGTCAAGTGAAGTTGTGTCTTCACCCACCATCTCTCCTAATTCTTCAGTCATTAACCTGTTACGGACTCAGTGAAAGTCCCTTTAAGATAGAGAGTGTGTGTGTATGTGTGTGTGGGGCGTGCTTACATCAATAGAAGATAAAGGACGTAATGACGTTGTTGAAGAAGTAAGAAGAAGGAGAGAGAGAGAGAGAAGGGAGAGAGACACCAGCCTGCTTGTTTTCTCTATCGATGGATGAGAAACAATAACTGTGTTTGCTACTGAAATCCATGTATAGAAGTTGGAAGTAATCCGGTGGAGTTCACTTTGTTGCTGACCTGTAGAAGGAAACAGGTATTTGTGTGTGGACGACCACGATTCGGATGCTTTTGGGGGTGAGGAAGTCACTACCGAGTAAACGCTGAAGTGTCGTTTGGGGTTCCATCGTGGAACATTTGGATTTCGTATTTACTCTCCCTATGTTCTCTACATCTACGTCTTATCTTCTGACAACGGTGGTTGTTGAAGAAGCCCTTGCTCATGTTTCACCTTATGGCTTGCGGAACTGAACTTTAAGAACCATTCCGGAACTTGGAGTTTGGGACTTTGTCACACACACACACACACACACACACACACACAGAGTTTAGTTTTGGGGTTAACGTTCGAGGTTTAACATTTTTGAATTCTAACATACTAACATTTTTACTTTTATTTTACGTATTATCATAAGTAGTAATTAATAAATAGTTTTTAACACTGAATCATGCTCAGTGTGTTTCTTTTGTTGCTGGTTCGTGACAAACTGGCCAGGTTGAAGTTATTGGCTCAAGGATGAGGTTGTGGTAATACAAGGAAGGGAAGCAAAAGACACCTACTTGCATGTGTAAATCAGAGAAGGTTCTGTGATGATGGGGAAAGTGGGTGTGAGGAGGAGGAATACATCTTCTATAGTTTCTGTCCTGCTGGCTGGGTTTTCTGCAAATGGTTCTTGCTTTAACTGGTTTCAGCCACTGATGAAATTGGGTCCTGCCTGCTGATATCCCACCATCAGTCCCTGACACTGCTCAATTCACCACATTTCCATACTCACTTCCAATAATCTCAGACAGTCAGAAGAGCTCATTGACTCAAAGTTGAATCAATTATGAAAACCAAGCAAGTGGAAATCTGTGTGCTGGCTGCACCAGGTGTAGCGGGCACAGATAAATCTCATGTCCTGATCCCCTTGTCCATTTTCAGGAGCTAACTAATTCATCCCAGTCAGCATCCATTGCATTTCATCCTTACGTAATTGTAAACACCTCTGTCAATATGTTAATTGACCATATGAAGTATAGAGGAAAATCTGACTGTTTTCAAATTGATCTGATTCCCCCCCACCTCCCAAGTCTCATGTTATGTTTTTAGTAAGTTAAAAATTACTAATGTAGGAGAGTATAACTATTTATCCACCTTATGCTCCCAATATCATCATGCTTTCAAGTAAGAGGTAGTAATAGCTGCTGGCAGGATAAATCTTATTTTACTTTGACCCAATATTCCTTGCCACAACCTCATTTGCACATTTTTTTCTTTTTCCTAAACTGTTTAGCCTGTGGCCTAGTAATCAATGCTGAGAAGGAGACCGAAGAGACTGCAGATGCTGGAATCTGGAGCAGCAATCTGCTGGAGGAACTCAACGGGTCGAGGAATATCTGTGGAAGAAAGGAATGCTTTCTTCCTGCATCAGGACTGAGAGCAGGTCCTCCCATTTTTGACCCCTTTCCCTTGAAGCACTCCACCGTTAGCCCCCCACCCTTCTACGCACACAGTTCACACCACCCACCCCTCCCCAATCTGGTTCTGTTTCCATCTGCCATTCACCTCTCCCCTCATGGTTCCCTTTATCACCTTCTTTACTTATCAGCACCCAGCACAGGTAGCTCTTTGTGTTCCTGCTTATCTCCCTCCAGCAGCTGTCTTCAACCTTCACACTCCCCTCCCCCCACCTTTCAATGTGTTTTTTCCCCCCTCTCTCTCTGCCTGCCTCCATCTCTCATTCACCTGCCACCATCTCCCAACTCCACCCCCCCCCCCCCGTCTCCCCCCTACTTGGCACAACCTGCCTGTCATCTTACACCCCTCCTCAGCCCTCAGTGCACCAATCACCTCGGGCTCCTTTCTCACCACTCCCCTTCTCTTTATACTGGTCACCTTGCCTCTCCACTCTCAATACTGATGCAAAGTTTCGACCCAAAGCATCGGCAATTCCTTTCCTGCCTCAAACGTTGAGGAGGAGTTTGGTGCTATACCTTACAGAACTGAATTGAGATCACTCAGAATGGATCAACCCTAGTTCTAATCTGTCATTTCCATTAAAAATGTAAACATTGTATCAAATTGTACTTCAGCCTATGTAAAAACTATTGTTGATAACTTTTCAGTTCTACCTCTTATGGAAAAAAAACAAGATATGGTCCTTGCCAATATTCAGTCAGTATGATCATTTTTTGTTCATTTGCTTCTACCTTGTCTTTTATCTACTTTCTCCCACCATTTCCTCTTTCCCCAAATTAATTTCTGTATATTGTTTCCAGAAAGTAAGCACACCCTTCCCTATACAGTCAGCGCAATGCCAATGGTAGAGGTCGTGAGCAAAGAGCCATACATTACCACAAAGGGAGAGGAACAAGTGAACTATAACTAACTACAGGAGCTTTCTATATCTGTGTGGTATAAGCAAAATCCAAAGACCAAGTCGCTGGGTGGCTTGGCCTGAGAAAGTGAAGAGTAGAAGGACATTAGTCTGAGCCAATTTTTGTATATACCTATCTCTCTGTGAAAATGAAGCACCTGTATATGCAGTTTTATGCACACATGCTGTACCTCAGCTGATACCTTCTTACATGAAGTCTCTTCTTACTCACTTGTACAACGTATTGTCCTGTTCATCAAGGCTTGAGAGGTAAATATCTATGAATGACAGGCTTGAACATATATCATCCAACATAACAAAATCATCATGACGTAGGGTCTGTCTGAACTTCTCAATCATTTCACTGAAGCTTTCAAATTGACTAGTTTTCTGGAATGGAGAAAACAGGCACAAATTCATTTAATCTCACTGCTGTATGTTCTGAGTATATTTCCTCCTTTTCTTCTGGGTCATAATAATCCCAAGTGAAAGAGTCATTGCTCTTCTTAATTTGATCTAAGGTTGCATCCAAGTGACTGTCAGAGTGACTTGACTGACAGCATCCACATCAGTTCTTAACTGGGGAGGATGTCTCCCCTGATTGAGCAGTCTATAATTCAGTCTCAAAGGTTCCAATGTTCAGGATCAGAAATGTCTAAATATTCTGTCTCAACCTTCAATAGTTATCTAAGGTCTCGGGGTCAAGTTGGAAATATTGTAGCTATATACAGTAAAACTTGGTTAGGCTGCACTTGACTATTATGTGCAATTCTGATCATCCCATTACAAGGAGGATGTGGAAGCTTTATAAAGGGTACAGAAGACGTTTACCAGGATGCTGCCTGGATTAGAAGGTATGAGCTGTAAGGAAAGGTTGGACAAACTGGGGCTGTTTTCTCTGGAGTATCAGAAGCTGAGGGGGAGACCTGATAGAAGTTTATAAAATTATGAGAGGCATAGTTAGGGTAGGCAGTCAGAATCTTTTCCCCAGGGTAGAAATAGCAAATATTAGAGAACATGCATTTAAGGTGAGAGGGGGAAAAGTTTAAGGGAGATGTGCGGGGCAAGCTTTTTTTTTTACACAAGGAGTGGTAGGTACCTGGAATGCACTGCCAGGGCTGGTGGTGGAAGCAGATACAATAGTGGCCCTTAGGAGGCTTTTAGACAGATACATGAATATGCAGTGAATGGAGGGATGTGGATCATGTGCAGGCAGAGAGATTTAGTTTAATTTGGCATCATGTTCGGCACAGACATCATGGGCCAAGGAGCCTGCTCCTGTGTTGTACTGTTCTATCTTCTATTATTACATAGCTTAAGAGGAGTTCCTTATGGAAGCCTTATATCAGCTTCTTGGGCTATTTGTTTTTGCTGGTATAGTAAATGTTCTATCCTATTGTCAGCTCTGTAATTTTATAGGATAATATAATGAGGCAGAAATCTGCCAGATGGTTCTCCAGCCATATTCTCTATTTTCTTACATTGATAAGCCTAATTACATTTCAACCTTGTTCTCAATGAGAAAGGTATGAAGAAAAATCTGGTTAATAGCTGCCAGGAGAATGAAGAAAACTTGATGTGAATGTAAACCTTTTCCTTGCGAGTCCACATCAGGAACACAGCAACAGCAGTAGACCCATAAGCGGATTCCGCCATGCAATGCAATTGTGCCTGAACTATGATGCAAATCCATGCAACTGTTTTAAAATTGACTAAGTGTTAACTTCCATTTGCAGAGAAGATTTCCAAAATTTCACCTTTTGTATGTTTTTTAACTTCACACTGAAAGGCCTGGCTCCAATTTTAAGAAAGGAATTTCAAGGCCTGCAGCCTCCCACAAGGGTCAAAATATCTTAAACCTGAAGGCTTCAGTTGAATCAAAATGAACTTGATACCTGTTTCTCCATTATCTCCGTGATATGAGTTTGCTGCCTTTGTAATATAGCTTGTTTCTTTTCCATCAAAGTTGTTTCTCTTTCAGCTTGGATCCCTTTATTAAACTCTCTAGTCGTTTCCTAGGAATAAATATATAATTTATTTTAATACTCTTATCGAACAGCCTTTAATAAGGAATGATGAAAACAAGTGCATACCTACACGAATATTTATAATGATAACTCCAATGAAGAGGTTGAAGAAGAGAAAGCATCCCAGCAAAATGAAACCCATGATGAAAAGTCGACTAGACTGGAAACCAAATTGATCCGTTTCAGCCTGAAGATCAGTCCAGCCATCCAACTGCAAGGTAACAGGAGACAGTTAAACAATTCTTTACATAAAAGCTTTACAAAAATTGCTATTTTTTCCCCACATACCAAATCATTATCTTTTGCAACCAAAATGATTTTGTATTATTTTTCAAACAATATTGAATCTTTTATCTTCTCTGTACGGTGGTACAGAAGGAATCTTTTACTGATCAGTGATAATAGACGCAGGGACCCCTGGAATATGCAGCGGACCTAGTTTTACAAAAAATACTGGAGAAGGTCAAAGGCAACCCCTCTGAAACTTCCAAATTGACGCATGTCACTGGTAAGTTCCTCTGCCACAAGGAGCACATCAGGAGTGCCCGTCATACAAACAACGCTGAAAATTCCAAATGAGGTGATCAGGAGAGTTACTGTGAGGACTTCGGAAATCTTTCCGCTTTGGCCAAATGCTTTTTTTTCCCCCTTCACAGATCCACAACTCAAATTAAATCAGAACCCCTGAAATTGTTCCACAGGTGCCAGTTACTGGGGAAGCATGGCATGTCTGACCAAGTGTCATTCAGTCGTTAGGGCAGTACTGTCAGCCCCCTTGTGTTGATGACTGTATTTGGGAAGAGCAAAACACCTGCCCCCAACAAGCAAACTCAACACTTCATTGGACAGCCGGCATCTGGTATCATTGGTTTTCCAATCTTGTTACATTTTGAATGACACCTCGAATGTTTCCATCAGTAGGATACAGGAGCAGCCAAAGAGCTATGGGCCTAGAAGGGCAATGAAATCCCAAATAATATCACAGGCCTAGCACCTACCATTTGTCTGTCCATCTTACTAAAATGAAGCTGGAAGCTCCACATCATACGCTGTCCTGCCTTCATTCCAGCGGGAAGGAGGTTAAAACACAAAGCTTACACCCAGGACAATGCCAAAAAAAGTTCAATGACCTTAATAGAATGATCAAGATAAGAATGTTACTTCTTGGCACACATATTGCCCTCTCACCAGCAGCCAATTATTCTCTTCTCCCCTTCAGTCTTCTATGATTACTGCATCACACTGCAGTCCACCCTGTTTGCTCACTTTTCACAACCTATAATGTTGTTCTTTAGGAAAGAGATGCAAGTGTTCCTCATAACACAGTTTAGATGTTCTCAGAGGTCATTGAAGTTATTTCACACATCACGATGAACTTACAGCCACAGATATTACAGGCAGCTCTGAATGTGATCTGGTTTGAGACTCCAATTTTAGGAAGTCAGATGATGAGACAGATCAATTACACAAAAGGATTTTGTAGTGAGCACTGGGCTCTTATTTAGAGACTCTAATGGGAGTTTTTATTATCATTGGAACATGCCCCAGGTTGCTGCAGAGATAACAGATCCAATATAACTTGCTTGTATTTCCAAAAACAGAGAGAGCACACACACACAATATCCACCATATTTACATCAGTGAAATAGGCACAGTATGATCCAAATTCTATATTGTTATGTCTAACAATAAAGTGTTTATCTTTGTGGGGGAAAATATATTTCTAATCTATTTTGCATCTAAGTTAACAATAACATCTCTCAGTGGGACTCCAAATGAATTCACCAATTACATAAGGACAGCTAAAATATTTAAGGGATTATCTTTCAACAACAAAAAAACTCTCTGAAGAATTTGTCACATAAAGCTTACAGGTTAAAATAATTATTTCCTTTAATGCTTATTAACAGGCAAAGATTGCTAAGAATTTTGATAATTCAAATTTTGGGCAGTATTTTGTGAACAGCTGCAACAAAAAAGACATGTACCCAACCCACTGCAGGGCCCTCATTCATATTGTTTAATTAATAAGTCAGTTCATGATTTGCAAACAAAATCCTTTGGCTTTCACTGTAGCCTTGTGGGTGATTGATTCTGAGCCAAAAATACCAGGAAAATCACAGGATCAGTTGATGGTCTGTGCTTGGTTACTGGTGTTACAATCAGATTTCCTGTGAACAAATAACCTCTGCTTGGATCACTATTACCTCTTGAAACTGAGAAGGCCAGTTTCCTCAACTACGCATGCTTACTTCATGCTGCAAAGCAGACCAATAAGATTCAGGAGCCCATTAAGTGGTTCCTGCCCCCTTTTTTATTCTCCAGATATTTCTCAATGATTCCCCTATGGAGTCAGGGAATTGGAACAGCTATGCCAAAATCAGGTTTGAGCAAAGTAATTCTATATGAGCAAAGTCAGAGACTTCTAAAGAGCAATGTAGAACCTGACAAATAAGGACCCTTCTTAGTAATAGCTGGAGGCCTTCTGATTGTGATATTTGGGTCACAGCCAAAAAGCTTTAAATTTGGTATCTAGTATCTGTCAGAGAGCCATCGACAGCTAGAATTCCATATTTAGGTTCAAATACAAAGGGATACTTCACGGGAAGAAAGAAAGAAAAAAATAGTCACATAACATCTTTCATAACCTGAGTTCATCTAAGGTAATGTGAAGTATAATCTCTGTTATAATGTAGAGAAAATTAGTGTCTAATTCACATTCAGCAAGGCCCCATGAAAAGCAACTAAGTATTATAAGCTGGTTATCTGTTTTACTGATGGAGAAGTAAAAGGAAGCCAGAAAACCGGGAGAACCTGGAGAAGCTTAGCGAGTCAGGCAGCATCTATGGAGGGAAACGGACAGTCGATGTTTTGGGTCGATGCCCTTCAACTGGACACAAATGAAGGATCTCAACCCAAAGAGTCGACGGTCCATTTCCCTCCATAGATGCTGCCTGACCTGCCAAGTTCCTCTCACATCTTGTGTGTTGCTCCAAATTCCAGCATTTGCAATCTCTTGTATTTCCAACTTGGAGAACCTCTCTGCTCATCTTCAAAGTCTGCAATGGAATCTTTTACATCCATCTAGAAGGTATTCCAGTCTTTGCTCAGACAACCATGCGACCCTCCCTTAGTGCAGTTGGGGAGTATCAGCCTAGGGATTGTGTTCATCTCTGGAGAAGAGCTAGAACCCACAATCTTTCGGCGCAGAAAAAAGTCTGTTACCATGTCCTCAACATATATCGAAAATAATAGATGATACTTAATCCAAGACAATAAATCAGTCTTTTTAGAAAATCAATTATTTAGATTTATGAACGTTGAAAGAACTAATTGTTAATTTGATTGTGCTCTTTCAATTAATCAAAGCTGAATACTCCATTACCGTCACTAAACTGAAGAGTGTGAAGTATGCAGATTTAAGGCTACCCCAGTTTTAAAATCACCATTTTTTGAATCTCCATAGAAATTATATCCAATTAGTGCAAACACAGTCATCAGCAGGAAGAGGAGGAACAGGACAAAAACGACACTTTTAAGCGTCCTCACCAAGGCACCAAACAGAACCTAGAAAACAGGAAGATAAAAGCATAATTTTAGCAAAAAACGGCTGTGAATAGTTTCAAAGAATGAGTGTAATTTTATTTACATCATCAGGACTGACTTCAACTTCTAAATCTGCTCAAACTATAGCATTGTTCTTCATAAAGCACCCAATATAATTTACCTGCAAGCCACGGATAAGCGAGATCGCCCTGAGTATTCTAAGGGGCCGCACTACATGAAACCAGGGCATAAAGTGCATATTTTTAAGAATGAAGATGCGCTGAATATAAGATAACAGCAGCACAATGAAGTCCAATACATTGAAAGCAGTCTTCCAGTATCTGATTGGGTCGACATAAATCTTTGCTATGAACTCCACAGTGTAAATTGCTAAGAACAGTTGTTCAGCCACCTAACCAAAAGAAAATAAATCAACTAAGATTAAAAATTTAATTATAAAGTTCTATCAAAAAAACTTACTCCATCTAATACTTGAGCCACCCAAGACAAATATTTTCTATTGTGGGAGTACCCTATCCCCTTTCATAATTGTGTATTTTTCTTTCTTCATTTAAGTGTATCATCATGAATGCAGTTGCAATAATCCCAGTACAACATGACAACTTTTCATCACTACAGCGGAAGTTAATGTAATTTTTGACATAAACTACTTCTAGACAAGGCCAAGTAAAGTCAACATTGCTGTTCTGATGATATTTAAAATTTAGTCAATGATCACAGGGTTCAAGTTACATTTAAATGAATAAGATGATTAGAAGTAAAAAATAATAAATTAATCAGTCAAAAAATTGGCACTGAGCCAAAGATGGTGAAATGTAAGAATGACACTTAAAAGCAGGTTCTTGAAAACGTGGAGATGTTTAGGATGTGAATTCTGCAACTTAGAGCCTATGTGGCTGAAGGTTCAGATATCTATGGCAAGGTGATGGGTGTGGGAAATGCACAAGAGGTCAGAAGTGAAGAATTGTAGAAGAATGTTTCAGAGATAGGTTATGATGGGGAGGGATGAAGCATCTGAACGTGAGGACAAGAATTCTGAAATCACAGTGCCTCTTTATTGAAGGGTTGTTGCAGTAGATTCTGGAGAAGTAATGGCTTGGTTTATCTAATGCTAATTCAAATGTCACTTGTATTTCATTCCCTCTACATGAGAACACACAAGAAGATAAGAGCAGTAGGAAGCCATCTGGTCCTTCAAACCTGTCCTACAATTCAATATATTCCCTACTGATCTGCCCAGAACACAATTCTTAATCTGTGCCAGGTCCACATAGCCCTCATTCCTTAGTTTCTCATTAATTTCATTGACTTCAGGAAAGGGGGCAGTGTACATGCACCTGTCTACATCAATGACGTTGAGGTCAAGAGGGTTGAGAGCTTCAAGTTCCTGGGAGTGAACATCACCAACAACCTGTCCTGGTCAAATCACGTAGAAGCCATGGCCAAGAAAGCTCACCAGAGCCTCTACTTCCTCAGGAGGCTAAAGAAATTTGGTTTGTCCCCTTTGACTCTCACCAACTTTTACAGATGCACCATTAAAAGCATCCTATCTGGATGCATCATGGCTTGGTACGGCAACTGCTCTGCCCAGGACCGCAAGAAACTGCAGAGAGTTGTGGACACAGCCCAGCGCATTACGGACACCAGCCTCCCCTCCTTGGACTCTGTCTTTACCTCTCGCCGTCTTGGTGAAGCAGCCAGCATAATCAAAGACCCCACCCACCCGGGACATTCTCTCTTCTCTCCTCTTCCATCGGGTAGAAGATACAGGAGCCTGAAGGCACGTACCACCAGACTTAAGGACAGCTTCTACCCCACTGTGATAAGACTATTGAACAGTTCCCTTATACAATGAGATGGACTATGACCTCACGATCTACCTTGTTGTGACCTTGCACCTTATTTCACTGCACTTTCTCTGTAGCTGTGACACTTTACTCTGTACTGTTATTGTTTTTACCTGTACTACATCAATGCACTCTATACTGACTCAATATAACTGCACTTTGTAATGAATTGACCTGTATGATCGGTTTGTAAGACAAGCTTTTCACTGTACCTCAGTACAAGTGACAATAATAAACCAATACCAATACTAAAACCAATTTATCTACCTCCCCTTTGAATACTTCCAGCCATCTATCTCCACAACCCTCTGCGAGAAGAAATTTCTATGGAGCTCAGTTTTAAATGACTGCACCGCCCCCTCATTCAAGTTTTTCCCTCTGGTGAAAACTTCTCAATATCTACCTTATCATGTGCCTTTAGGATCTTAAATATTTCAGTAAGACCACCCTTCATTCTTCTAAACTTCAAAGAATACAGATTTTTTTTTAAAGTCATTCAAGATAGGACAACTGTCTCTTCCCAGGTATTAGCCTAATGAATTTCTTCTGTACTGCCTCTGTTTCTGGTATATCCTTAAATAGAGGACCAAAACTAAACACTGTACTACAGATGAGGCCTCACCGATGTTCTGTACATTGTAACAATACTTATCTATTTCTAAACTCCATCACCTCAACCCCCCTGACCCCTGCAATAAAGGCCAATATGGCATTTGCCTTCCAAACTACTTGTTTCACCTGCATGCTGACTTCATGTATATTTAATGCACAAAGACACCATGATCTCTATTTACTCCAGTCATTTGGAAACTCTCACCATTTGATAATAATCTGTTTTTTGATCCCTCCTACCAAAGTGTATGAACTCACACTTTCCTAATCCAATTCCATTTACCAAGTTTTTGCTCACACACTCAACTATATACAATGTGAAAACTATATGCAATTATCCAGGATATCCCCAAAACATCCTCATTTCTAGCTCACCCCAGAATTATAGGGGCTGAAAGGGGTGTATATGGGCAGCATTTTGAAAGAAATGAGAAGTTCTGAATTTTCTGCTATTAGGCCTCACTTGTGTTGTCCCACAGTTAATGAGAATGGATCAATTTATTACCAGATAGGTTTTTAAATGTGGAATGTAGTTATCTGCAGTCAAGCATTTTTAACTGGTTCAGGGTGATGTTAGCAGCACTATGGAAATCAATAACTAACTCAGGCTTTCAACAGGTGATCACCTACAGAAATCCCTGGCTCAAATCATTAAAACTATAGAATATTCAACTGTGTAAACATGGTTTTCAAAATATTATGTTTTTCTTACATTAAAGAAAACAAAAAACTTGTAGTCCATTTTGTAATCAGTCTCGAATGCCAGGAAAAGGGAATTTGTTACAATTGCGGTGAAGATGCACCATTTGAAAATCCAAGTCTTCAAAAGTCTTTTAACATAATTATGAAACACAAAGTCTCTCCTAGCAAAAGAAAATCAGACAAGATGTAAGAATAGGCTCTTTCCACTATGGAAGTAAAGCTATGAACCTTGCATTTACTTACCGCCTTTTTCTGGAATGACCATGTTCGAATATTTTATTAACAGGGAGACCCATCACTGAGGCATGGATTTGGGTGCCTAAAGCCATTGCTTAGATAATGGTGTGTTTTCTTGCTCAGAAACTTGTAATTATGTTTAACTAATTCTTCCTTTTATTTATTGATGGGTTTCAATCCAAAATTTCTTAAAGTTTATGGTTTGTCTGCAAAATTAAGTTTCGCTTGTAAATAAAAGATCATTCAGTATTACAAAAAAATGCAATTATTTTTAAGACTGTTATAGAATATGACATATATGTCATAGAACATTAGATAGAGAAACCATTAAATCAATTATGATGCACAGGCATTCCAGAATAGATAGACAAAGGGGATTAGGAACATGTTGGAACAATATAGTGCACGCCAAATATCCCCAACAATTAATAATATTCTCAATTTTGATTTCACAGAACAGATGGGACCTATACAAGCCAGACAATATGCATTACATGAATTTCTCAGACATAGCATAGTGGTTATGTTACTGGACAAGAAATTCAGTTAATTACATATTCTAGAATTTTAAGAATTCTAGTGTCCATGAAACTAAAGCTGACCATGAAACTACCAGATTGTAATAAAAACCCATCTGGCTCACTAATGTCCTTCTGGGAGGAAAACCAGTCTGGCCTTGTGCTACCACAAATTGCATGGTAAAGCAGTTAATTTAATTGTTCTCCAAAATAACCCAGTGAGCCATTCAGTTGTACCAAACCACTACCACAAAATGCAAAGGACTTCATTATTCTGACTGTAAACAGCTGTAAACACTAGACTTCTACTGTCAATTTGTCAGTTTGCTCCATGGGGAGTTCAGCAGCCAAAGGGATTTCCCAGCAGTACCCGGTCTGCCCTGGAGAATTCACCACTCAATCCTAACCTGTCAGAATGAATGCCGCATCTAAGACCCCACTGATTTTAACAGGGATTGTAGATCCATGCATGACAAGGCTAACAAGGGATGAACTTTTAAAAACCTTTGCTTTAGTTTATTGTTTTTAATTTTAAGGGTTAAATGTATTTTTAATTATTATACACTTTTGAAAAGTAAAAGTTAATGTTTGTTTGTTTCTTTAAACCTTAATATCATTAAATGTCTCTGTACGTTAAAAACAAAGACAGCTTTCACAGCTGGCAAACGGCCAGCCCAGCTTTGTTGTTGTCAAAGGTTGTCAGAGGTGGTTGGGAAGGGGGTGGTGGTTTCTACTCACTGCGACTCCTGAAGTTCGGTTCACGCCAGTAGGCTCTGGGATGTACAGTTCTGGTGCAGCAGTGGGTGATGGTACATTGTCTGCCTGATGCCAGGATAAAAGATATCACACATCACAGAACATCCCGAAGAGGTAGGGTGAACAGCCTGTAGTTGTGGTCCGAATCAATACCAATGACTTAACAAGAAAGAGATGAGATATCTTTATTAGTCACATGTACATCGAAACACACAGTGAAATGCATCTTCTGTATAGAGTGTTCTGGGGGCAGCCCGCAAGTGTTGCCACACTTCCGGTGCCAACTTAGCATGCCCACAACTTCCTAATCTGTACGTCTTTGGAAAGTGGGAGGAAACCGGAGCACCCGGAGAAAACCCACGCAGACATGGGGAAAACATACAAACTCCTTACAGACAGCAGCCGGAATTGAACCCGGGTCACTGGCGCTGCAAAGCGTTATGTTAATCGCTACACTACCAGACTACAGGGAAAAGGGGGGTGAAATTTAAAAAGAAAGAGGACCATGAAGTTAATAATCTCCAGATTTCAACTCATGCCATGCACCAGTGAGATCTGATATAGGAGGAATGTATAAATGAATACATGTCTGAAGAGCTGTCATGGGAGGGAAGACTTTAGAACCCAGGTATTGAGATTGATCTGAGTGAGATAGGCATTCACCAGGGTCAGGACCACGTCCTGTGAGGAGGTTTGCTGCTACCATTGGAGGGGGTGTAAACGAGGTTGACTATTTCAGAAGGAAGAGAGGGGTAATGTGTTATGAGCCAGGTTGCTACTTGGTGAGTGTCCCTTTAAGGCACCTGGACAGTGGTGTAGGTGTGTGTGTGTGTGTGTGTGTGTGTGTGTGTGTGTGTGTGTGTGTGTGTGTGTGTGTGTGTGTGTGTGTGTGTGTGTGTATATGTGTGTATGTGTGTATGTGTGTATGTGGTGTTATCTGAAAACTGCAAGACTATAACTGGAGCGTACTGGCTGTTGCACAGAGAGATGGGGAGGGAGGGAGAGGGGGAGAGGGAGAGGGAGGAAGGGAGAGGGGGAAAGGGGCGGACTGACTGCTGATCTCTGCATCTTTGGATCAAGAACAATAGCTGTGACTGTCACCATACAATCCATGTATGGCTTTTTGGAGCAATCTGTGGAATCCACTTTGTCGTTAACCTGTACTGGAAAGCAGGTATGTCTGTGGGTGGCCAAGAATTGAGTGCCCTTGGTGTGACAGATACTTAGGAATAAAGCAATGGAGATCATCTGTGATTGAGGTGTCGTATGGGTTTCATCATGGAACTTGTGGATTTCGTAAATTTTCTCTCTACATTCTCTCTACAATTTACTGTGGTTTTCAGAAGCCTTTGCTCATCGTCCTACCTTATGACTTGTTGAACTGAATTTTGAGAACTATTCCTAGTCCTGGGGTTTGGGAATTTGCCACACACACATACTTTGAGGTTTTTTTTTGGGGGGTGGGGGTCAATGTTTAATATCTAACGTTCTTATTTCTCTTATTATTACAGTAGTTATTAATAAATAGATTCTAACACTTATATATGGCTCTCTGTGTTCCTATTGTTGCTGGTACGTAACAAATGAAAGAATTTGAAAGGACTGGGAAACAAAGGCTGGAAAAAATACTTTGTAATACACAAAAGGTGCTGGAGAAATTCAGCAGGCCAGGCAGCATCTATGGAGGGAAATAGTCAACATTTCAGATCGAGATACTTCATCTAGACTGGAAGGAAAGAGTAGAGATAGGTAGTATAAAAAGGTGGAGGGAAAGGATGAAGCAAGGGCTGGCAGATGATGGATCCAGGTGAGGGGGGTGATAGGCAGATAAGGGAGGGAGGAGAGTGGGAATGATGGAAGAAGCTGGGAGGCGATAGAGTGGTAATGTTTATATGTGAATGCAAGGGGACTAGGAAAGAAAGACAAATGAACCGAAATCAGAGAAAGGAATGTGGGAGTTTAATATTGCAGCCATTAATGAAACGTGGCTTAGGAATGTGGGGCAGGAATGGCACCTTTCTGTTCCTGGTACAGGGTTCTCAATGAGATTTGGAGAGGGTTCAAATATAGGGCTATAAAACTACAAGGAAACAAATACAGTCATGAGAACGGATGATGAGATAAAAAGATCAGCAAGTGAGGACAAATGGGGTTGAACTGAGGAACAAGGAAGAAGCAATCACATTGCTGAGAATGTACTATTGCCCCAAGCTGTCTGAATTGAGATAGAAGAGACAATGTCCAGACAAGTTTCTAAGTAGTGCAAAAGTAACAAGGCAGCAACAGTATGAAGTTTTCACTGTCATCACATTAACAAGGACAGTAGCAGGTTAAATAATACAGAATTCTTGAAATGAATTGAATAGATCTTTGTAATCGGCAAGTTCAAAAAGTGAGGACATGGTACAGGATGTTGTTTTAGAGCTAGAACCTGGGTAAATGATAAAGAACATAAGAAACAAAAGAAGGAGCCAATCAGCCTCTCTGACTTGCTCTGCCATTCAGTAAGATTATGCCAATTCTTTTAGCCCTGCACCACTTTCTTGTAGCTATACCAGTTAGCTTAATACTATTACAGCGCCAACGATCTGGGTTCAATTCCGGCCACTGTCTGTAAGGAGTTGTCCCCGTGTCTGCATGGATTTCCTCCAGGTGCTCCAGTTTCCTCCCACATTCCAAAGACGTACAGGTTAGGAAGTTGTGGGCATGCTATGTTGGCGCCGGGAGTGTGGCGACACTTGTGGGCTGCCCCCAGAACACTCTACACAAAAGATATATTTCACTGTGTGTTTCGATGTACATGTGACTAATAAAGATGTCTTATCTTAAATTCCTTGATTCCTTTGATCTAAAAATCTGTTGATCTTTGTCTCGAATATACTCAGAGATTGAGATCAGAGAATTCAAAAGAAATTAATTAACTCCTGGCTAATGATATTTCTTCTCATCTGCATCCTTAATAGCCAACTTCATATTTTGAGACTGTGACCCTAAGTCTAGACAACTCAGCTAGGGGAAACATCGATCCCACATCTATCCTATCAAACCCTATAAGAATTCAATACATTTCAATGAGATCACCTTTCATTCTTCTAAGCTCAGGAAGAAGAACGTCCAGTAGAGTCCAGTCTACTTAACTTTTTATCCCATGACTACTGCTATCCCAGAAATCTATCTGGTGAACATTTGATGCATTCCCCGTTACAATTATATCCAAACTAAGTTGGCAGATCAGACCTCCACATAACATTACAGATGTGATCACACCAGCATGGTATATAATCAGAACAAGAGGTCTTTATTCTTTAACTCAAATCCTCTTGCTATTAAGGGCAACATACAAGTTGCATTTCTAACTGCTGGCTCTACCTGCATGCTGACTTTCAGTGATTTGAATATCAACATCTTCCAAACACTCATTACTTATAAACACCCCATTTAATACTTTTTCTATCAAA
This sequence comes from Pristis pectinata, assembly GCF_009764475.1. Lineage (NCBI taxonomy): Eukaryota > Metazoa > Chordata > Chondrichthyes > Rhinopristiformes > Pristidae > Pristis > Pristis pectinata. Next base: position 25,675,812 of record NC_067408.1, on the reverse strand, counting down.
GCAATTTCAGAGTTTTCAGTAATATATTCCATCTGCCATGTCCTTGCCCATTCAGAACCCATCTTTATACTCCTGAGACCTTTCTGCATCCTCCTCTCAGATCACACTGCCACCTAACTTTGTATGATCATTAAACCTGATATTTTACACTAAATAACTGATCCCCATGGCATTCCACTAACCACAGCCTCTCAAACCCAAAATGATTTGTTTAACAAACCCTTGCGGAAGACTTTATCAAAGGCCTTCTACGTGGCACTGGAGGAACCTTTTGGAAATAGCAGTTGTAATTCAGTCAGACTTGGCAAAAAATTGGAAAAAGGAAATAATAGACAATAAAGTTTATAAAATGAGAGATGGCCAAATCCTTTAGGCTAAGGCAGAATTTGTCAAAAGTGGACTTGAAATAGCTAATCACAAGTAAATCAGTGATAGAGCTATAAGGGGGATGCAAAGCAGAGATAGTGAGGGTGCAGACCATATATATTCCCATTAAAAGAAATAGGGAAATCAAAAATCTAGATCCCAATGGATGCAAGGAACAAACAAAACAGATATAGATAAATAAGTCTAAAAGTTAAGGTTATGAAAAACACCAAGAGTTTAATAAAACTGGAAGCCTAGGGGAAGGAAAAAGGTGTAGGAGTGAAATTCACAAAAACAGAAAGGTGAAGAGGGGCCATGAAGAAATTTCAGCAGGCAAGGTCAAAAGCCCTAAGTTGTCTTATAACTCAGTGAAGGGAAGGAGGATAACAAAGGAAAGAGCAGGTCTGACAAGACAGTGAAATGGTAACTTGACCATGGATATGGAAAATAATGTATAATTCTAAATAAATACTTTACATTTGTCTGCAAGGGAAAGAGTGATGGTATGAAAAGCACTATTAAGGAGAATGAATATCAAGTAGTAAAAATAATAAACATAGAGAAGGAGAACATATAAATGAGTCAAGTAACTTTAATAAAGGATGTTACTTGCTCTTAAAAGAAGCAAGGAAACAAATAGTATACACTTCGGCTATCAATTCCCAATCTGGTTTCACTACAGGCATGGAGTTGGAGGTCCAAGAGTATGTGAATGTGGTACTGTTGTTTAAAAAAAGAAAGCAAGAGATTTTGTAACTACAGGCCATTCAGCCTAACAACAAAAGATGGGCAAATTCTTGGGAAAATAAATTCTGAAGGACAGCAGCTAGGGAAGTAAGATTTAAGAATGCATTTGTTAAAGGAACATTGTATGTGACTAACAATTGCATCACTAAGGAGGCAGCAAGGAGAGTCAATAAGAGTAATAAATTCAATGTAGTCAACACTGTGCTTGACAAAGTCTCATGTGGCAAATTAATTAGTAAAGTAAAAATCAGAAAATGTAAGCCGGTTAAAGCAGAAAATTACAAGCTGGATTAAACTTGGATCAGTGGGAGAAAATAGAAAATATGGCAAGTAGGAGTTTCATTGAGCAGAGAACAGTATGCATCGGTGGCCCATGGGTCTCAGTACTACGCTCCTCACTTTTTAAAGATATAGGAGCCACAATTTAAGTTTGCCAGTGACACCAAAACTGCAATAATGGGGAAGAAAGTTATAGCTACAAGAATTCAACGAAGCACTGGTTGGGTTGGCACAAACATAGCAAATGGAATTCTATCCAGCAAAGTGCTAGGAAATGCACTTAAGGAAGGAGAACAAAGCAAGGAAAAAAATATGATAAATGAAAAGATTCTAATAAGTGTAGAACAAGAGGGATCTTGGAATCCATGTCAATAAGTCCTTGAAGTTAGTATGACAACTAACATTTTGGTCAAGGCACAGACTAAGAGCAGGTGATGCTAATTAGACTACATAACGTGTGCACTATACAGTTTTGGATGATAAGTTCCTTGAATGTTGCTTCCAGTCAGTAGGAGATTGCAGTATACAGTTCAGGTCACCACACCTTCAGAAGGATGTGTTAGCATGAGAGGAGCTGCAGAGGAGAATTACTATATGGTACCAGACTTGGGTAGAGTAGAAACTGATCAGTCTAAGGTTGCTTTCCTTGGAAGAAAGGAGATAGAGCAGAGATTTAATTAAGGTTCATGAAAGGCCAGGACTAGGTTTGGGGCGGGGTGGGGGGGGGCACGGGTTTGAGCAGAGGGGGACAAGGAGGACTTATTTTCTTGAACAGCAAATGTTAATAAGAAGGGGGACACAGGTTTGATAGTTGGTAGAGGGATTATAGAAGTGTTGAGGGGAAAAAATCATCCAAAGAGATGTGGGGGCCTAAAACTCACACCTTGAAAGGGTGAAGGCAGAAACCCTCAACATGTTTAATAAGAATCTGGATAAATATTTGAAGAGTTGTAACATACGTGATTGCAAACCAAGGTCTAGGAAATGGAAGTAGCATGTACATAATAGAGAATGGTTTCCCTGCTGAAATTTTCTTTGATTTTATTCTGCCAGCAAGACCCACAACACCATGGTATACACTTGATGAGGAGTGATCCTGGGAGCCCCTTATCAGTTCTACTCCTCATCAAGTGTCATGGTATCAGGTCAAACATAGGAAGAAAACCTCCTACTGACTGCAAGGAACAAAAAGCTTAACATCAACCAGGACAAAGCAACCCAACTGAGTGACCTGCAATCCACCACCCTGAAGATTTAGTCCTGGAGCCGGTACCATGCATCTCCAGTTTGTGTGGTCTTCAAGAAATATTTTGGAAACTTATAAAGGCTTCTTTGACAGCACCTCTACTACAATAAGGGCAGCAGGGGCAAAAAATGCCATCGTTTCTGCTCCAAGTCATGTGCCAGCTTGATGCGGAAATGTATCGCCGTCATTATTCCTGGATAAAAACCCTGAAGCTCACTAACAAACATTATCCTTGGGACTACATTAGTTCAAGGCAGCAACTTGTCACCACTGCCTCAAGGACAATTGGGGATTTGCAGTTAATTCTGAGCTTTCTAACAAATCCCATATCCCAAGGAAGAATATATTTTTGTAAAATTACCTAGTGACTGAATCCTAAAGTTATGATTGCATAGACTTAAACTACTTTCTTGCCTTGTCTGAGCGCTGGTGGTGATCTTTGCAGGCTATTTTGTTCCAGGTCACTTGAGCCACAGCAAATTCTGCCTCCTAACCCTGCAAATACTTCATTTCTAGATAATTATTTATTACTGTAGGATGTGTAAATGAATGTAACATTGGCACATGATGTACTTGATCATGTGCATTTGTGCACATGTACACACACAAATGAATTGGACCTCTAGTTCTGTATGTTTCTTGCACATTATTCTGCACATTCTGCATGCTTCTCCACTGGAGACTAAGAAACCTTAGGGGAATCTTCATGAGATGGAAAAAAATTGAAGCTGCCTGAAATAACCAAGTCACCAAATACATTGAGCGACTGTATATTCATGGTGGTAGGATAACTTCAGCATGCAGACAGGAAATAAGGGCACTTGAGATAAGAGTTGAGGACAGGAGAAATAAAGGTTTGTACATACCTATCATTGTTTTAAGCAGGTACAGTGCAGGATAGCAACTCAGATCCAATCTGACCATAATAGGAACCATGGCATTTATGATGAAGTATCCAAGTCCTACAGTTGTTATTGGAATGGCTGGAGATGTTCTTCAAAGCAAACAAGATTGTTGAAATTGTTCGACATGAAGCCATTTGTAACTGAAAGGAAGCAATCTTGATTGACTTAGGCTCATATACGTAGGGTATTTTAGCAGACCTGGTAGTGCCAGTAAGGCAAGAGGTTCTGCATGGAGAAATTGCAGAATCACCTCAATCCAACACCATTGAAGATTGCAGAAAGTCTCAGATTTGGAACCAGAAGATAGGTTCAGCCAATACCATCACTGCTTATATAACTGTGTTGAAGAATCTGCCTTGATACTATAATTTTGACACACTCCTGAATGAGGCGCTGAGGGACAAGTTTGTACTGAGTTTAACAGATGAATAAGTTTCACATTAATTATTAAGTTTACAAGATTTAAACTTTAAATTTGCAAGGATGCTATCCTTTTCTCTCAATTTCTCCACCTCCGCTGCATCTGTTTCCATGATGAGGCTTTCCGCTCCAGGACAGAGATGTCCAACTTCTTCACTAACCATGGCTTCCCTCCTACTGTGGTCAAGAGAGAGCTCGCACCCACATTTCTGCTATGTCCCTCACCTCTGCTCTCACCCTCACCCCTCCCAGACTCGACAGGGATAGGGTCCCCCTTGTCCCTACATTTCATCCCACCAACCTATGTATCCAACACATCATTCACCTCCAACGGGACCCCACCACCAAGCATATCTTTCCCTCCCCACCCCTTTCTGCCTTTCGTACAGACCGCCCTTTCTGCGACTCCCTAGTTCACTCCTCCCTCCCCACCCACTCCGCTCCCACCCCAGGGACTTTCCACTGCCCCCGGCATAAGTGTAATACCTTCCCCTACACTAACTCCATCCAGGGACCTAAACAGTCCTTCCAGGTGAGACAGAGATTTACATGCACCTCCCTTAATATCGTCTACTGCATTCAGTGCTCCAAGTGTGGTCTCCTCTACACTGGCGAGACCAAACGCAGACTAGGTGACCATTTCATAGAATGCCTACACTCTGTCCGTAACTGCGATCTGCATCTCCCCGTTGCCAGTCACTCCAATTCCCCCTCCCACACTATCACTGATATGTTAGTCCTCTGCAGACTGGAGGAACGCCTCATTTTCCATCCTGGGACCTTACAGCCTAATGGGTTGAACATCAAATTCTCCCACTTTGTAAGCCAAACTCCCCCCCCCCCCCCACCACCCTGCCTCTTCTTTTCCTCCCTTTCCTAGCCTCTCTTTTTTTCTCCTTGCCATTTTTTTTCCTATCTCTCCTTTTCCTCTCCTCCCCCATGGGGTACCTGCCTCTATACCTTTTACCCATCCCCAGTGGATCTGCTCTCCCCTCCTCCCCCGCACCTGCCTATCACCATCTCCTACCTGCATCTACCTATCACCATCTTGTGCCCACCCCGCCTCCCCTCTTTTGTTCACCTAGCACTGCTCTGCTTTTCCCTCCCAAATATTGGGCTTCCCCTTTTCCTATCTTCAGTCCTGAAGAAGGGTCCTGACCCGAAACGTTGACTGCCTGCTTTTCTCCACGGATGCTGCCTGGCCTGCTGAGTTCCTCCAGCATCTTGTTGTTTTTTCCATCTAGATTCCAGCATCTGCAGTCCTCTGTTTCTCTTAAACTTTATATATGTAAAATTGCCACATTGATATCAAACAATAGTGTTAGCTGAGTAGTTTCTTAGTAAGGGCAATATATAACAGAAAGTCATAAAAGAGTGGTGTGGGGCTGCAGGAGAAGCTTGAACAGAAGTGGTTATTTTAAATTCATTTTTAGTACAGTAGAGCATTCTAGGATCGAGATGGAGTGACTGCTACTGCATAGATAGACCTAGGAGGGGGAGCAGTTCACCTGAAGTTGGAGAATTTAATGTTCATGCTGTCAGGTTGTTAACTACCCAGGTAGAATACAAGACGCTGTTCCTCTAATTTACATTTAGCCTCACCCTGGCAGTAGAGGAGGCCAAGGATAGACAGCTTGGTGTGGGAACGGGGAGGGGAATTAAAATGGCTAGCAACCAGGAACTCCAGAAGGTAAAGGCAGACAGAGCACAGGTGCTCAGCAAAGCAGTCACCTACTCTGCATTTGGTCTCACCAACATAGAGAGAAAAAAATGTGGGCTGGGCAGTAATTTTACAGAACTAGTTTCTTAACACTCCTGGACCCTCATCTTGAGAATAACATGCAGCATTTAAATCCTAAAATAATGCTTCTTAAAATGAAATCAGACAGTTAGTCAGGCACCAGCAGACTGGAAATGTAAATGGCCACTGTCCTGGATCTAGCTATAAGGAGGGGCAGGAATTACCACAAGAAACAACCAGACCACTTGTGAGAGTAAAATTCCACAAGAAAACCTTATTAGATATCTGCAGAAGATGCAAATTCAAATCATTTGTATATTTATATTGCAGCTGTTATTAATAAGACCCACAACAAAAATGATAGTGACACCTTCTATAATAAAAACAGAAAATGCTCAAAGTACTCAGCAGGTCAAGTGGCAGCAGTAGAGAGAGGTACAGAGTTAATATTTCAGGTTGATGTGACTTTTCTCATCATGGCTTATTGATCCGTTTTCGAAGTGGATTGGAGACAGTGATTCACAAATACCCACACATTCGGGGAGATCTGTTTCAATGGGTCATACTGCCAAACAGAAGTGGCAATAAATATGTTCTGCTGGATCATGATGAGTTCTAAATCAACCAATAGATATGACAACCCTCTAGGACAATGGCTTAATAGAACTGGAGGAGGAATGAAAGCCAGGAAAACTGATGCAAAAGAAAATGAAAAGCAACTAAATCTATGACATACAACTCGTTACAATTCTTAAAACACTTCATCTCCACGTGTATTAAAAGTCATACAGACTCTTACCTGTCTATCAAACCTTCTTTATTCTCAGAAAAGGGATAACTGTTTAATTATAGGTAAGAAGCTAATCTGACAATTACAATTGAATAACTACAAATCGTAGAGTCATAAGAGTTATGCAGCATAGTAGGACAAAGTAAAAAGGTACACTAAATACAAAGCATTATCATAAAAGAAGGAATGACATCAGAAATATCCCATTTACCCGAAACAAGATTAAATTGTCTATTTTTAAAAAGGTAAAGTATCCTGGGGTTAAGTTGAATAGCTCCTGTAATAGTCACGGAGATCACAATGTACAATTAACACGTCGTTTGTTACTTTCAATACAGGCAGCTCAATGGCATGATTGTTGTGATTAGCCAGCACAAATTGCACTGTTCATTGGCTTATTGCCCCAGCAGGGGACCAATTTTGTGAGTTGCTAACATATTTAAAACAACCCTGCATTACTGAAATCCAGCCTGCGCCATTTCAAGGGGAAGTAGATTTTAGCAAGTGTTCTGAAGTTCAGTCTGACCGCTCCTCATGGGAGAGATTGGTCTCTGTTTTTTACTAACACGTTGGAGATTTTTGGGGGTGGGGAGGAAATAAAAAAAAAATGGAAAGATGTGCTATTTCCAGGGGAAGACAGAGACTCTCGAGCCTCACACTGTGAAAGCAGGAAGAATATAGCTGTGGCAATCAACGTCAGGAGTGAGACCACAAGGACCTGCTTGCAATACAACGAGCAGTTCTTTGACTTCATGATTTTCCAATTCATCCATGTTTTTAGGATCTACCATCACCCTGATCTCCTCCTTCTTCTTGATCTGCTGCATCCCCACCTCCCTAAAGACAACTAATTTGTGATATCACCTCTGCTTGCCAATGCTATTGCTCTTGCTTGCCAGTTAGCCTGCCTACATTGCAGCTGTCCATTCAAGAAACAATCCAAAGCCTTTATACAGCCAAAACTGCTTGGAGGTCCCTCTATCTGCTGCCTCCTCCACTGAACTTCACAGCCTTCCACGATGTGTGCTATAGCCATTGGGATAGCACTGCACGGACACTCCATGGCAGGTAGAGGCACATTCAAAACAGCACTAAGGAAATGCAGAAGGGCTACGAATTGTTGTTCACTTTGTGTTGGCTTTCAGTTTTCTATTGTGTCCCAGCACTAGGTCAGCAACAGAAGGACAGCAAGGTTTGGAGCTTATGGACTTCTGGTATTCTGGTCACTGGTGCGGAATCAGGATAAGTTGGTCACACACAGCCCGACCAAAACAAAACTGTCCATATTAACTCCTCCCTGTTGCACCAAAGCTACTTGTAGTATAGGTTGTGACAAGGTGGAGCCCTCATGATGACGAGGTCATGCTGCACATGGCAGACCATCACTAATCTTCAAACCCAGTCTACAACGTATTCCGGAGCTCTCCCAGAATGGTTCCAGTACTGGGATTGTTTCAACACACCACTTGTCTGCTCTGTCACATTTCAGGTGAGAGCACAGCACCAGTGGGATGCATGTTGCCCAAGAGTGCACATGGCAAGAGAAAATTAAATCTCATTAGCTTTCTTTGAAAAGACAATATCGGTGACTTTCCTTATGCAATAATAGACTTCAGACTACTAGATATTGCAAATATCTCAGGCTCCAGCTTAGAAGCCTGACCCATGATAGTTCATTGCCACAGTGAGCTTGAAAGCCACTCACAACGTAGTCCATATCCTAACAGCATGAACATTGAATTCTCCCACTTTAAGTAATCCCCACACCCACCCGTGCCTTTTGTTTTCTTCCTTTTCCTGGCGTCTCTTTTTTCTGGCCTCTCCCTTTTTTCCTTCTTACCTTTGACCCATCCCCCCCGATGGATCTGCTCTGCCCTCCTCCCCCGCACCTGCCTATCACCATCTCTTACCTACATCCACCTATCACCACCCTGTGCCCACCCCACCTCCCCTCTTTTGTCCACCTATCACTGCTCTGCTTTTCCCTCCTATATATTGGGCTTCCCCTTTTCCTATCTTCAGACCTGAAGAAGGGTCCTGACCCGAAACTTCGACCACCTGCTTTTCTCCATGGATGCTGCCTGGCCTGCTAAGTTCCTCCAGCATTATAGTGTTTTTCATCTAGTTTCCAGCATCTGCAGTCCTTTGTTTCTCTAGTAGTCCATATCCTTCTCTATAACTGCAGTTAAGACCACAGCAGATAATATACTTCAATGAGGACAACCTTACTGAGTTTAGAATTTTTCCACAGCTTTCTGCAGTGTGGTTGTGGAAGGAGAGTTACTTCACTGGAAATGGATTCCTGCTGAAATTTCTCCTCTTCTCATGCCTTCTTATTCTCCAACTATGCTGTAGTCCAAAGGAGTGTCTACCCATGCACCAGTCCCTGGGAGCAACTAATTTGTACTTAAACCATGACGTCAATACAAATTGCTCAAGTTATGACCTTGAGTAAGAAACAAGGCCCTAAAGTCTGGACCACATACATCTACAAGATGTGAGCTATGGGAAGAAAATTAGTGCAGGCTAAGTTTATATATTTGGATGCAAATATCAACATCCTATTTTGTTAAAAAAAAACTGTGGTAAAACTGAAAATTATATATGTTTAGTAACTCTAATAGGGATAATATTTGTACTTGCTCTAAAGGACATACTTAAGATGTACCTATACATTGTCATGTGGAGTGAAATAAACAGTAACTGGAAAAAAACTACTTGAAGAAAGCTCACTTCATAATTTTATATTTCACACATTCTGGAGTACTTAAAAAAACTACTTTAATGTGCAGGTAGTTAAATGTCAGGAATGCAGATTCATACAAAATATGATCAAAATAAAAAGACTGAACTACTTCAAGTGCACCAAAGTAGATTGCTACATCTGAAATTACAAAATCCCTTTCATTTGAGTGCAATGAAAATCAGTTACTAACGAGATCTAAAATACAAACAAGTCAATATTACTGGCCTACTGGTGTGCCACATGAATAGAACATAGAACAGTAGAACTCAAGAACAGGCCCACCATGTCTGTACTGACCATGATGCCAAATTAATCTAACCTCATTTGCCTGTACATGATCCATATCCCTCTATGTTCATGTGTCAGTCTATATACCTCTCAAACATCAGTATCACATCAGCTTCCACCACCCCCTGGCAGTATGTTCCAGGCACCTACCACTCTGTGAAAAAGAAAAAAAAATTGATTCACACATTTCCATTAAACTTTACCCCATGTCACCTTACTGCTGTGCCCTCTAGTGACATTTCTGCCCTGGGAAAAAGAGTTTGACTACCTACCCTATCTGTGCCTCTCATAATTCTATCAGGTTGAGCCTCAGCCTCCAATGCTCCAGAGAAAACAATCCCAGATTGTCCAACCTCTCCTCATAGCTCATAGCTGCCAATGCAGGCAACATCCGAGTGAAGCTCTTCTGCACCATCTCCAAAGCTTCCACATCCTTCCTGTAATGCAGTGACCAGAAATTCACACAATACTCCAAATGTGACTTAACCAAAGGTTTATACATCTACAATGTGACTTGCTGACTTTTATACTCGGGACCCTGACCGATGAAGGCAAGCATACCATACAGCTTCTTTAGCACCCCATCTACTTGTGTTGCCACTTTTAGGGAGCCATGGACGTACCCAAAGATCCCTCTGTACATCAATGTTTTGAAGGGTTCTGCCATTTACTGTGTAGTTTCCCCTTACATTTGCCCTCCCAAAGTGCAACACCTCACATTTGTTATAATTACATAATCAAAGAGAACAACACTTAGCAGTTCAAGAGCACGTCTCATTATTTTTATTCACGGAATAACTGAACTTGCTCAAGAAAGTCCACAGGCAAACCGACACAAAAATGCATCAACTTGGATGTATTCCATCTACTTTTTCACGTTCAAAGCACCTTGAAGATGATAATTATGTTGATAATTTCATTAAAGAAATTAGCTACACAACATTGCAGAACAACTGGGTTACAATAGTGGCAAACATGAAAATAAAATCTTAAAACAGGTCAGCAGGTTAACGATTACAGAATGTGGGATAATGATGTAGGATGTTTAGCACCTTGTGCCTGACATTCAAGGGCACAGATGATTTCTAACCTAATTCTACACACTTGGCTTTTCCCCACAGCTTTCAGGTATGACCATTAGTTGCAATCCTTCACCAGAACGATCCACTTCTTATGCAAGGTCAGGAAAAGATTAATCTATACTGCTATTCATAGAGATCGTCCCCAGCTCATCAATGCCCAACGTACAGCCCGTGCATACAGATAAGCCTTTGGGAGACTGATGGAATGGATCTGCTGGCTGCTGTGGGGCTGCAGGCATCTTCTGCCATGTGGGATCGCAGATCGTGGCCGCATTTCTGGATTGTGAACAAAATCCTGCCATAAACTGGGGATGACCTGTATTCAGAATACAATTTCAGTTCAAATTTTCTTTTTACCTCTTCACAAAGAGCTTCAGGAAATGGAATATTTTAAAAAGCTCCAGCAATAAATGTGTAATTACGTGGAGAATTTTATGGAGCTTTAAGTAAACATTAGCACAAAAAATTCACATAGACAGGTTAAAAAAAATTGGGAGTTAAAATTAACTGATCAATTGAGAAATCATACACACTAATGAGAGCTGCATTTCAAATGTTATCACAGTAAACAAGGTCAGCTTATTAAAGCTACACTTCCCTGATATTTGCAAAAACAGTCTTTCAGCATTGACTTACGTTTTTTTTTAAAGGGCACATTCCTTAAACCACTATATAGAAAAGGCAGTATGTGAGGTAGTCTAGTCCCTGACTGTAGCATCGGCATAAATAATCCCTGCATTTTGGTTACCATGTTCACAAGTAAATTCCATTTAAATTTTCAGATGAACCAGTGCCACCCACAGCTCAGCAGGATTAAGTCAATATTACAATACAGCAGAATACACAAAGGCAGCAGAAATTCCTGCTATTCAATAACCAAATGTAAAATGGTTACTGGGCCTTTTAAGGATGTCATTAAATGATGAATACCTCCTTTTGTGTCAACCGTTAACTGAAAAAAAAACACAGCATGCAAACAAAACGCTCTAAAATTAAATGAAACAAAAAGGTTTGGATTATTTGTTTAAAAAGTAATAATGGGAGTAGATTTAGGTCAGGCTTTCAAACCTGCCAGAGATATATAAATAAATATTGAGCTTTGTTCTTCTGGTTCAGGACATCAGCTAAAGCTTTCAACCCCATCAGAATATTTATTTTTGTACTTTTGTACTTTCTATTTAAATCAACAGAACCCGCGGGTAAATTCCATCCTTTTGGTTTACTCAATGGGCCTGAAGGGGCTTGATTCAGCCCAGCGCCTGGACTTAATGCTCTTCGCCCCTGCCTGCCCACACTTAACTGGGCCAGATGCAGAGGGCTGATCGAGCTAACTCACTGCACCTAGGCACCAGGCAGCAAGGTGGTGAGGTCTCAGCGGCAGGAAATCTTCAGGCAATGTAACAGTGAGACCCACCCCGAGAATATCCTGACAGCTATTGACAGGTGTTTCAGCTCAGCAAAGCTGTCAAGCTTTGTAACACTCAGAAGAATTTACAAATTATTAAGATTGCTTTAAATGATTAAGTTACTTAAAAACTTTTAAAAATTAAAAATACATTACAATACCAAATAATTGAAGATACCAAAATAAGTAAAAACTTACTTTGTCCTACTAATCTCCAGCCTCAGAAACCTCAAACAATATAATGGGAACAATATTCCAATCCGAGGAAATATCGGCACAAATGAGCCCCACTTGTTGGACTTCATTGTGAAGACTAGGGGAAGAGCCAAGTGATTTATTTGCCATGCCCATCATTGTGCACGTCTCAGACCTGCAGCCAGTGATTATCATCCTGGGACTTCCTTACCTGGAAGCAGCTGAACACTGAAAGTTCCCTCCAGATCCTTGGCAACAGCCATCACAATTCACCACAGCAAGTCAACACATTATTCCCCTCCTACCAGCTTCTTCCTTTATCTAATTTCTATCTTAACTTCATTGGGTTTTTTTTTGCTTTGCTACATAGACATAGCTCAAAACTTACTAGGAAACTGCTGGCAGATCAGTGGCAAACTGCCAGCATTTACCCACAACAAATACTATTGAGTTTTGAACTCCTCACAAATATGGAAGTCCTGAAGCTGCCAGCCAAGTTCCATCACCAATTTCCTTGCTGGGACATACAAAATATTTTTAAAAACTCAAGAATTTTGACTAACAGCAAAGCTAAGGCCATCTTTCCATAGTTCAATTGTTTTGTTTGTGGGACTTAATCTAGTTATATGAGGAACCAGAACATGTTACTAAAACCCTGCCATTATCCAGGCCTTTACCAAATAGATTTTATCTACTTTCATCCTGCAAGTTCAGCCTTCCAAGTACCATTGGGCAAATGCAAACATCAGCAGCAGGGTGCTTTCAATGGCTCTGCAACTGATGCATGCTAGGAGTTTTCAATTTTGTTTTTTTATTTTAAGAAGAATTTTGGTCATAATGTGGTTTAAGAAGTGAGTCTTCTTATCTGGTTACAAAATAGGAGGATAAAATATCCACCAATATTTTCTTCAATTAAAATATTTTGTAGCATCTGTAAATTGATAATGAGAGGAAATTGGGGGTTCCTTGAAATGGAGGCAGAATCAGTTTGCTGCTCTGTTGTGGCATCTTCCAAGCTCCCCTAACCTACTGGGCAAATTGATTTAATACTTTAATTCATCTTTCACAGTGCTGCACAAAAGGTGTCAAGAACAGATGGTGACAGGAGACAACACTGCAATTCAGTTCCCATTTTACAGTTAGGCAGAACAAGGACCAAATTGTAATTGTTAATAAAAGTGATAATTTGGGAAGTAAAAAAATAGAATTAAAGCATAAAACTGCCTCTGCAGTACAGGTTAAAGACTCTGGAGTTGCAAAATGGATGCAGTAAAATGTGGATACATTGAGTTTTTTCATTTAATATTAAACAGTGATCAGAAGGATTTGTACATGAAACACAGTTAACAGACAAGTACAGCAGGTAATCAGGAAGGCAAATTGCATTTAGGCTTTTATTACAAATGGCTGGCATACAAGGTAGGCTCACTGAAACTATAGAAGGCTTTGTTGAGACCACAGCTGGAGAACAGAGTGCAGTTTTGATCTCTGTATCCAAGGATACACTTGCATTGGAGACATTCCAATGAAAATTTAGTTCTGCACAGAGATTTATAGGAATTAGTATATGCCTATAATCATTGGAGCTTAAAACAATGAGAAGCAATTTTATTAAACATAAGACCGAGGGGGCTTGGAAGGACAGACGCTGAAAGACTGTTTGCCAAAAGTGGAAAATCTAGAACTTGGGCAAAGTCCCATGGGGTCAGCTAGTTAGGACTGAGAAGAGAAGAAATTTCATCACTTGGGAGATCCTCGTTGCTTTCCCCCTCCATGTGGGTATGATGCATTGAGTCTATACTGTATATTTAAGATGATATAGATGGAATCCTGAGAACCCAATGATAACATGTCCAGGCAGCAAAGCAAACACAAGTTCAGGAATTACCCATGATTTAATTGAATGGAGGAGCAGGCTCAGGGACCAAATGATCTTCTCCTGTCCCCTGATGCTATCTAAAGCACTGAGTGAAATCTGAATGATACAAGTTTTAGTTATATAGGGATATGGTACAGCAACATTGTGATAAATGCAAGAAAATGTACAGACTTGCAGTTCTTAACATCTTACTTATATTGAAGGAAATGCACCCAACATCAACAGATATTCTATTTGGTCTTTATTATTCCCAGTATTGTACAAACCAAACCCAATGGATATAACACATGAGTAAACAAAACAAAATCAATAAAAAACAGCAGATTCTGGAAATCTGAAATGAAAACACAAAATGTGGAAAACATGCAGCAGGTCGGACTGCATCTGTGAAAAGAGAAACAAAGTTGGATGAAGCATCCCTGACCTGAAACATTGACTCGGTTTCTCTTTCTTCAGATGCTGCCTAATCTGCTGAGTGTTTCCAGCATTTAATGTTTTTATAACATGCGAGTACTTCCTCAGCAACATTCCAGGTACAAGTCTAATCATTTTACGCTGCTGCATTCAAATTGTAGATTTATTAAAAGTAATGTTCGTGATCTGAGGGGTTCAGAGTTCTAAAATAACTTACTCTTCACTACATTTCTCCTTTTAGCAATCATGACCTTAATTTTTGAAGAAATAGTCGATTTGAAGTAGGGATCACACATTCCATTATTGGCCTCATTCTGAATGTTTAATATCTTCACCATGAGCTTAAACGCATTACATTTTATGCAAACCCATTTTCTCCCCCAAAAGAAAAAAGGCATTTAAAAAAATAACTAATTTAGTGAAGCAGCTGCTTGTTCGATGAACTTTGCCAGTTTGACATCTTTTTTGGAGAGACCACCACAGTCATGTGTTAGAAGAGTGATCTGAACCTGGAGGAGAAAGGGGAAAAAAAAGCAAGATTGAGTCACCATTCCACTTTAATTAAAGAAGCAGGCAAACTAATTTCAGAATCTCCTTTCTGGCCCCGACTCACTTGTTTTTACCGAACTGGAGCAGATGCTTTGTATAATCCCACGCAAGATTTTGCAATTATTAGATCAGAAGATAAAACAGAAGGCTGGTGAAATGTTATTGAGGTTTTTACTACAAGCAGAGACTAGAAGGCTCTCTTCCAAAAAAAAATGACGGGAATTTCTACAGTGGAGAAATGTATTCATTCTTTTCCTAATGAATACATATACAGTTAAGCAAGGGCTGCTGTGAAAATATGACAATTTTCTCCAGAAATAAAGGAACAACCGTAATGTTCAATCAACATTTATAATAAAAAGATTGTTTCTTTATTCTAAATACACCAATTTGTGATTACAGTTTTTTTTTGGCTCCAATATGCATCCACAAATATCTATAGTCCAAATCAAAAGGTTATGCGTTTAAGTCCCAATTCAAAACTTGAACAAATGTTCTGAACTGATTTCAGTGCAGTTTTGATGAAGTGCCATATTGTCAGAGGTACCAATTTCTGGCAGAGCACTTGGCTGCTTGTTCAGGCAAATGTAAAAAAAAACTCAGTGGGACGAGTAAAAGAGCAAGGAATTTCTCCCAGTGTTCTTGACAAGATTTGTTCTTTAGTCAACAAAACAAACCAGCTTTTACTATTGCTTTCCCCCTCTCCCATTCCAACCTTTCCTGACAGTTCAACCCTTGCCCAGTTTTGAGCTTCCCTCGTTTCTGTCCATATCTCCCAAGTTCATTTTACACCCAATTCCTATCTAGCTCACTTTCCTGACTGACATGGAAATGGTTACAAATTGTTGTGCAAGATGCCTCTTTCTAGCAATATTTGTGAACACAGATATAATTTATTTTCTTTTCATTAGACAATATAATTTTATTTGAAAAACTTCCCTTGCATCAGATTACTTAATGTCACACAGCCTTCAAGAAAATTACTCTGAATTCCTCTCAGGACCATGCATGCATCATTGGTTCTCTCTCCATGGTTCCAAAATCCTGATTAAGATTCAAAACTGGGCATAGGGAAACATAATAATTGGTACAAAGTTGCATCCTATCACAGCATTTATGAGCAAAAGCATAGATCCAAATCAAAACTGATGTTTGCTTTTACTGCTAGTTAGATGCAAGGTATTTTCATTTGAGATATACAACAATTTCAAAATGTCAAGAGGGACAGCCACAACACACCTCTCCACTGTTAGTATTTTCAATTTACCGTTTTCTTTAGGTCTAGAGGTATACATTTTGTATTGAATTCTCCCCTCATGTCCTGCTCCACCTGAAGACAGCAGCATTTCTGATTTGTTTCACAGGGCAACACTTCATAATGTCCCAGCCATAAGTTCTTCAAAACCATTCCCCCCAGATTGTAGCAAGGAACAAAAGGATTGCAGAACGAGTATACATAAATATTGTTAGGATAATTCAATTGAACATAATTCTATGACATCACATAAATCTCCCATGGTTGAAGACAGTGGTATGACTCAACCATATTGTCAAGGTGATTCAGTGACAAAAAAACTGAGTCCTCAAAGTTCAAGTACTTCGAACCCCAAGCACAAGATCTAGGTGGACATTTCATGGGAGTAGTGAAGGAGTAGTTGCTTGTTTGATGGATTGCTGCTCTGTTGGATAAGACAATAAACCAATGCTACCTCTGCCTCAGCTAGATGTATAAAATTATGTGCCATCATCTCCAAGAGCAGGGAGTTGATACCAAGTTTCTAGGGTGCTATTTGTCCTTCAACCAGCATAATTCCTCCAGATTATCTGGTCAATATCACATTGTCATTTGTAAATATGCAGAAATTGGTTGATGTGCTCTCTAGGAAAACCACTGCAACCGCAAATGAAAATATAAACAAACATCAGATACTGGAAATCCAAAACAAAGAGCAGAAAATGCTGGCAACACTAAGTATCTGTGGATAAGGGAAACAAAATTAACATTTCACGTTTGAGACCCGCTGTTACTTTGTAACGACAATATACTTCATTGGTTTCAAGATATCTTAGGATGCCCCCAAGCTCATGAATGATGCTAAACAAACGCAAGATCTTCCCTTTCTTCTGCCTTTTACTATTAATTTCTCATATTTTGTTTTACTCCTCTTGCTACTCTCATTTCTCCTTCACAATTTCAAAGCATAACTTTTCTCTGCATTTCTCCCCACTCTATTTTACCTGTTGCTTTTCATTTGCTGTTCATCTGCAATATGTTCCAGCTATGAAGGGCTATGCTCGATGACATAACATTTTTCTTTCTTTCTACATGCTGCCTGACCTTGCACGTTTCAGCTGTTTTGTTTCTGTTGCAGAATTCCTTACATCTTGTACTCAGAATAAGAACAATGCTAGATCTATTGAGTTAACACGCTAGATAACAAAACAAAACACTGGGGAAACTAATTACATGACAACCTGTACCAGCCAGTAAAGGATTGAAGAAGCACAATGTTATCTCTGTGATGGTAGTTGGAGACAGGGGAGGAGAAGAGGAAATTCTGAGGGATGAGTGTTGGTGGGGGAAGGTTACAGTTTGTTGTGGTGTAACAACTACAGCATTTGCTCTGGTCTCAATTTAAATTGACAATGGTCTGGTTGAGCTGAAAACAGCATTAAACTCACAAAATGCTGTTGCTTACAGTGCTACTAATGGTTAAGTCTCTTTGATGTCTGTTACATAGAACGGCACAAGAGGATCAAAGGAAAGATCCAGAGCCAACTAGCTGTAACACATTAACAAAACAACAATGTCTGAGTATACACTAGTAAGGACTTGTAGTACCTTACAAGTTTAATACCCAAATGTACAGATAATGATCACACTTCTTTGGTGTGCTGAGGAAACATGGTGTGCTTGCACAAGCATCACTAGAGATTCGTAATTGGCTTAGAAAATAGTGAGTTATATGTTGCTGCAGGTTGAATGAATGTTCTACATCTTACTGTGAAACTCACCATTATTCACATTACCTTATGGTATACATTGAACCATTCAGGGTGATGATTCATTTTCTCTGCTTGTAAAGCCACACGTGTCATAAACCCAAAGGCCTGGAATGAAATTTAGTTTAGACAAAGTTAACAACTTCAAAACAAAAACCACCATTCTACAAACTATCAAAGGTTAAATATAAAGCTCGTTTTAATAAATCTTAATGGGTAATAGTAAAAAACTGTGTCTGACTTTTACCCTCCTAAATAAATAAAAGGACCATTTTATCATTGAAAATGAATGCTTTGAGTCAAGATTCAAGCACGTCCACCCTTCATGGTTTCTGCAGTAATTCTTGCGTTAAACCCTTGATTAAGCATTTGTGCATCTCGTTTAGTCTCAATAAAAAAGGAATCAATGATTTTTTTCTTACAATATTTATTAATTCCACATAGAAAATACAGAGTACATGAATCAGAAAAAAGACAAAATACATTGTGTAAAATCATACTTGAAATCGCAATACCCCGTATTGATAAACAAAAATGATAGGTAATTAATTATAATAAAATTATTCCAATTTAGTTGTTATGATTTTTGATGCAGTGAATTGTGCAAACTAATACAGTTCTTAATAATGTGAAAACCTAGTGCATTTTGAAAAAAACTACCTCGCATGGTTCTTTTAGAGGTCATATAGAACTGTCACAGAATATGGACTACGCCAAAATACATACATTGAAAGTAAAAAAAAAGCTAAATGCCTTTCATTCTGTGACCCTTAATTTGACTGCAAGGGAAGATTAGTTTAGACAGTAAACCTCGCTGTATAATTTAGCATAACAATCCATTGACTGAAATCAACAATTCCGGCTGCTCTCATCCCTGCAACTAATCTGTCCAACACTACAGCTACAGACTCCCTAGAACAAACCATATAACCAATGTGATGCAAGAACATTTTTAGCTGTTGCAGAATACAGTCATCTCATCAGTGATCTGGGTCTAAGCACATTTTAGACAGATAAGGAAAAAGGCTATTTTCTCCCAGCTGGTGGTTAAACAACTCCAAATTAACAAGAGGTCCGATATTCCTAGCAGATCCAAATGCGTTGACTATGACTGTGTAGGTTTCCCCCAAGTGCTTCAGTTTCCTCTCACGTTCCAAAGATGTACCGATCGTTAGGTTAATTGGTCACTGTAAATCACTCCAAGCATGGATGGCTAGACAGATATTTGGGGATAGGGCAGCAGTAGGCTTGTGTGAGAGAGTAGGTTACACAGAAATATGTGGTGGAATGGGATTGCTCTGAGAGCTGGCATGTATATGATGGACCAAATGGTCACCAGTGTTGAAAGGAAATAATATAAATATCAAACTGAAATCCACTCTATTACTATTGTTTTAAATCAGCAGAATACAGTTGAAATTGATGTAACCAGTACAGCAGATTAAAAACTACTGGTAAAGTCAAATATTTATTGCAAAATACTCCACCATGTAGATTTTGTAGTCAGCGATAATACAAATGATTTTGCAAAGAACTCAAAAAAAAACACTCTAATGGAATTTGCACTCAGATTACTAGTTGCAGTCAAAGCAGGAAATATATGCAAGCTTTCTTTCCCAGCTACAAAGGTGAATTAATTCCGTCTTGGCATTTCAGACTGATTCATCATATTGACTATTTGAATAAATATGTTCACAGCTGCAAAAATGCTGTTTGACAGTTTCAGAGTATTATGGAGCAAAGGAAGAAGCCATTGTGTCTTTGAAAGAGCTGTCCAATAAGCCTACTTGGAGATCAGCCACTAACTTGTCCTTCTGCAGGAATGCACCCCTTGTACTCCACACGGCACCATTCTATGGATATGCTATCACTGCTACTATTGAATTAGTTAATTATGATTCAATGCAAATTTCCTCCCTTTAGAAAAGCAGTTTAAATATGAAACAAGCAATAAAGAAACTCAGAAAGCAAAGAGTAAAAGTTGTAGCTTGAAGGGTAGTTACAGCAGCATTTATTTACTCCATGCCACCTGTGTGACCTCAAAAGGATTACCACAAGGTTCTGCAAACATGTTATACTGAAAATGGGCCTGGAAGGCAGGCATATTTTACACAGAAGTTTTAAGAAAACTGACAAGTGATTTTTGTTTGATGTGCACTTTGTTTGTTTTTAATTATAAAATGGACAACAGCTAAAGTTCCATTTACATATGCGAAACAAAATATATATCATTATCAAAAAGAAATTCATAGTAGTAAAGCACTTTCTGAAGACTGGTTTGAATTGTGCTGGTTGCAATTTCAAAGAGAAACACTGGCATTCTGGTGCTTCCCCATGGATCCCAGATTTATGCAGACCTGGTCCAGCCTCAGGACATACTGCAGAATAAATGTCATTGCATCTCTCACATCGCTCTGTCACAGCCCTGTCAGGCTGGAATTCCCTACGATTATGCTGGGAAATCCAACGCCAGTATAAGATTAAAAGAATAGGATCAATGTCTCTATTCTTCTATCAGTGGGTATGGTAGAGGGCCGTATTGACTGGAGGTCTGTGATCTGTGGTGTTCTGCAAGGGTCAATGCTGGGACCTCCGTTGTTTGTAATATATGTTAATGATTTTGATGAAAATGTAGGTAGTCTGATTCGTAAGTTTGCAGATGACATGAAACTTGGTGGAATTGGGGATAGCGAGGAAGGTTGTCAAAGGATACAACAAGGAGAAATTTGGGCTGAGAAATGGCAAATGGAGATTAACTCTGACAAGTCTGAGGTGTTGCATTTTGGGAGGTCAAATGCAAGAGGAAACTACACAGTAAATGGCGATATCCTTAGGAGCGTTAATGTATAGAGGGATCTTGGCGTGCAAATCTATAGTTCTCTGAAATTGGCGACACAAGTTGATAGGGTAGTAAAGAATGCATACAGCATACCTGTCTTCATCAGTTGGAACATTGAGTATAAATGTTGGGAAGTAATGTTACAGCTGTATAAAACTTTGGTGAGGCCACACTTGGACTACTGTGTGCAGTTCTGGCTACCACACAAGAGGAAGAATGTGGAGGCTTTGGAGAAGGTACAGAAGAGGTTCACCAAGCTATTGCCTGGATTAAAGAGTATTAGCTATAAGAGGTGGTTGGAAAATCTTGGACTGATTACTCTGGAACATCAAAGGCTGGGGGACGGCCTGATAGAAGTATAAAAATATAAAAGGCAGAGACAAGGGTAGATAGGGTCTTTTCCCCAGGGTGGAAATTCCAAAAACTAGTGGGGATAGGTCTAAGGCAAGAGAGGGAAATTTAAAAGGAGATTTACGAGGCACTTTCTTCAAAAACAAAACCGCAGAGGGTAGTATTGCTGTTGGTATTGGTTTATTATTGTCACTTGTACCGAGGTACAGTGAAAAACTTGTCTTTCATACTGTTCATACAGATCAATTCATCACTCAGTGCAATTGAGGTAGTACAGGGTAAAAACAATAACAGTACAGAGTAAAGTGTCACAGCTACAGAGAAAGTGCAGTGCAGGTAGACAATAAGGTGCAAGGTTACAAGGCAGATCGTGAGGTCATAGTCCATCTCATCATATAAGGGAACTGTTCAATAGTCTTATCACTGTGGCATAGAAGCTGTCCTTGAGCCTGGTGGTACGTGCCCTCAGGATCCTGTATCTTCTGCCTGATGGGAGAGGGGAGAAGAAAGAATGACCCGGGTGGGTGGGGTCTTTGACTATGCTGGCTGCTTCACCAGGGCAGTGAGAGGTATAGACAGAATCCATGGAGGGGAGGCTGGTTTCCATGATGTGCCTGGAATGCATTGCTATGCCAGGTGGCAGAAGCAGATTGGAAAGCAACAGTTAAGAGATATTTAGACAGGCACATGAACAGGCAGAGAATCAGAGGATACACGCCACATGCAGGCAGATGGGATTAGTTTAGTTTGGCACCTTGTTCAGTGCAGACATGGTGGGCTGAAGGGCCTGTTGCTGTGCTGTACTGTTCGATGTTTCATTTGGAAGGAGATACCCAGCCAGGAGATTAGGAAAAGAGAATTCTCCCCCCCCCCCCCCCCCCCCCATTTTTTGTTTTAATATTTTATTTTTTTCTTAGTCTTGATGTGTCATAATGTGTGTGTTTCAAAGTATTCAATGTCAGAGCAGCACTGCTCCCAAACACATCACCTGTTAAGGGCTGTCGGTATGCCACTGAGGCCTCACTAGATGTTCCCACATATGGAGGGTCAGTATAATCAATCAGTCACCTGCATCCAGCCTAGGTAAGCTGATACATTCAGGGACCACAGGCAGCAGGTCAGATCCAGCAGGGATTCCACCCTCCAATATAGTCAAGCTCACACAATGTCCAGGCATTCTTTGAGAGATGCTAGTTTCAATTCAGAATTTCTTTAAACTGGTTCCAGTGTACTTAACCTAGCCTTTTTGTTCATGAACGCTTAAGCCAATATTATTAGACTTCAGTATTTAAAAACTGCTGTTATATTTTTATAAAATGCACATGTTGTGATACAAGTGATTAGTAACATATACTGCTATTGTGTCTGTTCAGCCACTTCTGTGTCACTCTAATAATCATTGAAATGATCACAAACAGAAAGAAAAATGTCTTCAAAGAGAGTTCTTTCAGTAACAAAATGACTACATATTAATAGACGCCTTTCTGTCTTTATTCCAACCCCTCAATCTAGCTGCTGACAAACTTTGCAGTGATTGCTCTGCAATTACTGAGCAAGGAAACTTCTAGCAATTATGCACTGATATGCAGGCATACCTCATTCAAATGTTTCATGGAACCAATTTCCATTCTACAGCACAAACTATTCTCTGTTCCCTATGAGAGTTTCCTTTTATAATATTTAGATCAATTTCAAACCATTGGGTAGCCATTGGACAGAAAATCCAGCCCATTAATTGTCTCCATTTGTACTAAATAACCCTTTGAGATGATAGAGGTAGTTAATTCCCAAGCTCTTTTTATAGCAATCCAATTTACTAAAAATTCACTTTCACACACTTCCCTTTTCAAAACCACTTTCCACTCCATGATTATCACAAGTTTAAGCTCTTCCTCAGATAGTCCTCTTGGTTGGTAATTGGTGTCACTTCCCTGAGGAACACAAGCATCTTACTTCCCAAGACCTACCTATAGTATAGCAATATTCAGGAGCCTAGTAATCAGGATTCTAGAGATCAGAATTAAATATTGTATCCCTCACTTCATACATGTCACCTGAGATTGTGTCTATTACATTCCCCCACATGGCACACAAGGGGTTTTCTATCAAAATTAATACACACCGGTTAAAATTGATGTCAATGATTTCTAATGAATCATGCTGCCCTTAAGAATTTCTAACTTCAAGACTACAGAGCCAAAATTTTTTTTAAGTTTCTGGTCCTTGACCAAAAACATGCACGGACCTCAGTTAAAACTCCTAAAATGAACCCTAATCCATCCCTATTTCCCCACCCCCTGCCCCTTACACACCATCCAATCATCCAGCATTTTCTACTCGTTAGTTTCTGCTGCCAGGAACTGGAACAAGCACCTATATCACTTGAAATGGCAGTGATTTGCCAGGCCCCCTCTCCACTGGACCAACAATCCACTCTCACAGAACAGAGCACAGACAGTTCTCTATGCTCATAACAGAAACGTCCTCACAATCAGGTGCTGCTTCCTGCAACAAATTTTAAAAATGGTTTCACAAATTCCTGTCACCTTAAGTATCAAGCAAGGCAAAACCCTTGCCTCATTTCTGCATCAGGCAGAGCCCCAAACTGCCGACATCTGACAGTTCACATTCTTCACTGGCCTGCTTGCCAGTCTCCCCTTTTAAACTGATCATATTCACTTAATTTTAAACAAATATAAAATCTCACCTTGATTACAACAGTAATTATATTTTGCAAATGCAACATCCATATTCAAAAAAAGGATGGAAACAGAAAGCAGATGATTAAAGGCCAATACCTTAATATGTCTCATTGGGGAATGCTGGAATCTTTAGAACATAGAACAGTATAGTACAGGAACAGGAAGTAACAAGGTTTTAAGAGAAATCATAATACAATTAATCAGAGTCAATACTCTTTTACTAAAAGGCAATTGTGGTTTACAATTTATCAAGAGTTCTTTGCAGATGTAAACAGCAGGGTCGATAAAGGGGAACCAGTAGAAGTGGCGTAGTTATATTTCCAAAAGGCATTCAGTAAGATGCTACACAAGTCAAAAACTCGCGACACCAGGTGTGTTAGCATAGATAGAAGATAAGCTAAATAATAGAGAATAGAATCAGGATAAATGGATAATTTTTACTGGTGGGGCCTCAACTATACACAGTGACTTAGATGAAGAGACAGCAGGTATTATAGCCAAATTTGCTGACAGTACAAAGATAGTTGGGAGGAAAACACAGAGTCTGCCAAAGAGATATGGATAGGTTAAGTGAGTGGGCAAAAATTTGGTTGATGGAATACCATATTGGGAAATATTTGTTATTTTTTGGTAGGAGAATGAAAAGCAAGCTACTGTTTAAATGGAGAGATTCTATGGGATTCTGCTATACAGGTGGTATCTAGACATCCTCATTCAGGCACGGTAGTGTAGCGGTTAGCATAACACTATTACAGGGCCAGTGACCTGGGTTCAATTCCTGCCGCTGTCTGTAAGGAGTTTGTACGTTCTCCCCGTGTCTGCGTGGGCTTCCTCCGGGTGCTCCGCTTTCCTCCCACATTCCAAAGACGTACGAGTTAAGAAGTTGTGGGCATGCTATGTTGGCGCCTGAAGCATGGCGACCCTTGCAGACTGCCCCCAGAACACTCTACGCAAAAAAAAATACATTTCATTGTGTTTCAATGTACATGTGACTGATAAAGATGTCTTATCTTATGATGTATGAAACGGAAAGTTGACATGCAATTACAGCAAGTAATTAATGCAGCAAATGGAATCATGGAATTTATTGCAAGGAGGACAGAGTATAAAAGTAGGGAAGTTTTTCTGCACTATATAGAGTGTTGGTGAGACCATACCTAGAGTACTGCATGCAGTTTTGGTGTCCTTATCCAAAGAGATATACTTGCACAAGATGCAGTCCTGAGCAGATTCATTAGATTGATCCCTGAGACAAATGGGTTGTATTAAGAGAAGAAAATTGGCTTGTACGTGTTGCAGTTTAGAAGAATGAGGGGATGATCTTATGGAAACACACGAGATACTGAGGTGGCTTTACAGGGTGGATGTTGAGAGAATGTTTCACCTGGCGTGGGAATCTAGAACAAGGGAATAGAGCCTCAGAAAAAAATGGGTTGCTCATTTTAGGCAAAGGTGGGAAAGAATTTCCTCTCTCAAAGGACTGTGAATCTTGAAATTATCTACCCTAGTGAGCTGTGGAGATCAAGTCAATGCAGAAATGGAGAGATTTTTGGACTATTGGGAACTATAGGGCTATGGGGAATAGGCAGGAAAATGGAGCAAAGCCAAGATCAGATCTTATTAAAATGGCAGAAAAGCCTCAAGGGGCCATATATCCTTCTCCTGCTCCTGTCCCTAATGTCTTAAACACTGGTGCAAAGCAAAATTAGCTTCAGATTCACAATTCAATAATCAAGGCTTGGAAAAAAACAGAAAAGCACGAATCTTTATAAATATCAATTTTATAACACAAAGTCTAAAACCATTAGAATGTCCTTTATGGCAAGTTCTCTAAAGATCAAACCTTTTAATGAAGTGAGAGTTCAGGTAAATATACCCATCCAGACACTCCTTCACCTCCTCTCCATATACGAAGACCTACTGTCTATAGAAATCTGAACTGAATGTACCTCAACATCCAGAAGTGAGAAATTGTACTATGCATCATCCAGGCTCCTCAAATTTGGATTTACTTTATTTTTGTTTACATTTGAATTCATTGGAAGAAGTCTGTCAAAAAAAAACTCCCACCAAGAAAATGAGCACTGGCAATTTAAAGACTAATTTTCCAAATCAATTCTTGTGGCAATCTTAATTAATTCATGTCTAATATGCCTCAAGAAGGGTCTTTTTTGAACCAGTGGGCTCTAGAAAATTCCAACGCTAATCAGGTAAATTAGAACTCTATTATTTAAGTGGTGTCTTATTATCCTTTAAATATTTGCAGTGTACAAGCATACCAACTTCATTGAGCTTAGCTGCCTATAAAAAGGAAAGAAGTTCGGATACAGTCCTGTATTTGGGTTTCATACTTAATGATGTTTGACATTTTTCACATCTCATCATGTGATCTATCATTAAGTGTAATTACTTTGCATGGTATCTGTCTTGAGACCCAATTAAAGTAATTGTAGGATTCCGGCAACAAAACCTTCCTTAATTTGGCTAGAATCTGTACTTCTTCAACTTTGATTAAATGAAAATTTAAGAAGCTGCAAAAAGTTTTATTACATGCTCTGTCATGATGCATCATTACTCATCTGTACTATATCTAAGGATCATATTTCAAATCATGAAGAGCCAAAATTTGGCTACCAGTTGCTTAAAGATTTGTGATCAAAACACCAGACAAGCAAAAAAAAATGCTGATGCAGCCTTTCACATATAATTGAATCTTTCTGGATATAATTGAAGCAATTTGGGTGTTTTAATCAAACACAATAACCCAATGTTATAGAAACAGAACCATAATCAAAAAATTGCAAGGGGGAAATCAGTTCAAGCCAGATGTATTTTACTTTAGCTTTTCTATGACACTGTGAGACTTTTTAAATAATAGAATCGGGTATCCCACAGTGATATTCTAACATAGGACATCCTTAAGTGTTGGGATATGGATTTCAAGTCCATGATTGTTCATAGAAAGTAGGCTGTGCTGTCAGTATTACAATAGACACTACACAGCAGGAGTGGGAGTAGTGGGGAAGAAAGAAAAACAGAAGGATGAAAAGAAATAATGAAGGTACAGACTCTGACAATTTTTTCTTATTTTAAAATGCCTCCTTAAAATCCCATGCGCAACAGCACCAGGAGGAGTAATCAAGAAACAAAAAGCTGCATATTACAGATGCTGGAAATCTGAGGGGGGGGGGGGGTTAAAGAATGCTGGAATTACTCAGCGGATCAGGCAGCATCTGTGGGCAGACGGCAGGGTTAATGTTTCATGTTAATGACTTTTCATTAGAAGGCCATAGGCCTGAAAGTCAACTCTTGGTTCATTCTCCATAGATGCTGCTGGCCTACTAAGTATTTCTCATACTTTGTTTTCATTTCAAAAAAAACTTCTCCCTGGCAAGACTAAATAGAATGAAAAGACCTGAAAAAGGGAAAATAATGTAAAAGATGCAGTGCAATAATATTGCTTGTGCAGTGTACTGTCGGTCTGATGAGATATAATAAGTGTTCTAACACACCATTTTATTTGCTTTCAGACTTCTGCAGGCAGTATTAGAACATACAAAAGCAGATGCAAGAATGAAGGAGAGTGACACTGAATTCCCTTCAAAACATTCCACCTGCCAAACTTCCATATCTATGAACACTCATCTACATTCCAGAGCCTGGGCCATATCTTAGCAAGCATCAGCTCTGATTACACCTGGCATCGATACCCTAATGTTTAGGATGGGATAGCTTGTAAGGATCCCTGAATGCCATCCAGATAATGTTGCTCTTCAAAATCCAATACCTCACCAGCATTTCACAACTGTGCTGAGACAAAGGCAGAATGAGAAACTTGTTGACAGCTATGAATTTATGTTAACCTCTATTCTAATTAGGTCGGTTGTTTAAAATACTATAAGGTTGAAATAAAAATAGAAATACTTTTATTATTCATTCCCTTAAAGACTGGAAACAAATCTTTCTGTATCTAACTTAAGTGGCTAGCATGTATCTTGACAGTAAGTGCCAGCAGGCCAATTGCCCACATAGTGCAGCTGAGCCTATATTGTGCCCAGGCAGATATATTTTTAATAGAAAATTCAGAGAAACAATCAGCAGCAGGTGCAATGCCATTGACGTTAGTTGTGCCGCTGCCACCTGATAGACTATCATTGGCTGCTCAGCATCAACTGGTGATTGAACTGGGGAACCTAGGATTCTCATAGCTCAGTACTACATTGGGCTTAGCTGGTGTCTATTGGACCAATATGAGGATAACGATGCATGTGAAGTTGAATGTAATCTTTCGAGTTCACTCCACTTAAAAGCTCAGGAAAGACCAAAAATCCTTTCTATTCAAACCACTCTTAACACTGTTTATTGAAACAAATGTGCAAAGATTTTTAGTAAAGATCCTTCCCTCTCAGGAAGTATCCTGAAAAGGATATCTCCTTCAATAACAGAAACCTATATATATTTTCACCTCCAGATATTTGTGATGCTTAGGCTCATTGACCTTGAGTGACTCCACTAAAAGGCCAAATTTAACCACTGTGCTACTATACAGTAAATGGAGGTGGGTTGCAGCCAAGGCTCCAGCCCAATTCAGGGTTATTTCCATAAAATGATCCTACTGTTACATTGCTCGCTCTGTATGAACCCCGTGCCTTGAGCAGTAGTTTTGGGTTGCAAGGAGAGTTCTAAATAATTCACAAGCAATACTTTGCCAAGTTACTGCAGGAATATTAGCTAAAGATAAAAAATGAAGAACCACCAAAACTCCAACCCTAGGTTTTCTGCTCTATTGAAAATAAATGGTTTGCTGGGAAAGGTTACATCTCCTCACTTTTTACATGCCTCATCTGAAGGTTTGCCTTTACAAAAGGGATCAGCTCTATGTGGCCACTGTTGATCTACAACTGTTAGAGGCTGGTCCATTGTTAACTCAACTTGGTCCTACTAAAGAACTTCCAATATAGGCATTACAAGGAACTAGTCAGCAATTAAACTTGTAGGCATTCCCATTAAATAGAGAAAAATAAAATCTGGAATAATTTTGCACACAGAAATTACCAGAGCACAGCTTGTTCAAATCTTAATCCAAATGTCTTCCTCCTAGGAGTTATAATAGTTCAGTGGAGATTTACTTTTTAAAGAAAAACATCATTACTATATAGATCGGAGAATAAAATATTAACTTTGCCATTTGTGAAACAATTCACTGGTGATAGAGTGAGATAGTTGGTTTCCAAACTGCTTTAGCAGATAAAACAACATTGGATAAGATTCTACTTTAAAACCAGCTGTAACTTAATTTAATACAGCACTCCATGTGGAAAATGCATTATAATGTGCATATGGCACATAGGGACAAGTAACATCTCAAGTTACCCCTGGAATGCATTTAATAACTTAATACTGTAGCTGGATATTGTTTTACTGGAACCCCATGTTTTAAATCTCAATGTATTGGAAACGCAACAGATTTTACTCTCTGCCCTGAAGATATCTTCAAATTTAATAAATAACTTATATTGCTGATTTAAAAGAAACAAAAATAAAATTCAATTCAATCTCATTCCTTTTCTATCAATAAAGCTTCAAAGCCTGCAGCTGGTCTTCAGCTGGAATCTTATCCAATGTTGCTTTACCTGTTAAAGCAGTTTGGAAAGCTACCTATCTCACTATTACCAGTGAATTGTTTCATAAATGGTGAGACAATACATATAGGAGCTCTGTAAGGTTTAGTTTGCCCAAACATTTGTCTAATGATATATCTGAACCATGAGCTGCATTTACCTTCCAGTTAAACATAGCAATTGCAGCAAACTGACAGGGGGCATGTTGGTGTCAGTACTCCATCTTAAACCAAGTCGCCCATCAACCTACATCTAACTGAGAGGACTAGTCACAGATAACACTTGGATTTTTTTTTTGAAAAAGGACATCTTTGTATCCCAACTTCATTCTTTAAAAAAAATTAGATTTGATCAAAAGCAATTGGACCAATCCAGCATGAACTTTAGCCTGTCTCTGCAGGTTGGATCCACTCTCTGCTTTATTTACAAATATAATGTTCAGTACTGAATATCTTCTTCCTAGCATGGCCCTCTTTCAATCAGAATACTACATTAGCTGGATTTCAATATTTCTATGTTCCTTTCCATCTCTTGGCCTCAAACCCATTAACTCACAGGGTGTGAATCAGTTGCACCAACACAGTAGGCACTAATTTCAGAAAAGGCACTTCAGCTGCAAGAACTGTGGAAACATGACAATTGGTTTCACTATCTCCTGGAGAAACTAAAGGCTAAACAAAGGCAAAAAGGCTGCTCAACTGCTTAGTGATTAACCCCAAAATGAATACTGCAATATAAAATATAGAAGAGCTGCAACACGAGGCATGTACAGATAGGACAGGTTAAGACTAATGCACTCTTTATCAGAACCAAAGTTAAAAGTGAGAGTACTCTCCTAGGGCTGCAAAAACCTGAAGCAATAGAAATGTAAGTGGCAGGGTTGGCAGAGGATAGCCTGTACAGCAATCAGTGGCCTGCGTGTGTCTTTGGGGGTGTGGGCAGTAGATAACCTCCAAAGTACTTATCAGAAAATAAAAAAATTGTTGTAAAAATTTCAAAGGTGATATTGTAATAAGTTTAAACAAATGTGCATGAATAGTGAAGCAATGCTTAGAGATCCACACCAATTAGAGAGAAAAAGAAATAAAGCAGAAGAATACAGGCAATCGATGTAGCAGATATGAAATTAAAACAGAAAATCCTAGTGATGCGCCATGGATCACTAGACACATGATAAACAGATCTCCATTAGCGTTGGAAATTCTTTACCAAAACAAGGCACTAATCGTCAACCTGATCCCCTTCCTGTATAAAATTCAGAAGCATGGAACAATAGGACACAGATTTGTCCCCAGATTTTGTGTGTGCAAGCTCAAGACAATTATCTCCCATATAGTAACATGTACAGCTACTTTCTTTGTTGGTGCAAGCTAAAGAAACAATCATGTAATTATGAATTTCACATAAAAAGGGCTATGAACAGCATTACAGTATAACAGTATGCAAGTGGTTAATACAAATTTTAGATAAGCAGATTACACATTTTCTGAGTATTTTTCTTAATACTGCAAACTGTTCAACTCAGATGAAACTATCTATGGACGTGATAGCTAGCTTCAAACTTAAACTTTGGGAATATAACGTTGCTTTCCTTAATTAACATAAACAAATAAAGTATAAAAAAGCACTTCCATTCTACTTGGCCCATGAGCTTCTACAAGTAAATCGGCCAAGAAACATCGCAACAGTCATTGAAATATCATCGCTCTTATTTACATAATGCACTGAAAATATCTATGCAGGCAAAGTGACTAAGTGAAAAGGTTAAAAGAGGATTACAACTTCAAAAAGAATGCTAACTGTAAACAAGCATATGCTAAGTCCCAGACACATCTTGTAATACTCTGTCAGCAAGGACATTTACAAACAACTTCAAGGTTTCATTTTATTAAAATAGCAAATCTTTTTGAGTAGAACCAAGCACAGATAAAAGACTTTCTGTGCACGATGCCTTGCATATATAGTTTATCAGACTTCTGTTAGTCTGCATAATTTAACCAAACCTAATTAAAACTTCTGAATTTATTTAGTTTACCGCGAGAGGTCAAATACCATTTGTATGGGTTACACCTGCAACCAATCAGCACCCAGCCTTTGATAATTAGCAAAAGATTCACTTGCCAAGACCAAATTTGTCAAAAATGAAAGCCTCATGGCCTGGTTTCCTATTGTAGTCATGCCAGTCCTTTTGAGCTATGAAAGAGATAGGAAACTTTCCAATAAAAAAGGCTTTGGTAATGATGTCTCTCTTTCATCCTTACTACTCTGTAGTTAGTTATTCAACATGCATAAATAGCCTCTGGTATCTCACACAGGCAGCTGTTCAACTGAATGATGGACAGCAGAAAAGTCACTGAAGCATGGGTAGATTAATTTTAAGCACAAATTACTAAGTAGCAATCACAGGAAAGCTCACTAGTATTGCTAGAGGCAATAATGCAGCATCCTTCTTCCAGGTAATTCAACAGAAGCCAAGGACCAAACTTCACACTTCCAATTCTATATGGTTTAGCACCAAACAACATTAGCTGTTGTCCAATGGATGAAGTCAACCTATGGGTGGCTTTGTTGGGGTAAAATTAGTAATGATCACCACTTGATATTCAGGTTGGGGTAGCAGTAGGCAAACTTTTTCCAAATCCATACATTTACTTCTGTACGGGGTGCTTGGCCTTACTAAGCAATCAAGAGTTGTTAGCTTTGAAAAGTTATACACTGTACAATTCTCTCATCACCAACACAGATGCTATTCCTTTTTTGGGAGGGAAGCAAACCTAGACTGCATCTGCCTCAACTTCCTACGTCAGTAAGTATGCTTAAACAGCATGCAGGGAGTGCCATTCTAGAACTAATACTGTGCTGGGGTCCTTACAAATGTTATGCCATGAGTACCAATGTAACTATAACCATGGTTTAAGTATAATTAGTGGGATGTGAAATATCATTGGATTCTTTGCCCGAGGGCCGTGTATGGTCAGTCATCAAGTTCATTTAGATTTTCGGGGCAATGGGACTGGGTGGGATTGGCAGTGATCTTACTGAACACTGGAGCAGGCACAAAAAAGAAAAGCACACCTACTTTTTACATTCTTATAATAAGGCAGTATACAAATGAATGTCTTTTTTCTTGCCACGTGTCCAGCTAGAGATTAAAAAAAAACAAACTAAATCAAGTTTTCACATTGCTAGAAACCAATGAATTCCACAGATGTGCAACTTTGCCTTTTATTCACTGACACCGTCAATTTACTGCAAGCTTTCTACTATGGTGGCTGAAAGTATATTTATGATATTCTGCAAGCTTAAGGTATTTATTTCCCATCACTCAAACCTGAAACAATTTGCCACGGGGAATAAAAATCCAAGAACATTAATCCTTCTGAAAGTTCAGACTTGCAAAATAGCTGACTCTCTCTCCTTCGACGATGGTTCTAGTATAGGGAGCAACAGGTAAAACTTTATCCTATTGCCCGATTGGATAGCTCCCTTGTGCCAGTGCACATTGATCATTGTGACACTGACCTGATAGAGTTTTACCTATTGCTCCCCTTTCCAGAACCATTGACAAAGAAGGAGAGTGAGTCAGCTATTTTGCAAGCATGAACTTCCACAAGGATTAATGTTCTTGCATTTTTATACCCAATGGCAAATTGTTTTAGATTTTAATGATGGGAAATAAATATCATAAGAGAAATTTTTAAACAATAATTGGTATTTTGGAAGCTTGCAACCTTTAGAAATTGACAGAGTAGGCTCTTAGCTTATTTTTTTTTAATTCAGTGCATCTTGAATCTCAAAGACTCATAATAGATTTTAATTAAGATTGAGTAGTAGAATGCAATTATAATCAGGCACATCAATGTACAGATTCTCAACAGCAGACCATCACAGTCACATTATAGTTTGCATAATATGAGCCTGCATAAAGTATTTGTTTCCAGTGCATTGATCCCTGAATAGCAGTATATGCATGAATGTACACCACGTTCCACTCCCAACGACAAGCACCATCTTAAGAATATTGGGATTCCCAGGTGGCTGCAAAAATGTCACACGTTCCAAAGAACAGAGGGGTGACAAATGTACAAATCCCAACCAAAATAAAAACGTTTCACCCCCTTCTGCCTTCTCCTTGTCCTTCAAGTTTTTGAAAGACAAGGAGGAGGCAGAAGGGAATGAAAAGTTGATGGAATTAACTTACTGGAATGTGTACATCTGTGCAATCCAATTCATCTGATCCAGCAATTCAATTCCAACATATTTTCATGGACCATTCATGACTATAAAGTCTTGACTTCATTTTTCAGTTTCGACCACCTTTTGTTTAGTGCTAGGCCATGCCCAAAATCCTGAATTTACACACTATATTAGTATCAATCTTCAAGTGAACACAATTTACAATTTTCATTTTACTTTGCAAAGCTGCAAAATTAAATAATCATAAACACTTAGAAGAAAGTGAAATGATACATTTACATGGACTGTACACTAGCTGATACACCACTTTAGTGCAATGTAATTACAAGTAGAAATTTAAATGAACTTTTGTTAATTTGTACTTAATTTTCATTTCACATAAAAGGGTATATTTACCTGATCAGCTTCTTTTTTCTTCTTTGCATTAAATGTACTTCCACGATCCCCAAAATATAACACCAACGAATGCCATTACTAGTCAACTGTTACATTTGTTTTGTCACCATAGTGAAGTATAAAATACAACGCCCGCTCTATGGTACTGCCAGTGTTCTAATCCCCCACCTTCCTCCACAGTCCCTGTAAATGTTTATGGTTACACACGCAGGAGATACAGAATGTTGAGGTGATACTAGAAAGGGGATTTCTTTCTTGTAATATCCTTGGAAGTTTGTATTAATTGCAAGACTTTTAAAAAAAATAGCGCAGCTCCAGTTGTCCAGAACTGACAGTCACATCATGTCTTTCTGTAATGTTATAAAGTGCATACCTTGTAATGGAGTTGCTTATCTTTAGTCAATTGATTTGTGCTACTTTGCACTGTCTTGAGCCTAGAATCAAAAAAAACAGCTTTCTGCAGAATGGATGTTAGCAAACTTGACCCCACCATTTGAGAAGGATGAGAGAGAGAGAAAAAACAGGGAACGACTGACCTGTTAACATAACATCAGTGGTAAGGATGATTGAAGTCACGGTCAAAACGTCATACAGCACAGAAACAGACCCTTCGGCCCGCCACGCCCATGCCGCCTTTGTACCTGCCGACACTAATCGTAGGGCGAACCAGGAGCAGAGATGGACAGAACGAAGGGACAACCGACCCAGGAATGCGCAACAGGAATCGGCCGCAGGGTGAAGCAGGGAGAGTAGGGCCATTAAAAGCAGACCACGAAATGTAAGGAGGTGCCAGGTGATGAACTGGCGCACCAGGTAGGGTGAAGCATGAACAGTCTGCGAAAGCAGAGCGAACCATATGGAGGGCACGGAGGTGGCGGGCGGCAGAGAGCAGCTCAGAGGCAGCGGGATGGTCTGCAGTGGAAAAGGCAAACTGGGTGCGGACTCGGCAGGGTGAAGCTGAAACGGACGTGGAAGGGTGACGGCAGAGCGGACCTGAGAGGAATACGGCAGGGCGGAGCTCAAGCGGACGTGGAAGGGTGAGGGTAGAGCGGACCTGAAAGGAATACGGTCAGGTGGAGCTCGAGCGGACATGAAAGGGAGAGGGCCGAGCGGACTGTGTAGGGTGAACCAGGAGCGGGGTTGAACAGAGTGGATGGGCTACTAAACAAGAAATACACAACAGTAATCAGCCGATGATGGAATTTATTAAGAAAGATGTAACAAAAGATTATCTCAAAAAGAGTAATGGGATTGAGCAGAGTCAGCATGGATTAATTAAATGGAAAACATGTTGACTAATGCACAGGAGTTCTTCAAGGATGTGATTAGTAAAGTAGACAAGGGGGTGAACCAGTGGATTTGTATTTTCATAAGGTTTTCATTAAGGTTCGACGCAGGAGAATAGTCAATAAGTTTAGAGTACATGGAAGTGGAGGCAATGTACAAAGTGGTATTGATTGCAAACTGAAAGCAAAGAGTAGGAATAAACAGTTCTTTCTCAGGTTGGCAGGCTGTGACCAATGGGGTACCACAGGGATCAGTTCTTGGGCCCCAGCTATTTACAAACTGTATTACTGATTTAGCTGAAAAGTGTCTAAGCGTCATATTCCCAAGTATGCTGATGATACAAATCCAGGTGGGATTATGAGTGAAGAAGAGGATATAAAAGAGGAAAGAAGGAGCTACAGACAAGTCGAGTAAGTAGGCAACAATGTGCACAAAGCAGAAAAGCAGATTATTTTTAAATAGTGAAAGACTGGAAAACATTGATGTTCAAAGGTACCTAGGTGAGCTTGTATACAAGTCACTGAAAGTAAACATGTGGTTGCAGCATCCAGTCACAAAGACAAATCGTATGTTGGCTTTTACTACAAGAGAATTTGACCATAGGAGTAAAACTGTCTTATTCCACTAACATAGAGGCTCGTTAAGACCACCCTTAAAGCATTGTGTACAGTTTCAGTCCCCTAACCTAAAAGAGGATTATAAAATGATTCACCAGATTGGTTCCTAGGATGGCAGGGAAGAGGAAGTGAGTAGAAAAGGCCTGTATTCTCCATCATTGAGAAGCGATCTCATTGAAACTTACAATGTTTGTTTTTGTTTAGAAACAGGGCTTGAAAGGGTGGATGCTGGGAGAATGTTTCCCCTGGCTGAGTCAAGAACAGTCCTCATGGTCTTAGAATAAGGGGTGACCACATAAGACTGAAATGAAGAGGTTAATCTTTGGGATTGTCTCAAATTTTGGGATTGGCTCAATTCACCATGTTCATTCAAAACAGAAATTAGCAGATTTCTTGCTGTTGATGGAATCAAGGGACACGGAGATATTGCAGGAAAATGGAGTTGAGATAGAAGATAAGCCACGATTTTGATGAATGATGTCACAGGCTCAAGGGGCCAAATGGCCTTTGCCCACTCCTAATTCTTCAAGTGATTGATATCAATCTGTAGCACAATGTTAACAGAGATAACTTGGGAACAATTTTATCTCCTATGCCACATAATTGCTAGCTAAGACTTCCTTAAATCAATTTCAAGATTGTTTCCAACTAGAAGAAAGGATTTTATAAAATGAAGCTTCCTATTTCACCTGAAGGGTACTAATAATACATACAGGGTTACAGTCCTACAGGCGAGAACAGCCCTCTAATATTTTGCCCACTTATTATGTGGGAATTTAAAACAATCAAATAAATGCCAATGCCATAGAATTATTATATTCAAGTTTAATCCTCAAATATCCATCTTTACACTGTGAAGCACAAATCAGGTGCAGGAGTCTGCAGTTATTCCTTGTCCAGCATAACAAACATTGTGGATAATAAAACACTAGTTGAGATCAACTAACACAGAAATATCCAAGTATTATACTTGGGCATTATTAGTTTCTATGGCTCAGATCCAAAGAGCCCACAGGAAACACAATGGAGATTTTCATTCCAACAGACTGCTAATTAAATATGGACACAAAAAAAGGTGAATGAACATGGCTCCAACCAACTATGGCACTCCATCCCTCTCCAGTAGAAAATATTTTCTATTTGTTTTCACTCACTTTTTCCATGAAATCAACAGGAGTAATTTCAGCCCCACATCCATGCAACACAAGGCTTTATTTGTTTTAAACCAATTATCATTTAACATCCCACTACCCAAGTTGTGCATATGGCTTTTTTTTTAAAAGCACCTCAACAAGCCCAGTTTATATGTGCTTTACACTAAGGAAAGAACACAAAATGTTTGTTGGAATGATTACTGCAAGTTCTGGTAACTATTATTTGAATACAAAATAATGTACCTGGTTAAAGTTCTTGAATGAAAATTCTTTAAAAAGTGCATCTCTGTCTTCAACATCTTCCCACCCTGCTGCTTTTAATTCTGGGAGAAGTTGTTCCCTTTCTTCTGGAGTTAACCACTGGCTCTGTGAAGCCTAGAAGAATACAAGGCATAAGACTGTCATGGAGTTAGGAAGGGTGCATCAATAAGTTCTGAAATATTTTCCATCCTGGGAAAAAGACCCTGACCATCTACCCTATCTATGCCCCTCATAATTTTATATACTTCTATCAAGTCATCCCCTCAGCCTCCGACACACAAGAGAAAGCAATTCAAGTTTGTGCAACCTCTCCTTGTAGTTTATAGTCAGCCAATCCAGGCAACATCCTGGTGAACCTCTTGTGCACTCTCTCCAAAGCCTCCACATCTCTCCTATTGTGTGGAGACCAGAACTGTGAAATGTGTAACAGTTCCACCGACTTAAGGGAATCACAGAGAATCTTGAGTTCCTTTGGACGGAGCACAGAGGCCCAGCATAAGCGGCGGGAGGAGCGCATCACCCCCCACAAGCCTGCCCTGTCAAGCACCTCCTGCCCCACCCATGGCAGGGTCTATAGGCCCTACCTTGGCCTCATCAACCACTTCAGAACCCACATAAATGGAGCTGAAGCAGGTCATCTTCTACCACATGGCACCACCCAAGAAGAAGGAAATGGGCAATCTTTGTGATAAAGGATATGTCAAATCACACACCCTCATTACAAACTGCCTGAACTGGCCTAACAGTCACCATTCAACATATGTATCTTCTGGAGTTGCTAATGGAAGCCAAGGGCAATAGCTCAATTCTCCCCATGTTTAACTGCAAAAAAATTCTAACAAAAAAAACTGGGACAAGTAATCTAACATATAGAGACAACTGAGAGTCAAATGTCAATGTGGAGCTGTGTTTGTGAAAACTGGTTGTTCTCATTAGACAATGGTACTAAGATACTGTCTGCATCTGTGTTGGTTGGGGGGGGGGTGAGGGGGAGAGAGGATAGTTAAACAAAAAGATCCTTGATTGACGCAAGTGATTAAGCAGGTGCAGGGGTAAAAAGCCTTTGTTAGAGAGGCTCAGTCTATCATTGGATAGGCAAGAACAGAACCACACAGACACTGGAGAAAGATATAATAACGCACCACTATTATACAGTTACAGGAGATAATAATGAGATAAACAATCACACAATTAATGAGAAGAGATAAACAATTACTGAGAATATCAATTAATTTGGGTAATTTCTGTGCTCTGACAGGAATATCTGGGATATTTAAACAAGCTTTAGTAGGAAAGTAGGGAACAAACTTGGGAGACAGCAACATACTCCAGGCTTTTTAAATGTAAAAGTGGAGAAGGGGAATTGGTTTACAACGGTAGCAGATAGTGTTCAAGAAAGAACTACTTACAATAAAATGTTTCAGGTAGTCCACATTCTACCAAGAGAACATGCAAATGCATGCACAGTTTAACAGTAAAAGTTACAAATTTTATTTGCGCTTTACGTCATCAAAGGTTTGATCAATTCTGAAATGCTCCAGCAGCAAAAGCCTTTCTTCTTACAATTTCTTAAATTCACCACAAGATGGCAAATCATTTCAAACCAGAATTCAACCACCTTAAGTTTAGTTAATTTTTTTAAAATTTTACTTACAGCACGGTAACAGGCCCTTCCGGCCTAATGAGTCCGCGCTGCCCATTTTAAACCCAAATTAACCTACCCATACGTCTTTGCAATGTGGGAGGAAACCGGAGCACCCAGAGGAAACCCACGCAGACATGGGAGAACGTACAAACTCCTTACAGACAGCAACGGGAATTGAACCCCAATCGCTGGCGAAAAAGAAAACAATCTTCATATCTATTGCCTTAGCTTTGGAATAACATCTTTGTATTATTGAAACTGTCAAATAGATTCAAAATAAAATTTCTTTTAAGATTACCTGCTAATACCATTATTTTTTCTATAACAGCCGGGCTTTTGAAAAGTTCACTACGTGCACGTTTGTGGAATCGTGAGCCTGCAGTGATAGGCAATCACATCATCCAGAAGAGCATATTAAGTAGATCTTAGAGTAAATGCAGAGAACTAGATTATACTCATGATATGTTATAATGCCACTGTGCTGTGACATCGAATTCTGTAAGAACAAAGGATATATCAACCTCAATGAAATGGTGAAAATAAATTGGAAAAAATATTTAAGCTTGAAGATGGAATTTAATGCATACAAGCATAAAGTGTTTGACTCTCAGAGACCTATTGTAATGCTCAGCCACTCCAAGTACTTTTATTGATACAAGGACATACTGCACATTTGCAGCAATTAAGACCTAGCCAGAATGCCCTTTGAAAAGGTCATTAGCAGGGGTCAGAAGCAAGTAGAAAGGACTGTACTTTAACATTTCTGAGTCAAGGCAAGTTAATCTGGATCATGCATGTGAGAGGATTTACTTCCTTTGCATTCAGCAAAAAAAAATGCATGCATCGTTTAGAAAATAGTTCTTATACATGCTTTTCAGACATACTTTCCCTCTGAAATTGATCACTCAACTGCACTCATGTATAGTACCAATATTTAAACTTTAGATTACCTTCAATGATGGAGTTCCCTCAACCTTTTTCAACTATCAAACTTCCACCGTTTAGAATAACTCTAGCCATTATTACACTAACTCTTGTTGCTCTAATGATAATACTAATGATTTGGATGAGAATGCAGGTAGCATGATTTGTAAGTTTGCAGAACACCAAAATTGGTGGTCTAGTGGATAGTGGGGAAGGCTCTCTAAGGTCACAACAGAATCTAGATCAACTGGGAAAGTGGGCAAAGGAACGGCAGATGGAATTTGTGAAGTGATGCATTTGGGAAGTTAAAACAGGCCAGGACGTGGCAGGGCGCTGAGGAATGTTATTGAACAACAAGCCCCTGGGGGTACAAGTACATAGTTCCCTGAGAGTGGTGACACAGGAATCAGTTGGGATATTGGTTACGTGAGATTGGTTGTCATATTGCAGCAGTACAAGACATTGGTGAGATTGCATTTTGAGTATTGTCTGCAGTTCCAGTCACCTAGCTACAGAAGGATACGATTGAGCTACAGAGGGCGCAGCAAAGATTCACAAGGATGTTGGGCCCAGTTACAAGGAGAGATTGGATAGGTTGGGACTGTTTTCCCTGGAACGGAGAAGGTTGAGGGGCAATCTTATAGAAGTTTGTAAAATCATGAGGAGCATAGATAGGATAGTCAAGTCTTTTCCCCAGGTAAGGGGAGTTTAAAACTAGAGGTGAGAGAGGAAACATTTAAAGGGGATCCGAGGGGCAAGTCTTCACACAGAGCGTGGTGGGTATATGTAACGAGCTGCCAAAGGAAGTGGTAGCGGCAGGTACAATTACAATGTTTAAAAGACATTGGAACAGATACATGGATAGGAAAGGTTTAGAAATGACATGGGCCAAATGCAACTAGTTTAGGCAGGCACCTTGATTGGCATGGACGAGTTGGGCTGAAGGGCTTGTTTCTGTGCTGTATAACTCTACGACCCTCAAGTGAAAGCAAATGAAAATGTTGCATTTTATTCAAATGTTTGCCTTTGTAAATTTATTTAAAAGCACAGATTTCATTTTGATTACTTTTATGCTCATGTAAAGCATTCAATTAATCCTTTCTAATCCCCAATCCAGCCCTTTTGTCAACTGACAATACCTTGAGGGCATTCAACTACAGTGTTGTTAGGAAGTGTCAAATGATCCAACACATACCTCAAGTTAATATGAGCAGCACTACTACAATCTGGTTACAACAGATGATGACATACGAGTTTACAATTTGTTCCAAGGAGTGGAATTCCAGGGTGTAATTAGAGTAGGAATGATTTACTTCGAAACTGACAAACTAGCAGACTTTGCCAGCTTGCAAGTCCTCATTCTGCTTTAGTACATAGAACATTACAACACAGTACAGGCCCTTCAGCCCTCATTTTCAGCCCATGATGTTGTG
The DNA here is from genome assembly GCF_009764475.1 of Pristis pectinata. Lineage (NCBI taxonomy): Eukaryota > Metazoa > Chordata > Chondrichthyes > Rhinopristiformes > Pristidae > Pristis > Pristis pectinata. The sequence continues at coordinate 25,634,330 of NC_067408.1, read as the reverse complement.
CCGACATTTTATCCTGCTCTAAGATCTATCTAACCCTTCCCTCCCACATAAGCCCTCCTTTTTTTTTAATCATTCATTTGCCTAAGAGTCCCTTAGAGCATGTCCCTAATGTATCTGCCCCCACTATCTCTGCTGGCAGTGCGTTCCATGCACCCACCAATCTGTGTGTAAAAAAACTTACCTCTGACATCCCCCATATACTTTCCTCCAGTCACCTTTAAATTATGCCCTGTCATGTTAGCCATTTTCACCCTGGGAAAAAGTCTCTGACTGTCCACTCAATCTATGCCCCTTATCATCTTGAACAATCAAGTCACCTCTCATCCTCCTTCGTTCCAAAGAAAAAAGCTCAAGCTCGCTCAACCTATCCTCATAAGACATGCTCTCCAATCCAGGCAGCATCCTGGTAAATCTCCTCTGCATCCTCTCTAAAGCTTCCACATCCTTCCTATAATGAGGCCACCAGAACCGAACTTCAAGTGTGGTCTAACCAAAGTTTCATAGAGCTGCAACATTACCTCGCAACTCCTGAACTCAATACTCCAACTAATGAAGGCCAGCACGTCATAACAAACCTATCAGCCTGCGCAGCAACCTTGTGGGATCTATGGACATGGACCCCAACATCCCTCTGTTCCTCCACACTGCTAAGAGTCCTGCCATTAACCTTGTATTCTGCCTTCAAATTCAATCTCCCGAAGTGTATCACTTCACACTTTCCTGGTTGAACTCCATCTGCCACTTCTCAACACAACTCTGCATCCTATCAATGTCCTGTTGTAACCTGCTGCAAGCAACCTTCTACCCTATTCACAACACCACCAATCTGCAAACTTACTAACCCACCCTTCCACATCCTCATCCAAGTCATTTATAAAAATCACAAAGACCAGGGGTCCCAGAACAGATCCCTGCAGAACACCACTAGTCACTGACCTTCAGGCAGAATACGCTCCATCTACCACCAACCTGTCTTCTACGGGTGAGCCAATTCTGAATCCACACAGCCAAGTTTCCCTGGATCCCATGCCTCCTTGACTTTGTGAATGAGCCTTCCATGAGGAACCTTATCAAATGCCTTACTAAAATCCATGTACACCACAGCCACTGCTCTACCTTTATCAATGTGCCTTGTCATATCCTCAAAGAATTCAAATCAGGCTCGTAAGGCACGACCTGCCCCTCACAAGGCCATGCTGACTGTCCCTAATCAGCCTATGCTTCTCCAAATGCCCATGAATCCTGTCTCCATAATCTTCTCCAGTAATTTGCCCACCACTGAAGTAAGACTCACTGGCCTGTAATTCCCAGGGTTATCCCTATTCCCTTTCTTAAACAAAGGAAGGAACAACATTTGCCACCCTTGAATCATCTGGCACTATCCTGTGGCCAGTGAGGAGGCAAAGATCATCGCCAAAGGTGCAGCAGTCTCTTCCCTCGCTTCTTGTAATACCCTTGGATATATCCCATCTGGCCCCGGTGACTTATCTATCCTAATTTTTTTTCCAAAAGTTCCAGCACATCCTCTTTCCTCATGTCGACATGCCCTAGCCTGTTGTACACCATCCTCACAAACATCAAGACTCTCTCACTGGTGAATACTGAAGCAAAGTATTCATTAAGGACCTCCCCTACCTCTTCCGACTCCCGGCACGCATTTCCTCTTTTATCCCTGATCGGTCTTACCCTCACTCTAGCCATCCTCCTATTCTTCACATACGTGTAGTATGCCTTGAGGTTTTCCTTAATCCTACTTGCGAAGGGCTTCTCATGCCCCCTTCTAGCTCTCCTACGTCCATTTTTAAGCTCCCTCCTGGCTACCTTGCAGCTCTCCAGAGCCCTGTCTGATCCTTGCTTTCTAAACCTTAGGTAAGTTTCTTTCTTCCTCTTGACAAGATATTCTACATCTCTTGTCAGCCATGGTTCCTTCACTCTACCATCCTTACCCTGCCTCAATGGGACAAACCTATGCAAGTACTCCCTAAACAACCTCCATATTTCCATTGTGCACTTCCCCAAGAACATCTGTTCCCAATTTACACTCCCAAGTTCCCGCCTAATAGCATCATAATTCCCCCTCCCCCAATTAAATACTTTCCCATATCGTCTGCTTCTATCCCCCTCCAAGGCTATGGTAAAGGTCAAGGACTTATGGTCACCGTCTCCAAAATGCTCTCCCACCAAGAGATCTGAAATCTGATCAGGGTCATTGCCTAGTATCAGGTCCAGTATGGCCTCTCCTCTAGTCAGCCTGTCCACATATGGTGTCAGGAATCCTGCCTGGACACACCAAACAGACTCTGCCCCATCTATCCCCTTTACACTAAGGAGGTGCCAATCAATATTAGGGAATTTGAAATCACCCATGACAGTCTCAGCAATTATAAAGGGACAGTCAACAGAAATGGTCATAAGATTTCAACATTACAGACATAAAAGTAGTACAGTATCACTGATAAATGGCTAACCATGAAAGGAGCACCTACTTCAAGAACGAGTGTCTGCATATGAATAGCAAGTTTGCTGAGGACAAATGCAATGTAAAATGAATAGAAGTGAACCGGGTTACCTAAAAGTTTATTACATGTGATTCTCTGTCTTTCCAAAGTGTCAAACATTTCCTCCCCCCATCCCGCCCCCCCCACCAAATTAAATGCTCTATAGATTTGTGTGTTGTATAATTAAACACAGAATTACATGGAGCAGAGGTTTATGTCCCACGGAGCTGGTGCCCGTCAGCCCCTCCTTAGGTCCAGCAAAAGATCCAGCAAACTTGTATTCTCTCCTTCCCTCCCCCTCTTTTCTGCATCTTAATACTGGTTTCTTTAAAATCTTTTACTTTATCCACAGACAGTGCCAAAGTTTTCTATTTTTTTTCCTCCTATTCATCTCCTTACTGAAGGATTCACCTTGCTAATGTCACAATAAGGCTGAGAGGAGGTTTGGCCCTAATCAGTAATTATTAGTCTCAGGCATGTTGATTATTATGTTTATCATGATGAATTCCTATCATTTATATACATGATATATATTACGATGCTCACTATTCAGACGTGGATAATTATCAGACTAAGCTGCACAAGCACTGAATCAGCAATGGTTTGTTTCCTTCAGGGTTTACACAAGAAATAAAACATAAGACTGACACTGGCCAATATTTATAAGTTCTTAACTGCTTCACATTGTAGCACCAGACCAAACCCATTTTTGAAAGGAAAAATTAGTTGCCAACTACAAATAATTCCAGCTATTTCAAAGAACAGCTGAATGCGATATGTTTTGGATCAACAGAAAAGGGAAGCCTGGGGCTACAAGCTTCCAAAAAAGTGGTCACACTATTGTAATCAGTCCAGATGAATGGTCTCAATCCAAAATGTCAACTGTCCATTTCTCTCCACAAATGCTGCCTGACCCACAGCCAGATCCAGCAGTTTGTTCTTTACACCACATTCAGTTAAACAGTTAGCATTCACATTAGCCTCAGGAAAATATATTTCTAACACACTGACAAACCAGCACAATGATGTTGTTTTGTATGAATTGTATTAGGTGGATTAACTAAACATCAAACAACTATTTTATTCAATATTGAAATGTTGAAAACCAATAGCGGTCATTGAATTAAACATTAAATCATTAACTCTGTTTCTCTCTCCACTGATGATGCCTGACCCTGCTGAGTATTTCCAGCACTTTCTGTTTTTAATTATTTTGTCCATTTGGTTACACACAATAAACATCAAAAGGCATAAATCCACGACTGACTTGGTTTATTCTGAAATTACTTAAACATTGTCCATAGTTATTTCACTTAAAACATGAAGACTTATGTAATCTGATCCAAGTAACTGCAAAATGCAATAATCGAATAACATGAATATGCTTACAAAAAGATGATGTATTCTCAGTCCAATAGGCAATGCACAAATACACCCTGCTAGTTAGAAACAACAATTCTCCCTGAAAACCCTTTGGTATTAGGCCAAATTTCCGGAGTACTGCAAATGAGACAGATAACAAAATGCAGAAAATGACAAATACTAATCAGTTTAAGCTATATTCATCCTCCTGTAATGTCAATCATCTGCTTTTTCTGCCAATTTTCTCACCATTCTTAATGGCATTAAGATTTAAACAGTTAAAATGAAACTTTCAACCCACTGCAAAGCCCTTTTGCCACGTGCCAGATTTAACAATGACCATCGATGTGCTATTTTACTGAACATCAAGTGCAGACGCTGGAAATCTGAAATAAAAACTGAAAAATGCTGGAGACACCCAGCTGGTCAGGCAGAATCTGTGCTAAAGAGAAACAAAGATTACATTTCAGGTTGAAGAGCCTTCATCAGAACTGGACAAGTAAGATAAATAGTTTTAAGTTACAAAAAGACTGTGGGTGAGGGATGGAAAAAAAATCAAAAAGAAAATCTCAGATAGGGCAAGCCAGGGTTTCCCAGGCTATTTCAATGTCCCTGAAGTCATTTGGTGAATAGTTTAAATGAAAGCAGTGAGAGAGACAGAGAGACAGAGAGACAGAGAGACAGAGAGACAGAGAGACAGAGAGACAGAGAGACAGAGAGACAGAGAGATGTTAAAGCTGTGAAACGCAGGCCAAAGCTGTTGCTGAAACCTGAAACCAAAAGATGAATGAGAGAGATGCCCAAAATACCAGGCAGTGTCTGTAGAGAGAGAAAAACTGAGTTAATATTACAGATAATGACCTTACAGCAGTACTGGCCTGCTCTAATACAAAAATAAAGCCCTTAAATTAATTGATCCAATACAGGTCCTCCCAAGCTTACAAATGCTTGGCTTATGTATAGCTTATATATACAAACAGATGTTTGGGAGACTGGCAGGATGGATTTACCAGCTACTGCTGGCATCTTCTGCCGTGTGGGAACTCGGTTCACAGCTGCACTTCCAACACAACCTGTTCCAGTTACAAATAGTTCACAGGAGCAGAACCCTGCTGTAACCTGGGCAGGACCTGCACAGAATCCCAAAGGCTGCATTGTGCCCAGATGAAAGACAAGGTGCTGTACCTCAGGCTTACTTTGGGCCTTGTTGGAACAGTGCAGCACAGCACAAAGAGGTCAGAGTGGGAGTGGGCAGGAGAATCAAAGTGACAGACAACTGCAAGCTCAGGTTCACCCTGCAGATCATACACTGGTGCTCCGCACAGCAGTGACCCAATTTGGATTTAAGTTCTCCACTGTAGGGGATATCACCAAATGCAATACACTGTGCCATCTTACTTTGGTATATACAAGTCTCACCAAGTTTTATCCAGTCTCGATAGACATCCACTTCCAGCAGAGGATGCTGGATAGCACCTAGTGGTAGGAAAGCCAGTTTTCTGTACAATATCATTCATCATCTGAACCAACAGAGTCATTGAAAGAGTCTTCATTCCTAGTCACCTTAAAACAACAACTAAGATGGTTTGTTATTGTCCTACTGATACTACATGGGACAAAATTAAATATTTGAGTCATTTGTCCTGGTCATACAAAGTTGTGGTTAAATTGGTTACTGCTTCCTATTTCTGCAGGTTGCTGCAAAAATACCTTCAATAGTGGATGATATCTTTGCTATTTTTGTCTCTGGGCAGAGACTGGTTTTATAATTCAAAGCACTTGAACTGATTGACATATCAAACAACTCCATCAGCCACGAACATGCTATGGCTTTCTTACGACAGAATGAGGCCAATCAGTCCAGTGACACTGTGCTGGCTCTCAGAGCATTCCCATCAGTCCTTCCACGCACCCCACCCCCCCGCTCCCACCACTTATTTCTCCAGAACCTTTTCTCTCTCAAAGGCCCATCAACTCCCTGCCACCATCCACCCCCTACCCCTTTCAAATTCTCCTGCTACCCACCTATTAACTACCAACATGTCTGCAATGTGGTAGAAAACTGGAGTACCCAAGGAAAGAACATACAACCACCACACAACTCAAGCCGAGTTTAGGATCAAACCCCGTGGGCCACTGGAACCGTGCATCAGCAGAACTAACTCCTACGCCACAAAGCCACTGTTTTATTTACCATGTATATAATTATATGTGCCAATGTTATTTTGAAATTTACATCTAACAACATGTTTCAATATTCCTTGATCTGGGAGATCCTCAAAGAAGTTTCAAGTTATGGGGTGCGGGGAAGTAGTGTTGCTAGATACTGCACAAGCAAACAAAACCTGCCTGGAACTTTCAGGACTTCACAGCATATGGTGTTTAAGAAGAAAGCCACTGTTTCAAACTGCTCTTTGTTTTGATAAATATCAGGATATACAAGAAACGCATATTTTGCTCTGTTCATTTTGCAAGATATGGAGGAATAGATAGGTAGGGTATAAGGTCTATGTGCTGGAATGGCTAACACTACTGAATTCAAGGAAATATGTGGTGTTAAGCTATGTCAGTCCCAAACATTACACGAGGTGTTTACAGAAGTGCATTTCCAGTGACTACAGTCCACATTATTACTGGAAAAAAAATCTAAAATCGAATCCAAATAAAGGACAATTCCTGTTAACATTTTGATGTACAGTAATTTTTAATATCTCACCAGAATCTTTAATTCCCTTATGAAACCAAACAATTGGGTACACCCAGTGTGACACCAACAAGCTTTGGACTTCCATATTAAAATTCCAACCAAATTTGCTGCAGTGGATAATTTAAGCATTTTGGATCAGATGGGAATACTGGCTTAGGGCATAAATGAAAGCAAGACAAGGGAATCAAACACTCTTTTTGCCTGTCTAATTTCATCTTCCAGCAAGATAACAATATGCATCTCATCCAGAATTATGTACTTGGGCTCCAATTGTTGAATGGCTAATCAAGCAAAAAGGTGTAAAATGCAAAACATAGGAGTTGCTTACAAAATGTATTTTTTTAGATTTTTGTAACAATCACATCTTTAAGAGCTTAAAACTACTTTAAAATTAATCAAAGTATTGCACAAATATAAATGGCTGCAATGCAACTACAAAATTAGTTAACATCTGATTATTGTGTAAATCACACAATAGAATATTTGAAAAGGAATTCAACAATCTGAATTCTGTGGAAAGCTTTGAGATGTATCAATCCAATATCTAAAGCAATAGGCACTGAAAAAGTAAGCCTCTGTAGTATTATGGGTCTCAGTGAGGCTTACTGAAAAGTACATGGTCCACTTCCAACTTCCCTGCCCTCTCCTACGACCTCAAATTGCAAATGAGCAAACTGTTGCTGGAGGAAAGATACAATAGCAGCAATCCCCTACAGTCATTATTAGGACTTATCTTCAAAGGCATCATCAAAAGAAAATCCTGAAATATGGCAGTTTTATGAGTGATTAAAGGTTTGGTTAATGGTGCAGATTTCGATGATATTACGAGAAGGATTTCTTTTGGAGTAATTCCAGAACAAGGAGGTTCAGGCATCCATAACCACAACTATTTGGAGCAAAAAGGACAGCAGGTGATGTACAAGCTATCAGGTTTAGCAAAACTAGTTGGTAAGGCATGAGATTAAAATTCTAAATGCAAGACCTTAGAAGACCAGGAACTGGATCGGGAAGAGCAGTTGATAGGTAAACAAAGGAATATAGAAAAGAATTTTAAATAAAAGGCTATGATGGAAATGAATAGGACCATAGCTTTGAATTGGTCTGAAAGGGACAAAAGCAGGAAGCCATTCAGCAGTTGAATACAATGTGGTTCTGCAGCCCACATTATAGAAATGGGAAGATAGAAATGAAAAATGATTAAAAACTCAACTTTATTTAAAAAGGTTGCAAAAGCTATAAACAGCCTATATAAAAGAATCACCTAGGAGTGAAGTGAAGTTAGTGGAAAGGCTGTTAAATTTGTTGGCATTGATGATGACATCCTTTGATCTTAAAATCCAATTCACCCAACAAGCCTGTGCTTTCAGACCTTCCAAATGTTGGCAATACTTGTATTTAAATATGTTTGCATCCCTGTATGTCCGTTTTTCTCTACATCTTATTAACAGCATAACTGTTCAAGGTTTCAACACTCAACAAACTCTGGTATCTCAATCACCTCCAACTATACTCATTGCACTAGCAGCAGCTGTTCCTTCTGTTGGCATTCCCTGGTGAAGTGCCTTGGCATACAGCTCTATGATAAAGGTTCTATACAAATAATATTGTGAAACTGCACCTCAGCCAAGGCAAGCAGTCCAATAACACAGTAGTGCCCTCATGGTTTAAGCCAGGTACCGGCGGAATAGAGGATTCAACGTACGGGTAAAAGTTAAACCCACAACTTCACATGATGTTGCCAAGAGGCATCATGTAAATAATGAAGGGGACAAAAATATTTTCTTGGGGTATGTGGGAAAGAAATGTTATATGAGTAGGAAGAGCAGCAATTAACGAAGGTGCCCAAGCTGTGATCTGACAGGCAAAGTGGGAAAGTGGAAGAGGTTGGAGAAGACCTGTGTAGTTGACCATGTAGAAGGCTGCACTGAGGGTATGACAATCACATTCACGGTAATTCTTGGCGTAGCAATTTCCATAAATGATATCCACAGTTGACAATTATAAAGAGCAACAGGGTTAATAATGACCTCAAATGTAAACGGGCAAAGTCTCAAAAACTGGGAAAATGGACATACGTTTCTTTTAAAACTCAAAATATTGGGATGAATTGCAGCATTCTCTGCCCCTGTTCTGGATCCATCAGCTGACTGGAATGGGAATCAAACTCGGCACATTCCCTGAACTCTCTCGCTCTGTAACCCAAATGCTTTAAAGGTGCCAGTCAGAACAGTGCCCCTTTTGAGAATGTGTATAATGAAAGGTTAGGAGAGTAAAAGATTGTGAGCCCTGAAACGAGAATTAAAGGGTACATCACTATGGCTGTAGTAGACTGCTTGAAATAGCTGCGCTTCACTTTGTAATGCCTTGCTTCAGAGATTTTGCTTGCTTCAGCTAGTTTTCTTCAGCCTTGAGGTGTGATAATACCAAGTACAATCAGTTCCTGTCTCAGCAAGTCTGCACAATTGACTCTTGCTCCACTAAACTGACCCTGAACCCACGATGAAAAACCTTATGTGTACAAAGATAACCAGAGGAACAAGATGGTCTGAAAGATTAAGGAACTATAGCTTTAGTAACTTTTTTTTAAGTAAATTCCTTTGTCTGTAACCAATCACGATGTAGAAAATAAGTGCCATTCTGCCTGACTAATGCATGATCATTCCTAGTATGGTAATTGTTTGCACCTCTGAAAAAGTATAAGAATGTATGTAGATCAATGTATCTCAGAGACCACCCGGTCCAGGACGTAAGTGCCTGGCTTGGTGCTCTCTTCACGGATCAAGTAATAAAGAGATTGAACGAGAACAGTGGTCTTTTGAGTCTTCTCTCCAATCGAATTCGACAATTTTGGCGAGCCAGCCAGGAGTCCAAACGGCACCCAGCGGTGAATCGGTGTAAGTGGAAGAGGCAGAGACTCGCGATTGGAGACGAGATGGGCCCACAGGGTGATTTGACCCTGGTCTCCTCTCAGCCGCAATTCTGTAGTTCTCCCCCTTCGATCCCCGACTGGAGTGACCTAAGGACTCCTCAAACCGGAGAGGGGAAATCGGTCGGTAAGACCTATTTATTTAAGTATTATTAATCTGGCTAGGCGCAGAGCAGGGTAACCAGGCCCTGCCTCCTGACAAAGGTTTGAACAATCTGCTAGGCGCAGAGTGGGGTAACCAGGCCGCACCGGCTGACGATTAGTGAGACAAGGAGAACGAGAGGGGAAAATCGGGTCCCGATAAGACCTGGTAGAGAGTTGAAGGTAAGAGATTGTGAGCACTCGGGGAAAAGAGAAGAGGGGGAGGAGATAAGAGTCACCAAAACAGCATCCTGCCTTAGACCGGTTGTTAAGAGGGGAAATCCCCCACGCGAAGGTCAGGACCTGAAGTGGATGCCGGAGTAGAGTGACAAAATGGGTCAAACTTTAGACAAGGGGGATGTTAAAACACCTTTGGGAAAATTGTGTAAAGAAAATCCAGATCTAGAAAACAGTTTTCGTCAACTTAGTGCACGATTGAACAAGACATTAGGGGACTATAATTGGCCATTGGGGGGGGGGGGGGGACTTGGGATTTAGAAAAATGTACGCGTGCTGAAACAGAGGTTTGGAAAACAAATTGTTTGCAAAATAAATGGAAAGGGGTGGCAGAGAAATTGAATGAGAAATCTAAACAGACCTCTTGGGAAGTAAACACTAAAAGGAGGGATATCCCTATTACAGATGACCAAGGTATACCCCGTCTATATATAGTCCTTAAAGCCTTGTGTGAATTGTATGATAAAAAAGGAATTAAAGCAAAGGGGGAAACTGGTAAACGAATGGCGCCTTTGGACATGTCTGGACTTCAACTACTTTTTGAGAGTGGGGAAGACAGCGATATGGAAGAGGTAATTGCCTCCGCCCCTCCCTTACCCCAACGGGGCACAGCTGTTCCCCCATTGTATCCCCAATTTCCCTCCCAGCTTCCCACCTACTCAGAATCAGAGGAACAGGGAGCTGAGGAAAACCGACTTAGCAGGGAGGTTTTTTCCGGACCCCATCGCTTGTCGCACTAGGTCTAGTGGTGGTATGGGAAACCTTCAAGCTCCCCGGGAAGTAATCTAGGGGCTAGGAAAGTAATGACTCCCCAGGGTACGAAGCTCAAGACTATGGGAGCCCATCATCAGACCTTGGCACTCAAAATCAGGCAGGCCCACAGCAAACCCACAGGGCAGGGAATGCATTTAAATTGCCCAGGGAGCGGGCGAAATAGCAACACCGAAGATACGGATTCAGATACAGATGAGGATCATTCTAGGAGGGATCGACCGGAACAATTTTATAATAGGTCCTACCCAAAAGATGACAGTCCCGCAAAGACCCCTGGTAGGCTACAACTTCCCATGCATAGGGGACCGAATCACAGGGCAGGACAAGAAGCACAGGGAGAGACTGTTGAAGTGTATTCTCCCTGGAAACCCAAGGAGATGTACATGATTATGAATGGAGCCCCAGACAAGAAAACAGCACCTGTAGAAGTCCTTTTAAGACCCGATATACAGCTTCCCCAAGTCAAACAATATCCTCTGAAGACCGAGGCAGTACAGGGGTTACGTCCCCTTCTTGCATCGCTCCTCCAACAAGGTGTTTTAGTCCCCTGTCAGTCTGCTTGTAATACTCCGATTCTAGCAGTCCCAAAGCCAGGACGCCCTGAGTGGCGCCTTGTCCAGGACCGAATTCGACAATTTAACGCCTGTTATATTCACCCGGCAGCTGAACGCAATATGGCTCTGCAGCCTGAATTAAGAGTTAAAACAAGGCTACAAAGGAAAAGCACAGAGGACGCTGCTGTTGTGACACTTTCACCGATCTATAGGGGGATTTCCTTCCAAAGTCCATCTGCAACAGTCTGTACATCTGAGGCCCATGCTAGCTTTTTCCAGTGCCGGGCCCCACTTCCCGCTTTCAACCTGAGTGCGCTCCAGCTTATTACAGTACCTACCATTTCTGAAGACGGCGTACGAACGACAATATAAGGGTGCAAGGAGAGGAGAGCAGGAAGCGCCCTGGGCCCCGCCGTGCGACTGAACATTAACCAGCTCATCGCTCTCGAAATAAGCTACGGCCTCCGGGTCACTCCTTCCGCTTACTGCCTGCACTGAGCAAAGTCCCGTCGCGGCCGGAACACTCAATCCCTTTTGCAAAAACACAAAACCAGTCAGTAGTTACCATTGCATGTAGTAAAAGTGGGTTAAGTTTAAAAAAAATATTATTTTATAAGTGCGGTCTGCCACATTTTCGTCCCTGTACAGGGAATAAGTTGTACAGCCTGTTTAGTTTAGCGTAAAGCGTTTCAATTACCCTATAAATCTCACCTCTGACTAATCGAGAACCTCTAGCGTCCATCAGCACTCCAAGAGTAACCTGGGTCATCGGGGCAAGCTATTAATATACGGGAAATACACATTTATAACTGCACTCTTCCCAGTAACCAAAAGGGAGATTATTTGACCTAGCAACAATTAAAAATTAGTTTCAAAACCTTGAAGGCCTAATGTTGGGATGATACAAATGCAGATTCAGCAATGAAACAACATTTTAAACCTTCATAGGGATGTAAAAGGCAGGTGCATGCTTTCGTTTAATATTTGCTCATTAGTTTTCCAGTATGTTTCATTGTAGAGTGGGCAAAACAGGGCCATTCAGTTAATTTTCCCTGTTCTTACGTCAAATTGCCAAAGCAGCTTTAGCATATTAACCTTACCTGGTTAAGATCAGTTATTGCGGTACAGATCAGGGCAACCATCTGCAGTAGTATAATTGTGCCTATGAATTTCATTGTTGCTGACAATGTGGCTATTGGAAGTGGAGCTATGAACAGAGCATATTTTATTCCCAGCAATAAAGTAGCAGCATCAAGATCATTATACATAATATGTACAATCATTTCTTACACATATGCAATACATATTTACACTCCACTTTCCCCTTGAAACTAACCCATATAAAACCATTATTTATTTACAAACATGAAATTATACATTAAGTTAAAATATGTACAGTTAAAAATTCAACCAATTCCAAATTCAATCAATTCACCGGTTGGTTTTTCTTGATCTTTGACATCTCCTCAACTGTCAATCATCTCTGAAGTGTCCATTCCAAGTGTCCTAGATTCAGCTGCAATGCCTCCGAAGACTGTGTGCCATCCACTCGGTTTTGGCTCTCCCATCACTTGTCCTACTCAATTATGGCTGCATCATGTATCTACTGTCCACTATAAAGTCCTTTTGAAGATATTCACACTGCATTATCTCCTTTCCTTTGTGTGGCACTTCCACCATGCTAATTGAGATAGATCCAGAACAGTTCTGGTGACATTATATTGCACACCCATGAGACACCATAGGCCATCAGCAGCTGTGAGATTGTATTCCACCACAATCACCAGGCACAGAACCTACCTCATTCCATCATCACCATCAAATCAGGGGACCAACCAAGACTGAATGAACAATATTGTGAGGTGGGCAGTGAAGGCTGTTCTGTTTTGGTTACTTTGTAGTCCCCACATAATAGCCTATCTCCCTTTGGGATTATCACCAAGGGGATTGCCCACTAGTTATGTTGGATCTTCACCGACACCCTATTATCTTCTAATAGGTATCTTCATCAGTCACTTGTACGTCGAAACACACAGTGAAATACATTTTTTGCATAGAGTGTTCTGGGGGCAGCCCGCAAGTGTCGCCACACTTCCAGAGCCAACATAGCATGCCCACATAGCTCTTCTTTCAACTGTGGTTTAAAAGAATTGGGAACTGAGTTCAGTCAATAACAAATGTCTTTGGCTCCCAAGCAAATGCGGATATGAACCTTCTATCCAATCATGCCACTTACGAGTCAGTGAAAAGGTGCTCACACTGCGCTGAAAACACCGGCAGGGCCTCAGGTGGGGCATCAAAACAACAGATTGGTGAAATGTCCAGAGCTGGTCCTTCCCCTCAGTATTAGTCATTTCATACAATTAGCCATGATCATTGGCAGCTGTGGTTCTATTTCCTTGTACTGGACTACGTATAACATTTCCCTGAGAACCTGCAATTCCTCTCCTAAACATACTTTCAGAATGGTACTACAACCCACAAATAGATCTGCACTGCAAAAATGTTCATACAAATCGTGCCCCACTAAGGAGCAATCTACACCTGTATCAATTGCCATCTTCACCGGAAAACCTTTTATTGTAAACACTAAAATGCAGTAAATATACATTGGTGAATATACTGTTAATTCTGCACCTGCCCCATGTTCTTGCAACACCCCATTCTGCAGAGTACCCCACAGCTCTACTGGTCTTTCTCATGTTTCTGGTCCTTGAGACCTAGGAATTTCCCACTGGAGTTGTCTTCTGTGACCAGATGACAAATATTGTGGATAAAGAGGATACTCCCCTGAACATACTCTTGTGTTTACCCAATGCCTGAACTCAGCAATCACACCCTGAACAAAACTAGCTCGATTTCATGAATGTCACTGAACTCACTCATCAGCCAGTCCTCACACTAGGTGATCCCACAACAATGGAAATTGCACCTCTTGGCTAGTTTTTAGCATGACTACATATTCAGCAATAACTCCCCCGGTCTTTGATTGGATGTGGTGAACTTGTAGCTTCAATGATCTCTGATGCATTGGATTCAAACATCCCTTCAAGATTTTCACTTTGTCCCCATGATACTTCATCCATAGTTTGTGGTGCTAGTAGATTTATTGATGTCTCATGTGTCTACCACCCTACCAACAGCAAAATGCTACTCTTCAGGGCATGTGTCTTGTGTGTCCCCTGGGACATAATTTAAGATTCCTTGGACTCAAAAATTATGCTAGTTAGTCCACAATGCCTCTCCTCATTCTGTCACTTCACCATTTTGTGTGTTAAATTCAATGTGTCACAAATCTGCCTCTTTCACCCATATCATCTATCCACACCTTCCCGAACTCTAGTGCTGTCCACATTACTATTTACTACATTTCCTCACTTTATGTCTCTGCAAACTTTAAAATTCTGGAAAATTATTTTTACTTTTATAAAAAAGATATATAAATACAAGGACACTAAAAATAGCAGAAGTAGGCATGTCTGCTCTGCCATTCAATAAAATCATGGCTGATATTTTACCGCAGCAATAATTACCTGCACTATTTTCTTTTCTTGAAGATACTCAGTGACTGAGCCTCCACAGTCATCCAAAGTTTCACTGTCCTCTGGGTCAAGAAATTTCCTCTCATCTATCTCCTAAATATCTAACCACTTATTCTGAGATTGTGACCCCTGACCCCAGTTAAGGAACACATCATCCCTGCATCTAGTCCATCAAGCCCTGTAAGAACTTTGTATGTTTCTGTAAGATTGCTTATCATTCTTCCAAACCCAAAAGAAAATAGACCCAGTCTGCGTAACCTGTACGACAAACCTACCATCCTAGAAATCAATTTGGTGAACCTTTGCCGCACTCCATCATTCGAGAGTATCTCCTTGCTTGAAAAAGAGTCCAGACCTATACACAATATTACCAATGCGATCTTACCAGTGCCGGGGGGTTAATTACCTGCTGTAAGTTATGTCTTGTGTGGGTGGATGGTTGGAGTATCAGTAGGGGGGGGTTTCATGGGCATACAAGAGAGAATAGGTTACAGGGAAATAAGTAGGAACAAAGAGAAATATTGAACTTGATTCCCCACTGATTCCAAATTATTGATATGAATAGCTGGTGTTAAAGTTGTAGACCCCATTAGTCAGACTCCCAACCCAAAAAATGACCCTTTATCCCTTTTCTGTTTTCTGTTAAACAATTCTCAATCAATACCAGAAAATTACCCCCACCCCCCAATATTCTGTGCTCTCATTTTTGTTTAATAATTTGTTGTCTGGCATCTTAAATATGGCTTTCTGAAAGCCACAATGCACCACATCACCTGGTCTGCTTTTATCTATTCCTCCAGTTACCACCGCAAAAAAACTCAACTAATTTGCTGACGTGATTTCCTTTTCACAAGTCCACGTTGACCCTGCCAATTTCTTTTAATATTTTCTAAGATACTAGCTATCATTTTCTTAATAGTAGATTCCACCATTTTCTCCACAGCTGACGTCAGGCTAACTGATCCACAATTTTCTGTTTTTTTTCTTGCCCTTCTTTCTAAAATAGTGGGATTACATTCTCTACTTTCCAACCTATGAGAGTCCTTCTAGAATCTATGCAATTTTGGAAGGTGACAACTAGTGCATCCATTATCTGTATAACCACCTCCATCCAAACCCTCAGATACAGATCACCAGATCCTGGGTAAATATCACTTTTCAGTCCCATTAATTTCTCCAATGCTAATATTTTACAATGCTCATTTGCTCTGTATCTTCTTCTGTGAAGATAAACAAAATATTTGAATAATTTCTCTGCCATTTCCTTACTCCACAATATAATTTCTCCTGTCCCAGTCTGTAAAGGACCCTTTGGCTAACTTTTTCCCTTTTTTACATATTTATAGAAGCTTTCACGATCTGCTTTTATGTTTTTCACTAGATTACTCTCACATTTTGCATTTGCTTTCCCTATCAATGTCTTGGTCGGTACAAGGCATTCTTATCTTTTCTCCCCTCTATCACTCTCCAGGAGGAGACAAATAATGCATTACTGAAGTGTGAGGCTAATCTAAATCTAGCTTGATTCTGAGAATCCAGTGGATTTAATTTTATTCTTAAGTGCAAGGTTAAATGGGTTAATTTCCATTGTTCAGCTTTAAACATGATTCCTCTTTCCCTCCTCAGAATAAGTAATTTCAAACATACTTGTTACTACAAGCTCAAGGTGTAGTTCTAATCTTGCATCACATCTGAAACACTTAATTTTAGAACTAGCATTTGCTATTCACTCCGTATGTGGTACTTAAGTAAATTTGTGACTAGCAATACAAGAAATAACTATATGAATGTACAATTCACAAAACTATTAGTCATTTGGTAAACACCAAATTTATTCATAGTGACAAATATTTACATGAATTCCCACACAAAAACAGCAACATTGTGATAAAAAGCTAACTTCTTTATGAACGTTTTCATAAATACTGCAGATCACCAGTGCAGCTGCTCTTTGCTCTAGGTTGTGACCAACTTGTTGTTAGAGTTTATTCCTGGTGTTCATGCTCTTGTCCTGGGATCAACCATTTGATACTATCTGACTGAACTGCACCATAAATTAGAAACACACAGACAAACAATACAGAGAAGACAAGCAGCCAGTCAATGCCTCTCACTGCAACACTGGGAAGTGGACCAGTTAGATCTTGTTCTGTCACTTCAACTGTGCCATTTGCTTCAATACCTGAAAAGGAGATGATATTATTTAAAAGTCAACTGCAACAGCAAATGTGCAGAACATCCAGTTTTTATTTGTAAACTATACCTAATGTTCTTTCTCCTTCTTGGGAGTACTATGCTATTTTCTGTTACCAGTTACTAGGTAGAATCTAGTAAATGGAATTAAACATTAACACATTAATTAATGGAACAAGTCATTGTATGAACAGGCCGTACCAAGAAAGTACTAAGGAGCAGTTTACCAACCATTTAATTGCTTTGCAATGGGAAAGGTGTTAAGTGGGCATTACTTTCATGACTGGGAAGGATGAGGGGAAGGCAAAAATCAGTTGTCCATAAAGGATCTCTCATTCACTGTACTTTATGACAAAAGTGGGTGAGGCCAATGCTGGAACAGGTCTTGAAGTGTAAGATTCATCCATTGTATCAACTCACTGTTAGGGGTAGGGGGAAGACGACTATGCAGACAGAGAAGAATGGATTGTGTCTCCAAATAAAAATGGGTTAAAAACTCAGTTTCTAAAACTGCCTATAATACCAATATCAATTGTGCAAATGATCTTTAAACAAAGAGACTTCTGAACCTAGAAAGGAAGTGAGAGTCAACTTAAGTTACAATAATACTTTAAGCTATTTG
This sequence comes from Pristis pectinata, assembly GCF_009764475.1. Taxonomy (NCBI): domain Eukaryota; kingdom Metazoa; phylum Chordata; class Chondrichthyes; order Rhinopristiformes; family Pristidae; genus Pristis; species Pristis pectinata. The sequence goes on along the minus strand of NC_067408.1, from coordinate 25,616,774 downwards.
ACATAAGCACATCCTAAATTTTTAACTATATCGTGTACAGAATTTTACATTGAAATTATAACCAGTGAAAAGCCATGAATTATTTATCATAATCAGAATTACTACTTACCCGTTTGATTAAAGATAAATGCTCTCAGGGTTGAAAGTGTTCTGTCCGTATGGTTAAACCTCGCCATCGGCTTGACACCTTGAAACAGGAGGATGTTAGGAACCGCAACTGTACCAAACCTGGTAGAAAGACTTAAAAGCAACAAATACAATAATTAATCCAAAGATGTTGATCTGTCTTTGAGTATCAAAGTGTATTAGTGTTGTATTTATATAGTGTACACCTGCTGCAAATGCAAATAAAATATACTCATTGGAAAGTAGTACATCACTTTCACTTGGAAGGACTGCCTGGAACCTTGGAGGTCAGCGTAGTACAAGATAATGTGCGGGAGCATATTGAGGTTAAGAAAGTGGTAGTGTTGGAACTTCTGAAAAACATTAGGATATACAAGTCCCTGGGACTGAACGGGATATACCCCAGGGAGGTGAGGGAAGAGATTGCGGGAGCATTAATGATGATATTTGCATCTTCCCTGGCCACAGGAGTGGTACCAGAGGATTGGAGAATGGCTAATGTTGTTCTCTTGTTCAAGAAAGGTAATAGGGATAATCCTGGGAATTATAGACCAGTGAGTCTTATGTCAGTGGTGGGCAAGCTATTGGAAAGGATTCTTAGGGACAGGTTTTACGAGCATTTGGAGAAGCACAGTCTTATTAAGGATACTGAGCATGGCTTTGTGAGGGGCAGGTCATGCCTAACGAGCCTAATTCAGTTTTTCGAGGAGGTAACAAAACAAATAGATGAAGGTAGAGTGGTGTATGTGAACTTTAGCAAAGCGTTTGACAAGGTTGCCTCATCATGGGCAGCACAATAGTGCAGCGGTTAGTGTAACACTATTACAGCGCCAGCGACCCGGATTCAATTCACCCTGATGCTATCTACTCCAGTTTCCTCCCACATTCCAAAGACATACAGGTTGGGAGTTGTGGGCGTTCTATGTTGGCGTCGGAAGAGTGGCGACACTTGCAGGCTGCCCCTACCACATTCTCAGTAACATAAAAAGATGCATTTCACTGTGCGTTTCGATGTACATGTGACTAATAAATATCCGATATCTATAACAAATATATCAGAAAGTCACGAGGCATGGGATCCATGGAGACTTGGCTGCGTGGATTCGGAATTGGCTTGCCCACAGGAGGGCGGATGAAGATGGAGAATATTCTGGCTAGAGGTTGGTGACTAGTGGTGTTCCGCAGGAATCTGTTCTGGGACCCCTGCTCTGTGATTTTTATAAATGACTTGGATGAGGATGTGGAAGGGTGGTTAGTAAGTTTGCAGATGATACAAAGGTTGGGGGGGGGGGGGGGGGGGGGCGGAGTTGCGGATACTGTAGAAGGTGGTCGTAGGTTACAACAGGATATTGACAGGATGCAGAGTTGGGTAGAGAAATGGCAGATGGAGTTCAATCTGGAAAAGTGTGAAGTGATAAACTTTGGAAGAATGAACATAAAGGTGGAGTTCAAGGTTAATGGCAGGATTCTGAGCAGTGTGCAGGAACAGAGGGATATTGGGGCCCAAGTCCACAGATCCCTCAAAGTTGCTGTGCAAGTTGATAGAGAGGTTATGAAGGCGTATGGTGTGCTGGCATACATTAGTTGGGGGACTGAGTTTAAGAGCCATGAGGTAATGTTGTAGCTCTATAAAACTCTGGTTAGACCACACTTGGAGTATTGTATTGTTCTGCTCACCTCACTATAGGAAGGATGTGGAAGCTTCAGAGAGGGTACAGATGAGATTTACCAGGATGCTGCCTGGATTAGAGAACAGGTCTTATGAGGATAGGTTGAGCGAACCAGGGCTTTTCTCTCTGGAGGACGCAGAATGAGAGGTGACTTGATAGAGATGTATAAGATTAGATGGAGTGGACAGCCAGTACCTTTTCCCCAGGGCGGTAATAGCAAATACCAGAGGACATCCGTTTAAGGTCAGAGGAGGAATGTTCAGAGGAGATGTCAAAGGTAGGTTTTTTTTTTAAACAGAGTGATGGGTGCCTGGAATGCCCTTCTGGGGGTGGTTGTAGAGGCTGATATAATAGGGATATTTAAAAGGCTCTTAAATAGGCACATGGAAGTAAGACAAATGCAAGGATATGGGCTGTGCAGGAGGGAAGGGTTAGATTGATTACGGAGGAGGTGTTCATATAGTTCAGCAGAACATCATAGGCTGAAGGGCGCACTGTGCTTTACTGTTCTATGATCTATAATGAGAAAGGAAATAAAGTAATCATTATATTTCCTTTGTTATCCTACAAGAAGGGACAAGCAGACTGAGGGATAGACCAAAATGTCAGGAAGGAACAATCCTTGCAGAACACTAAAAGGAGGAAATGTTGTGTTTGTTACTGGCAAAAGATGATCTGCTAAATGTGAAGCTAGTAGGTGGAAAGACAAGAGGAATCCTAGTAAGATCTGGGAAGAAAGGAAATAGGATGGGCACACTGAAGGGAAATTCTAGGCTGAGGAAAAAGAAAAACAGATAATAAGCATGGGAAAAGGTGATGGCATCATCAGAACAGATGACAGATGAAAGAACTGAGTGAATTGAATACAATCCTTGTCCGAAGAGGGATGGGATGACGTGTGGTCAAAAAACTGCAGACATAGGAAATCTGGAAACAATCAATGGGCAGGCAGTACCTGTGTGGCCAAGGTAGCTGTGGGCTTGCGGTGGATATTTGTCTGCAATCCCAGAACAGAAGTTAAAAAAGTCAGGGAAGTGAGGAGTCAAAATGAATAATATGATGACAAGGTTGGAAATCAAATTCAAAGTTAATGGAATTTTCCAGTTCTGAGCAAGAGCGAGAAACAGAATTGATACTTTTATTCTCATAGTTTGTTTATTGAATTTCTTGGATATTAATACCCCTGAAACTGTAATAAATTCTCTCCGTTTTCCTTGTCATATGTCAACTGGGCTCAGGAGTTAACCAACTGGTTCCACAGGCTTTTATTAACAGTCTATCTAGACCCATGAGGAAATGGAAGAGAGTGGACCGAGAGCATCTCAAATCTTTAAGTTTCCACCTTTCCTCCACTTTATGCCTCACTAAAATGAGACAGCTTAGACTGATAATCCAGCCCTCAAGTAAAATCTAACTGAACCTATTTTGTCACATTTTGAAGCCTAGCTATGGCCTCGAAACACATTCCCAATTACATGCCACAGAGGACAAAAAGAAAAATTGGCCTCAGTCCAGCTCACATTGAAATAATTATCACAGAGAAAAAAATAAACTTGATTTTACTGAACATTTTTATAGAAAAACAGGCTAAGTATAAATGGCCAAAGAACAAAATTCTAGTGTTTTATTATTTATGTTGAAAGAGTGTGTAGACACATGGAAAATTATCAAAATTTGCACATTGTCATAAACAGTTACAACCTACAGTGTATGAAATACATTGTTGTACAAAAGGATTAAGATTATCTTAATTAATTCTACAAAATCCTGTCCATCTCCAACAATACATGTTGCTGTATATACCTGCTATGCTGAGATGCATCCAGTGCCAAAAATTGTAGAGAGGGAAAAGCACGTGGTAATGCATTGAAATGTGGACCAAGGTCTGCAGAGAATTGACACCAAGGTGTGTAGAACAAGACTACAGAGCAATCACTGCCATTGGCACTCAGAAATTCCATGAGGTCCTGTAATTACATATATACATTACATTGGACATAATGCAATATCAGACTAATAAGAAACAATAGAACATTCTGTTTTAAAAGATAACATTCTGCATTAATATTTGTATATCTTCAGGGACTATTTGAAAAATAAAAATACTTATCGTGCAAAAAAGTAGTACTTCATTTACAACCTAATCTGTGCTCTAGCTAACTCTCTCTTAAAGTGCATACCCAAGTACAAGGAAAGATTATATCTATCATATCTACTTAAGGGATCAACTCATAGCTGATAGAAATAAATCATCAATTACTTAAATTATATAGTTGGTTTTGAAGATTCTTTAAAGCTACCAAGGTCCACAATCAGTTGTGTGACAAATGAAGGACCCTGCCTTGCCTTCAAGCCTTCCATCCAAACCAGCTGACTTCAGACAAAGAAACATCAAGAGGCATTCCACTAATAATCCAGCACGACTGGGAGCTTGTCCCATTCTGCAATATGCACTGCCCAAACTGGTACAAGAGGGAGAAAGAGGAGAAGATTGCAGTCACACTCACAGAGTGTTGCTGGAACTCATGAAGGAACATTATGAGAGAATTCTACACTTCAGTAAGGACACCATTGTTGGAATCTGGCACCTGCCCTGAAGTCACAGTTCTGCCTGAGGCAAGTGTAAATGCTGTAGTATAAGTGGCTGTCAAGAAAATTGTAGCCATTAAACTCATTTCACACAGAAACTGAAAATATTTGCAACGTCTTTCAATTTACCATTCAGACCAAATACAAGCCCTCTGAAGAACATGGGTAACCTCATCCTCAGGAGAGCTGATCCTTGTCTCCTGAAATGCAGGGCACTCATGCCCAATTTCACATCACCTGCATGGTCTCAGTATCTGAACTAGTAAGTGGAAGTGTGAAATTATCTTTCACCATCCTCCACAACCACCTGGCCAGTTTGCAGTTCTTAACTATCTGAAGGGAGAAACATGAAGCATGGTTGTAGTAAGAAGTGCAAGTCAGAAAAATAATATGGGGATGAGAGAAGACTAACTAAGAGCATATCAACATCTTAAAATCCATCCATAGTCTTGTCCTTAGCAACGGTCACTCTGATGATAGCGAGTACTCTCTTCTAGGGTAGTACACTAAAGCAGTTGTACCTGTCACCCACCAATTAACAGCTCCATGCCAATTTGTTCTGCACTGAGAGAAGTGTGTCAGTGTGCGTCACACAGTGTGCGTCATACAGTGTGCTTGGATAACATGCTGGACAGTGGGTGCATACTGTAAAGTGCAGATGTGAGAACTGTAATAGCATTAAATGCACAAAGGAGACGATGATCTATGAACATTTGTTCCATATCTTGATTAGCAGTGACCGCTGGCAGCCGAGTGATCAAGGTGTTGTGGATTGAGTGCTGGTGGGCTAGAGCAGTGGTTTTCAACCTTTTTCATGCTGCGGACCCCCAGAACATGTCCTTGTTGGATGGTGGACCCCCAAAGCCCACAAAATCAAACAATCGATAATTCATGCATACAACACTTAAATTACTGCACATAGGCCCTATTGAAATAGTGACTATTTCAATCACCGATAATTACCAGCAGTGTCTTTCAGTGTTCAGTTCAATGTTAAGGTTGTGCCTGTTTTGCACTGCAGAGTTTGTCCAAACATGGTGGTATGTGCGGCAAACATACACGTATGTCATCCTCAATATTCAGTCTTGATCTGTATTTGGTTTTCAAGGCAGTGACTGCAGAAAATGCTATTTCACACAAGTGGTTGCAAATGGTAACAGAACATTGACGGCTTTGCCGGACAGCAGTGGATACTCCTGGGAACATGCTATCCAGAACAACAACAGTGACATTCAGTTGAACTGTAAGCACAAAGTCCTGTCAGATGACAGTTCAGCCAATTCTTCTTGTTCACGTCCAGTTAAATCAGTAGGCATGCATTCAAATAGATTTCGAATCCAATCAAACATGCTCATGTCATCGTCGCCAAAATACTCATGGAAATAATGTGACAGCTGTTGAATATGGTTCAAAACAGTGCTCGCAATGGCCTCTGTCTTAGTCTTGTTCACTGTCAGAAAGTGAGCCAGCAACGGAAACATATCATAGATGCCTTGCTCGCATCTTCCCTTCCAGATAAGGAGTTTTTTCTGGAAGGCATTGATTTTGTCATGCATTTTCAGAACATTTGAGCCAGGTCCTTGCAATGATAGATTTAAGCTGTTCAAAAATGTTGAAAATATCTGCAAGATAAGCTAATCTGGCAACCCACGTCTCATCTGTCAAGAACTGTGCCAATGATCCGTTATGCTCATTTAGAAAAATGAGCAGTTCATCTCGCAATTCATATACACGCTACACAAAGCAGCCTCGTGACAGCCATCTGACTTCTGTATGTAGCAACAAATGCTTATGCTCGGCTTCCACCACGGCATATGTTTTCAAACAAACGATGATTGAGTGGCCTGGCTTTGATAAGGTTAACGATTTTAATGCACATGGAAAACACATCTGCAAGATTTTCATCCATATTCTTTGCAGCCAAAGCCTCATGGTGAATCATGCAGTGGGTTGCTGCTACGTGGAGCTGCTTCTTTCACTCATGCGACCAGACCCGACTTCCATCCAGTCATTGCGGCAGCACCATCCGTGCATACTCCAATACACTGTGTCCACGCCAATGCTGATTGTACAAAAAAAAGTGTCAAGCACATGGAAAAGTTCTTCACCAGTTGTACGCCCTGGGAGCGCCTTGAAAAACAAGAAGTCTTCCAAAGCCTCTCCTTCCCGGCAATATCGAACATAAACCAACAACTGCGTAGCACTGGCAACATCAGTACTTTCATCAAGCTGAATCGCAAATCTGACTTGCTGAAGACGTGCTATCAGCTGGCTCTGTACATCTTCCGCCATATCGCCAATTCTTCTGCTTACTGTGTTATCAAACAGTGGAATGGCTTTCAGTTTTTGACTGGACTCTTTTCCCAGTACAACTTCACACATATCTACTGCTGCAGGCACTACAAGCTCTTCTCCAATTGTGTGAGGCTTTCTGGAATGTGCTATTCATAATGCTACCAAATGTGATGCATGAAAAGCCTTCTCATTTACAGTGGCACAGGCTGTCATTCTGCCTTTCTGCTTGAGGTACAGCTCCTTTTGCTGCTCAAAATATTCCTTCGGCTTACTGGCAATATCTGGATGCACTGTTGTTAAATGGCGCTTCAATTTCGCTGGTTTCATTGCATTGTTGGACAGTGTTTGCAAACACACAACACAGAGAGGTTGGTCCATATTTGTCCCCACTGCGATGAAGCCATATGAAATGTATTCTGGATCGTACTTGTGTTGTTTTCTCTTTCGGTCACCGTTATCCCCTTCGTCATCAGAATCTTCCGGTTTCTGGTCAGATTTTCTCTTCAGAAATTTCTCCATACTCAGCAATACACGCTGGACAGTTTAAATACTATTACTGATAAACAAAATTATCAAAACTAATCTAAAATTTACACGCTTGCACACTTTTCATTTAACAATGACGTCACTGTGATGTAAATGCACAGTAAGCAAGCAATATTAAGGCACACCAACAACGTCACTCAGTCTCGCTAACACTACAGTGCACAACAGAACAGTAGTGAGTAGTGAACACTACTGACTACTCTGACTACACAAATCGAATATTAAGCGGCAGCTTACCAGAAGGGAACACTGTCTAAGTCTAAGATTGTCGCCTATAACAGATAAAATAGATATGGCGATTTTCTGAATAGTGGAAAACTGGAGCAAGCAAGTAAGCTACGTCTTTGTAACAGGTCGCTTTTCCATTTTTTTCTTGGCTTGCTCGTGGAACCCCAGGGGTCCACGGACCACAGGTTGAAAATCCCTGGCCTAGGGCATTTAAAGGAAAATGCACTCACTGACCTTGACCACACATTTGAGATCACTGACCTTCTTGTAGGATTGCATTCAGGTTTTTACGACTTGAGTCCTAGCAATGGCCATCACAGCTATCTGAAAACACTGGATTCTAAAAAGTAGTCAACGGGGTGTCCTTGCCCCTTATTAATGGAGCACATCTCTCCTCCTCAGCACCAATATCTTCAGTGTATTGCTTGAAAATCTTGGAGCCAGTTGTCTCCAACATTATGCCATCCATCAAAATCTCCCAGTTAATGGAGGGACAGGGTCTGATTCAGGACAGTCAGCATAGCTTTGTGCATGGGAAGTTGCATCTGACAAATCTCTTGGAGTTCTTCAAGGAAGTAACCTAGAGAGTAGATGAGGGTGGGGCAGTGGATGTTGTCTATGTGGACTTTAGCAAGGTCTTTGACAAGGTCCCTCATGGCAGGCTAGTCTGGAAGGTTAGATCACGTGGGATCCAAGGGGAGATAGTTGATTAGATTCATAATTGGCTCAGTGCTAGGAAGCAGAGGGTGATGGTCAAGGGTTGTTTCTTGGACTGGAGGCCTGTGCCTAATGGTGTGCCACAGGGGTCAGTGCTGGGACCTTTGATGTTTGTAATTTATATAAACGATTTGGATGTTAGTAAATATGCAGATGATAGTGTAGAAAGTTATGAAAAATTACAGGGGGATCTTGATCAGCTAGGTATGTGGTCTGAGGATTGGCAAATGGCTTTCAATCCAGATAAATGTGAGGTATTGCATTTTGGGAGATCAAACCTGGGTAGGACTTACAGAGTGACTGGTAGGGTCCTGGGAAGTGTTATGGAACAGAAAGACCTAGGAATGCAAGTGCATAGTTCCCTGAAAGTGGCCTATCAGGTAGATAGGGTGGTAAAAAAGGCATTTGGCACGCTGGCCTTAATGAGTCAAGGCAATGAGTATAGGAGTTGGGAAGTTATGTTGCAGTTATACAAGACATTGTTGAGATCTCACTTGGAGTATTGTGTACAGTTTTGGTCACCATATTATAGGAAAAATGTTATCAAACTAGAAAGAGTGCAGAAAAGATTTACCAGGATATTGCCTGGACTTGGGGGCTTGAGTTACAAGGAGAGGTTGCATAGACTAGCACTTTATTCCCTGGAACGTAGGAGATAGAGGGATGACCTTATAGAGGTATATATAAGATCATGAGGGGAATAGACAGGGTGAAAGCACAGTCTTTTTCCCAGGGAGGAGCTGCTAATAAGACAAGAGGGCACAGGTTTAAGATCAGATCAGATTAAGGTAAGATTTTGACTTGATAGAGGTGTACAAGATGATAAGAAGCATAGATGGAGTGGACAGTCAGAGACATTTTCCCAGGGCGACAATGGCTAACACGAGGGGACATAATTTTAAGGTGATTGAAGGAAGGTATAAAGGGGATGTCAAGTTTTTTTTTTACACAGAGTGGTGGGTGCATGGAATGCACTGCCTGCAGAGGTTGTGGGGGTAGATACATTAGGGACATTTAAGAGACTCTTAGACACATGAATGATAGAGAAATGAGGGGCGATGTGGGAGGGAAGGATTAGATAGATCTTAGAGCAGGATAAAATGTTGACACAACATTGTGGGCCGAAGTGCCTGTACTGTGCTGTAGTGTTCTATGTCCTGTCAGAAGCAAGAGATTTAAAAGGGACATCAGGGGCAGCTCTTCACACAAAAGGTGGTGAGTATTGGGAATGAGCTGCTAGAAATAGTAGTTGAGGCAGGCATATTAGCAATGTTTAAAAGCCACCGAGATAAGTACGTGGATAGGAGAGGTTGAGAGGGCTATGGGCCAAAAGCGGGCAGATGGGACTAGCTCTCCGGGTAACACAGTTGACATGGATGAGTTGAGTCGAGGGGCCTATTTCCATGCTGTAAGACTCTATAAGGTGTTTCAGAACAACTTTCATCACCTGTTGCAGCCTCAATGAACCTTCCTCTAAGAAATAAAGGCTGGTTTTATATATGCATTAAGTGGTCTTAGCATCTTACAATATTGATCTCCCACTAAGTCACACAGCCATTCTACAGTACTACAGATGCAGGAAATCAGAAATTAAAACAGAAAATGCTGGAAAAACTCAGCATGTCAGGCAGCATCTTTGGAAAGAGAAACAGTGGCTGCCTGACATGCTGAGTTCCTCCAGCACTGTTAGTGCAAGTTAATCAAACCAGTCACATAAATTAGCAGGTAGCACAAAGTTGGCAGGTTATTATATCGGAAGCAACAGTCTTGATGAATCATGATCCCTGCACCTATTTGAGGCTTTTCAATTTGTTGTAACCTGGTATCCCTATTGTAGGCATAAAAAATGGCTGTCCTTCATTTGAGCCCAGTGAGCAAATGAAGGATATTGAGTAACAGAGAATATCACAGCTGCTCAAATTCTACCTTCACAAGTGCCCATACAAGTATTTTTTTCAGCATGTCATTGTTCATAATTAGCATTTTGAATGGCTTTCAGTTGTGATAATCAGTTATTAGTGTAAACAGATTGGAATAGTATTCATTTTTATTCTACATAACTCAATACTATTTGATGCCTATATTCATTAGGTTAAAAAGGCAGTGTTTTTCCATTTTCCTTGTCTTCAATGAGTTTTTGCACAATGTGAAACATCACTAGTTCATAAAAGCTGATTTTAAGATTCTGACATGGCAGTAAAACTTCAAATAATCTGAGAAAACTGACACAGTCCATAAATTTCAAATACTAGTATAGCACATCCATAAGAAAATACAAGATCCTGTCACACATGTATTTGTGCTTCACCATCATTCTGTACCTAATATATTTTAATTATCTTTATCAAGAAGGAAACATCATGGAAATTTATTAAGGAGAGTCATAAGTATTTGCAAATATGTTAAAAAAATCATTTTTAGGATCCTTCTGTACAACATAAAACTCTCAAGGAAAAGAATTTGGAAAGCATGAACACTGGATGACTGGCTATTTATCCCTCGAGAGAAAACACGTGCTGTCCAGTCCCTGGCCACACAGATGAGATCAAACTTCAATGGGGAACCTTGAATGTCAAAGAATGTATACACACCCTCCCACTGCAATTCACAACCAATATTTTTCATCTGTTTAACAAACTTGCCCAGTTAATTTAGGAAGTAATTCAACAAAAAGGTAGGGAGATTAGTACAAACATACTGCAGATCAATTCCTCAAGATTAATGAACAGTTTAAGAAGTTTTTTTTATTGCTTAATGCAGCAGCTCCAGTTTCCACTAATTAAACAGTAGGGAGTAGTTCAAATATTCAGGCAAGAACTTGCATAAAAGCAGTGAATCTGGGGCAATCACAAAGCTGGAGGGGCCTTCAGAATCAGAAACACAAAATCTGCTCTTTTATTTCTGTCAGCAGTAAAACTTCAAAGTCAAAGTCAATGAACCAATAAACCAGGCATCTTTAAAATTCTAATTTACTACAAATCAGGTAACCCACCAATTACTATTCTAAATTCCCAACAGGCCAGTCTATCACAAAGAACAACAATTTGGAGTATAATTTCCCAAGAAAGCTAGAAAGTTTTCAATTCTTGAAATTTGGCTAGCTTTGCATAAAATCCCAGTCCAATTTACTGTTAACACCTCAGTTGTTTTGCAACCTTTCTCTGATTCAAGCAGCACTGTGGCATGGTTTCCTTAGCCGAATAGGTTAGTAGGAAATTTTCTTCCAAGCATCTGCCAATAATGTTTTCAAAATACACTGGATGACTTCATCTAAAAGTCCCTAGCTATTGAAAAACAGCTGCACTGTGCTTTGCTGCCTTCTGTGACATTGCCAGAGACATAGATTCATTGGGGAGAAACAAGTACAAATTGTGTAATGTCATCAATACTTCATACAAATGTATGTGGGCAAAAGTTATGCAAATAAATCACAAATTAAAAATTGTCAAGTTTCACAAACTGCACCAAAGTGGTACAGAAGTCTGTGATTTCCAGTCTTACTTATATTGTAGTTAATAGTAGCTAAGCAGAGGCCAGATGCTTGCAAACAGGAATAGGTAAAATAAAAAGTTTAAAAACCAATTTTCCTATCCATTGTTATGCTTGGCAGAGAATGTATAGAAAAAACTGGCAGAGATTTGTTTCTGGATCTGAATAAAGTGTAAGAGTTAACATGAAAAATAACACATCCATAAATAAAATTTATAGCCCAGATGTTATTACATATGATGGCAAAGATAACACACCACTGTGTGTATTACCTTGCTGCCTGTGGTGACTTTGCCTATTAGCAAATTCACCAAATATAATGAAATTTCAAACTGCCTTACTTGTGAGCCATTAAGGATTTGTACAATAAAGCGATCTAATCCAGTGATATTTCTTTCTTCACAGTTTACTTTCGGTGCTTTGGTTGTTCCAGTGGCATTTGATTCTTCCACTGCTGTGCTTTCAGTCTGTGCTGCTTCCATGACATTTGTGGCTTTCTTTTCAAGTGGTTCTCCCTCCTGACTACTGGATGGGATATATGCAAGGGAAGGAAATATTTCCTTTGAAACACTGCATTCTCCCTTCTCTCCACTCGTGTCAGTACAGAGGGCATCTTTGACTTCAAAAACAGAGGATTCACTTTTAATATTCTGCATAAGAGACAATAAAGCTTTTTGATTTGAGGTAATTCCACTTCCCAGGACAGCATCAGCCATTTCTGCTGTTGGAAACTGTACTTTCCCTTTAGTCTGTCCATCTGTTTCTTCAAATTCAGCATCACTGACCAAATTAGAAATTATTTCATTTCTTTCAGTAACCAAAGTTTTTGAGGCATCAACATCTCTTTGGACTTCAGCTGTAAATATAAAAATTCTTTGATTAGAAATTGGGTTCTAAAATAAACATACATCAATATTTTTATGTAGTTTATATTAATCTATGGGAAACAGGCTACGCAACATAGTGGTCAAGTTTTTAAGAACAGCAGCTGGAGTTCCAGATCAATGATGCAGAAACACGTGTTTAAAGCTACCAAAAGCAGCTGAGAAATTTTAGTTCAAGTAATTAAATAAGTACTGAGATTAATTTTATTTAATTCCAAAAAAGATAGCCATTAAACTATCAGATTATCATAAAAAGACATCTGGTTCACTTATATCCTTCAGGGAAGAAAACGTGCCATTCTTAAACTGCTACTACATGACTCCACGCCCATCCAGCAGGTGGACCTTTAACTGCTTTCTCAATTCAGGGATCAACAATAAATGCCAGCATTGCCAGTGATGTCCACTTCCTGTGAAAGAATATTTTTTTTTAAGTTTGAGCATGATGTTGGGTCATGTTTTAGGGTGGAAGACAACAAGCTACATCCTACACACTGGCATCCAACATTACATAGATGAACATTTATGTAATATAAAGATAACCAAAATCCACTACAAAGCTTCCTACCTAAAGCTCTGATAATTCAAAAAAACATTCCAGAAGACAAACCAGTGCATGGGTCACCATATTCAATCTTTGAATCATGCCATTGTTAGAGCACAAAAAGAGGTCTCTAGGCCCACTGAGTCATCGAGACAATAAGTCAGACTCACTACCTTGCATTCACCACATTTCCAAACAGTCCATTCCAGGTAATAGCTAGTCTCCACCTGAGAAAAACTTTTCTTCCTATTGCCCTGGATATTTCACAAATTACTTTAGTAGAAATAATTCAGTACCTTTGATATAATAAAACTCTGTTTGCTATCAATCTTACAACAGTTGTTTACATTTAGATCCAGCTAAAAACAAAAAAAAAGACAACCGAGTGAACGTAGCTGATACATAGCTGAGTCCATCAGCTCCCTGCTCAAAGATCACTATTAGCAAAGAAAAGTAAGCAGTTGAATTCCAAATAAATTGAGAAACAGAAATGCTACAATTGAACTAGGTCTCAATCCACCTATTCTGATTATGTTTTGCCTTCGCCTTTAAATAACACTGCTCTTTAAATAATTACTTCCTTTATTAAAATTTCAGTACCATTTTGTGCAGGATATTCTATAGATCAATCCTGATTTAACTTTATCCTTCAAGACAAAGTTGAGAATTAACATAGAACATAACAGCACAGTACAGGCCCTTCGGCCCACGATGTTGTGCCGACATTTTATCCTACTCTAAGATCTATCCAACCCTTCCCTCCCACATAGCCCTCCATTTCTCTGTCATTCATGTGCCTAAGAGTCTCTTAAATGTCCTTAATGTATCTTCCTCCACAACCTCTGCTGGCAGTGCATTCCATGCACCCACCACTGTGTGTAAAAAAAACTTACCTCTGACATCCCCCCTATACCTTCCTCCAATCACCTTAAAATTATGCCCCCTTGTGTTAGCTATTTTCACCCTGGGAAAAAATCTCTGACTGTCCGCTTGATCTAAGCCTCTTATCATCTTGTACACCTTTATCGAGTCACCTCTCATCCTCCTTCGCTCCAAAGAGAAAAGCCCTAACTCGCTCAACCTATCCTCATAAGAAATGCTCTCCCATCCAGGCAGCACGCTGGTAAATCTCCTCTGCACCCTCCCTAAAGCTTCCACATCCTTCCTATAATGAGGCGACCAGAAATGAACACAATACTCCAAATGTGATCTAACCAGAGTTTTATAGAGGTACAATATTACTTTGTGGCCCTTGAACTCAATACCCCGACGAATGAAGGCCAGCACACCATACACCTTCTTAACAACCCTATCAACCTGCACGGCAACCTTGAGGGATCAATGGACGTGGACCCCAAGATCCCTCTGTTCCTCCACACTGGTGAGAGTCCTGCCATTAACCTTGTAATCTGCCTTCAAATTCAATCTTCCAAAGTGCATCACTTCCTACATTTCCGGGTTGAACTCCATCTGCCACTTCTCAGCCCAGCTCTGCATCCTATCAATATCCTGTTGTAACCTACAGCAACCTTCTACACTATCCACACCACCACCAACCTTCATGTCATCTGAATTGAGGAATTTGAATACATAATCCAGGTTGGTAATTCAGTTTACTATCAAGGAAATAGTAGGTACATTGATTAGTCATTTATTTCTTGCTGTTTACAGTACCTTTGTCTATTAGTTACTATGCTTCGATGGTGACTACACTGCAAAATATTTCTTTGGTTAAAAATAATTTTTCCTGTCATAAAAATTACATTGCATTTCTCTCAATCAATTCAAAACTAAACCCTATAAGCCATGGGAATGGAAGGGATATCCGAATGCCAATTCTGGTCAAAAAATAGGGAACTCAAGAATTTTGACCAATCCTTGACCAACCATGGACCCATATTAAAAAGAAATTGGATACACTTTTATCAATTTGTTTTCTTCACAGCTTCCACCAATGCAGCATGTCCCAAAGTATTTGCAGTTAATTAAGTACTTTTAAGTTGTAGACGCTGCTAAATTGTAAAACCTGCCACTTAAAATTGTACACATAGCAAAGAGATCATAACCAGATCAACAGGAATGATTTGTCTGCAATGACTGAGAGATAAATGTTACTTTCTTTTATTTATTCACAGAATATTATCCATCTCTAAACTAATCTTCGACACATGAGGCTTTTTGGAATTCACTATACTGGCCGCGAAATCAGGGAGCACTACGCTGCCCTGTTTTTCATATAGATGGGGCCCTACTTCAATGTTTGGTCCAAAAGAAAGCAGCTCCAACACACTAAGTAAAAAAAAATCAAAAGTGTAGATTTTGGAAAACTGAAACCGAATCAGAAACCGCTGGGAACACTCAGTTGGTCAGGCAGCATCTGTGGAAAGACAGTTGAAAAAGACGCCTGATCAGAACTTCGACCAGATGCTGCCTGACCTCCTGAGCGCTACCGCCAAAACAACGTATTTCAGGCTAACCTGGATTATGTGCGAACCCACAATCTTCTGACACAGAACCAAGAGGACTACTACGGAACAAAAGAGGAGAACTTGCACAATGCAATGCCTAGGGAACGATCCGCCTGCAGTGCCCAGCCACAGCGGACACAAGACACTGACGGTGCTCGGTGCCACCAAAAACATTGCAGGCTGCCACCGTCGGGGTCACCGGTGCACCGCTCGCTTCCCTCCCTTGATAACCCGCCGGCCACTCACCGTGCGCAGTCACCTTGGTGAGAATCAACATCAGCGCGAATACACCCGCTCCCTGCACACAGCCGCCCATTCTGTCCGCCGACGCCAAATGAGACTAACTTACGAAGCTGCGGGCGGCCATGCTGACTGCGGCACAGAACTGGCATCCGGGGATGGATGACGCTGCTCGCCCGGCCGGCGCGTCCTCTGATTGACGGCGTTATTTACCAATTAGCGACGGACTTTCTCCGCAGGGGGGTGGAATCTCTCAGTTTTAGCCAATCGCCGTACAGAAGATGATAATTAAAATCCGGAGGAGTGACGTTTAACTAAGTTTGTTTGACGTGTAGTCGGTTACTAAGAAACGTCGTGAAGGTAAAAAAAACCCTCAGGTGTTAACACTACCATGTATTGACCAAATGTAAAAAGTCTTTGCACTGCATTTTTATTTTTTTTGTATATGTATTTTATTATGAATAAAGTTTATTTCTGAAAAAGGTAAAGGACCAGGAGCACCATCCAAACGGCACAGAAACAGGCCATTCGGCCCACCACCTCCACGCCGCCCTTCTTGCCTGTCAACACTAATCTCATCCACCTGCACCACGTAGCACTTCGATCTTTATCTACTTTTGTTTTAGACAAGTATTCAGACAATTTGTGACCCCTGAGAAGAAGGTGGTGAGCTGGCATGCTCAACACCCACAGCCCTCTTTGGTGGGCAGCTCCAGGGTTTGGACCCAGTGATAAAAAGAAAGAAGTGATTTATTTCCAAGTCTGAATGCCGCAGGATTTTAAGGGGAAACACACAAGGAATGGTGTTGTTACTCACACACCTGCTGCTCTTTGTGGTGAAGATTGCAATAGTTTGGGCAGTTACCTTACTGAGCAACCACAGCACAGTGCACGTTGCAGATGACACAATCTGTTGTGTCAGTGGTGAGGGAATTAATGTTGGGTGCTAGATTCGGTGCCAGTCAAGTATGCTGCTTTATCGAGGAAGCTGTCAAGCTTTGCAAGTGTTTTTTTGGAGTTGTACTCATTCCAAGCAAGTAGATGATATTCCTTCACACTCCTGATTTGTGAGGCTAGCAAGCAGGCTTCAGAGACTGAGTGGGTTGCTCCAACTCCTGCGTTGCTACGTTTTTGTAAGTGGTGAAAAAACTATGAGGGACACCGGGGTGGCGGAATGGGATGTGATCTGGCAGTGTCCCAGACCATAAGCTGTTGTTGTAGCTGTTATTTTCATATGGCTGCCCAGCTAAGTTTCTCATCAACAGAGACCCCAAGGTTGTCGGTAAGGTATTTAGCTATGGTAATGCAGTTGAGTGTCAAAAGTTAGAAGGTCTTGTGGAGATAGCCATTTTTTGGCCTGTGTGGCTCAAATTTCATTGCACTTACCAGCCTATGTAGACTATTTCCAGATCTTGCTGTATACTGCCAGACTGCTTTGCTGCCTGAGAAGTTACAAATGGAATTGAACATGTGAGACCACCAGTTCTGACTTTTTGGTCAAGAAGTACCTCGGGATAGTCTATGTTATCTCTCTTTGATTCATCCATAAAGAGAAACACGACATGGTGCCATATAATGTTTTGAAGTATTCTGTAAGAATTTTTATCCTATTTACACTTCAAATACTATTTATATCTTTTAAAAAAAAACATACTTGGGATGCCTTGCAAAACTTCCAGTGCAGAAAAGGGCAGCGTGTTATAAATTGGCAGTGTATTATAAATTGACAGTGTTAGCAATATGGTTTAGACTGAGAAAAAGAAAGTACTCCACATAAAGCAAAGAGATGATTTTATGCACAAAGCAGATCAATACATTTCTACTTGGTGCTCCAACAAGCTGTTAAATTCTTTAGCTGTGAACAAGATGAACTCAGCTACATGCAAAACATTTGAAAGGCAAAAGAATGTAGATGCTGGAAATCTGAAATTAAAACAGAAAATGCTGGAAATACTCAGCAGGTCAGGCAACATCTGTGGAGGGAGAGAAACAACATCAACATTTCAGGTAATTACCCTTCTTCAGTATGCAAAATACTTTTTCCCGTGACAAACATTGGGAAAAATACACTTTGGATTTGAACCTTATAACTAAACCATGCTGATTATTATGAACAAGGGCAACTACACTAGCAGAGATGCAAAATAACTTTGCATTGTATGCATTTTACTTTCCATCCACCTTTCTTTGTTTAACCATATACAAAGGTAGCAGCAATTTGAAATATGTACTGTCACTATCTAACTATACCTTAGTAAAATCACCTTAAGCAAAAGGAAGACAAGAGTGGAAAGATTAATTTTGAAAGAAAGAACTTCTCATTCATAAACCTTTAAAGAGGTGTTGAGGTTAAGGCAAGTTAGAGTTGTGTATTTTAGAGTCATACCGTACAGAAGTGGGGCCTATGCTGACCATTTTGCCTATCTACACCAATCCCATTTTCCTGCATTAGGACCATATCCTTCGATGCCTTGCCTATTTAAGTGTCTATCCAAATGCTTCACAAGCAGTAATTATATCTAATTCCCCCTTTTCTGGCAGTACCTTACAGCTATCAACCACTTGCTGTGTAAAACATTTACCCCTCAGGTTCCCTTTAAAACTTCTACCTCTCATCCTAAACCGATACCCTCTTGTTTTTGATACCCTGCCATGGAAAAAAAAGACTAACTATCTATGCCTCTTATAATTTTATATGCTTCTATCAGGTCACCTCCAGTCTCCTTTGCTCCAGGGAAAATGAGCCCAGCCTATCCAATCTGCCCAATAACTAAAATTGTCCATAGAACCATACAGCACAAAACAGGCCCTTCAGCCCACCGTGTCGTGCCGTCCATCAGACCACCCTCACACTACCTAACCCCTTCCTCCCGCATATCCCTCTATCTCACGTTCCTCCATATGCCTATCCAACAAGCTCTTGAACCTGTTCAATGTATCTGCCTCCACCACCACCCCAGGCAGTGCATTCCATGCACCAACCACTCTTTGGGTGAAAAACCTCCCTCTGACATCTTCCCTGAACCTCCCACCCATAACCTTAAAGCCATGACCTCTCGTCTTGAGCATTGGTGCCCTGGGAAGGAGGCGCTGACTGTCTACTCTATCTATTCCTCTCAATATTTTATATACCTCTATCATGTCTCCTCTCATCCTCCTCCTTTCCAGTGAATAAAGCCCTAGCACCTTAAGCCTCTCCTCATACTCAATACCCTCCAATCCAGGCAGCATCCTGGTAAATCTCCTCTGCACCCTCTCCAATGCCTCCACATCCTTCCTATAATGAGGCGACCAGAACTGAACACAGTACTCTAAATGTGGCCTAACTAGAGTTTTGTAAAGCTGCATCATAACCTTGCGGCTCTTAAACTCAATCCCACGACTTATGAAAGCCAACATCCCATTGGCCTTCTTAACTGCTCTTTCCACCTGTGAGGCAACTTTCAACGAACTGTGAATATGAACCCCCAGATCCCTCTGCTCCTCCACACTGCCAAGTACCTTGCCGTTTACCCTGTACTCTGCCCTGGAGTTTGTCCTTCCAAAGTGTACCACCTCACACTTCTCCGGATTGAACTCCATCTGCCACTTGTCAGCCCAGCTCTCCATCTTATCAATATCCCTCTGTAAGCACCGACAGCCCTCCACACTATCCACAACACCGCCTATCTTAGTGTCGTCCGCAAACTTACTAACCCAGCCCTCCACCCCCTCATCTAAGTCATCTATAAATATCACAAAAAGTAGAGGTCCCAGAACCGATCCCTGCGGAACACCACTTGTCACTGCCTTCCAATACAAGGGCACTCCTTCCACCACAACCCTCTGCTTTCTACATGCAAGCTAATTCCTAATCCACACAGCCAAGCTTCCTTGGATCCCTCGGCCTCTGACCTTCTGAAGAAGCCTACCATGAGGAACCTTATCAAATGCCTTACTAAAATCCATGTAAACCACATCCACCGCACTGCCCTCATCAATCTTCCTGGTCACCTCCTCAAAGAACTCTATCAGGCTTGATAGCAAGATCATCCCTTCACAAAGCCATGCTGGCTGTCCCTAATCAGTCCATGATTCTCTAGGTGTTCATAAATCCTATCCCTTAGAATTCTTTCTAACAGCTTACCCACCACAGACGTGAGACTCACCAGTCTATAATTCCCTGGCCTATCCCTATTACCTTTTTTGAACAAGGGGACCACATTCGCAATCCTCCAATCCTCCGGCACCACCCCCGTAGACAACGAGGACTCAAAGATCCTTACCAGCGGTTCAGCAATCTCCTCCCTAGCCTCTCGAAGCAGCCTGGGGAAAATCCTGTCAGGCCCCGGAGATTTATCTGTCTTAATATTATTTAACAACTTCAACACATCCTCTCTCTTGATATCAACAACCTCAAGAACATTACCCCTACCAGCACTTCCTTCCGCATCAAGACCCCTCTCCCTGGTGAATACCGAAGAGAAGTACTCATTGAGAACTTCTCCCACTTCCGCCGCCTCCAGGCAAATTCTCCCACCTTTGTCCTTAATCGGACCTACCTTCACCCTAGCCATCCTCCTACCCTTCACGTACTTGAAAAAGGCCTTGGGATTTTCCTTAACCCTACTAGCCAAAGCCTTTTCATGTCCCCTTCTAGCTCTCCTCAGCCCTTTCTTAAGTTCCTTCCTCGCTACCCTATATTCCTCACGGGCCCTGTCTGAACCTTGCTGCTTATACCTCATGTATGTTACCTTCTTCTCCCTAACAAGTCGTTCCACCTCTCTCGTCACCCATGGTTCCTTCACCCTGCCATTCCTTCTCTGCCTCACCGGGATATATTTATCCCTAACATCCTGCATAAGATCCTTGAATATCGACCACATCCCCATGGTACATTTTCCTTCAAAAAGGACATCCCAATTTACACTCCCAAGTTCTCTCCTTATAGCCTCGTAGTTAGCCCTTCCCCAATTGAAAAACCTCTTGTCCTCTCTGCACCTGTCCCTGTCCATGACAATTTTAAAGGTTACGGAGCAATGGTCACTGTCCCCCAAATGCTCACCCACCAATAGATCCTTCACCTGTCCCGGTTCATTTCCTAAAACTAGATCTAACATGGCATTCCCTCTAGTCGGCCTGTCAACATACTGCGTCAGGAATCCCTCCTGGACACATTTAACAAATTCTGTCCCATCTAAACCTTTGGCACTAAGCAGGTTCCAGTCTATATTTGGGAAGTTGAAGTCTCCCATTATAACAACCCTGTTATTTCTGCTTCTCTCCAAACACTGCCTGCCAATCTGCTCCTCTATATCTCTACTACTACCGGGGGGCCTATAGAATTCCATTCCAAGCAACATTCAATCTCCTCTGTACTCTCTCCAGCACAATCAAATCCTTCCTAATAGTGTAGTGTTTAGAACTGCACACAATATTATAAGTGTGGTTTAACAGTGTTTTGTAAAGTTGAAACAATGTCCCAACTCTTATATTTTATGCCCCGACTTAAGGGAAGCATGCCATACGCCATCTTCACCACATTATCGAATTACATTGCCATTTTCAGGGAACAATAGACTTGGACCCCTAGATCTCTCTATTCATCAACATTCCTTAATGCCCTACCAGTTACTGTACATGTCCTACTCCTATTTTAATTTCCCAAAATGCATCAACTTGCACTTTAAAATTTTGTTGAATAAAAGATGACAGTAGTTCAAAAATGTCAATTGCACAGCTATTATCAACCACTATTAAATTACAGGTAAGATCTGGACAGTCTCAGTAATTACTGGTTGCATTGTGCTGCATGTTGGGTATTATTAATTTAGGCTGTGATGAAGAGGATTTTTTTTTAAATGATTAAAATATACATGATAAACATTTTATATCTCAATCAATGAGAGAATATAAACTCTACAAAATTAGACAAATACCAAAAGTGAAAACTGTTGAAAAGTAAAATCTTCTGTTTAACACTACATAGTTAGAAAATAAACAACCTGGAATGAAACTACGCAAAAGATTGTGTAGGTAATGACCATCCATCAAAAATATCCAGGCCAATTGTTTTGCAGATAATTTAACCTACTTTAATATTATCAAGGCAGTTACTTATACCAGATGATGAGTTTGATTTAAATGTATTTAATAAATCTAAACCCCTTTACTCTTTGATTCACTGTTAAATGGATGAGTAATGTACAATGGAGAGTAAAACAATAATATAGGCAAAAAATCCTCAGATTGTATAAATCATTCACTAAGACGTTGAAATAAAAACATTTCATTTTTTTTGGAACTTCATTTATTATAACTAGTTACAAAGTAGTGAATACAAAGCATCTTGAAGCCAAAAACAGTAGCAAGGACCTGTTTCAGATACAAGTTTTGATGCCTTGCAGGAGCTGAATGTCAAAATATCCCCATTATGTGATAAACAAGCAACAGATACCATACGACTCCATCTGATTACTAAGCTTTATTTTATGCAATCTACCAGATATGTTGTGTATATAACTTGCTTCCCACTTAATGTTTTAAAAAGCCTTGATCATCACGCTCTATGCATAATTGAAGTTCCATCATAAACTCAGTCATATCATCTTCTGTTGCCTTTTCAAAATGGTACAGTCAAAGTTGCATTTTAAAAATCAGGAAATCAAACTGCAAATGTAAAGTATCACAAAATGTTGGAGGAACTCAGCAGGTCAGGCAGCATCTATGGAGGGAAATGGACAGTTGACGTTTCAGGTCAAGACCCATCTAATCCAGATGAAGGGTCTCAACCCAAAATGTTAAGTGTCCATTTCCTTCCATAGATGCTGCCTGACCCACTGAGTTCCTCCAGCATCTTGTGTGTTGCTCCAGATTCCAGCAACTGTAATCTCGTGTCTGCAAATTTAGGCATGGGAATATGTTGTGTAAAGTAGCAATATGATTGGAGAATGTGAAGTGTACTACAACTGGGAAATTGGTGATGATTTATGAAAAATTATTTTTTGTTACACTCTCACTACTTAGGTTCTCATCAGAGTCAATCAGCAGCTGGACTGCCAAAGGGCAAGCCCTGTTTTCTTCCATTTACTGCTTTGAATTACATGTATACCATATGTTAAGCAGCCTTATTTACTTTTAAAATTGAAAATAGCAAAGACTAAGCAACAAAGAGTGGGCTGCAATTGCATATTTACGCTGGAAGTGGAATAAATGGGTATTTAATGCCGTTAAATTGGAATTATTTCCAACTCAGATGTGTCCATTGGGTTCCTGTCTGTTAGTACAAGAACAAAAAAAATCCTAACTTGTATTTATAAAATGCATTTAACACAGTAAAACTTCCCAAGATGCTTTATTAAAATATCAAATAAAATTTGACACTAAGTCAATAAAAGGATGTAATGGGAGATAACAAGCTAGATATTAGGGAGACCTTAAAAAGGACAAACTATTTCATTTACAGTATAATGGCAATACATCAGAAAGATAACAAACATATGAATAAGGGATAATAAGAAGGAAAATTTGAGAAGTGAGAGGAAAATGAGGCAAAAAAGGAATTTCTGATGTGTAGGATATCAGACTTAAAGAAAACGTTTAAAATAAGGGTTCATGGTTGCTAGGCAGCAGTAAGTATCTGGGAGTTCATGGAAAGGACACAGCAGTATAATGCTAAAGTGTTAAATATTCCTTAATTTGCTTTCTTATTCTTTTGTCCTCCTTGTTGGCGTCATTCTTCTTTCTGCTAATTACCTTTTTTTTGCTTGTACCCCAAGTAATGTGGGTATCCTGAAGAGAATTATCCTAAATGAGATGGCTGGGAATAAAGGAAGATCTTTAGAGAGATGCTGGGCAGATTAGATTTCAGAAGTGCACTGTATGTAGCTGGTAGTATCTGTTCAATTGAATCTGCAGACAGGTAAAACATAGCTCATTTTGATAGACAATTACTTCAGGTAGAGGTTCTTCTTTCTGAGGCTGATCCAGGAGACTCAAATGACATCATGAAGATATGTGAAATATGGATTGATAATTGTGCTTGATGCTCTCATAGAAACTCCTGGATTGTAAGCTTTCAGTGACATGGCAGGAAAAAAGGTATATAGGGCTCCTGGGTGAATACACCGAAGTTGCTAATCATTTCTGTTGACTCATCCAGCTGGCATTAATCATGGGAATTAATTTTGTCAGGGGCTTTGTCAACACAGCCAGATGCACACTTGAAGGACTCGTGCTTGCCACCAAATAACACTGAAGTACCATATTTTGTGACATAACAAGTCAGCTCTGAGTGCGATGGAACAATTAAATAGGATTTAAAACTACTGGGGGTTTTGATAGAAGAGTAAGGAAATCTGTTTCCATTGGCAGGAGTGTCGGTGACCAGAAAACTGAGTTTAAAAAAAAATTGGAAAAAGAACCAGAGAAAAGGCAGGGATAGAGCAGAAGAGCAAGATTAATTGAAACTAATTCAAAGAGCCAATACAGGCACGTGGGCTCAGTGGTTTCCTTCTGTGATGGATAATATTATTCTCTGCCCCAAGACTATAAGTAGGAGGAACAAGACTAGGCCATTCAGCCTCTTGAACCTGCAATGCCACTCAAAAGATCAGACATTACTCAAGTCCACTTTCTTGCTTTTACCCACAATGCTGGATTCCTTAGTAGAAATCTATCAAGTCTTAAAATATGCCAGATAATACTGCCCTCGTCTCTGTGACAAGGAGTTCCAATGACTCACAACCTCCTGACAAAAAGAAAAATTAGTCTTCATTACAGTCTTAAATGGATGCCCCCTTATTCTGACACCATGCCTTCTGGTTCTCGAGTCTCCCATGAGAGGAAACATCCTCTCAGAATTTACACTGTCAAGCCCCCTTAGAATCTTATGTCTCAATAAGGTCACCTCTCATTCTCCTAAACTCTAATTAGTTTCAACCTGTTCAACCTTGCTTCATAGGGCAACCTTTAAATATCTGGGATCATCCTGGAACTTCCTCCTGTGAAACCATAATCTTTCTTTAAATAGGGAGACCAAGCCACCTTGAAATAAGGGTCAACATTTTTTGCTCCTGTATTTGCTCTGCATTCTGTATTGTTGTTCCTCGATTTGTAGGTATTCTGTATGGTTAAGCCATTGCCCACCCCTCCACCATCCCCAAAACACTTCATTCAGCACTATCTTATTTCAACATTTATCAGAGAGTTTGAAGCTTGTGCTTCATCATTTCCTGCACTTTGCCTGTCTTTTCCCTTCAGTTTTTCTCTTTAGTCTCTTTTCTTAATCTTGACAAATTTCAATACGTTTTGATCTCTTTTAATGCTCTCCTAAGTACAGGGCCCTTGCTCTTTAAATCTCAATTTCAGGCAATGCACCACTCCTACTATGAATTATAACCATACTTTTATCCAAATCTACACATAATCACACCTATTGTCCAGGAAAACTGAATGTAAACAGTACAGACTGAGGGGGCAGCGCGTGAATTCTATTAAGAGCTATTCCAGCATGAACTGTACAAAACAAGGAAAATCTGAACCACACCACCAATAACTGTTCTTTGTCAATCCATCACGAGTGCTTCTTGACCTGGAAGAAACCCCGACCTTCAGGCAATCCCATCTCATAGGCAGCCCATCTGACACAAAGGGCTAAAAATTAGGTCAAATGGTGCAGTATTTTTGTGCATGCAATGACTGATTTTCAGATTTAAAAACTATTGCCAAATAATTATAAAAATAATACAAGCATGTACCACCAGGCTCAAGGACAGCTTCTATCCCGCTGTTATAAGACTAATGAACAGTTCTCTAATACGATAAGATGGACTCTTGACCTCACAATCTACCTTGTTATGACCTTGCACCTTATTGTCTACCTGCACTGCACTCTCTCTGTAGCTGTGACTTTATTCTACATTCTGTATTGCTTTACCTTGTACTACCTTAATGCACTGTGTAATGAATCGATCTGTATGAACGGTATGCAAGACAAGTTTTTCCACTGTACCTCAGCACAAGTGACAATAATAAACCAATTCCAATCCCATTTAAGCATGGGTTTTGACAGGCAAACATTTCTTGGGTGAACTTTCACCATCTACATCGAAACCCAAGTGCCACAGATGTCAAGCGAGATGGGCAAATGAAATTAGATTTCCATATTGAAACAGGATGCCCCAACTTCCCACCCTCAACATGTTATATTTTGAATAAAATTATTTGACACAATCAGAGCCATGATAACAATTCTAAAACATTTTAACTTCACACCCTAAATGACTGTTACAAATTATTAGAAGACATGGAAAGTAAAATTGATGTTCACTGATCGTGCAAAATGGATATTAGTGAATTATCTGCATAGATGTACATTTCATTTAAGTTTTCCTTTTTTACTGTCCACTCACCAACATCTTTTTTTGTGCTCCTGCTGAAGAACAATCTGACCTCAATTAAGTTAGCTGTGTGCAATCTTGGCAGATTTTGTGTTTTTGGAGGGATATAAAAGCATAGGAGTCCAAAATCATGTTGGAGAAAGATCCAGAAGCAACTTATTTAGATCTCTTTATCATCCAATTAAAAAAAGTACAAAAAGCAAGTTCATTATTCTTAAATAGAAATAAAATGCAAATATGGTGCTCCAAAATAAGCTGTACCTTTATGTCAAAGATTGCTAGTGATGGTAGACTGTACTTTTAGCCTATTTTGCTATTGCCACTGAAATAGGCAGGAAAGTATTCATATAATGGAAAAAGCATATAAAAAGAGAATATGAAGAATGGGGGAAATCCTAAATTCTGACAAAATTACATACAATAAGTACTCAGTGAATCTAGACAGTAAAATATAGTTGACATATATTGAAATTCTAAATATTTTCTGCACATCTTTATATTCAAGAATAAATAAGCCAAATGTGTTGCATTTAGCCACATGGATTCAGCTTCAGAATTCTTGAAGTTGCAAATTCTCAATTTAGTTATAGGAAAAAATACATTCCAGGTCAGTGAAAATCTTGATTATTACTAGTTACGTAAAACAGCAGAATAACCACAGTTTAAACTGCAGAAGAAAGAAAGATAAGGTGGCAAATTTCTATATTTACCTGATACAATCTCACTGAGAGCTTTAGTTGGACATTTGTTCCGAGACATTTGGTTTTTTCACAATCATAACTGTCACAAAATCCAACATGCATGACTACCCCTCCAAGTGTGCCCTCCTCAGCTCTAAAAGCTCCAGATTTAAGTTGACAACTTTCCACAGATGCAAAGTTAACATCACTTGAAGAACCATATATTCCATTTGTTAACAAGCGATCCAGACAATTTTTTTTTAAATGTGATTTTTTTTCTCATCAACATGTGGCATTAGAAATGACTCAAATGCATCTGAAAGATAAGTAAACACGTAGTGATACAAGAACTGAAATAAGATTTTGTACTAAAATTTTATTTGGATGTGGATACAGAAAAAGAAAGCAGTGGATTGCCTACAAAAATAATTAGTTGAATGTGAATTCAAGACAAGAATGCAATTTGAGATTCTTTAAGAAGGCTACATTTTAAATGAAAAACTATAATGTACCACTTATGATTTTAATACAGTCCTTTATTTAAAGATTCAAGCGAGGGGGATAATAAAACACAACTTTCTCTGTTATTCAGAGACCAGTAATGTTTAATTAGAACTAACTTTTAGATCAAAAAGCCTAAAAAAATATACTTTGGCCGTAAAGCACAGAAAACTGATTTCCTAAGTAGATCACTTTAGAACTAACCAAAAACGTGACTACTATAATTGTTGTTTCACCAGTTTCTCATCTCAAGAATTGTTAATAGAAAAGTAATTTCTACTTTATAATCAAAAAATTCTTAATGCCATAACATTTAAATATTATCCATGAAAACAAGGAAGCATGGTGGATTTTTTGTCTGCAGAGACAGGTGATTCTTGCCAAATTGCTGCAATGCCTTGATGCATTTCAACACTTAAGATATCACAAGATATCCATTGTAGATAGTTGTTGGTCTGCAATAGTAACTGCTACTGGAACCCCCTGCACATTAGAAGCAGGGTTCCACTTCTGAAAGGAAAAGAAATTGATACTGAACTCTTGCAATCAGCAGCAAATGTAAGTACTACAAACAGCAAATAGTAACAGCTGCAGCACTAACTAGCTGTCTACTCTCCTGAAGAGAAGGAAAGTAGATTATCGAGGAAAAGTAGAACTTTGGAAGTAATTCAGCAAGTTGTTTCAATTTTATATACACTAAGGCAAACTAATATTTTAAAATAATATTGCATAACAAAATAAATTTTAAAATAAATTGATTTTCTATCAGCATTAGTTCCAGCAGATATGAACTTTTATACTCAGACAGAAAAAATGACTACCCTTGGCAGATCTACATTTCTGTCCACTTCTTTTTCAAATATGTCAGTCAAGGAACATCGTGTATGTGGTCCAGTAAATGATAAGTCCTCCACTTTGACCAAAAATGTATTTGCCAAAACAACTTCCCCCGTAACAAACTAAGTGTTTCTGTGTCATTGAGAAAGCAAGCAGATATATTAATTTCCCTTTACATGTGCAACAAAAGTCCTCTTCCTTGCTACAATCCCTGACAAAATCACAACAGATAGGTTTTCCCACAATTAATTTTGAGGACAGGATATAATCACCTAAAATAAAAATCAGAAACTAAAATTCAAGTACTTCAAGGACAGAAAACAATTTCAGCCAATTATTGAATGGCATGGTGAGAAATTGGGCACAAGTGCCAAGCACATGAGAATATTACTCAACAGTAGCACAGGCTTTGTGGAGGTGAGCAGGGCCAGTGGATGACAGCCTTAGAAGTGTTTCTTCCTCAGTCTCAAAACCAGGCTATTACTGAGACGCAATTTTACTGCATGGAGATGAAGGAGACAGTAACAACACATTGATTAACTAGGGCCTCTCCATGCAGTACATGGTTCAGATTCATTGACAACTGTAGTTTAGTCACTATCAAGATGACCTATGTAAAAATAGGGAACCTTTCAAAATATCATTTTAGGTCATTCAGAATAGAATTTTGATTTGATATTCCATAACAGATTTAAATCTGCATTTGAGAAAGTTAGGAAAAACGAATCAGAAATTTTCCAAATTTAGACTCTTCCAGACATAACAACTTTAGAAAAGAATTTACGTTCCTTAATATGCTCCTTATTTTCACACATAAGGGGCATTTCTATACTTAATAGAATTGCCCATGGTAGAACAGCAATTTTCTCAGTTGAGAGTAAATACTGCATGTGATAGTCAAGGTCAAGATATTAAAAAAAATAATCTTGTGGGATCCAGCAGAGGGATAACAAGCTACTTTCTTTGGTGTAAAATGCTACTACTCTAAGTGACCACACTTTTTTTTCCCCCATCCATTATTCACATTCCACTTCCAAAGCCTGCTTAGACAAATTGTCAACTGGAGAATTAGTGACCGAGAATATCATAGTGAAACACAATCATGTCCGTACCTCTACTGAAATGAGGAAATTTAGCAAAGAGCAAGGACCATTTTGGACATTGTCCTAGTCTATAACTGTGCCATGTGATCCATTTACCCACTAAACCATAAACAAAAGATCCTTGAAAGTAAATTTCCCACCTAAAATAACATGCGCAAAATATAGAACAGCTTTATCATACAACAACAGTACAAACTTTGTCCGTTACATACAAGCATTTTGATGCAGCAATTGTATATACAATACAGCATCACAAGTAACAACAAACCTGAAGCATGCAGTTTTGTTAACATGTAACAGATGTGTTTAAAACAGAGGCACCCCTACAGTTGAGGATTGTTCAAGATTAGTGATCTCCTGGACTTGTAGCAGTATCTGGTGGTAGACATTAGTGTCCATAAAATGCAGCATCTATGAAAGATCATCTGTTTGCCAACTTAAAATATTGAGCAAGGGTATTCTTTCAAACAGCAGTGTAGCTCTAAGCATCAATACATGTACAGTTTTGAAACAATTACTGTATCAGCTTTGGATACAGTTCACTTTTAAGTCCATTTAAAAAATCATCTGCAAAGGTTTCTGGAAAAAAAATGGTTTTATTATGAAACAGACAACTAGCATTCCAGTTCAGGAAATGCGAATGCTGGATATGCAAAACCAGTCCGAGGTATATTCTTGACAGTAGATGATATCTCAAGTGTTGGATTAGTGACAATAGTCAGCTACAACGGATGCTACAATTATGTAATTAAACTTTAAAGACGCATACATGGAATACTTCTGATGAAACCAGTGTTATCATTACAGTAGTACGTTTAATAAATGTGAAAACCTGCCTTTCTATGAACGATTCACGTAGTTGTCAATCAACTCTTTTGTATGTCCAATTGTGATTATGTAGAAGCGTTAAGTACAGTGCTCAACTCTCTGGCTGTTGAGTTTTCCTTCGATCTTGCTTTTGCCTGTTAAATACTAATAGAGAGAAATAGAGAAATATTGTATAGTGTTGCAAAAAATGTTTCATATTACATTTTTAAATGTATTTCAGACAGAATGCCATGCAAGTGAGATTTTTATTTTACAAAACATTAATTATGATGCAGTACCAATAAATGATTAAATAATTGCCATAATTTTGAAATTGGCTCCTTATCTATTCAGTCCAAGTGGTGCAATCCATGTCTGCCACTAGTAATCTGCTATACTCAGAGGAACAAAAAAAGTCCCAGGCTAAACAATACTAGTGTTAGCTCATTGGAGATGGTAATAGATAATGCCAGCACAACTCAAGGAGATGTCGTCCACTGTGGAATGTTAATGAATATTTTGTGGCTTACTGAAATTCGAGTGAAAGTGGCATAACCAATGAACCTTCAGTCTAACCACAACTGTGTTACAATGGTCTCTTCTCAAGCTTGAGTGTCTAAATTAAAATTGGAGCCCGTGTTAAAGACTTAATAAAAGAATACCATTACTAAGTGAAAATTTGTAACTTATTACATGACGTTTACAGCATTTCACAGTTTAGGCATTATTTTTGTTTTGCAGTTCTCCCTTCTGCCTCAGGTGTGGAAGATCATCCAGGAAATGAAATCCACATGTAGGCCACTGACTTAATGTGAGCCCTTCTCAAAAGGTGGTTTTGTTCCTTTGATCAATCACGGAATCAAAATCCTTAGAAATGTATTCAGCTGTAGTGTATCCCAAGAAATAGAGTAAACATCTGGCTTCTATTGACTTCCTATTAACAGTTACTTTAAAAAAAACTTAGAATATTCTAATAGTTCATTCACAGAAGTGAGAATCAGATCATAGGATATCCAACTTCAACCCTGCAGGAGTCACATTAGATTCCCTGAACGTCAAAAAATACATGTAGCAATACTCCTAAAAATGCTTACAGCAGCATTGAAAGATTTACAGTATTTTATAATCATGGGGAAATGAAGATTATGGTTACCAACAAGGCTTTGGTAAAGCACAGGTTGTCATACAAAGTTCTATACCAAGTTGACAACTATACTTTAAGAATATTAACTAAACCTGGTGATAATTATTTTCCACGAAGTACTGCTGTGCACACCTTTCCTAGTGGCTTCATTCAGAAGCTCCTCTTTATATACCAAGTTTGCAACAGCTGACTGCTGCTTTCAGCCGAACTTCTGTAAGGCAAGTCTTTGTGGAGACTAACAGCCTTTCCCTTTCTCAAACTTCCCAATGGCAAAAACAGCGGAATCAAAAGAATTCAAATAAATGAAAATTGCACTTGTCCAGTCAAAGGAACTCCAGCAGCTCAAAGAGTGCCATCATAGTTAGTCCTGCATGCACCAATTACAATTTATCTTCTTGTAATCATTAACATTCATTTTCCCACAACTTATATTTAAGTATGTAACACAGAAGGAAAATTCAGAATGGTTGTCTTGTCAATTATCAGTTGCAACAGGGCCAAGATTAATCGGTTGAAGCTATATATACTTTCAACTACAGCAGATTCTAGGACATTGCCCAACCTCCCCTCCTTATTCTTCCCTCCAGTCAAGTGTGTGCAACCTTCTCGTAAAGTGGAAATTATGTTTGAAACTGGACCCTAGTGAATCGATCATTCAAAATGAGATACTGCAGTTTGTAGCAAAACCACAATCAAAGAAAACTGCATCCTGTAAAATATTGTAACTAACAGGCATAATGTTCCAAAGGCAGGTTTATTTTAGGGCCTAGATTCCACAACCTCTACACTGTTTAACAAGTTGGTTGTAATCATATAGTACTGGTGTGCAGATCAATAGGTTGTATAAAAAGTTAGCCTACTTTGTCAAGGAACAAACCAATTATAGAAAAACAAAGCAGGTGTTTTACTGATTCAGCTCCATGTTTCTATTTGTGGTTACAGTCGGTCCACTTAATGTTTTGTTATGGACCATTGAATAGCTAAAAGCAACACTGCTACATGATGGGAAATCGAGACCCGAAATGTGGGAGAGAGCTTTCATGGTACCTGGCGGCCTTCCTGGGCTGACCCGGTATCCTGCTGCCTTGGTAGTGCCCAAGGGCCTGCCCGGGCTGGTCTTGAACCCAGCTGCCTTTGTTGTTCCCAAAGGTCGGCCTGTACTGGTTCTGTACCCAGCAGCTTTTGTCGTCCCTGATGGTCTTCCTCGTTTCCCCGCTCGGAAAATGTTTTTCCTTCGTTTCATATCATCCTGGGCTTCTGCGTTTCTTCCAACACCCATTTGTGCATTCGGTTCCTCCAGCGACTCTTGCTTTACACAGCTTATTGGCTTGTAGCTGTTTCCATAAAGTTTGTCCGGTTGAGAAGAACACAAGTCAAACTGGTCATCGCTACTCACATCATCAGCACTGAGGGTCACCTCCTTCTCAGACTGACAGCAGCCAGTGTTACTGCAGCCAACTGAATGCATAATTTCTAAGAATAAGATTACAGAAGTATTTTTAAATAATTTAGAATGATATTAAAATCTAGCAAATAACAGCAAATTATTGTAATACTAGAAGAGTAAAATAAACATAACTTTCAAAGAAACATTTTTGGAACCAAGTCAAAATTCTGTGTGTCAGGAATTTTTAAAAATCAGATCTAAACCTCAGCCCTACCATCTTGCTTTTGCTTTAGTGTTTCCATGTACGTTTTTAAACCATTTGTGTTAGGAGTTGAACAATTCAAAGAAGTAATTGCCAAATTAAAAATACTAAATGCAAGCCATTGCCAGTTTAATCGCACTGTTAAGTAATAGCAGAATAGTAATAGAATGCCAAGATTTGTAATGACTCATTGGAAAATGCTTTGCCCATAATTTTGAATGGTCAGAAGAAGTACTTTGCATTTGCTTTTAAAACCCCTATCCATTTATGAGCTTGCCCCTCCCTGTCTCTATAATCTCCTCAGGTCAGGTGTTGCTGTTAAGCAGTTTTGCACATCCATGGCTTCATTGACACCACTGATGACAATAAGGCATATTATCATTAGCTTGGTCACTCTCATTGCTAAGCCTATGCACTATTTTGGGTGCAAGGTGAATCATATCTATGAAACTATTCCATTCCTGAAAGGGTAAGGAAAACTGCTGCAAAATGCACAACCTCATGATTTGTTAGGTGAACCAGGCAGGACCACTTCGTCAGAAGCTTTAAACTCTGAAGCATCATTGTAAAGTACAGGAAGTCCCCGGGTTACGAACGAGTTCCGTTTTTGAGACTGTTCGTAACCCGATTTTGTCTGTAACTCGGAACAGCATCCGCGCATGCGCACTTGGCCTGGGGATCGCGGCTGCACACGCGCACTTGGCCTGGGGTTGGGCCAAAGAAGGTGTACTGCCGCTGTGGTAGGATCGGGGGCCGGGCCCGCTTATGAACTGAAGGTCGTTAAGACCATGAAGGTCAGTTCGTATGTACGGGCGTTCGTAAGTCGGGGACTTCCTGTATTTAACATTATAAGCTCCAGTTCAACAGTGCAGCTACAAAAGTTAATTAGGGCATAGGAGAGATGAGGGATGGTGGCTGCCATGAGAACATACTATAATAGAAGCCAGTGAACAGTTCTGGAAGGAGTCAATGCAAATTTTAATGGCAACAAGAAATAACTGAATGCCTGCCAAGAAAAAGATCCCCCAATCTTTTCACTGGATATCTCCTCCTTCTGGGTGCCAATGTATCAGGGGATGTTGACACATTGTGGCCTTTTCTCGTGTGATACAGGTCCACTTTGGCTCTGTCTAACTAGGAGGACAAGGAAAAGAGCACAGTGCACTTGTATAGCTGCAGTGCAGTCAGCTTCTCCCAGGCTATAAAGTGCATGCTCTGCAAAAAACGCAAAATCAGGACTGCCATGGCCACATGTCGTTTGAGAGCCTTGCACAATTCTGTGACAAGTCAAAGTTCACAACATGAGTAGCCTGCTCCATCCAATATTACTCCTCTTTGTGCCAGACCTTTAGTTACAAATGTGACTAGCACTGAGTTATTTGATAAAATACCCAACATGGCAATGGTTACATGGAGTTTTTTTTTGCATGACTGACATTCAAAAAAGTCTGTATGTGTCAATCATGTGCATTTTGCCAACCCTAATTTTTAATTTTATATATCTGTCAAATCACTTAAAATGACTCTACCTTCAGGACCCATTAACTCAACTTTCTTTAATTTTCAACAATATTATATATAATCTTAACATAGTAAACATGACAAGACAAATAGAAAAAAAGGAAGTCGAACAGTAGTGTGGGTTTTAATATGATGACAGTTGCTTAAATAAAGAGGTTGAGTTTTCTTTTTAAAAAAGTGGGTTTTTAAACAAGAGAGCTCCAGGGAAAAAGGCAAGACAGATTAAATGTTCACAAATATGTTCTTTCTTCAGCATGGGAACCTAGACAGTCAAGAATTTCACACTTCTAATCAAGATATCAGATTCTTAAATTTTTCAGGAACCTTGGAACCAAACATAACTTTGCACTATATAACAATTTTCCTATAAGGACATGTTGGATTCTTAGTTTTTTTTTGTCTAAGAAAGGCATGCTTTACAATCAGCTACAGTTCCAACAATCAGCAGGATTAGAGCAAGGAAATGCCATGGGTGCTTTTCTGCATGGTTGAATATTAAGTTGGGCAGCCCATTTATTTTATCCCACAGTTTACTAATCAAAAAATTGTTAAACTGCTGCCGTTATCTATTCCTCAAAATTTGGAATAAGATTTGATTTAGTGGTGAGCCAAATTTTATAATTTGGTGAATCATGCTGGGTGTAATAATGCTGTGATTATGCTACAAGACTAGTTATCCAGAAGCAGGGACTAATAATTCAGAGAATGGAAATTAAAGTATGGATTCGGTCCCACTGGAAGCACAGTGGACATGATCTTCATCAGATGACAACTACAAGAGATATGCAGGGAGCAGCACCAATCACTATATACATGGCCTTCCTTGACCTTATTAAAGTCTTTGTATGTATCAATTGAGAGGGTGTGGAGCATCCTTTTTAGGAATTAGTCTCCATTTTATAGAATCATATAGCACGGAATCAGGCCACATTAGCCCACTTCGTCCATGCCAATCGTGACGCCTATCTACACTATTCCCATTTACCTGCATTAGACCCATGTTCTCTCTATACCTTTCCTATCCAAGTACCTGTCCAAATGCTTTACAACATGTTGTAATTGTTTCTGACTCTACCACCTCCTCTGGCAGCCCATTCCAGATAACCACCACCCTCTGTGTGGAAAAACTTACCCCTCTGATCTCCTTTAAATTTCTCCTCTCTCACCATAAAGCTGTGCCCTCTAGTTCTAGACTCTCCTGACCACCTACCCTATCCATGCCCCCAATAATTTTATAAACCTCTATAAGGTCACCCCTCAATCTCATACATTTCAGTGAGTATAAAACCAGCCCATCCAATCTCTCCTTATAACTATATCTGCTTCATGATGACATACAAGCTGTGATATTAACTTATGAATCCACAACAGTCCCTATCTCAGAAAATTAGTCATGTAAGGTTATGTCATTGCACCAACACTTCACCCAATCTCTACTTGCTGCATTGCTGTACTTCACCTCCATCAAGCTTCCCTGTGGAGTGCAGCTAATCTGCAGGACACATGGGAAACTATTCAACTTGCATCATTTCATCTCATTGACCAAGGTTCCCAGAAATGAGGTGCTAACTACACTCTGTTGTCTTTGATTGACAGGTCACATCACTCGCATGCACCAGTCCTTCAAAACAGACATACAATTCTGAGTCCATAACAGCAAGAGATTACCAGCTAGTCAGCGGAAAAGATTCAAGTATGTTCTCAAAGTATAACATCCCCACTGACCTTTGGGAATCTCAGACACAAAGATTCAATGTCATCACAAATGCTCCTTCACTTTGAACGGTCATGGGCCAAAGTGTCAGAATCACACAGAAACCTCCTAAAACTGCACACCAACCCATCAAGTACTCCCTTGTCTGACCTGCTGCAGACTCTGCAATACCCACACTGGCCTCGTAAGCCACCTCAGAAACAACAGAATTGGAGAATCAGACTCGACCCTGAAGGGTTGTCGGAGGGGGATTAGGAGGAAAAGGAGAAGAAGAATCATATTACATCAATGGCTGCATTTAAAAAGAATCAAATTTGCTCTGATGTGTGTTATGATATTCTGAGACCATGAATAGCACTAAATAAATGGTGGTTTCTTTTTAATGTTTAATGGTGACATCCTGTAAAAGTCTATGAACTTAAATGGTACAATGATTTATGGTGCTGTAGTTATGATAATAGATGATGCCTCTTCAAGTGCAAATTCCTTCAAAGGCAGCTAGAAACTTCTCTGTTTCAGTTTCATACAGCAGCACCTTCACAACATCCTTCAGCTGAACTAGATAGGTGTCCTTATTAAACACTGTGTGGTTGCAAAAAAACATGGAAGACTAATGTGAGCAGTGAATAGACATGTGCAAAATATTGTATTTGTGCACACTCTTAAGGATGTTATTTGGGTGAAGAGCAAATTAAAACATTCATCAATTTTCCTCCTAAGTTGATCATAAGAACATTTCAAATGACTGGGAGGCTGAATTCAACATTTTCTCCCCCCCACTAGGGGACCAGATTCCAGTAATACTGAATAATAAAATACTGAAATTTATACAGACCTCTGTAATTCATACCGTCCCTCACACGAATAGAAACCACCTGGGGAATGAAAAGAGAATTGTTATAAATGATTAATAATAAATAAACAGAAATATCTATGATGTGAATAAAATTTTCATCTGTCAGGACCACTGAAGAAAGGCTTTTCACCAAATTATATGCGTTACTTGTATAGGATAAAAATATGAGCAAATATAGTTTGTAGATCTTTGAGGAGGGTTTTGCAATACAACATCTTTAAAAAAAAGACCTTAAGAGGAAGAAATTTAATGTCGTCATTAGGTCACAAAAATATTAAATGCTAAAAGATTTAAGTAGTCAATATGCTGCAACAACAAAAGCTTGAATACTTTATGGACGAAGATATAAAGAGCGACTTTAGCAGCAACTCACTCCCCCTTAGTGTTTAAACGCTGCACATTTAATATAGTTATATTTATAGAAACAATTCAAGCATACTATGCCACTTACTGATGGGGAACACCTTCCTATGTCACTACTGATTTTAGTGTGAAAATACTCCTAATGATAGGAAGGCTTCCTGCCTAGTTTCCCCTCAACCTCTGCAGGGATGCAGCCCCTTTTCATTTAGTACACAGCCATTATCAGGATTTTTCACATTCATCTAAACATTATTGCTCAACTATGCAATTTGACATAACATTGTTTTCTCCACTATAACGTCACATTCTGTTTCATAACGTTTTCAGTCACAGAATGAACAGCCACTGCACTTAAAAAAAAAACAAAGCTTTGTAATTCGGAAACTATGCCCACTTGTTTCAGAAGCCCCCACCAGAGGAACTATCATCTCAGCATCTATCCTGTCAGTCCCCCTCGGTATCTTGTGTGTTTCAGTTAGCTTACCTTTCAATCTTCAATATTTTTTCCCCCCTCAGCAAAAAAAACACTCCAATAAATATGGTCCCAACCTTTTCAATCTCTCCTCATTATTAGAGGCAGCATAGCTTGAATAAGGGATCATTCATTTAAGATGTATACAGGGAGAAATCGATTCTCTGAGAACCATGAATCTTTAGCAGTCTCTATCCTATATAGCTGTGGAGGCCAAATCAATGAAATTAGAAGTAAATATGCCTTCCTGAAATTACATGGCAACTTGGTGAATCCACAGTTAGGACACTGTGTACAGGTCTGGTCTCCCTATCCAAGGAAAGATATATTTGAAATAGAGGGAGTGCTATGAAAGTTCACCAGATTGATACCTGGGGATGGGGAAAGGGATTGTTCTTCAATGCACAATTTTCAGAATCAAAATCATAGCAAACAACACTCAGTCCACTACTCAGTAAATGGTCAGTTAAAGAGTTAAACGGCTGATCTAGTTGTCAAGTTTGTTTCTTTTCTGATGATTGGTCAGTTCCACACAATTTGCCACAGTTCTCTGCCTGGGCAAATTAATTGCAAACAAAACAGTAACCTTCAGGTTTTGATTCACAAGTCCTGCATTAACCAGCATGAAAACCATCAAGAAACAACTTATGATGTCTGTTTACGCAAAGGCATTCCACCCTTTTCACATTTTGAAAAGATGCTTAAGCTTAGCCTAGTAGGATTAATCCTAAAAACTTTTATAAGTATAATGTTAATAGCCTTTCTTGCAGAAATTATTTTTTATTTAATATTGTTACATTAGCATGCAACTGAAGATGACTAAAGACAGATGCACCTGAAAGAACAGCAAGGAGACAACAATTTTTTTTTTAGAAATTCAACAAGCAAATCATTAAATACCTGGTTCTAATTCAGTAACTTCAATGAGATATTTCACACATTTGAACTCTAGCATACATAGTACCATTTTCAGACACTGACTCTGTCTAAGAGAGCATTTTCCAGATGGATAAAGCACACAGAATACTGCTGTTACAGCGATACTTCTGTTCTTGATCTGAACATCCATCTTAATCAAATGTGGTTCTGTTGGCATTTTTCCAATTCAGTTGCACTTTTTGGAATTTTGTGTCAAGGTGATTTGCTGAAAAGAGTTTTTAAAGAGCGAGTTTTCAAAGAGCGAGTTTTCAATCAACCGATATCCAGATTTATTAAAAGTAGGTATTTTTAACAGGCACAGTAGTGTAGCAGTTAGCATAACGCTATTACAGTGCCAGCAGCCCCAGTTCAATTCTAGCCGCTGTCTGTAAGGAGTTTGTACGTTCTCCCTGTGTCTGCATGGGTTTCCTCCGGGTGCTCCGGTTTCCTCCCACATTCCAAAGACGTACGGGTTAAGAAGTTGTGGGCATGCTATGTTGGCTCTGGAAGCGTGGCGACACTTGCGGGCTGCCCCCAGAACACTCTATGCAAAAGGTCCATTTCAATGTGTGTTTCAATGTACATGTGACTAATAAAGATATTTTATTTTACAAATAGAAGAGATACTGAGGATCAAATAGCTTTCCATTAGGCACTTTGTAATTTGGCACATTTCTTTTACTTTGCTCCCAGAATACATCCTGTGCTATCCAGTTATGACAGCTATCCATCCAGAACTATTGCAAGATCATTAGACCTTTTGAAGATGAGGAAGGCCATTTGACTCAGTTTAAAACATGCACCCAACAAAAGCCTCTATTTCATAACTCTTCCTGAAAGTCTAGTTTACAAGAATATATCTAGTTTATAACAGGTACAAAATGGAAAGAGGCCCTTTGGCTCATTAGTCCGTGCCTACTTACAACTGCCAATTTACATTGATGCTACATTAATTTTTTCTGTTTTTACTCTCCCACTTTCTCAACAACTTCCCCCAGATTCCACCATTTACCTACACAATAAGGACAATTAACCTACCAACTTGCTTGTCTTTGGGATGTGGGAGGAAACCACAGCACCTGGAGGAAACCCATGCAGGTCACAGGGAGAACATGCAAACTCCAAATGGACAGCACTGAGGACAAGATTGAACCCAGGTCCCTGGCACTTGAGACAGTGACTCTACTAGCTGTGCCACCCATAAATTGATTAACTCTTGGACAACAAAAGAATTTCCTGACCTTAATTCTAATTTTACCCATTATATTATTTGAATCCATGTCAGCTGTTCTGAATTTCACAGTTTAAATTATATTTTGGATTTGCAATTTCCATTTTTTTCCTTTCTATTCACATCCATTTATCTCCATTCTAGGTAGAGTCCCAAGTCTTTCCAGTTTATTCCCAAAGCCCTTTGATACCAGGAATAAAATGTGTTCCATTTTGCAATGATTCCAGTACTGTCATAGATAAAACGGGGGAATGGGACCAATGGGATTGCTCCCCTAGGAGCAGGCATGGCCTTAATGACCTCCCTCTGTGTCGTTATAAGCAGAAGACAAGATTGTCCACTGCCTAGAATTAATATCGAAGTCTACAGTTCTTTTACTGAATCAATTTATTACCTGGTTTAAAGATTCAGAATTAGGCCATTAATTTAAACAAGAAAGCAAATAGTTTGGGAAAACATTATAAACATTTTGCAGAAACATTTGAATTTGGGGGAGGTGGAGGAAACGTGTGCCAGATATAGGAAATTGTCATCAAACGAGTCACTTGAGGTTGAGAGGAGAAAAAAAACTTAGAAATTAGGAGGGCAAAAAGGGGCCATGAAATGACCTTGTAAGAAGGATCAAGGAGAATCCTAAAACATTTGAATAGCTCGCCTCAGGGACCAGAGGGGTAATCTATGCATGAAGCCAAGGGATACGAGCAAGACCCTAAATGAATACTTCTCATTGGTATTCACCAGGGAGAAAAACGTGAAGGCTGGAGCATTAAGGGATACACTGATTTTCTGGAGCACACCTGTATCAAGCAGGAGGAGTGTTAGAAATATTGGAGCATATTAGGGTGCATAAATTCCCAGGATTGGACAAGATCTATCCCAGGATGCTAAGGGAAACAAGGAAGGAGATTTCTGCACCTTTGCAAGGTACCAATAGCTTGGGGGATAGCCAATGTTGTCCCCTTGTTCAAAAAGGGCAGTAGGGATAAGCCTTGCAGTGTTAGAGAAGTTGTCGGAGAAGATTGAAGGATAGGATTTATGTTCACTTGGAAAGGCAGGGACTGATTTGGAAGAGTTAGCATGTTTTTGTGCAGGGGAGATCATGCCCCACCAATCTAATCGAGTATTTTCAAGAAGTAACCACAGAGGTTGAAGAAGACCAGGTATTAGATATTATCTATATGGACTTCAGCAAGGATTTTGACATGCAAGGTAGGCTGGTCCAGAAGGTTAAGGCACAAGGGATCCAAGGCATGTTGGTGAACTGGATTCAAAAACTAGCTTGATGATAGGAGGCAGAGAGTGTTTCTGTAACTGGAAGTCTGTAATGTGTTGTACTGCAGGAATTGGTGTACAATTTGTTCTTTGTTTTATATACATATATACATACACACACACACACATATAATATGGATGAAGACACAAGGGGTGCGATTAGTAACTTTGCAGATGACACAAAAATTGGTGGAGTTGTAGGTAACAAAGAAGGTTGCTTAAGGATACAGCAGGCATAGATCAGTTGGAAAGTTGGGCGGAACAGTGGCAGGTCGAATTTAATCCAGATAAGCGCCAGGTAATGTACTTTGGGACGGCAAATTCTATTAGGGCAGATAAAGTAAATGGCAAGGACCTCAGGAGTGTTGATGTACATACAGGCTTTGGGCTGCAAGTCCTTAGCTCACTGAAAATGGTACACAGGTGGATGGGGTGGTGATAAAGGCATTTGATATGCTTGCCTTCATAGGCCGAGGCATTGAGTAGAAGAGTTGGGACGTCATTTGCATTTGCATAAAACATTGGATAGACTGCACTTGAAGTATTGTTCACAGTTCCGGTTGCCACACTACAGGAAGGATGTGGTAGTGCCAGAGAGAGTGGAGAGATTCAACAGGATGTTACCTGGAATGGAAGGCTGTGGGGCAGGCACGGTAGCGTAGCAGTTAGCATAACACTTTACAGTGCCAGCGAGCTGGGTTCAATTCCGGCCACTGTCTGTAAGGAGTTTGTACGTTCTCCTCATGTCTGCGTGGGTTTCCTCTGGGTGCTCCGGTTTCCTCCCACTTTCCAAAAGAAGTACAGGTTAGGAAGTTGTGGGCATACTATGTTGGTGCCGGAAACGTGGCGACACTTGTGGGCTACCCCCAGAACACTCTACGCGAAAAAAAAGGATGCATTTCACCATGTGTTTCGATGTACACGTGACTAATAAAGATATCTTAGTTATAAGGAGAGATTGGATAGACTGGGCTTATTCTCACTGGAACATAGGAGGTCAAGGGGTGACCTTATAAATGTTTACAAAATTACAAGGGACATAGACAGGGTAGATAGTCACAATCTAGTTCCTCCCAGGGTAGAGGAGTCTAAAATTGGACTGCATAGGTTTAAAATGCAAGGGAAAAGATCAGAAGGGGACATGAGGGGCAAGATTTTCACCCACAAAGGGTGATAAATATAGGAAATGAGGTGCCAGAGGAGATGGTAGAAACAGGTACAAATACAGCATTTAAAAGACATTAGGACAAGTACATAGATAGGAAAGGTTAGAGTGTTATAGGCAATGGGATTGGCTTATACAGGCATCTTGGTCAGCATGGACAAACTGGGCAATTAGGCCCATTTCTGTACTGTATAACTCTATGAAGCTCTACGAATCCAAAATAAAGCTTGTAAAACACATAGGTTTAAGAAAAAAAAACTTTCTTCAACATGAGCATTTTTAAAATCCATTATATTCTAAAATAGCTTTCAATCTGAAAGAGCTAAAATACACATACACAAAGTAAGTTCTTTTAGGTGCAGAAAATCTGCTGAGCATTAATTATGGCTTAGTGGGCCATTTAAAACCTGATTTGGATCTCATGCACAAAAGCGTAACATTTTCAGTATATTTTTCAGTGGGATTAGTTTGTAACCAGCTTACTTTCAAGTCAACTTAAGTAATTTCCTGATTCTCCTGGAGGAGGCTGCAACACTCTGGAGAAGGGCTGAAATACTGACAGCAAACACTACATTAAACTATAAACGCTTGGAAATCCCGAAGTTGCTATTACTTTCATGGAGTGATGGCAGTAAGCGTCACACCCATTACAACCACAAAAAGGAGCTTTTAAAAACTGGACAAATATTTTAAGAAAAACAAAACGAATAGGAAAATATGACTAAGCAACCAGCTCTTCAAAAGCCAGTTCTTCCCAGATAGACCAAGTGACCTCATTCTGAGCTGTGGCATTTTCCACAGTACAGATGTTATGACTATATACTTTGAACAGGAAAAGTTAAAGTTCTTACCCAAAACATTCAGTAGAATTTATTGGAATCTATTGTATATGCAAGATTGAAGACCAAAAAAAGTGTGATATGGTGCATTCCTCCAGTGCTTTAACTCATTCAGCCTTGCATCCATCTATTTTATGAATAGCTCAAAATATTCACTAAAACTGTGCAATTTACCACAAAGTGCAGCACCAGGGCATACACCTCTGCTGGTTTCTCAATACTCATGCCTGGGTTATCAGTTGTGGTTCCAACATGAAGAGCGCCAACAATGATATACTTTCATAATTTCTGATTTAGTTGTGTTAATTCATATTTAAGTTGATTTTTTATTTGAGAAAAAAGGATTTATTTTATAAATCATAATTTAAAAACATAATTGTTTATTTGAATGCTTACAAAGGTTTGTAAGCTTCTGAGACATTAATTCTCTTCTACAGTTTTAATAGCGAGAAAATTGGGAGGTGCAACCTAAATGGCTGTCAAAAGATGTTCATTAGATATTTACAGTCAGAAGACTCTGCACCAACTAGGCAGGAGCCAACATGTAGATGTTCCTGCTCATACATTAACTTAAACCAAGAGTAGGTTTAGTAGGTAGGTAACTGGACAGCGAGAGCAGCAAGCACCTTAGTGGGACTTCTAGACTTGGAAATACATTTCAAATTTACTTCTTAAATTTAAATCCTCTCGGGGTAATTTGCATATACCAGAAAATTATCATGGGGAACTAACTTACCTGTGCCCTTTGCTTCCATTACAAACTTTGTGCTACCTGCTTATTTGCTTAAATGCTGTGTGCAGCCAATAAAATAATGAACTGGGTGGTTATTATCACATCAGCAGGAGGCCCAATTTCATGAGTGGACATTGCTATTTAACGTTAGCTGCACTACTTAAAGTGAGTCTGCAGCTCTCAGAGACAGATTGTGACTGCAGCAGGGGGTGGAACTTGTCATGGAACCAGGTTTCATGCAGAAAAGGGCACAATAAAACAAAGCATGGGGAGAGCTTTACGACAGCACTGGTGGAGGAGAGGTGGAGATCATCTATCCTTGGCAAAAAGGCAGTCCACCAGTCAAAAGCTGTTGAATGGAGATACCAGCAGTCTGAATGCAATGCATCAGAAAGTTCAAATACCCTGCATGTTTTTCCCCTATAGTCAGTGCCAAATAACATGATGTTGGTAGGTTAATTGCCCCCGGGGTATAGGTAAGTGCTAGAATCTGTGCGGGGAGGGGGAAGAGGGAGTTGATGGGAATGTAGGGAGAATGAAGTGGAATTCATGTACAACTAGTGTAAATGGTGCTTGATGGTCAGTGCAGACTTGGTGAGCCAAAGGGCCTGTTTCCGGGCTATATGACCGTGCCTGCATTCCAGCAACTACTCAAAAACATTTGAATGCACACATGCCCGTCATTCACTACCAATCTCAGGACTTGTCCCTGACCTTCACACAATCCACTGCAGCCTCACGAATTTAGCAATGCTACAAGTTTCCCACCTTTATCTCATACCCAGCAGGCATTGCCAGGGATGTTCCCTAAACACACTGTGCAAGAGCTACTACCTGACTCCTTCCTTCTTGCAGGAAGGAGGTGGAACATTATCACAGCAGCAGCTACTAATTAGCGGAGGAGGTAACAACTGTATTATCTTTGCCCCACAGAGGGCAAGATAGCCACAGCCCTACCACCACT
The DNA here is from genome assembly GCF_009764475.1 of Pristis pectinata. NCBI lineage: Eukaryota > Metazoa > Chordata > Chondrichthyes > Rhinopristiformes > Pristidae > Pristis > Pristis pectinata. Next base: position 25,571,830 of record NC_067408.1, on the reverse strand, counting down.
GCCTCCATTCAACATAATCCTACTGGATGCTTTTCTCCTCTCAAAAAGCCAAAAACTGCAATCTAATCAAGTGATCAAAGGAGGATGAGAAGCGTGAAAATTATGATGCACTGCAACTTGATTTAACAATCCCAGACACCACCTCAGACACTAACACGCCATGAAATTTAGTGGTTAGCTTAGAGGCAAGGCATACACATCACTAGACTCCAGAAATGTAGGTGACAGCCTAGGCTATGTGGATGAGTAGCCTGGGTATCACCTCACCAGAAGACAATGTCACACTAGGTTCTGCTGCGGAGAAATCAGACCTAGTGTTAAAGGGGGCAGCCAACAGAAGAAGCTGACGTGTACACCTGGCACCTTGGTAGACCTGCCAGAAAACTTATTTGCAATGTCAAGGAGTATGGAACACTCCAGTACCAACCTTGCACAGGGCTTTGCACCCATATGGAATCCATCCTTTCCAGCACAGAAATGTGGCCAACTCCATTCCCACAGTTAAGGACTGAACGCAACATCTGAAGGCCAATGTCTTCTCTTCCAACACAGTACAAGCAGAAACCGCCTGAGAACTGCAGAAGAAGGTCAGCCTTCTGCCACGCCAGCTGAGACTACTACTAACATGTTTCTGTATTTCAGTGTACAAAGAGGCTTGCAAGATGTCACACAAATAAAACATGATGTTTTCCAACCCATTACTAAAATTGCTGCGTCACTGCCCCATGGGAGTGGGAGCGGCTGTAGCTCATTCATGATGTCACCACTGCTCTTCACAAATGACCTTGCTGGAGCCTGTCAGCCACCACACACAGATTGTAGCTGCTCAAGCAGAGCTGCTGCAGGATGAAGCCGAGCCTTCTTAGTCTAGAGCTACTTGAGTCAGATACAGGGCCACCCACACCTCCTCCACTGATAATCGGCACTGCATTGGAACACCAGGTCAAACCAAGGCACTCAGAAGATGAACACAAGGAGGAGGATTAATTAACATTTCTGTCCAATAGGCAAACTTTATTTTATAAAATTTCTATTTATTTTGTCAGGAATATGTGCATGCTCTAGTCTACCACAATTCTTACATTTTTTTTCTCATTCCACTGTTGTGTGCTGCCCTATGTGAACTATACATCAAGGTTCATTTGTTTATTAAAATGTTCATATTCTCTTTACTTGGTTTATTACAACTAAGTTTCTGAGAATTATCAGCAGTCACCCCCACATCCGAGCAATTGGTATTGAATCCTCTACTAATCCCAAGTTATTTGTACATTATTACTGTAATCTGCTTACCACTGACTTCTGGGCAGTCCGCAGCATTTACAGTTTTGCTTTGGAAGCCACTGTAGTGTTCAGCTTTAATAAGCAAAACATTTAAAAGTCAAGTTAAAAGTTGGGAATAATACTCAGTAATAACAAAACAAGAACTGTTCATGAGTTGCAATTTGAATATTGAAGTTGATCAATAGGAATATCAGGCATTAAATATTAGACATTGGCTTCTTAAAGTAAATTGGAAGTAGCGCTTTCCTTAAAGGGGATGGCTGTAAAAGTTATAAAAAGGGATTTTGCACAGTTCCTAACTCATGGTTTGCATTTACAGCTCCACGATATTGTAAAGCAGCTATCTATGCACAATAATGCTTGCAAAATCAGTTAAACAACATTGATTGAAGGTATCAACAGTAGATGAGGCAAGGACAGAGATGGTCAATGTTTAAGTGGCAAAAGGGCAATGACATGGGATCAAAAGTTCACAGTGGGGTGAAATAAGATGTTGAGTCAGGTTCACCCTTGCCCAGTCAGATCTGGATACACTTCCTAAAAAAAAAGTTTTGATTCCGAGCCAACGACAGCATTGGGGAAGGGCGGGGGGGGGGGGGGGGGGGGGGAAGTGAAATCCCTTTGCTTTACACTTAAATCCATGGGTTTGCATTTGAAACCAACAAGCTGCATTGCCAACAATCTAGGTAGGCCACAAATTTCAGCATGCATAAGAACTCTCTTTCTTTCTGTATGCAACCATTTCATCATGTATTTTATAACAGCAGAAAATGAATACAATGGATAAAACATCCTTCTGATTCATTGAGCAACAGTAAAATTATGGACATTTATACAGTCTGACTTGATTTCCCCTAGTACAAATGTATACAATAAACACAGACACTAACCTTTGTTAATACATTGGTTTATTACCCATTATGTGCCTTTGATTTTATTTTAATTCTGGAAGTTTCAAAACAACTCTTGCTTCAGCTATGCAATTAGACCACAAATAGAAATATAGTTGGAAAAACTGCCTAAGGTGTGTCCATTCGAAAGAAGATTCAGTCTTTGTTTCTCTGAGCACCATCTAGTGTTGGAAGACTGTAAATTTATTTGACTGACTCCAAAGATGGAGAGAGCGTGGTAGGCCATCTTTGTTCATTCAGTGGGTATGCACTGTGTCCCATCTATGCAGCTGGAGACATTGCATACTCCCTTAAGGAAGTCAGCCTACTCCACTCCTTCTACCTCAGGAGATGTTGCAAGATTGCCAGCTAACTTTATCAGAGCATACAGCAGCAGCACTCTCAAAGCTAACATTTAAGTTAGATGTTCATGCTTACGCCTTTGACGTGCTGCTTCATTTAGACCAATACTCCAATCCAAAAAGCTTGTGTATATTGCCTGCAAACATACTGTCCCCAGGTACATCTTCCAGCATTTTCCCTGTGGAAATCCTTCAATTTCCTGCTTAAACAGGGATTGTTCTAAACCTTAACAAACAGGCCTCACAGCTGAGCCCAATCATCCGATGTTCAGATGCTTTCCAAAGGGGACCATTGCAAAGCATTCAGGAGAACAAGTCTGCTACATTTTATCCTCCCATGAGCAGAGGCTAACTGTAACAGTCTCAGCACCAAACAGAAACCAAGCCAGAATCTTCTGATATACAAATTTTAATCACATCACTAAACAACATTTCTACTCACCAGGCCTGTATTTGCAGAACTAGAGTTGCTGGAAAATGCATTAACTGTAAGAAATCTGTGAATTATAATTTCCTAAATTCCTTCCATATTCCCATCAATCCAAGATCAAGTTTTTTGAGATGCCAATATCATTTCCTTCCATTTGCATAACTACGACACCTAAAATATAAAAACTAGATAACAAATCTGCCCATTTAATATGCATCTTCTTAGAATTATAAGTTTACTTACACTTAAATTCAATGTGTAGTACATCAAATGCTATACTGTACTATCTGTTGTCCCTACGTGTGGCACAGTTTGGGTACATTGTTCATAGGCCTGAAGACTATGGCTTTAACGCAAGCAACAGTAGTGCAAATGGGCACTCTGTAGTTGAGAGTGAGCTGTACTAGTATGTCAGTAGATATCCAACTGTGAACAATGCCACAACAAATCAATGGGTATTTTTCCACAGTATATTGTGACACTCTGTCAGAATTACTTCAATCTTAAGCAAGTGTGTTTTCAAAAGGAAAAAATCTTCAAGATCATAGGTATTCTATGACACATAATTTTAGCCCTTAGTGTTCACTTAATCAACAAAAACAAATTTAGGTATGTACTTGCCCCTTACACGATATGAACTTCCACAACTGGGTGAGCATACAATGACATATTGAATAACATGGTATTTAAGGCAAATAAGATAACTGTGGATAGAATGTCCTTTGTTCACAAGGGGAAGGGTGCAAACTATTTTTTTTAAATGCAAGAAAAATAGCATCACGGCACTCGAAGATGTATACATATTCAGCCAAACAGTTTTGTAGGTGATGTAACTAAACTGGGATTGAGAACGGGCCTCCAATTTACAAAAAAAAATCGTTATTATTTCTTCTGCAAATGTTCAACAGAGACAAGTTACCTCAGTTTAACTGAAACATTGTACACATTAATAGCAAAAGAGTTCAGTTTAATTAAGATGAAGCTTATATTCTTTCGCCCCTTGATTATTCCAGGTCAATCATTTCCTGCAAAAAAATTTTGAGATGGGAAGACATAAAAATGAGAAGTGCAAAAGAATAACACAAGTGATTACATCCAAATCCTATCTGCAACAACCACCTGAGGGAATTACCTACACGAATCCTTTCTCCTGTCCGTTATATTAAAAAAAGACTTTCTGAAACATCAAAGTCACAAAAGATTATGACAATATTTTCATAACTGGTTCTGAACCTGCTAAAAAAAAGCCAAAATCCTTATTAAAGAACATTATGTAATCTGCACAACCCTGAGGCTTGCGATACCATTCGTGTATGTGTGTGTGTACACAAAATAATGATCTTACCCGACAATAGACCGCAGCGGCGACCCGGCTGCTACATCCAGTTCCTGGTGCTCGCTGGCCAGGAGACGTTTTCCACTGGCAAGCACTGCAAGGGTTAAAAGCTAAAAGCCGAGTAAGAAGAACATGGCACAGCTCATCTTGCCATTCCGGCTCTGGGCTTTTCTTTTAGCCAATTTCCTCAGATCCCCGGCGCCCGAATAATTCAGATCGAGACAGAACACACACATCAAAAAAAACACAAAACAGCCTCAGAAAACTCTTAACAAAAGACAGCGCGGCGGTGCAGAAAGGCAGGTCCCGGTTGACGTTTGCTTCTGCTCCTTTCTGCGGACACAAACGCAGCGATCCCTTTGCAACCTTTATCAAAGCAACGAAAGTCACAACACGGAAATACGTGCGGCGCAAGCGCACTTCCGCCCGGGAATAAAGGACCAGCAGAGCAAACAAACAATTAAATTTTAATGTACCGTATTCAGTGGCTGCACCTCTCCCACTAAAGGCCAGCCCTCCATGCAAATGCATGGAATGCAGTTTTCATTCATTATTCCAACAACCATTTCATTCTCACCAGCATTTTGAATATTTTTTTAAATTGCTAATATTTATGCATCCACGCACAGAGTATTTTTACATACATTTCGCCACTAATACATTACTGAGTTTTTATTTTTCCACTATATTGCGCACGTTTTGCACAAAGGCATAGAAAAAAATGTCCAAATTGGATTTTAAATGTTGCAGCTTTCTGCTTGGTTTGTTCTCAGTGTAAATAGTTCATAAAAATATTTATGATTTACAAGCTAATGCAACTAATCTTGCGGAGAGGGAAGGGGGTTACAAGAATTGTGTCCTAGATACGTCCATCCCCACTTTACACGGAAAAACATTTTTTCACGTAGATTTTTGCATCCTTGGTTACCTTGGTGTGATATTTGGACACTGCCATTTTCCAATCTTTTTCACTGTCGTGGAAGGCACAAATATACTCACTATATTAAAGTGTGCTGTCCGCTTCAGGATGGGTAAATCTTGCTGGTACACTCGCAACTTTCTTCCCGCATTCTCGGTAAAAATGTAGTTTTCACAGACAGGCTTGAACCTCCTAAGAATGAAAAAACAGAGGCCCTGCTGTGTTTGAGATGCTCTTTGGTGCTGCCCAAGATTAACAATTAGTCTTTCATTGTGATATCAATCGCTCAAGATCAAGCTTTCTTTGAAGGGCAGAAAAGAACAAACCATTAGCTGAACACACAACAAAGTAAATGGTTTTATTTACTACTAATTTAACATGTAGAATCTATGAAGTGTGTTATTTAAAGCACAGTGCTTAAAATTGCCAAGGTAGAAGTTAGAAAAAAACCCTTTCATAGATTCTTAGAAGTTTACCATTTGGCCCATTTTACTTCCACAGTTTCTGAAAGAGGCATCCTCTTACTTCAAATTCCCTTGTTCCTTCAGCTTACCACTTGAATTAATTATTTTCCAAATATTTATCCTATTAAAATCTATCATAGATTCTGCTTAAAGTGTTTCTGGTGGGCATCATATGTCCTCTGACCTTTGCATGAAATATTTTCCTAACCACTGCCTGTATTTTTAAAATCTTAAATTTATGCCTGTGAATTACTTACTCGCTGACCAATGCGAACAAACTTCATTTACTTGATAACTTAATAACTTTGAGCATGTATCCAAAACTCTTATGTTCTAAAAATGAATCTCTTCATGAATATCTTCAATAGTCTTCAATGATTGTCACATATTTCTGAAAATGATGAATCTGAGAGTGGATAATATTCCAACCATGTAGAGATATCACAGATAGATGTAGGAATAATGGGGTTGTAATAGCAGGTGATTTTGGCTTCCCTGGTATTGACTAGGATTGCCATAGTGCTAATGGATTAGATGGGGCAGAATTTGTCCAGAAAAGTTTTTTCAAGCAATATTCAGATGGCACCATACTGAAGGGGCTACACTCAACCTCCTCTTAGGAAATGAGGCTGGGAAAGTTGCTGATGTGTCAGTGGGGGAGCACTTTGGAACCAGTGACCAGATAATCCCAAAAGATTATATGGGTATATTAAGAGCAAAGGGGTAACTAGTGAGAGAGTCTTAAGGATCAGTGTGGCCCTGGGAAACATTATTGAACAGCAAGACCTTGGGTTACAAGAACATAATTCCCTGTAAGTGGTGACACAGGTTGACTGGGTGGTGAAGAAGGCACGTGGTATGCTTGCCTTCATCAGCCGAGGCATTGAATATACCAGATGGGATGCCATAATACAGTTGCACAAATCATTGGTTAAGTTGCACTTGGAATATTGTGTGCAGTCCTGGTCACTACACTACAGGAAGGATGCAATTGAACCGGAGAGGGTGCAGAAAAGATTCACAGGAATGTTGCCTCCATTGGAGGGCTTGAGTTATGAGGAGATATTGGATAGACTGGGACTATTTTCCCTGGAGCTGAGGCTGAGGAGTGAGCTTACAGAGGTTTATAAAATGATGACAGGCATAGAAAAGATAGAAAAGGTCACAGTCTTTTATCCGGTGTAGGGTAGTCTAAAACTAGAGGGTTAAGGTTAAAAGTGAGAGGGAAAAGGTTACAAGGGGATCTGAGGGGCAAGTCTATTACACAGAGGGTGGTCGGTATATGGAGCAAGCTGCCAAAGATGGTGATAGAGGTGGGTACAATTACAACTTTTAAAGATAGGAAAGGTTAAAAGGGATATGGACCAAACAGAAGCAAATGGGATTAGTTTACAAAGGCATCTTAGTTGGCATGGACAAGTTGGGCCAAAGGGCCTGTTTCCATGCTGTATTACTCTGTGAATCTAACTTTCATAGGTTTATGATCAGCTTTTTTGTTTATGTATTTGGTGTCCCAATTAATGACAACTAGTGTCCCATGTGTGCTTAGCAACTTTATTGATGTCTCACAACTTTGAAAAAATATATATTTTCTGATCCTTAATTTTTTAATTTAAATTTTATTTACAGCGTGGTAACAGGCACTTCCGGCCCAACGAGTCCGTGCCGCCCATTTTAAACCCAATTTAAACCTACCCGTACGTCTTTGCAATGTGGGAGGAAACCGGAGCACCCGGAGGAAACCCACGCAGACACGGGAGAACGTACAAACTCCTTACAGACAGCGACGGGAATCGAACCCCGATCGCTGGTGCTGTAATAGCATCACGCTAACCGCTACACTACCGTGCTGCCCTAAGTCTTTGTCTTTCCATTGATGTTAAACATTTATTAACTAGTTTATATTTCCTCTCAAAATATATTATTTTGGGTTCACTTGCAACATATTTCAGCTGACCGTTCATCTACCCAATTAACCAACATTATAATCAAATATTTTGCCTCTCATGTACAAATTGTGCTGAGAGAGGGAGAGATAGAGGGACAGGAAGAGGGAGAGATGGGGTTGGACAATGTTGAAGGTAAATTAATGGTTCTAGAGTTGGCTCCAGCTTCTGACACAACCAGCATAATTTAACCAGTATTGTTACCTCTCAGATCATCAACTTGTACAATCTGGTTGCTTCTGGGAATTTATGTGAAGCTGCTCTTCAAATGATGGCTGAATGGGAGCAAAGACCAAGCCATATTTGTTTTAGCAGACGTGTCAGGCTGAGTGATACCCAGCAGGAGATGGCATCGTTGCTTTGGACCCAGTGCATTTGATTGGGAGTTGAACATACCTCAACAGAGATACCCAAACTAATATTCCCAGAGAATACATGGCATCAATGAAACATTTCATTGGGAGTGTGCTATTTTTCAAACACAGTTACTTTGGCTGTGTGTAAACTGCTGCATTAAAGATTTGAAGAGCAGGTCATCTTGCTGAGTGATAAATGGTTTTAATACTGCATATAACCTGTGTACTAACTGAGGAGATAGCAAACCATACAATCACTAATTCTTATCAAATAGAGCAGCGCAGTGTTCCCAGATGCAGTTCTGTGATGAGGCCATTGGGTCCATGCTGGCTTCCAGCAGACCAGACCCAATAATCCCATTCCACTCTGCTTATTTTCCATGTAGCCCTGAAATTTATTCTTTCTCACATACCCATCAACATCTCCTTAAATTCTTTTGCCACCTACTAAGGGATAACTTCCAGTAGCCAGGCAGTTTTTGGAATTTGGGGAGGAATCCGAAACACTCAAGATCAAGATCACAGCCAAGTCCCTGCAGCATGATGCGGCAGCACTAAATGCTGCATCACTGTGCTGCCAACAGCATTCAAAGAACCACACTGCAGAATCAGAAAAATTTTAAACTATTTTTCATGTTTGTTCTAGTTGTAACATTAATGTTCATCATGTCTGTCTCGTTCCACATCTAATCAATTAGTCTTACACTCCCTATTCTTTTCCCACAGCTCCATATATTATTTCTCTTCAAGTACTTATCCAATTCCCTTTCAAAAACTACTGTTAAAAAACAATGTATTCCAGATCACAACCCACAGTGTCAAAAATGTTTTTCAAGTTGCCTCTTGTTTTTTTTTCCAATTACCTTAAGTCTGTCTCCTTTGATTACTTGCCCTTCTGCATAATATTCCAACTGAGATGTAACCAGATTTTAACAATCAATTCTGACGAAGGATCTTTGACCTAAGACATTAACTCTGTTTCTCTTTCCACAGATGCAGCCTGACCTGCTGAGTATTTCCAGCATTTTTATGTTTTTATTTTAGATTTCCAGCATCTGCAGTTTTTTTTAAAATTAATGCTCTTTGCTTGCTTTTGTTAACAATGGTTCCATTTGTAAGGATAGGAATCCAGAATGGCTTTCTAATAAGCTTCTGATTTGCCCCGCCACCTTTAATCATGGGCTTGCATTCTATCCAAGGTGTCTCTATTCCTGCAGCTCTTCAGGATTGTACCATGAAGCTTTTACTGACTCTGCTCATTCTTCTTACCATGTAATGTCACCACAGGTTCACCAAGTGCATTATCTATTCTGATTTCCAAGCCCCTCCCCAGTTGTGGACGAGGTAAGCTGCCATTAGAACTTGGAAATCACTCAAGGAAACTTAGCATAATTAACAGAAGTTTGTAGAATTAACTTGGAGGAAGTGGGAAAAGAATAGATAAAAAGTAATGGAATACTAGTGGCAGAGGAAAATATGAAATTAAACTTTATCACCAATGTACTATGACTCAAAGTTTTATTAATTCTTTCTTAGAATGTGGGCAACAATGGCAAGATAGCACTTATTGTACTGTAATCATACTAAAAGTTGACAACTGTGTGTTGTAGACACATAAAGATATTGACCAGGTACAGATGCTGCTTCTCTTCTTGGAAAGGCATTGTTAAATTAGTTGGATTTTTCATGCAGTTCGGTGGGGACCATCAGCTTCATATTTATTGAGTTCCATTTCCAAAAACATGAAGGAATAGTTTTGGACTCACTTCTTTTGGGTAACTAGTCCCATATGATATATAACCAGGCTACCATCTATTGAAATGTTCCTTACAGGACTGAAGGTATCCCTTGAGTCTACTGCCATATGTGCTTCAGCAAGAAGAAAGTTGTTTATAATTCAACTTGGCATCAAAGCTACAAGACCAAAAGACTAGATAAAAATGTTGTTGATTTTCAGAAAAAGAGGTATGGAATTTCCAAGAAATTTGCCTCTTGGGGGGAATAAATTGCCCACTGTACTGAATAAAGATGAACATGAAATTTAAAAAAATGGTGTATCACCAACAGAAACCACCATGACTGAGACATCAGCGAAGCCATGAAGACTTGGGCGTTGAGAGAGAAGCATGTCCTAACTCAACATCAGCTAATGATCTGGAATACCAATGGCAGGCTACATGACAAAAGTCATGGCTAAATAGCAGTAGCTTTCCTCAGCAGGTTATGATGACAGGGTTACTTCACTGTATTAGTAAAATATAAAGTATGTAAACTCAAATACTGTATTTTGTGTACAATCACCCATTTATAATTTATCTTCATATTCATTACAAATAATAGTTAGTATAAAATCCTTCCAACTTTCTAGCAGAGGTTTATATTTTTACTGGATTAGATGTTTATTCAGTGTGGCAAGGAAGATAATTAATTATTTATGGTGCAATATTTATTTGATTTCCCAGGGAAATTATTTATTTTAGGCAAATCGAATATATTTATTTAACTGTTTCTTATTTTTTTCAAGACTTCTTTATTCTGTGCATGTCCTGGATTCTAACGAACATCCATTCATTTACTTGTTGAAAAGAAGTTGAACTTCAGTACAATCTAGTCAATACTCATTTATTTAATTGCTGTGTATTTATTCCATCTGTTCTGGAATAACATATTGAAATGTAGCTAATTAGGAAAGGCAACTTAGCAAAATTACTTATGAGCTTCGTCTGATTTTTGATGATTCCACTGTATGTTCATGAACCTCCATTCATTGCAATTAGTCATTGAATATACCTTAACCAACGACACTACTTTTGTTGGACGAGTCACAGATAGCGATGAATCAGCTTACCAGAGTGAGATAGGACACCTGGTTGAGTGGTGCCACAGCAACAATCCCTTGCTCAATGTAATAGATAAGTTATCTTTACTAGTTACATGTATATCGAAACACACAGTGAAATGTTATCTTTTGCGTGGAGTGTTCTGGGGGTAGCCCGCAAGTGTCGCCATCCTTCCGGTGCCAACATAGCATGCCCACAACTTTCCTAACCTGTACGTCTTGTGGGAGGAAACCGGTACACCCAGAGGAAACCCACGCAGACATGGGGACAACATACAAACTCCTTACAGACAGTGGACAGAATTGAACCCGGGTCACTGGCACTGTAATAGTGTCACACTAACCGCTGCACCATCAGCAAAACTAAAGAGCTGATTGTTGACTTCAAGAAGGGGAAGGAGGACGAACATGTGCCAGTCTACACTGGGAGAATCAGTATTGGAGAGAGTCAGCAGCTAACATATCGAATGACCTGTTCTGGACCCAGCACATAGATGCAATCATAAGGAAAGCGCGCCAGCATCTTTACTTTCTTAGAAGGTTAAGGAGGTTTGGCTTGTCACCGAACATTCTAACAAACTTCTACAGATGTACTGTTGAAAGTATCCTGATTGCTTGCATCATGGTCTGATATGGCAATTCAAATGTGCAGCAACGTAAGAAGCTACAGGGAGCAGTGGACTCTACCCAATACATCACGGGCACATCCCTCCGCACCATTGGTAGTATCTACAAGAGGCGCTGCCTCAAGAAAGCAACATCCATCATCAAAGATCCCCACCATCCAGGCCATGTCATCTTTTCATAGCTACCATCGGGCAGGAGTACAGAAGACTGAAGACCCATACCACCAGGCTCAAGAACAGCTACTTCCCTTCAACCATATGGTTCTTGAACCAACCGGCAAAACCCTAATCACTACAGTTTAGCAACACTATGACCACTTTGCACTATAAAGGACTTTATTTCGTTCTAATTGTGTTCTTTCTTGTAAAAAAAAATTGTGTATAATTTATATAAATTTATGTTTTTCTTGTGAATGCTGCTTATGTGATGCTATGTGCTGGTGTTGCTGCTGCAAATGAGTTTTTCATTGCACCTGTGCATACATGTACTTGTGCATATGACAAACTCGACTTTGACTTTGAGAACTTCTTAGAATCCAGTCTGTATGATTAACAGTTTGTTGAACCTGCATCTTTTGGTAAGGCACAATTCTTAATTCTTTTAATTCTACCAAGAAAATCTTATTGCTATTCTAAACAATTAAATGAATTAAATTAAATGATTTCATTTAAACAAATTCCCACACATTTTCCATTGCTTCAAGTTCAAAGAAGAAACTTGTTTAAATTCATGAGCTTACTATTATTAGAGGTAAGGCCAATGAGATAGCACCATCCTAAAGGATTCCAATGTACATGCTAACCACTTCTCCCTTTCCTTGGCATTAAGTGACCTCTATAAGAGAGAATAGAATAGCTTAGACACAGAAGGTAGGCATTAGGCCCATCAAATCCCTCTCTAGAGTAATCCAGTCAGTACCATTCCTCCCTTTTATCCCCACAACCCCTGTAAATTATGTTCTCTCAAGTATTCAATTCTCTTTTGAAACTTCTCTTTGCTTTCCAGTCTTATAGAACAAATGTTCGAGGTCATTAACATTCTCTGCATAAAAATGTCCATCCCTTATATCTTTTGCCTTTCACTTTAAATCCATGTCCCCTTGTTCTTGAAGCTCTGCTAATTGGAACAGTGTCTTTCTATTTATCCTCTGATCTTGTACACCTCTATCAAATGTCCTCTCAATCTTCTTTGTCCTAAGTAGTACATCCCTAGCCTCTTCAAAGTAACTTTGTAACTGAAACCCTTTATCTCGGGAACCATTCCTATAAAATCTACATACTTCATAAAATGTAGTAACCAGAATTGGATGCAATACTCCATTGTAACCTAACCAGTATTTTATAAATGTTCAACATAATCTCCCCATATTTGCACGATGAAAGATCTCAATTGTAATTGGTCCAATCTATTTTTGTGGCCCCATGTATTTGCAGGATAGACCAAACTTTATTTTTGCATAAATCCAATCTGTTCCAATTGATGTCCTATCATTCTGATTTTTTTCCAAATTTTGTGTTAACATTTCCATTCTAAATTCCTTTATTAACATCTATTTTTAATTTTACCTAAAGTAAGGTATAGGAATAGGAATCAGTTGTATGAACCATTCAACTATTCAATAAGATGTTGATTCATCTTCTCCATCATTTTCTTGCCCTTTCTCCATATTTGATGACTTCCCCTTGTGCATGAAAATCTCTTGATCTCAGGCTCATTACATCTGCATTCTACCAGAGAATTCCAAGGATTCAATACCCCCATTAAGAAAATTCCCTTCAAATAACTGATCACATGACTTTCATCTGGTTCTAGGATCAGCCTCTCACCAGCTAGCCCATGAATCTCTAAGGATTTTATTCCTTCCAATGAGATTACCTGTCATTCTTATGAATTCCAGATAAAATGGGCTCATTCCATTCACTCTCCCCTTTTTGGACAGTCTTGCACAAATGGGGCAGTAAGTGGCCAGTCATGTAGGTGGAAAGGTAGTTAGTGAGGTGGTCCACTTCTTCTGCCACTTATGCAGGCCCTGATGCAAGGCCTTGAAGTTCTTGATATCACTCCAATATTCCTTCTCCACTTTGAATGGTTACGGCACAGAGATTCCCAGGAGTCAACAGGGATGCTGCATTTCTTCAAGGAGACTTTAAGGTCTGGTAATCTCTGTCATTTCAGGAGTCTAGTATGGGTCATGTAAACAACCTACCCAACATAGATAACTGAGTGTAATGAGGGCCTCAGTACTGGAGGAGTTGGGCTGGGAGAGGACAATGATGTCACCATACTTAGCCTTCAAGTGAATTAGGAAGGTTTTGCTGAGGTAGCATTGACCGTATTTTTCCAGTGTCTTGAAATGCCCGTTGCTGGTAATTCAGGTCTTATAGATGGGCAGGGATCATTGCTGGAATCGAATTTCTGTGGGCAACCATACTGGAAGAAGATTTTCCACAGTCCCTCATAACTGATGCAGTCAAAGGCTTTGGTGACTTTGAAAAAGGTAACATAGCTACAAGTCTATGGATCAAGAGGCGAGAAGTTTTATTAACCCATAAGTTACTTTTGGGCCAGTGTGGACATAACAGGCTGAATGGCCTCCTCTGGGCAGCTAACTGCCGTATTCTTTCCCTCTCACTTAAGATCCCCATGTCCTTTTGCAGTCTCTTTGCATCATCCTCACAGCTTACTACCAGATTTGTATCATCAACTAACTTGGATATACTCTCAAAAAAAGGTCATGGAGTTGTTAATCCCTCACTTTTCATCTGACCATTGGCAGCAGTGCTCTAAAATTCCCTCCCACTCCTGCTTAAGACCCTCCTTAAAACTTTTTGAACAAGCATTTAGTCACCTGTCTTGACCCTGTCCTCTTGATTCTAGTGCCAATTTTGACTGATAGCTCTCTTGCGAAGCAACTAGAAAATTGTTTTGAAGACTCTATATAAGTGCAAATTGTGGTTGTTGAAATTAAATGAGCCAATAAGCCTTTTTTATTTGAAGAGAAAATGTAATCTGTTGAACCAGTGGCCTTCTGGCTATTGAATTCCCGCAGCTGTTGCTCAAAATATTATCTCAAGAGAAATTGTTTGCTGAATTTTACTGGTTATATTCATAAAAGATGCAGGACATTTGAAGGGCCTTCTCAAACACAACAACAGGCAAAGGAATTACAACAGTAATCTGGAAAATAATAATTATTAAATTAAATCTCCAAAAGATTGATCAGGAACAGAAGTACAGTGTTTTTATTATTAGCACCAAAGCCCTGCTCTCCCAAATCTCATAAATTCCTTTGAAGGTTAATGTGAATGTTGAGAAGTCATTCAAGGCCACAAGGATTTTTACTTGTTTTCACCAGCTAGTGGTGATCTATTTCCTTGAATCATCCACTCTGAATAAATATTTATTCAGTTCTTCTGAGTCAGGATCAATTGCTTTTCTAACACAGTGAACAAGTACTTGTTGGTTTACTGAGTCAGATAGTATATTACTTATTTAGTAAGACTACTGATTATTTGTTAAATGGATTTATTAATTTTATCTATTATTTGTTTTAGAAACTAGGCAATGTTGTTTGAGCTTTACATATTTTTCATTTTGTGAAGAGATCTGTCTCTGGAGCTTAGTAATGCACAAGGCCCATGGTGTTAAAGATGGGTTATAGTAGGTATCCACAATGAAATTTGAAATCTCAGTGGGAATTCCAACCCTGAAGCAAACTGCAAATTCATATCAATGTTTCAACAAGGATCTCAATAGGGGAAAACAATTAGAAAACAGGGAAAGATTTGTGACTCTGGTCAAAATTGTGAGCACTAATAGAAGGATGTTCAGGTGAAAAGTATGAATGCTGTAAACTACAATATTCAGCTGTTGTAGAGAAAGCAATGTCCAACATCGGAGCAAAAAGCAATGACCCACAAGGGGACTATTATTCATTTAAAATGTACAGTTAACCTACCCTTAATATTTACCAGTTTCTAACTTACTAATTTGTTAACTTTGCCAGAGTTAAGAAAACAATATATAACTATTGCATTACTTAAGATAACATTATTTCAAACAAACAGTTGTATGTTTGAAATAATGTTATCTTAAATAAAGATAAAGTGGAACAATTCATAGAGTCTTAGAGAGAAACAGCACAAAAAGTGGCCCTTTAGCCTACTGAGTCCACGCCGACCATTAACCACCCATTTACACTGATCTATATTCATCCCATTGTTTATTCTACAGGTGCTACAGGCGTGACAGAGGTGCAGGTAAGAGAGGAAGGAGAGTTGCCTTCATGATGAAAGAGGACATTACAATGGTCCTTTGAGAGGATATTCTTGGGGGATCATCCAGTGAGGCCATATGGGTAGAATTTAGAAGTAGAAAGGGGATAGTACCTCTGATGGGATTGCATTATAGGCCCCCCAATAGTCTGCAGGAATTGGAGGAGCAGGTATGTAGAGATATTGCAGCTAGTTGTAAATAAAATAGGGTAGTATAAATGAGAGATTTTAAACTTGCCTAATATTGACTGGGTCAACCATAGTATGAAAGGCTTGGACTGAATGGAATTTGTGAAATTTGTCCAAGAAAGCTTGCTTGATCAATATACAGAGGGACCTACTAGAGACGGTGCAACACTGGACCTCCTCCTGGGGAATGAGGTAGGGCAAGTGGCGGAAGTGTGTGTTGAAGAGTGACCATAATTCTATTAGCTTTAAAATAGTTATAGAGAAGGAATTAGTCAGTTCACATGTTAAGGTCCTGAACTGGGCAGAGAAAATTTTGGAGCCATTAGGCAGGATCTTGCAGTGATTGACTGGGCGAGATCGTTTGCAGGGAAAGGAGCGTCTGCCAAATGGGAGGCCTTTAAGAACGTGATGTCAAGAATTCGGGGCCTCCATGTTCCTGTCAGGGTGAAGGACAAGGCTAGCAGGCTTAAGGAACCCTGATTGACTTTAAGATATTGAGGCTCTGGTTAAGAAAAAGAGGGAGGCATACACTGAGCATAAGCAATTGGGAACCAGTGAATCTCTTGATGACAAAAAGTGTAGGAGTGCACTTAAGAGAACAGTTAGGATGGCAAAAAGAGGATATGGGAAGGATCTGGCAGGCAAAGTGAAGTAAAATCCCAAGAGATTCTGTAGGTATATTAAGAGTGAAAGAGTAGCTAGGCAAAGAATAGGTCCCCTTAAAGATCAGCATAGCTGTCTAAGTGTGGAA
Organism: Pristis pectinata; assembly: GCF_009764475.1. Classification (NCBI taxonomy): domain Eukaryota; kingdom Metazoa; phylum Chordata; class Chondrichthyes; order Rhinopristiformes; family Pristidae; genus Pristis; species Pristis pectinata. The sequence continues at coordinate 25,555,163 of NC_067408.1, read as the reverse complement.
CCAAAGGAAATGGGTGAGATTTTTAATGACTATTTCTCTTCAGTTTTTACTGTGGAGAAAACAATGGAAGTTAAGGAAATGGGGGAAAATGAGTGATGTCTTGGACTACATACGAATTAGTAGGGAGGAGATATTGGAGGCCTTAGAGTGCATTAAGGTGGATAAATCCCCAGGGCCTGACCTGGTGCATCCTTGGACCTTGTGGGGAAGCTAGAGAAGAAATTGCGGAGGCCCTTGCAGAGATTTTTGTTTTTTCTCTGGCCACACATGAGGTTCCAGAGGACTAGAGTGACTAATGTGGTACCATTGTTTAAAAAGGATAGCAAAAACAAGCCAGGAAACTACAGGCCAGTGAGTCTGACATCGGTGGTGGGTAAATTGCTGGAGGGGATTCTGAGGGACAGAATCTACCAACATCTGGAGAGACAGGGTCTGATTTGGAACAGTCAGCACGGCCTTGTGCGTGGGAAGTGGCGTCACAGGCAGATATGGTGGTGAAGAAGGCATTTGGCATGCTAGCCTTCATCAGTCAGGGCACAGAGTATAGGAGCTGGGAAGTTATGATGCAGTTATATAAGATGGTGGTGAAGCCTCACTTGGAATATTGTGTACAGTTTAGGTCACCATATTATAAGATGTCATTAAACTAGAAACAGTGCAGAAAAGATTTACCATGATGTTGCCTGCATTTGGGGGCCTGAGTTACAAGGAGAGGTTGCGTAGACAAGGACATTCTTCCCTGAAATGTAGGGGATTGAGGGGTGAGCTAATAGAGGTATATAAGATAATGAGGGGCATAGACAGGATGAAAGCACATAGTCTTTTTCCCAGGGAGGGAGTGCTAAAGACAAGCAGGCATACTGTAGGTTTAAATCAGAGGCCAGAGATTTAAAAGGGACATCAGGGGCAGCTCTTCACACAAAGGGTGGTGCGTATTTGGAATGAGCTGCCAGAAATAGCGGTTGAGGCGGGCACATTAGCAACATTTAAAAGCCATCGAGTTAAGTAAACGGATAGGCGGGGTTTAGAGGGCTATGGGCCAAAAGCAGGAAGATGGGACTAGCTCACTGGGCAACAGTCAGCATGGATGAGTTGGGCTGAAGGGCCTTTTTCCATGCTATATGACTCCATGACACCCCAGATTCTCATCGACGACTCCTACACACGGGGTAATTTACAGTGGCCAACTAATCCACCAATCTGCGCATCAATGGCTTGTGCGAGGAAACTGCTACAACTGAAGAAAACTCATGCAGTCAGTGGGAGAACACGTAAATTCCACAGAGACAATACCAGGGGTGGGAATTGAACCTGGGTCGCTGGGATGGTAAGGCAGTGGCTCTACTAGCTGTGCAACAGTACTCCCCCCAAATGTTTGCTGGTTTCCATTTGGGTTCTAATGGTATTAGTTGGAAGTAAAGAGGAAGCTAATGAGTGCAAGTCATTGTAAACAGTCCAGTGCAGGTTCATGGAATCAATGGAATTTACAGCCTATTAGACCATAATGTCTTTGCTGGCCAAAAATCACTAGATTAATTGTACTCCTAATCTCTTGGTCCTCAGTCTTCTTCCAGGTCCTCTGTACCCTCCTTAAATCCATGCCCCCTCTCCCCCAATTATTTTTCTCCAAGGGAAATAGCTCATTCCTATTCAATATATTATTATATCAAGATTGTATTAGATCCAATTCAAACTATTTATGTCACTTGTAATTTTATACACCTTGTTTAAATTTCACCTCACTTCGTGTTCCAAAGACAGTCCCTCCTCATACCTATAATTCTCCAGCCCTAGCAACATCCTTGTACATCATCTCTTTGCCTCTTTAATACTATCACTTCCCTTCTATACTGTTTTCTACAGTTCCAGTATGACTTCCCTACTCTTGCATTCTATGCGTTGGCCAACAATGGCAAGATGCCTTCTTAACTTCCTGACCAACATAGCTCAGATCTCATTGCATATTTTGACCAATCTAATTGGAATCAAATTTCAGATTATCAATTTTTATTTTGTTTGCTCTTGATTCTGCTGACTAAGCCATTATATTGTTATATTTCAGTATTTTTTACTGCCTGGCTGTTAAGCTTAATTGAACTTTTCATTAACGTTATTCCAATAACCTTGTGATGTTACAAGAGAACCACATTATGCTTCAACAAGGTGAAATGTTTGTATTCCATCTTGTAATCTTAACCAGATAAAATACTGCAAGATTGCCTTCAGTTTTATGCCTCCTTTATGACAGAGATTGGGTGCATCCAGACTAGCTGATTTAACAACTTTTGAAATTTTAAAATAGTGTTACCACCCAGGAGTACAAAGCTTGTCTTGCTATAACCAAACATGTATAGCAAAAACTAAAATTCCAGAACATTTTGTTTTAGGTTTTCAGTATCACAGAAGAACAACAAATACAATTTGTTTAGAGTGTATTTACTTAACCAGTTAAATTAATAAGATTGTCTGCCTGTTGTGAAGGAATACCACTGATCTGGTGTGACAAAGCTAAGTGGCAGAGCACTGCTAGCACTCCTGTAACTTCAGTTCCCCATTAGCCCTCTTGTATTATTTGTATGTAAACATCCTTCTGAAAATTAGATCATTAGTTTTGACCTGAATGCGCCAGATGATTGAGTGATTTCTTGCAATATTTATTAGAATGGTAATCCTCATGGGTTTCCAGTACTGAACACTTTTCAACACGCCATTGTTGGTCTCTTGCCATGATAAACTATTCAGTACAATCAAAAATTTACATCATAATAGGCAAGATTGCTTCTGAAATTACCTTTTGCAGTAATGTGTGAAGAGTGTTGGCAGAACATCCATAATATAACACAAGATTTTGCTCCTGGGACACAGGGTATGGTTAAGAGAAATGCCGAGAAATTTATCTCAGGCAGCAGTGCTAAATCAACATAATGAATTTGCCAACAAAGTATTGCCTCTACTATTCAGTATTTCAGTGCTACTGATTGTGGATGAACTTTTAGGAGATAGTACAGGAATCCTTGAAAGCAGGAGTTCCAAATTATCAAACTGTAAAAAGGAAGGCACAGATGATTCCAAGATTTAGAAATGAGTATTTAACAAGAGACCAAACCCTCATCAATCACTGACTATGCTACAGTTAGAATAGGCTACGTTAAAAAAGAGCCAAATTGGCTAGGATTCTGCCTGCCACTTGGGGCCCATGCTTGCCTGCACTTACCTGGCAAACTGGCTCTCCAGCTGTGGGAACTGGTAACAAGACCTCAACACTGAGTATACCTTAGGGGTATATTGAGACCTTGCTCTCAAAATGCACTGACAGGTATTGACATCAGGTAAGACTGGAGGTGGAGCCTTGATTCCTGTCAAAGCTGGCTGGCTTCATTAACTCTTTCTGAATGCTCTATTAAAATTTGTGCAAATAATAAAAGATAATTAAAATTAGTTAGCATTAAAACACTTAGAAATAATTAAAAAGAAAGCAAAATAAAATTTACCTTTTCCTCCTGATTTCTGGGCTGGGACTCCAATCCTATGCCACCTCACATCTCAGAAACAGATTCCTCATCCCAGCACAACAGAACTCTGCCATTGGATGGAAATGACAAAAGCACCAGTGGTTGTGAATGGCCTAGACTTTAGGATCAGTGGCAAAGGCAACAGAGGTTTAGGCACTTCCTTAGGTATGGGTTTTCCTTTCCTGATGATAATTTTAATTCTGGCAGAAACTTTAGTGGACCTCTGGCATCAAGCAGGATGAGTACCCAGTCATTTTTGAGGAATTCCAGCAGGCATCAAACTAGGAAATTAAAAAGCCCTTTTTTTTTAATCAGTTGCACATATTACTCTTAGCAAAGATTTTCCTGTACGACAAAACAATCTATTTATTCTAAAAATAGAATCTATTTAAAGAGCTGAGGAAACAAACTACAGCAACTTCTCCTGATAAGAACAGAGTAGTTCCTTCTGAAAAATGTAATACGAGGATAATTACATATAATTTCTGTGCATAAAAAATCTCAGCCACCAAATGTGTCTGACAGGGAAATTACTCGATTATCACTGGTCTCATTAAAGTATTGTCATAAGCTTTATTAAAAACATTTTTTAAAACACTTTACAGAGTGAAAAATTGGATCATAGGTCTGAGATTAAAGTAGCAGCTGAAATGTCAATATTTGAAAATTTAAAACAAAAATAATTATTTTGGTAAACCTGGAATTATGAAATAATAATTGAGGGAATTTGAATCCACACATTAAATTAGAGTTTAGGTCAGCAAGGTGCTCAACAATAACTATTTCTTGGTGTGGTGTTAAAAGCTCAGTTATACATGTTTGCCATGAAATTGAAGGAATTAAAAATTTGTAAAACATCTAACTGGAATGAGTCAAGGACAGTTGAAGGAGACAAAACGAATGCCTTTGTTGTTGCCATGTGGTGGAAGAAACGGAGGCCACTATTTCGTGAACTGTTTCTTGAAACTAGTTCTTGCTCAGCAATGGCTGGATTAGAGCAATTGAAAGTGGACATAACAAAGCCCCTACCAATATCCTGCTGCAGACTTATGGAAGAGCAGGCCGTGTCTGTGAACCGAAGTAACCTGAGCCCAGTGTCTGACTTGAGCTGGCTGTAACTGGTTTAAAATGGCCTGACTCAGGAAAAGTAAGGGAATGACATCAGGGGCAAGTCCTTATTTGGGAGAAAAGCATTGAGGAATAATGCTACCTGTAGCCTTGGGCCACAGCCAGTGAAAAGTGGACACAGGCTAGCCAGATAAACCAGAACCAACGAAATCTAAGTAAGACAATACAGAACTGATAAGAGAATAATAATGAAGGATTTTGGATGTAGACCAGTGAGAACTCCAGAGACTAACTATTGCCAGGAAGACCCCCATGCCCGAGGCAGGGAGAATAAAGATCAATTGTTTAGCTAACAGGAGATCCCCTATTTCGGTTTTATAAGTTGGAACAGGGGTCTGGGTGAGTACTGGTACAAAATGAACAATTGCATTCATGAACCTCAGTCATTGACCTGTGTTCAACTATAACAAGTTTTACAGCAGAGAACATAAAATGTTAAAATGTCGACTAGTATGGCAGCTGCAGAAAGATTTAAGTTAATTTTTGGAAGACATCTACAGAGTCTTCCATGGAGGTTAGGTTAACATTGCCAGGAACTTCTGGATTTCTGCACTGAAAGATAGACACAGTTGGTTAAATGACCTCCTTCTATATTGAAAATATCTAACAGTTTGCTTGTGCAGATTCCTGAAGCTAATGTCAGTTGGAATAGTGTAATAACAGCAAAAGCTACAGCTTTCATTATCATTACAACCACAAATCCAGCCCAAGAGTCTTATTTTTAATGGCCTACTTCGAGAATATCAAGGCCACTGAATTAATCTGTGTTATAAGATGCCTTAGCTTTGAGTGAAACTCTTTGCAGAAGTGCAGAAAAGTGGAAGATCCTTCAGCATTCAAAATTGTAAAGCATTTTGATGTAAATTAGCAAATTTCCAGTGGAAATTAACATATTTAAGAACACTAACAGGAGAACAAAAAGTAGACACAGTATCCATAATAAATATCCATATAAATAAATCAAACCTCATAGCACTTATCAACTGGCTCTTTCAGAGAGCTGAAGCAAACACATTGGACCAAATGGCTCCCTTTCATACATGAAAATGTGATTGATTTTTTTGTCCAGGACTCCTCACAATCTGATAATCAGAGTTTGGAACGGCTCTGTATTGTGGAATTTACAAGCTTAGTTCAAGAGTATTGGATACTGTGGCTTTTTATAAGCATTGACTTATTTCTGTTAATTAAAATAACCTTTCTGCCTTTTGGCTAAAGCTAAATATACTTTCAATGAACTGCTGAGTATTCTGGACAGAGATGAGAAGAAATTCCTTCATTACCCAAAGGGCTACGGAGCCTCAGTCTCCAAAGATATTCAAGATAAATGGATAGACTTTTAGATATTAAGATAATCAAATAATATGGGGTTAGTTTAGGGAAATGGCAGGGAGGCAAAAGATCAGCCATGATATTAAATAGTGGAGTTGGCATGACAAGCTGAATGGCTTACTCCTTTTATTTGTTATATTCTTATAAATTTCTATACATGAACATAGGCCAAGTTGATGCCAATATAAGGTTTCAGGAGATAATATCCCATGTTCTTGTCCTCTCTATGTTTGAACAAAACTCTATACATGCTCTATAAGCCCACACTGAGCTTCAAACCCTACAATAAACACATTATTGTTGCACATGCTCTGTTTTCACTCCAATTACTGTTGAAATCATAATCCTCACAAGTTACTTTAATAGATGATATTTACAATATTTTCCTCATCTCCCACTTAAACCTTGTTCACCAAGCATTCTAGCTCAGATTATATTGTGCACCATTTTCTCCAAAGCTTAGAGATCTGTTTTCGGCAATGCCTCCATTACATCCTGAGCAAAGTGTCGTGAAAATACCTCATTCTGATTTTCAAGTCCAAGATCTTGCTTCATTTGCAGATGGAAGGCCCTATACTGTGCTTCACTGATCAGTTGAGCCCATTTCCTTTGGGAAGCTGCTGTTATAATAGGTATTCCAAGTTAACAGGTAAGATGGGCAGCTCACTGCTACCGCTAAATCCCAGGTCAAACAATTAGAGTCATAGACAAAGACTATGGGTTACCAAAGAATGTGCAAAATTATTTGAGCATTTTTTCATCACCAAAACAAAGTGGATTTACTCCTCGAAAAATTGATTCTCCACACAGAAATGAAAATACAAAAGCTTTTCACTGTCACTTTTTCCTTTCTTTTTAAAAAAGATTAAAACAAACTCCAATCCTCATAAGAAAGCCCAAAAATTCCTAGTTTGTGGGTGTCAAAATTCTGCATTATCCCATTGGCAATGAGATGACAGGTGTGACTTCATTAGATGACACACAATGATTATCACTGGTATGACTTCAAACAAATTTAACAAGTTTGGTGATTAAAGAAATCCATGAAATTAAACATAATATTCATTTTATTTGACTTTCTTGACATTTCTGTAATCCAAGGATACAAAATGCAACTTTTTTTACACTTCAAAAGCATAAGTACTTTTTGTTCACTTACAATAAGTTGGATTTAGGAAAAATCTAACATCAACAGAAACCTATTACTGTAGAACACAGTTTCCAGAAATTCACAAAGTAAATTCTACAGATTCTGTAGAATAGCTAAAAAAAAATTCAAATGCATTGTAATTTTAACATTATGGAGAGAATAAATCAATGAAAGCACAATAAAGAACTACCATTAAAATCAATTTGTAGACATGTAACACATTTTGCAGGATTCCTACAAAACCTTGTATCGTCCACGGTTGGTTGGCTGGTATGAATTTTGCTGCAATAAAAACAAACATTTTAAAATTTTAACTCACTACACAAATACATAACTATGTGGATTTACGTGCATTTATTTGAATATTAAATATCATTTTAACATTATCAACAAAATCAAATCCCCATCAAAAGAAACTTAAAGCCCCTTGTTTGTGGGCGTTTTGAAATTGGCTATTTATCCTTACGGGGAAAAGATGAGAGCTGTAACTTTCATTAAGAAGCTGAGCAAAGCCCCCAGAGTATAACAGAACAATGTCAATTGTTCCACAATCAACCGTTCCAGATTATATCAAAACTGACAAATCCTGATGGCAACCTGGAATGTTAAACGTTTTTTTTACACTCCACATGCTGCTCATTTCTACTACTCTCTTTTATTTCTTGTTTCCAGCAAATGCAGTATCCTGTTTTCCACAGTTCTAGCGTGGTTTCTTTTTCTTTCTCCTATCCCTCATTCATCTCCTTCCATTTATACCTTGTCCAGACAGATTAGCTTGAATTAACCTTTCACCACTTTTTCCTCAGATAGCCTTGGCAAACTGTCTGTGTCATTTGGTCTTTTTGTCTCTAGTTTACTACAGTCAATCTCATTGTTCTCCACCCCCTGCTCCTCTCTGCAACTTCACACATCTCTGATTTCTAACTTTTCCTGTCTCTGATAGGAAACAATAATTGTCCCTCACTCTGCATATGCAGTCTAACCTGTTGAGCATTTCCAGCATTTTCTGTTTTCTGAGTTCCAGCAACAGTAGTTTTTGTTGCTTTTTGGTACTTGGTCCATGAAGGGTAGATTGCATTATGACTACATATCCTCCAGGAAAAATACTCCCCCAGCCAAAAACATATTGCATCATGAATACCCAGACATAGATCCACTGGCTGTTCAAATCCTGCCCACCACAGCTACAGTAGCTGTGGAGGAACTTCAGGCCCAGGAGACAGAAAATCTCTTTCATTAATTTACCCCTCCTTATCTTCCCCTCCTTCAAGAGCAAGACTTAAAATAAAATGGGCAGAAAGAATATATTATGTTTAAACAAAAGCCACTGATAAATAGATCAGAAAACAATTAAGATTGTAGAGGGTTTATTGGGACATTGAGAAAATGGAATATCAATTACACGTCCACATCCCATGAACAAAATTGATCCTAATTTAAGTATTGGGTGCAGATTCACTGTGATGCTACCCAGCAAGAAGAATGTAAATCAGAGAGAAGACTTGAAAAGTTGACTAACTTTATTTGAAGATTATAGGGAACTACTACAGCAAAGTGTTAATAGGAATGTTTAATAACATTAGGGCAAACAGAAGTGGACTATTATTATTGGTCAAAAATAAGACACTACTTTCACAAGATTTAGAAAAGGGCAGAAGAAACTTCTTTACTAGAAGTTGTGATGTCATGAAATTCACTTCCAGGATTAGTAGTGAAGACAATAATTTAGGCCAGCATTTAAGATTAGGTCGGATAGCTTGGTGAAGGAAATGGAGTTCAAAGGACATGAGTCCAGGGTGTAGAGAAGTGATAAAAAGTATTTGCTTTTGTGGAGAATAAACATGTCACTTTCTCTATCTTTGTGTCCTTTTGATCACAAAATGGTAATATTTTCCCTGTTAATAAAACTGAAACATTAATTCACTTAAAGCTTATATAGTCAAAGATACGCCACAGAAAACAGGACTTTTAACTAATCAAAAGATTATTTTATCATGTGATTTTTGTTAAAGGTAATTGGAGAAGATGGGATACATAAAAAAATTCCATTAAGGATCTTACCAGTCTGATGAGTTCTTCTTTAATAAGTCTTGTAATCTCAGCTTTAGCTTTCTGAACAGCCAATTCACTAGCACCTGATAAATACAGGTTTAAAAGAATGAATGCATAGTAATTGGTAAGAGAGTGATCAGCATGAAAAATCAAATAATACATTAAGAACAGAAGAAAAAGCAAGAAAAGCCTAAACCACCATTGAAAAGGGATTGCCATTTGGATCAGGCCAGCTTTGGGCAACAAGTTGATGCCAGAAGATCATGAAAAGACACGTCCTAACTCAGCATATTGATCAATACGAGTTCTGAAAGCATTGTTGTGAGTCTGGGATTTCCATGGTCACTGTTACTGATGCTGAAAGGTTATGGGTATTGGGGGAGTTGGGTAGTAAATTGGGATGCATGAGATGAGGCAGCCAAGGTTACATTAGATCAGCAGAGTGGTACAGGCTCAGTCCTGCCCCAGTTCATATTTTTGTATCATGGGCCATCCTATATTTGTCTACTTCTCTATCCATTCCATTATTTCTCTTAATTTCCTTGGTTACAAAAAAATTCTACCAATCTCAACCTCACATAACCATACATAATGCCTGCACATCCACAGCATTCTGAAGTAGAAAAATACAATAAGTTAGAACGCTCTGAATAAATTTCTCCTCATACCAATCTTAAATGGCTAACTACTTGCCCCTAGTCTGTCCGGGAAAAAATTCTCAGTATCTCTAAATCCTTTTCAGAATCCAGTGGAACACGCATTGCAGACCAAAATGCCAAGTTTAAACTTTCCTTTTTTGGATCTGCCTGTATTGATTGCTGCTCTAAGATGCCCTGATCCGAAGGGAAATGGAGCAGAATCCTAAGCAATATTTTGCTGACTATTGGGCCCCTCCACCAAACAAATCAAAGAAAAGGACATCTGGGAAAGCCATGCTCCAAGGAGCCTGAATACTGTTGACCTAAACTGACATTCAAAATTGATTTTAAAAAAATCAATTGAACAATTTTAAAATTTAAAAGTACAAAAACAATCAAATCTTAGTTACTTCAAATTTGTAAATTACCCTATACTTACTTTGGTCCCTTTCAGTCATTCCTCTCCATTCTAAAAAGCTGTTCCTTTCTATATTTTTAGTGGGTATATTTCCCACTGTAACTATTGGAGAACTGTAGCAAGTTTGCATTCTGCTGTTGGATTATTGTAGGGGAATCATCAGCAAAGAGTGTCCAACAAGTTCTGGCCCTGGGTTTCAATGAGATTTATATCTAGTCCTCTAAAATGCAGTGAATATGGGTCAATTTTAGACAACAACCATTCTTAGGATAAACTCCTCATCTCTAGGAATTACCGTAGAGACTCACATTGTCGTACCTCCAAGGCAAGGAAAGAAAAATTGCAAAGAATTCTGGGTGTAGTTTCACTAAAGTCCTACACAATTGCAGCAAGTTTTCCTTTAGTCTTGTACTCTACCTTCAATGTATTTACTTTCTGAATTGCTGCATTTCATGAATGAGCACAACAAGATCATGCTGTACACCAGCATCTACTAGTTTTGTTTTTTTTTTAAAGATTCTGTTTTTCTATTCTTTCCACCAAATTTAGTAACCACCTAATTTTTTTTCTCTTGATAATCCATCTGACACCTTCTCATATACAACTGGTCCACACACCTTAACAGGTTCCTTGAATTTGCTTCACTGCCCAATTTCCTACCCAGCATTCTATTATCAGAAAACTGATGTCTTTTTACCAAAGTAATTAAACAGATTAGAAATGGCAATGGACCTACTGCAAAACTGAAAAAAAATCCCTAACACGAAATTCCCTGCTGAGTACTTCCTACAATTTCTGATTTATTTCAGATTTCCAGTATTTGCAGTATTTGCTTTTATAAAACATGCCAGTGAGGTTCCGCCTAAAGTTCAGGAGGATGATGTGCATTTTTAATCAAATTCCACATTTTGAAGGAATAGAAACTCTTGCAGTCATTAAGTTTGATGCCTAAAGCAATAATTTCTCAAATATATTCATTTTTGCTTACTTTCAATAGCAAGGTATATTTTTCTTTCGCCTTCTTTGGGCTCTTTTCCTGGAGGGAAGTAAGTGCCTCTAATAGTGATCGCAGCTTCTGAATATTCACTAATTCTCTGCAGAGCTTCTTTGGAGGTGACCTTCCATCTGGCCGTCTGAAAGAGATTCAATGCAAAATGAGAAGCTACTTAAACAATCTGTTTATATTGTTTTTATTATGCAACCAGCTGCTTTAACCCGCATTGCTCAGGTTATTATGCTGGCAATCATAATGTATGCACTTACTTCCATGCAGTTGTTTTTTTTTAAACTCCTTGTAAATGAAATAAAATTTAACTTAAGTAGATAATTGTTCCATTAATAGTAATGATTAAAGGGGTTAAATTTTGTGGTTTAAATAACAATAAAAACCTGCATACTGAAATCTGTATTCAAAAATTACACTTAATTTACTTGTCTTTAAAGTAAATATGTACCTATGCACATGTGCACATTTATTTGATTTTAACTTTGAAGCCCTTCAGAATTCACAACATTTCTTTCTTTTAAATCTGATGTAAAAATGCAGAGATTATTTTTTATCTCCAACCCTAGACCAACGAACATACAGCTGACCATGGGAAAACCATCAAGTTTCGAGATTAAGGCAAACAGCTATTAGTGATTGATCTGACACCTTGTTAATGATTGTTATCAATGAATACTGAAAACAGTGAGACTGAATGAGAGTGGAAGGTGAAAAGTACAAGCAAGTGGTCAGAGATGGCTGTGTTGGTGGCCATTGGAGCAGAGGGCACATGACAGCTCTTGATAATGGGCATTGGTGCAACAAACTAATGGGCATTTACTTAATCACATCAAAGTAATAATTTTTATGCATTAATTGAAGATGTGAATAACTTCAAATAAATTACATTGATGGGTGTTACTAAGACATCAAACTGGCGTTGGTAAGAAGTCCAGTCAAATTGCAATTTTAAACTCCACCCACCCAAAAAAAAATCACTCACCTGTGGAAAATCATTTATCTCAAGCTCTTCCTCATATCTTTTGAATGATTCAGTTTGTGCATTTTCTGGTTTCTCATCTTCTTGCTTTTCTGCTGGCACATAGTTGAGTTTGGCATTGATCTTTTCTGCTTTCTGCTCTGCAATTGTTTTTGCAGACACTGTTGGAGCGTGGAGGGTTCGTCCCCTCATTATAGCATTTGTAGCCTGCTGCATTACATCCTGAATGTAAAGGGGGAGAAAAAGAGAAATGTATTAAACTGTAACTTAAAAAATACAGCATATCACTAGGAATGCTGCAAGTTCACATGTAGAATGGCATGTATCAGAACCCACTATACAAGTTCACACCTTTGATTTGTCAAATTCTCAAACTCAGCTGTGCCACTATTATGCACGACCTTATGGAATTTAAGAGAAATGAAACACTTTTCTCCCCTTCTCTACACTCCATTTAAGGTGAACAGGTATCTTGCAATAAAGGACTTTATGTTGTCTGGAGAATCCGATGTTAAAATCTAATAGAACACTGCTTCTATTTTCTTCCTGTCTTTCCTATAAAGGTAGGTCTGATTTCCATAGTTCCAAAACAGTAGAAAATTATCCTATGGATAAATCATGTAAATCTGTAAAAACATAGATACACTGCACAAACAGGCAATCATATTATACAATCCACTGTGATGGTTGACCTAAAATTAAAAATTTACCTGAAATCCTGGGCTGAAGTCTATATACCATGTGCACTCCTGAAGATCTTAAAACATTTGTTACAATAGACAGTAAGCACAATTCAAAGATGGCATTAGGCAGCTAAACAATGTCTTAAACTAAGGGTCCTAAAATCTTAAACTAGGAATTATGGTAGTTACGTGCTTTCTTTCAAACGAACGCAAAAGATTCTATTGGATTAAGCAAAGAATTAAGCAGAATTAATTCTTGATTAAGCAGAGTTCTCACTGCTCCATCAACATCACTAAAACATTACTTAGTTATTATGTGGTTTTTCTTTCATTATTTCATATTTCCCTATCTCAACTTATTTCAAATTATCTTGCATAATTAAAATATGGTTATGTTAAAATAGTTTCTAACTAGTTAATATTCCACTGATTTACATTAGACATCTATTACCTGTGCTTCTGCACCAAGATTCTTCTGGGCATTGATCTTCAATGCCAGCCTCTTGGCAATCTCCAGTTTCTCTGCATTGCCAGCAGATGGCACTGGAGTGTTAGAAGCTCCTGGCATTGCCATATCTTTTACACGCTTCTTGGAATTGAACATGCTCTCAATTTGTTCATCAATCTGCAAAATACAACCAAAACATTACAGCACATCATTATGCACTAAAATCTCAAATTAACAAGCAATTCAAATGCACTTGCTACCATAAGTGATCTGAAAAAAACAAAAATTCAAAGCTGATTATAAGGTAACTTAGCAATGTACATAACATCCTTTGCCAGAACTCCCAAAGTTAGCCTTAAGCACTTACATCAACGGCAGTGTCCTCATCATCAGAATCCTGCAGACCTAGAGCTGCTTTCTGTAGTTTCTTTCTTTCATTGGCCAGGACTTGTTCAGTCTCATCAAATTTAAAGCCTTTCCCAGAAAATCCACTAGACTTCTTTATGGTCTTTCCTTCCTTAAGAACACATTAAAATAAGATTAAGAAAATCAAAGTTGTTGTTTCTTATTTCAGTTCTAAAAACAACCCTTCCATGTAATTATTTGAATATTAATACTTTACAACATTTTCATAAAAAGACAAAATGACAATTCTTGAATTTATCGCAATTACTACTTACTGCCTTTTGCTGTTCTTTGAAGTCATTCCATAATTTTTCCAACTCGGGTGGAACACAATTTCCTGATAATTCTAATGCTTTAATTATATCACCTGCATAACGGGCTTGCTCCTCAGTGATGAAAGTATATGCATACCCCTACAAAAGAAAAAAAAACAAGTTAACAAAATTCCATTTAATTAAAGGTAATACACAGCAATTCAATGAACTAAGATCATTCTTCTTTGTATACTCACTTTGTGACCAGCTCTTCCAGTACGCCCCACTCGATGTACATAATCTTCATAGTGATTAGGACAACTGTAGTTGATAACAAGAATAAGCTGTTTCACATCCAGTCCTCGTGCTGCTACTGAAGTGGCCACAAGCAATCGGCACACTCCGGTCTTAAAATCGTTGATTATGCTATCACGATCATATTGATCAATACCTGCAAAACAACATAAACCGAAGGATTTTTGTCTGTTTAAACAACTTGGGAATGTGTTAAAATGTTTCAGAACCTTCAATTCTGAAAACTGACAATGTGTTAACTCTCTATTTTCCCCACAGGGTGACACAGAAGGATTTCATAATTACAGCTGAGAGCTGGGAAACCTGTGGAAATGAGTGCTGCCTCATTGGACGGTGAAGTGCAGGGGCAGTCAAGAGCACAAGTGGCAGGGTGGAAGGTGTGCCTGCTGACTGGACACCAGGACTTCTGGTACCAGAAGTGCTGGTAAGTCACTGCATCTGGACTGACTTTGCATCAGAAGAGTTGGCCCAATAGCTCTGTTCTTTTCAGTAAATAGATTCAGGAACAGATGTCCAGTATTGCACGTTAGGCAAGCTGTCAGACAATTTACCTTTAGTGGAGTCATCGAGCTGTGATAATCAGTTCATTTGATGATTAATGTTCAATTATGTCACATCACCTACCCCTCTTATTTAATATGCCTCCAATGGACACAGGAGAATAATTTCATCATCTAGACAACATACATGAGTGATGATTAACAGGTCAGCCATCACTCATTTTGCTGCTTTTCCTTCCAATTAACTTGCTCTAGCATCAAAATATAATGTTAAGCTATTGTCACCCACTGCATCTGAAGAATGGTAACTTTAATGAGGTTCAAAGTTACCCATTAATACTCTTAGAACCAAACATTACACTGTAAAACCATCTACATAAGGAAAGGGGAAAGGAAAGAAAATCATATGAAAAATAAGTAACAGATATTATCTGGTAACTGAAATATATACATACCTCCATGTAATGACATACAAGAGTAGGCTGCTCTCAATAAATCCTTCAATAATCCATCTGCATGCTCTTGCTTGTCCACAAACACTATTACAGAACCATTTTCTTGATAATGGCCCAAAAGTTCCAACAACTTCAAAAACTTATTGTCTTCCTCTATGACAATCTGCAATAAAAATGGAATTATAACTTTGGTTAAAGGATATTTTCATTATTTATGGTCTTGAATTACAAATTGCAATAATTGACTACACTACCCTTTTCCATCATCCCACTCAGTGGTAATACACCAATGGGAAATATCTCAGCTGCCTCTTCATCTCTTCTATGTGGCAGTCCTTGGTAATATCATCTAAAGACGGGGATTTGATAATGACACCCAGCTCTACCTTCCCACTACTTGTCTCAATAGGTCCATCTTCCATGGTAATGTGCTGTCAGACTCTTCAGTAACAACTATTTCTCTCTTTAACAAAACTATTTCTAATTCTGAAACATTCTTCATTATTTTAGATCTGTTAAATCTCTCAAGCACTGAGGGATAGGTACTTCAAAATTCAAATTGGCATTGTTAGATCTACCCCACCATCATTTGCCTTCGGTACTCTCATATCCTTCGATTCCCCAATGTGTCCAGAAATCTAATGATCTTGTTTCTGAATGAATGTAATTACCAGGTCTCCACAGCCTTCTGGGGTAGGGAATTCCAAAGATTCAACCCTTTGAGTGAATACATTTTTCCTCATCTCAGCCATGAATGGCCTCCCCCTTATTCTGAAACTGGGCCTCTGATTTAACACTCCTCAGCCAGGGTAAACATCCTCCCTGCTTCCAGCGAATCAAGTCCTTTAAGAATTTTGTAGATTTCAATGCTATCTCCTTTCATTCTTTAAAATTCTAGAGAATATTGACCTAGACTACTCAAACTCTCCTCAAGTGAGGAATCTGTTATCAGTGGAGAAACCAAAATTGTACGTAATACTCCAGGTGTGGTCTCACCAGGGTCCTAGGAGGTGCCATAAAACTCCCTTACTCATGTATTCAATTCCTTTCATATCATGTGCCTTCCTAATCACTTGCTGCACCTTCATCTAGGTCTTCAATGATGTATACAACTAGGTCCCTCTGAATATCAATACTACCCAATCTCTCACCATTTAACAAACACTCTGTTTTGTGCAAGGACTTGTGCAAGGCTTTCCCTTCAGCCAAAGTGATACAAATTATGAATAGCTGGAGCCCCAAGTACTGATCCTTACTAGTCACAACCTGCTAACCAGGGAACAATTATTTATTCCCATTCTTTGATTTCTTTCTGATAACCAATCCACATCAGTATATTACCTTCAACTCCACGTGCGCTAACCTTGTCGTTCAATCTCCCGTGTGGAACATAAGCCTTCAAACAAAAAACCAAATATACCGCTGGTTCTCCCCTTATGTATTCTTTGAGTAACATCCTCAAATAATTCCAGCATTAAACATGATTTTCCTTTCACAGACCTATGTTGACTTTGCTTAATGCTATTATTCTTCTGAAGGTGTTCTATATTATATCTTTCATTACAGATTCCAGCACTTCTCCAACCACTGACAATAGGCTAACAGACTGATACTTTCCTGTTTCCACACTCCCCCCTTTGTCAACCAGCAGGGTCATATTTGTAGCCCCCAATCCACAATTCCAGAATCTGTAAAATTTTTTAAATCAAAAACCAAAGCATCCACCATTTCTGAAACCACTATTTCACTACTTTGTGACCGTCCCCTAATTGCTTCTCCCCTTCCCGACTTCAAGGTTCCCATCTCCGATTTGTACAGGTTCAACCTCAACCAGAGATGGTAGAAGTCTGAGGCCCTCTTCCTGCACTCTCTCCCCAACCATTCATCTGCTCTATCCTCCTATCTCTGTACTTATCAGGAAGTGATACCTGGACTAATCATGAACACAGCATAGGAACAGGCCCTTCAGCCCACCATGATGCCAATCTAAACTATTCCCATCTTCCTGAACGTGGTCTATATCCCTCAATTCCTTGCCTTTTCTTGTGTCTGTCTAAATGCCTCTTAAACACTGCTATTGAATCTGCTTCCACCACCTCCCCTGGTAGTGCGTTCCAGGCACCAACCACTCTCCGTGTAAAAAAAAGACTTGCCTCGCAACTCTCCTTTAAACTTTTCCCTGTCATCTTAAACCTATGCTCTCTAGTATTTGACATTTCCAGCCTGGAGAAAAGACTGTGACTTTCTACCCCTTCTATGCTTCTCATAATTTTATATACCTTTATCAGGTCATCCTTCAGCCTCTCACACTCCAGAGAAAACAATCCAAGTTTGTCCAACCTCTCCTTACAGCTGATACACTCCAATCAAGGCAACATCCTGGTGAACCTTTTCTGCACCCTCTCCAAAACCTCCACATCCTTCCTATACTGTGATGACCAGAACCGCACACAATACTCCAAATTTGATCTAACCAAAGTTTTATACAGCTGTATACAGCTGCACTTTCCAACTTTTATACTTAATGCCCAGACCAATGAAGGCAAATATGCTGTATGCCTTCTTTACCACCCTATCCACTTGCTTTGCCACTTTCAGGGAGCTATGGAGTTGTACCCCAAGATCCCTCCGAACATCAATGCTCCTAAGGGTCCTGTCATTTACTGTAAACTTTCCTCTTGAATTTGACCTCCCAAAACTCATCAGCTCACACTTGTCCAGATTAAACTCCATCTGCCATTTCTCAGCCCAAATTTCCAACTGATCCAACTCCTGCTGTATCCTTTGACAACCTTGCTTGTTATCCACATCTCCACCAATTTTCATGTCATCTGCAAACTTAAGATTACTATCTTTGAGTTCCTACTTTTTAACCTCAGAAAAAAGTTTTAGCTGAGCTAAAGAGCAACATTCAGAATAATCAAAAATAAACTCTGGCCACAATGACACCAAATAAAAATTCCGATCACAGGTTGTGAGGTTCTACTTGCTAGACAAAAACAAAAATCAGTGAAAATAAATTGCCGAACATAATGAGCAGCCTGCGCCATTATTAAGCACTTACCACATGTTGCTCAACATCAGAACAAACCACACTTCTACTACCCACTTGCACTTCAATAGGTTTTGTTAGTATTCGTCGTGCCAAGGCCTCCATAGCCCTGGGGAATGTAGCAGAAAACATAACTGTTTGTCGGTCTGGTCGAATGTTTTCCACTATTCGCATTACCTATTAACATACAAATGGAAATCATTACCAAAGCAGCTTTTTTTTTACCCTTGGTAACAAATATCAGAGTTAACCTGTGGTTCAGAGTTAGGAACCTGTACAAACCAGCTAATGAGATCTGCAATACGAGTCAAGATTAATTGGTTCTTTGGCACAAAAGGAAATTACAAAATTACAGATGAACTGTGGATGCATAATCACCCCAGGGCAGATTGATGTTCTCAGGAAAAAGGCCCTCATGCAAGGTGTGGGAGGGATAAGGCAGGTGGGGGAAGTAGCTTCAATCAGTATATGTACAAATAGCAGCCAGCAACAGAATCTAGTTCTATTAAACACTTCTGCACCTCCTGGCTCTGCAACGGGAAAAGGTAATATAAACATCAAAGATACCTTTCAGGTAGCAGGCTCCGACAGTCTCAACATACTGCTAGTTTCACTATCAAGTATCTGAAGTAAATGACCAGAGCATGCATGACACAAATTGCTTTAATTCTCAGTGCAATTTAGAAAAGACACCTAATACAGGTGTTTGGGCCCTGATTGTTAAATGTAAAGTAAGATATCTTTATTAGTCACGTGTAATTCAAAGCACACAGTGAAGTGCATCTTTTGCGTAGAGTGTTCTGGGGGCAGCCCACAAGTGCCACCATGTTTCCAGCGCCAACTAAGGGACCTAACTCCAGTTTCAGTTCAAGAATGGAGGTTGCAAGTAGGACAGTTATTAATAAATACAAATAAGGAGTTCAGGAGAAAATCTCTTTTAGCCAAATTAAAGATAGGTTTAAAATTTTCTACCAAATGGATTAATTTAGGTGAAAATAAATGATGATTTAAAGGAAAGCTAAGCACGTAGATGAATGAGAAACAGAAAAAAATTGGGAGTTAATTGAAATAGGGAGGATGCTTACATGGAGCATAAATACTTGTACAAATCAGCTGGTATTAATGATCTGTTTCTATAGAATAATAAAATTTGAAATGAAAACACTAAATAATAAATATAACCAGCAACTAAAACAAAATCTCTGCTAGCATAATTTTCCAATGACTTACTTATCTCAACCAACCAAGGCAGGGAGGAGCAAGCAGGCAACATAAAACATAGCTAACTATGCTAAAACAATATATTTATAAGACACACTTTTACAAATTTTGCATCATCCAGTGTAGAATTCTGCCACGAGATACAAATGAAAGTCAAATTCTGGGAAAATAATGAAAATTAAACAATTTGCTCTGTTTGGAGATGGGAGGTTCATAATTAAGTTGTATCTAAAGATGCAAGGTATGCACTCCTCTAGATACGAATGGTAGGGATGGCAATACATATTAGGACAATATATTATGCTACGAATTTCAAAATTTTATACAAGGAGGATGGTTTGGAATCAAAATGTAGTTTCTGAGCACAACTTGTTCATTAACGTATCTGCCCAAACAAGCCACTTTTCATGTAAATTAAGTGCTCTGTAAGCTTTATAAACTTGTATCAAATCACAATCTGTCAAACAATATGTACATTGGTTTGTTAATTGATCCAAATGACCCTTCAGTGCAACCTGCTGCAGAATTACTTCAAGGCACTATTATGTAACTTTGCCCACTGCAGAGGTTCAAAATTAATTCCTGATCAGTTATTCACACACACATCCAAATAAGACACACATAATTATACAACAGTCAAAGCTATTGTACAATATTCTCAGGTAAAAAAAACTTCAAAACACCTACCTGAGGCTCAAAGCCCATATCAAACATTCTATCTGCTTCATCAAGTACAACATAAGTAACTCTGCGAAAGTTTGTCACACGACCTAAGAACAGCAAGAATAATTTTAATGAGTGCTATATGCAAATGTGAGCAATCCTTAAATCAATGCCAGTAAACCATTTTATATGCTAAAACTAAAAAAAATCCAAAATTAAGCACCAAATTGGTCCATATTTTCGTGACTATAATTCTGTTTTATATTTTGTCTTGCTTCATTAAGAAATTACATTCTTAGGTACAGATTTTACATTGGGTATAAACTATGTGAAAATAGTTGCCCATGTTTGCTAACTCTTGCATACCATCAGGGCAAGCAGAACCTGCAAAATTCACAAAACAGCCCTCTCCAAAACAAACACCCTTCAACAATTTTAGACTGAGATGAAGCAAGGAGCCCAAAGGCCATTATTTGACAAGTCTCAGCATTCACCTAGAAAAAAGAACATATTAGAGGTTACGCCGCATGTGTGGAAGACAGGGTCCTTGCTACTTGCCTTTAATTGCGATTATCGGTGCATCTTATATTAAGTATCTGCCTACTTTCTCTAGAGAATTAACCAGTGAAGTAGTGTTGAACAGCTGTATATGCTGGATTTTACTCAACTTTCTAAGATTCTGAATACAAGAAAATTAAACCTACATAAACGGAGTGGAAAAAAAACAACTGAAAATGTTCCAACGGTAGAGCTTATATTCTGAAATGAATATGACATATTCACAAGGAGCCACGAGTTTAGTAACTGGATACTGCACAACTTGATTAAGGACCTACCTCTGACAGGTTATGTCTTGCATGCCCAAATCAAATCTCTTGAGGAAACTTTCTCCATATGGGTCAAATAATGTTGACAGTTTAGTAAAATGATATTCAATATCATACAGTGTCTAATATTAAAATGAATACTTTTTCATGCATTCAAATCAGCAATTATGTATGATATAAAACACACTTAAGTGCCAAGTGAAGCCATAATGAACTATTATTAAATCTACAAATACCACCAGCAATATTTTTGATACCATTGTGAGATTTAATTGATTTGCATTTTAACTGTTATCAATTGGCATATAGCTCCTGTGTCGCAGAAAAGCTATAATTGCTATGCTAAAGGCGTTCAGTCCTACTACATAGCAAGATGTAGAGGAAAATGGATTGATGGAGATTTATTGACCATTTATTGATAGTTTTTTGCCAATACAAAACTAGCAATTAAGCTAATCTAATACTAGATGCACCTCAAAAGGTATACTCAGTGTCAAAAGTTCTTTCCCATCTATAATTCATAGATGATATCCTATACAAAATGATCTGGAATTCTGAGTTGCTTTTATCTTCAATTCATTGCTCAGGACTCAAAAATATCAAGGATGATAATGGCCCTTGCATTTCAAGGCAAGCAGCAAACTCGATTAAGTTTAAGGATATATTTTTACTCCTTAGTGTAAAGGTAAAGATGGAAGTTTAAGCAGAATATAGGAGTTAACATCGGAAAAACAGGCAGATTTTCTACTGCGAAAGGGAGTTCTGCAGGACTGAATAGTGGAGATGCAGGAATGGATAAAGGTAGTGCAGTTGGGTAAATTATTTTTGAGGATCATGAACGATTAGTCAGAGTTTCCATTAAATTTCATTTTGTCAGCTGGATACATGAAAGTGACTCTTCTTTCTTTCATATTATTAATCAATACCATGGCCTGGTAATTTTGAAATTTGTATCTCAACTAAATTTGACACACTGATTGTGTCTAAGCAGTAAGCCTACTGAAGCTCATAGAAAATTGTCAAGTGGAGAATTACTAAATGTGCAGAAAGACTATTATTTTAAAGTTGACCAAATTACAATAAAATCAGGGTCATACAGCTCAGAAAAAGGCCCTTCTGCCCACCATGTCCATGCTGATCATCAAGCACTTATCTAAGATTGTATCTTGAAAATGTGTTTGCTGTTCAATCTAATATCATTGTGATCATGCATGCATTATATTAGAGCAGCTGCCCATTTTGAGAGAAACACTCATAGCTGTGCATTCCATAGTGTGAAACAATAATAATCAGGATTAAAATTCGTTCTACGAATTCCTGAAGCAATTGTTTGAATAAAACTGTTGCAAAAATTTGTTGCTGATCTCAAAATGTGGTGAACATGTACATTCATGTTTTGAAATACTTTCCCCTGCATTCTGCTTTAAGTGGCTCTTATATAAACTTAACATCAAACAAAAAGTAAAGCAAGTGCTCAATTGTTCACAGCTCCTTTTACTTACCATTATTGGCTGCAAGCATATCTATCATGCGGCCTGGTGTGCAAACTATAATTTCTGCTCCTCGCTTTAATTCTGCAATCTGGATTGTGAAATAAAATATTTGTTATAATACAAAAGGATAAACAAATAATTATAAATTAATCACAAAGAATTAGGACTTAATCATTCAAGATGATGTCTTTTGGGGTAAACTTTTAAAATATTACTATTAAAGACAAATAAAGTTAATGAGAGACTTCTCACCCCCTCCCTCCCCCCACTCACCTGCCATGAGGGATAAAGAATTTCATGAAGCCATATCCAGAATAAGAAAAATATTGTCCACTAAATTGTTATACAATTCAACATTTTATAAAGCAGTTATCCGTACTTACAAGACACAACAGGTAGTAGCTAAGTCAATGTAAATGGACAATTTAAAAACCTCAGCAAAGCATTTAGCATTACTATGCTGGTACCGTAAGCAGTTGATAAAAATGAACTTACTGCCAAGCAATGCAATGATGTCACTATACTTCCTAGCCACACGTAACAATTAGTGTTTTCCTGCACAGAATTTCATTTGTACTTTATTTGACCATTCTGCATGTTTATTAATAGCCTCCTGTAATTGATGGTGTCCTGAGTATTCGCTATCCTACTCCCATTTTAGCATCATTTGGAATTGTAAATATTGTATTTTTGATAGGTCAGTTGCTGCAACAGTACTCAAATGATTTATTGTTTTCAAGAGAAAAGACTGATGTAGAAGAATTACCTGTTCACTTATTCCGGTCCCACCATAAACGCACACTACCCTTAGTCCGAGTGCTTTTGAGAACTTCTTGCATTCTTTGGTAATCTGAAGGGCTAACTCACGGGTTGGAGTTGAGATAAGCGCTGAAGAAAAAAAAGTAAAATATTGCATGGTTTCAAAAATGCATTGGAACCTTGCTGTTTCTTGAAATGAATGATTGAAAATTAAGGATAATCAATTCTAATGCATATCTTTCAAAGTGTTAACATGTTTTTTCCCCCATTTATGGTTCCTGTTATTTTGCAATCACCACTGTGAGGCTAAATGGTTTATAACCAAGCGGATTTTCCTGTTGTATTTTAAAAACATCCTTATCCAATTTTTTGGCACAACTACTCCTCCCAAATGTTAAAAAATTAGTTCCGCAGGTGCTTCAAACATGTTCAGAGTTCTTTGAAACCTGGAATCATTTAATTTTTTTTTTAAAAACTAATTTCTTTTTGACTCAACATTTCCCACATACTTGCTCAGCTTCAGATAACCAGGAACAAAAGAGTGACTAATTTAACTGGAACCAGAATAAGTTTTTAAATTGATGAAGATTAAGAAGATTAATGGCCAAGGACCTTAAATTTGGGCTAATAGTGTTTTCTGAGCAAGAGAAAAGTCAATAATTAGGCCATAGCTATACGATCACTCACAGATATTTTCATTACTAAATTACAGATTTTTGTTATTTTGCAAGTTACATCTATTTTTAAAATCACAGAACAACAAACTGATTATTAGCAATTGATGAAATCTGCTTGCACATTGAATTTCAAGGCAGCTACTGCTTTAATATAGAGTAAATTCAAATTATTGAACAATAAGTGGCATAGTGAAAGCCATGATATAGGCATTCTCTAATGCATTACTGCTATTAGATTAGTTTATAATTACATTACATTCTGTTCAACTGGTGTGCTTCTTAATTAAAAGAGTAACTGGACACTGATGGTTTACATTAAACACATTACTTAATGGAGCTAGCATTACACGGTTGTTTATTTCCTGTAAAGCACTTGCTTTTTAACATGCTCATTCATTCATTTCTTTTACATTGTGCTTACACTTGCAATTTATGTTTGGGTATACATAATAATACATGTACACTTTATTGTTTTAATCATTTAGAAGCTGCATGCATTCCTACCTAAATGTTCTTGTAGCTTCAAATTATGACCAAGCAACATGAATTGAATCTCGAGTTGAATCAGTTTATCATGAGTTTTATAGTTTGTGATATTTGATTACAGTGCTACTTGCTGTGGAGCATGTGTAGTATGAAAGGCCAGGGGTCAGATGACAGTGACAACACTACTGACCCCCATGGTCGGATGATAGCATTGCCTATCAGGTCGGAGGCTACACCACTGTCAATCAAGTGCCCAGCTCCGCCCCACCCATTAAAAAGCACACCTGAGGATTGGCTCATAACCCACCTTTGTCCTTGACCCTGAATCATTGGCTTGTTTCACCTGAGCGGGCTCCACCCCGCTACAACCCTATAAAAGATGGTACACGTGGGCTCTCGCTCTCTTTTCCAATTGCTGCTGGGGTCGAGACCACAGGTGAGAGGGTGCACTTCCACGGGGGTCTAGGACCGTCCTGAGTAGATTCCCAGTAGCGTAGAGCCGTTGTTTGTCCCGATTCAGGGGGCCCCAGACAACGTATTTGTTTGTTCCCTGATCATTTGTATTAGTTCGTTGTGTGTGAGCGTGTGTGCACTTCACCCCTGTTGCGACTCCCCCCATGTTTCGCAATCACCCTAGTGCGAGTGTGCGAGGGTGCATTTGTTCCTTCACATTCTGTTCCCGCGTCGGTCTTTGTGAATAAAATCCTCCTTTTAAAGTACAAAGACTGTGTGTCCAGATACCTTTATCTTTAAGATACCAAAAGAACCTTTCTCATAACAGCATGGAAAACTAAATATTTACCAACAGGACCTTCTCCTTCTTCAAGTGGTCTCTGATCCATGATGTGTCGGAACATAGGTAGAAGAAAAGCAATAGTCTTTCCACTTCCAGTTTTAGCAATTCCAATTAAATCACGTCCACACATAATGGCAGGGATTGCTTGTGCTTGGATTGGTGTTGGCTTTTCATATGCTTGTCTAATACGCAAAAAGTATTGTTAGAAATTGGGAAGAAGAGCAAGTACATAAGTAAGAGCAAGAACTGTTGCATGTTTTATGCTTATAAAAATCACTTTAACACTTATATTTTAGGAAGTACTCACTTTTTCAATGAACCTAATATCTTCATGGAGATCCCACACTGCACCCAGGATTTAATTGGTTTCGGACAACCTTTCCCACGTACTGCAATTCCCTCCAACTCCAATCTGTAGGCATTTACTTCTGTAAAGCAACACAAAAGCTTGAAACAATAAGCGTTCAACCAATGCATGATAAAAAAAATCACTTTTATTCAGGTTGGCTGGTTGGTAATCAGGATGCTCTAACCTTTATGTAATCAGTAAGGTTCAGCAACTAACAGCTCATTAGGCCAACATGGTTGTAGTACATTAAACAAAACAGCACAAAACAGATGAAGCAGGATAGACAACAGGAGTAGTAGGTGCTCATCACAGCTCAGAGCACAATTAAATATTACAGAATTAAAAGAATTGAAAGAATGATCATTCCTGAAAATGCCTTTCTCTATATCTTCACTGCTTTGAAGTGGTTTAGGGATGTTCTTTATAACTATATGTTGTTTGCACTACAATATAACCAAATCCTAAAATAGTGGCAGTTACTTTCTTAAGAATAAAATTAAGAATATGATAAACAACAACTGGACTAACTACAACGAGGTGAAGATCAACCTGTGATATAATTTCATAATGTCAGGCTATCAACTAAACAAGGAAAACATATGATGCTCACAGGCTGAAGAGACATTATTTACTCAAGTACTATTCAAAGTGTGGTGTCATGAACTAGCTCAATTAATCAGTTTGTTCATACAATTGGAATTTTTCTTTAATATACCACAATGCTTATGTGTCACTTTTACTTAAATTCTGGATCAGTGGTGATTCTCAGGATGATCTAGTGGGGATTCAGTGATGGCAATATCACTAAGTGTCAGGGGAGAGGATTAGATTCTGTATAACTGAATATGGTCACTGCTTGGGCCTTCCATCAGTGAGTATAGCCTGAGAAATGGGAAATTTTCAGATTTCAGCAAAGGAAGGTCAAAGCATCAATAAGAAAGTGAAAGTAGATAACAGTAAAACAGACTGTATAAACTTCAGTAGTTATGTAAAAAAAAAACTAGCAAAAGTTAATGTGACTGCTTTACAGACTGAGACAGGAGAAGTTATATGTAATAAGGAAATAGTAGAAAAACTAAATAAACATTTTGTGCCTATCTTAATGTAAGACACAGAGAACCTCCCCAAAATAATGGGTAACAACAGATGGTGTGAATGAGTACTGAAAGAAATTAGCATTCATGGAAAAAAAAGTACTGGAGAAATTAATGGGACTGAAAGCCAATACAGTAAATCATCAGGACTGGATGACCTGCGTTCAGCCTTTTGAAGGAAGTGGCACTAGAGGTAGTTGACACACAACTTCCAAATTCCACAGATTCCAGAACTGCTCCCACAGATTGGAAGATTGTAAATGTAACTCCACTATTTACTAAATGGAAGGGGAAAGAAAACCAAGAACTCTACATTGATAGTAGTGCTGGAATATCATCAAAGAACTGGTAGCAGGACTCTTATAAAATAATAAACAGATTGGTCAGAGTAAACATGGATTTATGAAATAGCAATAATGTTTGATGAATTATTTTTGACTCCAAGAGTGAAATACCTCATTATGATAACTTAACTTGCAACGAGTATCAAAATCCCCAACATTTTTACAGTGACAGTAAATTGAATGATCAGGAGCAAGATGAACTCCTTGAAAATGGATAATAATTGAGGACATACTGAATATGTATGATATCCCAAGGAAAACAACAGAATGAGGAATGTTAACTTTGTTGAATTTTCACAAGTAACAGTATTGAGGAAAAGTATGACAAGAAAAACTGGTAAATTTCCAGAACCATCTTTTTCTATCAATGGTTTTAAAGAACCCCTGACCAATTTTGCAAAGATCTCTGTTTTCAGAAATGTTCCTTAGACTGGATAGCTGCATTAAAAGTTGAGATAGGAAAATAGGACTATATAAACCAGTTAACCCAAAATTACCTGTCTAGAGTTACAGTCTTATGGCAGGATTCCATTAAAATGATCAGGGAGAGCTATTGTGGACTTGTAAAGGTAAATGAAAAAAAAATGTGGTTGGCAGAAATCTGAAACAATAACAGAAAATGCTGGAAACAATCACCAGGTTAAGCACCATCTGTGGAAAAAGCAACAGGGTTAATGTCTCTGACCTGAAATCTGAGCTCTGTTTCTCTTTCCACAGACTCTCCCCAGCCTGCTGAGTTTCCAGCATTTACTTCCTATATTACGGATTTGTAAAGGATGGATCATGCCCGATAAACCTGATTAAGTTGCTTTAAGAAGTGACTAGTGGACAGGAAAGTAAATTTCTGTATTTGTTATTTATATAGATTTTCAAAAGTACATGATAAAATCTCTCATGAGAGATTGCAGGCAAATGGGATTAGTGCAGATGGGCAAAAAGGGTGGCATGATGCGGTGGGTCGATGCTGTATGACACTACGACTTCTATGAATCTATTGCCGCTAAGTGAAATCTGGTGGAACTGAAAGCAGATTATTGACCTGGTTATGAAATTGGCTGAGTGGCCAAAGACTGCAGGATTGATAAGCAGATACTCTAATTGGCAGGATATAATTTGTGTAGGAAGTAGAAAATCACATACCTAAGTTAAACAATGGTTGCTGATGGAAGCATAACATTACATAGATTTTCATCTATTAAGCAAAACTACAGCACATGGATTCCCATGTATAAAAATGTGAATTAAATCAATTTTAATCTAAAATGAATAGAACATATCATTTCTAAATAGTGAAAAGTTGGAAACATTGGAGCTTCTGAGAATTTGATGTCATAAATTTAGATCAAGAAAATGTACAGAAAAGGATCACAAAGGCTGATTGACTATCGACAGTAATATCCACACGGCAAGAATTCAAGGAAGTATACAAGGCCATGGTGAAATGGAAACCAGAGTATTGAGAACAGTTCTTCGTGCCACACTTTAGAAAGAATATAATGACTTGGGAGGGCATCCAGCTTTGATTTACCACAATGGAACTTGGACTCCAAAGTTTAACCTGCAAGTCGTTGTTACCCAAACCAGGGAAATGCTTCCAGAAAGAAAGCTTGTGGGTAATCTGATCAAAGCTTTCAGGATACAAGGGGAACTAAGGGTAGATAGAGAGGGGAGTCCAGGCACAGGAAGCAAAATCTAAACATTTGGAGCAGATCTAATCCAAGTTTGAAGATATATCCACAGGCAAAGAGTGGGAAAAAGTTTGGAGCTTTTCTCTGCAAATGGTAACTAATACTAGGCCAACTGTTAATTTTAAAGTCATGAATTTTGCCGTCCATCAGTCTCAAGGGGGCAAAGACTCCATATGGAATTGGGTCAGAAATCAGATACAATCTTTTGGAACCACCAGCAAAGCAGATCACACAGCTGTTTAGGAACCTTACATGTTCCCCCACATGAACAACCACGATCATTAGGAGAAATTACATTTAAGGAAATAACTGGTCCAGGATCAGTAGATAATCATTTTGAAGTTGCAAATCAGAACAGTTTGATTCCTTATTCCACATTCTGGATGGAAACAGATTACGTAACCTTGTGATGCAAGTACAGGTAACCCTTGCATTACAGCCATTGGGGTTACAGATATTTGATCTTACAGAACTCACAAATCGCTACCCAAAAATTTGAGACACAGAATAAAATTCTCTCTCACAGAATTTATGTGGAAAAAATAGCACCAACAAATCAATACAAAACTTTTTTGAACTTGTGTTTCTTGACAAGTGCACAGTTGACACAACTTAGCATTACAAACAAAAAGTCGCAACACGCAAATCCCACCCCTCCCTCCCCCGTAATGTGGGGGTCACCAATGTATGTCCTGTTGCAGCTAAGCTTCCTCCCAAAGAAACTGACAAAGCACAATGAAAAATATGGCATAGTACTCATCTCAGTTTAAAATCCACCCATCATGATTGCAAGTACCAACCTTCTGCAGACATTTTCGCAAGTTCAGGAACTTCAACATAGAAATTCTTTCGAAAGGGCTCATATTCTATTTTTCCATGATCTACAGGTTCCAGTAGTTTCCTCTGTTTCGTCTGATATCCTGTAAGTGCAGTCTGAAGGTCGACTTCCTCCTCTTCTGAAGAATACTGCTCAATTCAAAAAAGAAAAACAAATTTGTACACAACTAGAAGAGTTTGAGTTTATCTTTAAAAGAGCACAGTTATAAAAAGATCATTTCAAGTTGCTAATAGGAAGCTTTACGTGTTTCCAGCATTTTTCCTTATTACCTCCATTGCATCCTGGTCATTCTCCATTAGCTCTCCTTTCTTTTTCTCCATTTCAGAATGTGGCTTTTTGGTGGTTACTACAGTCATGACTTTCATTACAGTTGCACCTGACTTCTGGCACCAAAACAAAAATTCATAATTACAAGTCCAGCACACAAATACAGCTCAGAAAAACTGTGAGTTTGCTTACCACAACCACAACATTGTGCATTCAACTCAAGCTGAAACATCAACACACAAAACACAAGGAAAAAATATATTATCAAAACTTTAGAATAAATAATTATATTACATTTTTCATTTTTTTTTGAAAGATGGCATCATCCAAGATTTTCTCTTTCACAAAGGAATTTCTGTTGCCCATATCAAGCTGAAAGTGGAAATGTACCCACAAGAATAAGAAAGCCAACATGGTAACCATGAAATTTAAGTTCAATTAAAATTAATCTGGAATTTAACAGAAAAATTGTTCTTGGAAAAAATGACCACAAAAATACACAAAAACCCATCTGGTTCTCTGATATCCTTAAGGAGATAAAGCTGCTATCCTTATCCAATGTGGCCTATATGGAATGGTGATGCAGCTGGTAGTGCTGCTGCCTCACAGTTCCAGCAACCCAGGTTCAACCCTGAACTTTGTGACCACATGGATTTCCTCCAGATGCTCCAGTTTCTTCACACATGCCAAAGGTTGGTACGTTAATTGGCCGCTGAGAAATGCCCCAAGTATAGGTGGGATGGAAACATGGGGAGAATAGATTACAGAGAAAATTATGGGAGAATGGACTTCCTGTGTAGTAAGTATGAATGGAAACTCCAGTTCAATAGCAATGTCGTTGACTCTCATCTGCCCTCTAAAATTTCCTAACAAGTTACTCAGTTGCATCAAGACAATCAAGTCAAAATAGAAAAAGGATAAGACAAGATGGACCACCTAGCACCAACCTAGGCACTAAGCTCATACAGTGGCATGCAAAAGCTTGAGCACCCCTGGTCAAAATTTCTGTTACTGTGAATAGCTAAGCGAGTAAAAGATGACCTGATTTCCAAAAGGCATAAAGTTAAAGATGACACATTTCTTTAATATTTTAAGCAAGATTACTTTTTTATTTCCATCTTTTACAGTTTCAAAATAACAAAAAAGGAAAAGGGTCCGAAGCAAAAGTTTCAGCATCTTGCATGGTCAGTACTTAGTAACACCCCCTTTGGCAAGTATCACAGCTTGTAAATGCTTTCTGTAGCCAGCTAAGAGTCTTTCAATTCTTGTTTGGAGGATTTTCGCTCATTCTTCCTTGCAAGAGGCTTCTAGTTCTGTGAGATTCTTGGGCCGTCTTGCATGCACTGCTCTTCTGAGGTTTATCCACAGATTTTCGATGATGTTTAGGTCGGGGGACTGTGAGGGCCATGGCAAAAGCTTCAGTTTGTGCCTCTTGAGGTAGTCCATTGTGGACTTTGAGGTGTGTTTAGGATCATTATCCTATTGTAGAAGCCATCCTCTTTTCATCTTCAGCTTTTTTTTTACAGATGGTGTGATGTTTGCTTCCAGAATTTGCTGGTATTTAATTGAATTCATTCTTCCCTCTACCAGTGAAATGTTCCCCGTGCCACTGGCTGCAACAGAAGCCCAAAGCATGATCGATCCACCCCCATGCTTAACAGTTGGAGAGGTGTTCTTTTCATGAAATTCTGCACCCTTTTTTCTCCAAACATATCTTTGCTCATTGCGGCCAAAAAATTCTATTTTAACTTCATCAGTCCACAGGACTTGTTTCCAAAATGCATTAGGCTTGCTTAGATGTTCCTTTGCAAACTTCTGACGCTGAATTTTGTGGTGAAGATGCAGAAAAGTTTGGAGAATGAGCTAACCAGCATGAGGAATACACGTACTTAACTTTGCTCTGTCTAATCTAATCGTAGATTGCCCTAGCATGACAGCATTAATAGGAATGACCACCACACAAGCTTTATGAAGACAAAGTCCTGATCTCACACTGAGAACACTCTCCACCATGGTAAACGGGACAGACTCAAAAGATCTGGCAACTCAAAACTGGACATCCTTGAGGCACTAAGGACAATTAGCTGCAACAAATGAATGTAGGTGTGTGTTGCAGATCCACCAGAATGGGTAAACATAGCCTTACATATCCCTCACTTTACCACCACTATGAAGTTAGGGGATCATGCCAGAAGCAGCACTGTGCAGCAAGGTGCCAATCCTTTGTAGCATGTGATAGACAAGAGTAGTGATTCCACAGCCAACAGATCACAAAGTTCAGCAGTCCTACCACATCTAGTCATGAATGGTGCTGGACAATTAAAAGTAGTTAATGGGAAGAGGCTGCAAGAAAATCCATATCTTCAACAATGGCACAGCTGAGCATACCAGTGTGAAAAACAAGGCCGAAGCATTTGCAACCATGGTCAGCCATAAATTCAAGTAGATGATCCAACTCAGCTTCCTTTTGAGGTCCCCAGCATTGCAGGAGCCAACCTGACTCATTCCATGTGATATCAAGAAACTGTTGAGAACACTGGATGTAGCAAACATTATGGGACTAGGCAACATCCCAGCTGCAGTGTTGCAGACTCTTGCTTCAAAACTAGTACACCACTAGTCAAGTTGCTCCATTACAGTTACAGCACCCAGCAAAATGGAAAATTGCTCAGGAATGACCTGTTCGCAAAGCGAGACAAATCTAATCCAGTTTATTGCCACCTAATCAATCTGCCCATCTAAGTCAAAGCAGCCTGCTTGATTAGTACCCAAACCACCACTCTAACCATTCATTCCCATCAACACGGCTGCAAGGTATAGGGTCTACAAAATTCACTAATTACTTGCAAAGATTTATTTTACAATTTATTTTCAGCCAGTAATTTATTACCCATCTCAAATTGCCCTTCAGGAGGTGATGCTAAGCCGCTTTCTTGAATCACCACAGTCCTTCCAGTGAAGACAGTTCTGGGATTTAGACCCAGTGACGATGAAGAACTGGTGATAATATTTCCAAGTCAGGATGATGTACAACTTGGAGCAGAATCTGCACTGTTAGTCCAATGCAGGAGCGTTGATATCAAGGCAGCCTTTAACTGAGTACAGCATAGGACCCCTGCAATGAGTGACTCACCTCCTCACATCCCAAAGTCTTTCCACAACCCACAAGGCACAAATCAGGAGCGATGGAATATTTTCCACTTGCAGATGAGTAATTTCAATAAAACTCAAGAAGCTTGAACCATCCAAGACAAAGCAGCCCACTTGATTGGCAGCCAGTCCACTACTCGATGCATTCATTCCCTTCAACAGGGCTGCAAGGTATACGGTCTGAAAATTCACCAGTTGCAAAGATTTCCTTTTGAATTCATTTTCAGCCAGCATTTATTAACCATCTCAAATTGCCCTTTAGAAAGTGATGGTGAGGCATTTTCTTGAATCACCAGTCCTTCTGGTGACGGTACTCCCAGAGTCCTGCTGGGTAGTTCTAGGATGTAGACCCAATGATGATGTAGAACTTAAGACCTATTTCCTAGTCAGATGGTGTGCAACTTGGAGCAGAATCTGCACTGACTGTAGTTCCATGCAGGAACTTCCCAAATCTTACAACTCTCCCACCAAAATGCCCAAGGGCATAACTCTACCACTTGCAGGTCCCTTCCCAAGTTATGTGTCATACCTTTTAGAAAATATGGCTGTTCCTTTATTATCACTGGGTCTAAATCCTGGAACTCCCTAACCAGTATTGAGAGAAGACCTTAATCAGAAGGATGGCCACATTTCACATAAGTGGTTCATCACCACCTTCTCAAGAGCAGTTAGAGTTGGGCAATAAATGCTGGCCTTGCCTGAGACACTTGCATCCTGAATAATGAATGAAGAAAAATGCTGTTTTAGACTTTCTGCACAAAGGTTGGAACCAGCTTTCATGTATTGGTATTTGTTTATTATTGTCACTTGTACCAAAGTACAGTGAAAAGCTTGTCTTACAAACCAATCGTACAGGTCAATTCATTACACAGTGCAGTTACACTGAGTCAGTACAGAGTGCATTCATGTAGTACAGGTAAAAACAATAATAGTACAGAGTAAAGTGTCACAGCTACAGAGAAAGTGCAGTGCAATAAGGTGCGAGATCACAACAAGGTAGATCGTGAGGTCACAGTCCATCTCATTGTATAAGGGAACTGCTCAATAGTCTTATCACAGTGGGGTAGAAGCTGTCCTTAAGTCTGGTGGTACGTGCCTTCAGGAAGAGGAGAGAAGAGAGAATGTCCCGGGTGGGTGAGGTCTTTGATTATGCCAACAAGATCCAACTATACAAACACAAGCTCCTAAATGCATTACTTATCTAAAAAACAAGTGACAATCTAAGAAAATATCTACAAGTTGCTAAAGAATAAAAAAACAGCATTATTAGTATTAAGTACTTTGTAGAGAGGAAAAATATTTTTTAAAAATTACCTTCTCACTTCCTCCTTTTACACTTCCCATGTTAAATTTTTTCACTTCCTCCTTTATATCTTCCATGTAAGCATCTAATGGGTCCAATTCTTCGTTGTCGTCATCTCCTTCTTCTTTCCTTTCACCTTCAATGATTTCATCTTCATCATCTGTTCAAATAAACAATGGAATTTGACATTCAAGACCAATAAAAAGACAATGGCGAAATGAATTTTTCCAAGTGTTATGAAGCATTAAACCACCAAGAATAAACTTCAATAAGAAAAGAGTTAAGTTAAAGCCATGGAAAATAGACACAGGGTTAGGTTCTTTCACTCTGGTATCTGGATTCAAATCAAGCCCATACCAAATTAAAATTGTTTTTCAGCTTACAGCATGAAATTTGATCCAGGCATCCACAATTATATTCATATATTCCAATTAAGCAAACAGTTCATATTATAGTTTTTTTTAAACTTTATTCAAGGGTTGTAGCATGGGCGGGCTTACCTATCGCCAAGTGCCCTTATGTGATGGCAGCGAGCCACCGTCTTAACCCACCACATTCTATGTTGTCCAATGTGCTACAAGATCAATTGTTCCAGGATTTTTGACCCAGACAGTGAAGAAGAGACAGCAAAATGTTCCCAAGTTAGGATGGTGTGTGACTAGGAGAGGACACTAAAGATGATGGTATTCCCATATACATCTTGCCCTTTGGGGTGACAGAAGTTGCAAGTTTTGGCAATGTATTTGTAATTGTTAGAGTACAGCTATTGTGTGCCAATAACGGAGAGTGTGATTGTTCCACCTGGTGGAGGGGATGTCAAATTTTGTCTTGGATAGAATTGAGTTTCCTGAGTCTGTTGGTGGTGTTTGATGGACTAAGTCATAACTTGGCTTTGGTCCAAGTACTTTTCAATCTATTATTTACCACTCTTTAATAAGTCTTTTACATTACTGGCACAAGTTTAATCTTGATTTTTAACTGCTAACATGAATACCAGAATTGAGTTTCCTGAGTGTTATTGGAGCAACAAGTGGAGTCAAACTCCATCATACTCTTAGCCAGCACCTTGTGGATAGTGAAAAGCTTCAGGAGGGTATGAGTGACTCACTACAGAATAACTAGACATTAACCTGATCTTGAATCCGCAACATTCTTGCAATTGGACTACTTCCAATATGTTCTATTTTATCCACATGCATAATGTAATCTTGAATGTTGATCAAGTTTCTGCCTCAATCAACAACAAAGAACCAAATTCAAGATGGGATATCAATGTCTATCCTCTTGGGCAGACGCAAGATTCTCAGGCACTAGTTGATTATCATGAAGATGATAAAGGGTCTTCTCCCAGTGTCTGAGTCAATATGTGCCCCTAAACCAACATTGCCAAAATGGTAAATATATCCTTCCACAACCATCTTGCTCAACCAGACTGACTCAGTAATCAACCAATTAATGACTGTGGGATCATCTTATGCATAAAATCACATGAAGCACTTATGATCATAAACAACCTATTAAGAATTTTACCATCATCATCCTCAAGGCTCCATTTTTTGCCCTGTTTCATCTCTTCAAGTTCTCGCTTTATTTCACCAATATTTTCCACAACCTTTTTACGTTGTTCTTCCCTCCATTTTTCAACACGTTCTTTCCGTTTTCTCATTTCTTCTTCTAATTTGCTCTGTTCAAAATTCTGAGAAATTAAGATATTTTATAAATGTCATTACTTGGAAATTTCTCTGCTGTAGTAAATGCAGTCATCAGGCCTTTCTTTATTTAATACATTGCTACACAATAAATTATACATGGCCACATTGATACTTGGGAATTCAGATACAAGTTGTTACATTTTTAAATATAAATTACAATGAGTTATAGGCATTATCAGTAGGTAAATAATCACAATATTCACAAAGCATGGAATCTATGAGAGAGAGAGAGATTTTAGGACTATTTGGGAAATCAGTGATTATGGGAATTGGGTATGAAAGTGGAGCTGAGGTCAAAGAACAAATCAGCAAGAATCTTATTTCCTGACAGGGCATTAATAACCTGCTCCTGCCCATATTTCCCAAGTTATGCAAGAGCAAGGTTCTAGCAGCAGAACAACACTAAAGACATTGCTGTGCAAAGCTATTATCTGGCCAGATGCAGCAAACTGAATAAATGATGCAGAAAAATGAACATGCTATCCCCAAATGCCCTTATGTGATGGCAATGAGCCATCATCTTAACCCACCACATTTTATGTGGTTAAGGTTGTCCAATGTGCCATAAGATCATCTTGCCCTTTGAGGTTACAAGTTTTGGCAATACATTTGTAATTGGTAGACAAGCTATTCCAACAGCATGGGTCGTGACACTCTCCACAGATGCTGTCTGACTTGCACTCATTCCACATTTCTATTACCTGGAATATTCTGCTTTTATATTGAAAATTTCTGGTGGTTTGACTATAGTAAACCCTCAACAAACAGCATAAACTGACATATAAAGGGAAAATGCTGGAAGTCTTCAGCAGTTAGGCAGTATCCATCGAGAGAGAAAAATGGTTAACATTTCAGGTCGATGACCTTTCATCAGAAATATCTCTACTGAAAGTCATTGACCTGAACTTTTAAGTCTGTTCGTAATCCTATAGATGCTGCCTGATCTGTCATTTCTAGCATTCTCTATTTTATTTCAGATTTTCAGCATCTGCAAATTTTTGCTTTTCAATTATTGTAAACTGATGATTCAGTCCTTTATTACGTTGCTACTTTTGGTGGATTGCTTTGTGCAAACTGGTAACTACATTTCTCAACATTACAACTGTGACTAGACTCCACAGGTACTTGAATTGGGTGTAAGGCCTTTGAGATGCTCCAAGGTCACGAAAGGTTACTTCTAAATGATAGGTTCTTTACTTCTACCTTTACTTACACTGACATCCTTGTCATCATCTTTCTCTTCCTTTTTCTTTTCTTTTGCAGCATCATTGGTAACTTCTACACGGTCTTTGGATTTTGATCTGGAAAATATACAAAACATAGTAACCTCAAGACACA
Source organism: Pristis pectinata (assembly GCF_009764475.1). Taxonomy (NCBI): domain Eukaryota; kingdom Metazoa; phylum Chordata; class Chondrichthyes; order Rhinopristiformes; family Pristidae; genus Pristis; species Pristis pectinata. The sequence continues at coordinate 25,517,831 of NC_067408.1, read as the reverse complement.
TTGGGGTTACTGATGAAAGGTCATCATCCTGAAACGCTAACCCCCTTCTCTCTCCATGGATGCTGCCTGAACGAGTGAGTCTTTTATTCTGTTTACAGTTCAGATTTCCAAAGTACGCTTTTGTTTTTAAATGTTTTCACCAACCCACCTTCAGGCACGTTTACAAAAACAAGAATCCTGGCTGGTTAGCACACCCAACAACCTCCACCATCAATCAGAGATGTTCAGGTCAACTATAACATCCCAAATGTAACTGGTTACAAAGGACAGTTTTACATCATCTGAACAACTTGTTGTATATTAAGTAATTGTGCAAGGAACAAAAGATCAATCAGCAATGTAAAATACAGCTGGAGGAGTGTGACTGATTTTTAATCATTTTACAATAGACGGGCAGGACCATATATAACATGATGGCCTGCAAAGCTGCTTCAGAAGGCAATTAAACACGCTGGCCTGAAAATAGTGTTACATGCAGGCCAAGCCAGAGAAAGATGCCTTTCTCTAACCTGGAACATCATGATGGACCAAACATTTGCTGATGTCCATCATTCCACAATAAAGGACATCAGTGAAGCAATTGGATTACTTAATTCCGAACGGGTCAAAATTCTGGAATTTCTTCTCTAACAGGATTGCTTATCAGTTGCAGTGGTGAGGCACTCTCTTAAGAGGAGGAAAGCAATGAAATTATTATTTTGTGATTTTGTAACTGCTGAAAGAGGGTGAGAGTTGCACAAGTTGAAAAAGGAAAAGAGAAGAAATGCTGGGAGTCTTTAGCATATTTAACATTCTAAGTTTAGTCTTTAAGTCCAGTCAAAGAATAGAAAATAATTGGACATATATTGCTTGACTTAGCACATGTCAAAGGAAGAGATGTATCTCCCCATCCTATGCCTACATCTGGGAAAGTAGTATTTACTTACCATCTCCATTTCTAGGAGAGATATAAATTACTGCTGAGTGTCTCGAAACCTTGTATTTGAAGTGCTAGGTTAAGTAGAAGATGTCTATCCTGAGACAAGTAGGAAATTAGTCATAGAGTTATACAGCCATACTGCACAGAAACAGGCCTCTTGGCCTCCAGGTCCATGCTGATCATTAAGCGCCCAACCATACTAATACTAATCTAACCTAGCCATACTAACCTAATACTAACCTAACCACACTAATCCCTTTTGGCAGCACTAGGTCCGTAGCTTTCTATATGCTGACAAATCAAATATTCATCTAGGTTCTTAAATATAACAAGAGTATCTGCCTCCATCGCCCATTCAGGTAGTGCATTCCAGATTCCAAAAACCCTTTGGGTGAACAAATTCTTCAAATCTGTCTAAACTTCTTACTCCTTGCTCAAACCTATGCCCTCCAGTTTTACATACTTCTGCCATGGAGAAAAGTTTTTTCCTCCAATATCCTATCTATGCCCTTCGTAATTCTGTATACCACTATCACATGATTCCCCCTCTGCCTTCTCCACTGCAAAGAAAACAAACCCAGCCTGCCCAGTCTCTCCTCATAAGTTGCTCCTCCTGACAAATCTTCTCTACACTCTAGTGCAATCATGCCTTTCCTTTGGAGTAGCGAACAGAACTGTACATGGTACTTCAGCTGTGGCCTAAGTAATGTGTTATAAAATTGTACTATAACTTCCCTGTTCTTATATTCTATGCCCTGGCTAATAAAGAATAGTGCTTTCTTTACTACATTATCTATCTCCTGTCATCTTCAGGAATTCTTGGACTTTTACATCGAGGTCCGTCTAAATGATAGGCTCAGTACTTCCCAAGGCCCTACCATTCATTGTGTTAGTCCTAACCACATAAGCACTCCCAAAGTGCATCACTTCACGCTTATCAAGATAAAATTCTCTGTCTTTACTCTGCCCATCTTACTGATTGATCAATATCAACCTGGAGTTAAGACTATCCTCTTCACTTTTAAAAACATTACTGATTTTTGCATCACCTGCAAACTTACTAATCATATGTCCTACCATCATATACAAATTGTTAATGTGCATGACAAACAATAAAGGTCTTTGATCTGATCCCTGAGACGCATATTGTTTACAGGCCTCCAATCGCTAAGCAACCTTCTACCATCACTCTATCTCCTATTACCAAGCTAATTTTGAATCCAATCTACCAATTGCCCTGGATCCCATGAGTGCTAATCCTTTGGATCAGTCTCTCATGTGGGTCCTTGCCAGAAGCCTTACTGAAGACCATGATACACTGCCCTCATTAATACATTTTATTACCTCTATGAAAAATTCAATCAAAAATTGGACAGACAGGATTTACCTCTAACAAAACCATCCTGACTATCTTTGATTAATCTCTGCCGTTCCAAGTGCAGATTAATCTTGCCCCTCAGAGTTTTATCCAATAACTTCCCTACCACTGACATTAGTTTCACAGGCCTGTAATTATCCATTTTATCCCTGCTGCACTTCTTGAACAAGGGGCAGGACATTTGCTGTCCTCCAGTCTCTAGTACCTCAACTGTAGCGAGCAAAGATTTATAAATCTCTTCAGCTCCACTCCTCCAGATCATGGACACAGGCTATGCCTGTCTTTTTGAGGGATATGTGGAATAGCCTTTGTTTCAGTCCTAATCAGTCCCACTTCCCAACTCTTTTTCAGTTACATTGATGACTGCTTCCCACACTTGTGCAGTGTATGAAAACTTCTTCATTTTTGCAGCCAATTTCCAACCTGCTCTCGGCTTCAGCCATCTCTGACTTTTCCCCTCCCTTCCTGCATCTGTCTCCATCTCAGCGGGTAGGCTAGCCATCAACATTCACTTCTAACCACAGAAGTCATGACTATACAGTATATCCTTCCAACCTGCTCCTGTAAGCACTCCATTCCATTCTTTCAGTTCCCATCTCCATTGCATTTGCTCTGATGATGAGACATTCCACTTGGGTGCCCCTGAAGCAACTTCCTTAACCATGGCTTTCAGCTACCATTGTTGAAAGAGCCCTTGATCACATCTCATTTGCTGCCCACTCCTCTGCTCTCACCCTTTCTCCTCCTGGACAAAGCTGGAAAAGTTCTCTAGGTCCATACTTTTCACCCTACTACCTCTGCAATCAATGGATCATCTTTCACTATTTCTGCAAGCTGCTACTAGATTACTTCACTATGTATTCCACTCCCCTCCCTCTCAGTATTTTGAAGGGATTGCTGCCCTCATGACTCTCTGGTTTGTTCTTCCATTCCTGCCTGATACTCCCAACTACATGGAGGTGCAGTGTCTGTCCTTTCACCTCTTCCCTTCCACCATCCAGAGTGCCCTCGATCAGTCCGCAGGAGTGATTCTGAGCTTCCAGTTGCCTGCCAGTTTAATTCACCACCTCATGCCAACCTCTGTCAGCAGCCTCTGTACAGTTGCAATAAAGCTCAATGCAAGCCTGAGAAACAAACTTCATCTTTTGTCTCGGTACATCTCACTCAGATATCAAATTCTCCAATTTCAGATGACTCTTATCTTTCTTTCTGTTTGTATCAGACTGACCATTTTGCCTGTGATCCCTCTCTTCCTTTTTCTTTCATTTGTATATTCTGGCCTGCTGGGCATGTCCTTGATGCAACGCAGGCATTAGCAACACATTATACAAACAAAGGAGCTTAACTGCCACTTAATTGCCACATTATTTCACCCAATCAGAGAAATTCCCTTTGTTCCACCCATTGCCCTTCTATGCTACCTGGACAAGCTTCTTTCTCAGTTCTGCTGAAGGGACTCACACCTGAAATCTTTACTGTTTCTGTTTCCACAATTAAGAGATATCTTTATTAGTCACATGTACATCGAAACACACAGTGAAATGCATCTTTTGCGTAGAGTGTTCTGGGGGCAGCCCACAAGTGTCACCACACTTCCGTCGCCACTATAGCATGCCCACAACTTCCTAACCTGTATGTCTTTGGAATGTGGGAGAAAACCGGAGCACCCGGAGGAAACCCACACAGACACGGGGAGAACATACAAACTCCTTACAGACAGCAGCCGGAATTGAACCCGGGTCGCGGGCGCTAACCAATACCAATACCATTACGCTAACCGTTACACTACTGTGCCTGCCCTGACCTGTTGATTTTTCCAGTATTTCCTGTTTTTAATATCTCTTTTTTGGTGATAACATGTTCTAGAATTTCACCTTGCCTTCCCTGAAATCTCCAACTACAATATTCTTCTCATAAATTAATACTTCATAACTATATTCACTAAGACCTTACCTACGCACTCTGGCTCCATGCAGAAGTTGCCATTTTGGTCCCTAATGGGTCCCACTCTTTCCCCGGTTACCCACGTGCACTTATTTTGCTTATAAAATGCTTTGGGGTTTTCCTTAATCTTGTCCACCTGTAATATTTCATGTCCCCTTCCTATATTTTTTTTTAAATTACCTACACTTCCTATAGACCTGAAAGGCCTCCCTCATTTTCAGTTCCCTATACCTGCCACATGCTTCCTTACTTTTCTTAACCCAGCACCTGATATCTTTTAACATCCAGTTTCCTTGGACTTCTTATCCACATCATTCACCCTTATGTTGGCCCTGAACTTTCATTATTTTACTTTTCAATGACTCCTACATATACGATGTAGACCTACCTATGCTGTCATTTCAAACACTTGCCAGGCTACATTCCCTAAGGGGAGGCTTAATACAGCTGCGTTCTGGTAGTGCTATCTATGTACTGGTTCAAAAATCTTTCCTGGGTACATTTTAAAAATTCCACCCAATCCACACCTTTTCTCACAGTTTATATTGGAGAAGTTGAAATCCTCTCCAACTATAATCCTTGTTAGTCTCACATTCATCTGTGATTTGCCTACATAGCTGCTCCTCTATCTCTTAACAGTTAAGAAGCCTGGCACATACAGCCAGCAAAGTGATCAACCCCCCTGCCATCCATTTGTTCATAAGCTTTACCCATAAGGCCTCATTTGAAGAGCCTTTTAGAATATCCTCCCTCATTGTCACAGTAATAAGATAGCTTTATTAGTCACATGTACATTGAAACACAGTGAAATGCATCTTTTGTGTAGAGTGTTCTGGGGGCAGCCTGCAAGTGTCGCCACGCTTCTGGTATCAACACAGCATGTCCACAATGTCCTAACTCATACATCTTTGGAATGTGGGAAGAAACCAGTGCACCCGGAGGAAACCCATGCAGACAAGGAGAGAACGTACAAACTCCTTACAGACAGTGGCCGGAATTGAACCCAGGTTGCTGGAGCTGTAATACCATTACGCTAACTGCTACACTACCATGCCCTATTCTGTAATGCAATCCTCTGTTTTGCACCTCTTCCCCAACATGTATGAAGATTCTACACCCTGGAATATTGGGCTGCTAGTCCTGCCCTTTTATCAATTATGTTTCTGTAATACAAAAAATATCATATTCTCATGTGCCTATCATTGCTCCAGGTTTATCTGCCTTATTAATCAGACTCATTGTATTAAAATAGATCCAATGTCGTCTTGTATTCTGTGTCTGCTTGCTCGTTGTATTGACTTAGTTTACTTTCAATATTTAACTGCACCGCCCCTACAACTATACATCTGCTGTGTTCCACTACCCTGCCAAATTAATTTGAACCCTTCCCAACATTAAGGGTACAAAATAATAGTTAAAATAGGCTGATGGAATAGTGGGGGAACATATTACCAATTGTGGACAACAAAATGTAATGCTGGTTTTAAAAATGGACATTAAATATTTGTTAATTAAATTAAAGAGATACAGGTCTACTAGTTTCTACATTGGCAGTAAGGAACACAATGAAAGGGAATTCAAGCACACTATACTCCAAAACCAAAACTCCAGTTGTCAGTGGAGAATGTTGATGGAATGATCAACCACACTATTGGTAATGCAACATACACTGTCCCTGTACTATCACATATAGCAGTTAATTCTAGACTAGCACCAGCAATGTGGTCATCTGCAAAACTGGAAGAACAATAAATGATGTTCAAAGTCAACCAGTTGCAAAAAATAATGTTGCTAAACTATCGGTAAGGTTATTAAATTTACAATGTAGTTTTTTGATTCAGGCTAATGATATTTGATGTTTATTTATTAAGGCACATGTACATCGAAACACACAGTGAAATGCGTCTTTTTGCACTACTGAGAATGTGCTGGGGGCAGCCTGCAAGTATCGCCATTCTTCCAGCACCAAAATAGCCTGCCCACAACTCCTAACCCACACGTCTTTGGAATGTGGGAGGAAACCGGAGCACCCGGAGGAAACCCAGGAGTTAATCTCAGCTCAAGGAAAATAACCTCCCTTTATTCAACTGTACTAATTATTTCTACTAAAGAACACATTTGATCTTTAATTTCTTTTTTAATTGATATTCTGAACTAATGAATAATACCCATCATCTTTAATACCTTCTTTCCTTGCTCTTACTGCGACTCCGAGAGCGTGGTTGAGAGTGTGACCTACGGCTTCTGCCTCTGCTTAACGATCGCCGTTTTTCTCGACTGCGAGATCTCCTCCTCTCTCGACTGCGAGAACGCCTACAATGGAAGAGTTATATTTAATAATGGTGAAAACAAGTGATATACAATCTTCATACAGATCTTCATTCAATTAGTTTAGTGTCAGATAGTTACACCTTAGAGTAGGAATCTGAAAATCTGAAAATATTTAAACTCATCTTGTACAGTCAAATCCAAAGGTAAAGAAACAAATATCTTCCCCAAACCTCAAATGACTTCAAATTCAGCAGTACATTAACTATTCCTATCTCATGCAAATCTGTTGAGTAACCTTTTCTGACTTTCTCAACCAACTAATTATAAAAGGAAGACATTAGTGTAGAAATATATTAAATCAACATATATTTTCAGTTTTATATGGCACTGAAAAAAAGACACGAGCAACAAAAACCTAAATTTAACACAGAAATTCAACACTGAAATCCATAAAGGTGAAAGAACTTGCATTTATATGTCATTTGCATTCTTAGTATCTCCTAACACACTTCACAGGCAACAAATTACAGTTCCAGTGTATTCAATGCTATAATTAGGCAATTTCCTCTCAGCAAAATTTTGCAACAGCCATGAAATAAATTGCCAAATTATCTGTTTTTGGTATAGGTCAAATGATAAATGCTGACCTAAACACTATGACAAATTCCCCTAATATGCTTTGAAAATACCCTTGGGACCCCTTGCATTTATCTGAGGGGACAGACAGGACTTTGGTTTAACACCTTATCTGAAAGACAGCACTTCCAACAAAAGACTGTGGTAATATTGAAATTTCAGTATTCTTTAAACATTCAAGACCCTGGGGTGGGAACGGAATCTATAGTTTTCTGACTCAGCAAGAGTGCTATTGAGCCAAGACCAAAAGTTTGCTTAAGGTTAAGTTTAAATTACTATCTACTCACTTTGATATGACCACTGACATTCTGCATCTCTGTGGTGTTCTGTGTAAGATAAAATTAAACAATTGGAAAGAAAGCGGAAAATAAAACACAGTCAAAACTAAATTATATTCAGCTTTACATTTTTGCAGTGGATATAAAATGGTTAAAATTTCTGGCTTCCACAGTGCTGCTACTATTTGTACTACAGATTAGGGACAATAACCGTATTTTTCTCACACAACAGCTGTAAGAGGTTCTGCAATATTATCCGGATTCTTTACGCAGTGAAATTTTCCTATTTGTACAAAACATATTCCACGGCAAATGGAAAAGAACACAAGAGGGTCAATCACCAGGCACTGCTCCAGTAGCAGCCAACGTCACAGGAACATTGGCGTTATTCTGGCTGCCCAATCAAAGCTTAGTCAGAGATGGAAAAATGAGATATGTTGACGCAAAAAAAAATAAAAACTAGTGCAAGAAAGAAATCATGCACAAATACCCCAACTACAAACTCACATGCATTAAATCCAGTCATAATCATCATTAACGTTAATCTGTCCTATTGCACAATGAATAGATTTATAGATGGGGAGCGTAGATTTGGTGCATTTTATACAACTAGATTAATTGGAGGGCACCATGTAATCCTGCAGAAAAAAAGATGCTATTTAGAGATAATGAAAAATCTAAATCCATGCAAATTATTATAGTAAATATCAAAATAAATATAGTGAACATTTCAGGGCATGCTGATATAGAGAAAGAATGCTGATCAAAGCTCTCCGCAAATGTTCGAACTAATCTATAATCTATGTCACAATTTACCAGAATGTACATTGGAATATTCATTATCTTCTGAATGAAGACCGCCATTCTCACAGAAGTTTCTATAAATGTTAGTCATCATTCTTGCGCAAAGAGAATTAATCTAACAATTCTAGTATTAACAGCACTGTCATAATGATTATACGAGTCATTAGTTGGGTAAAACCATCATATTCTTCTTACCCACAAGAAAACCAGCAACTTCATTACCCCTATGCAATATTTTTCTTGTATATTTTAAAAGATGTAAATGCTTCAAATCATAATTATAATTTTTCTTAATTTATACCAATGAATTATAATTACAGCAAATTAAGGAAATAAAGGATATTTTCACCTGAACAAAATTCCTACCATAGTATTTAAATAGTTAACTTTCAACATCATAAAAGATGTCAAGATAAAACAACAGCTAATTGAACCAACAAAAACATGTGCAGACTTCCAATCTTATCATTACTATTATCTCTGATTTAATAACAGTGAATTAAAGTCAGTATGACAGCTCAACACAACACAGAAAAAAATTCAAATATTACCTAAAGCAAGTCATCACTTGCTGAAAAAACAGTCAATGTTAATTATCTATGGATTTAGCAAAAAGAAATTTGGTTAAGGATATATGATTAAAAAATTGTTTCACAAAATCTGAATGGCTTCATTATAAATAATATTAACACTAGTACCCTATGAGTGCACACAACTAACTGAAAAACTGTCACTGCTCAAAATGTCACTTAATAACCACTCAACTCAACTTCTGGGACTGAGTTAAAATTGTATAATCTGGAGATTAAAATAAAAGGTAGATGCGATAACATATTTATATTTAAAACTGATAAAAATCTAAAAGAGCAACTGATAAAGGCATGGTTATTTCATAAAACCAAATCACAGTAAGGTTCTTATTGAATTCACCTTCCATAAACAGATTACTTACTTTTATTAAATATTATATTGTCATCATATTAATCTCACTCTTCTAGTTTCAAAGCCTAGTCCTCCTCATCTAATCACCACTGGTTCCTTGACTTTAAAGGGTACTTGTGACAAGTTACAATACTTTCAAACAAAATCGGCTATGACACTCCATTGCCTATTACAATAAACTGAGACACTGTTACTTCACAAAGGCTCAACATCCTCACCTGAGCCGTTTTCTTTCCCGTGACCTTGATCTTCTCCTATCGCGACTCCGAGAACGATCCCTTCTCCGATCACGGTCCCTGCTGCGTGAACGACCTCTGATGTCCCCGAGCTTAGACCGCTTCTCAGCAGGTGAACGGCTCCTGGAGCGACTTCCAGAACGGCCTCTGGATGCAGATCGCTTCCGGTAATGCCTAGGAAACAATATGTTTCAATTTCAGAAAGACGTCTTGATTTATTTTGGATCATGCATCAGCAAGAACAGCATCAGCAGATACATTTCTCATCTGAAACTCACAACCTTTTGCTCCTTTGTCACCTTATTTATTTTTAAAAGAGTGATCTCTAGTTCTACATTCTCTTAGAGGAGGAAACGTCCTCTCCACATTCACCCTGTCAAGACCCCCTCAGCATTTTATATTTTTTCAATCAAGTCACCTCTCACTCTTGTATCCAGTCTAGCCAGTCCAATTTTTCCTATGAGAACCTGCCCATTCCAGGTATTAGTCTCCATCCAAACTGATTCTACTTCTTGATTTTCTGAGCTAAGATTTTCCTCTGTATTGTCCTTATCCCATTCTTTAAAATCGTGTCACCCAATCCCTTTTCCATTTCACTATCTCTTTTAAAAGTTACATATTCTGATCTACTTAACTGCAAACCTTGATCACTTTATAGCCACGTCTTGGTAAAGTCTGTTTGATTTATCAATTTAATTGATCCCATTTACTTCTACTTGGGCAATAATTGTTAAAACATATTAATTTCAAATCAGATCCAATCTGATTCAGATGTTGCAGTTCTGATGACACGTCATCGACATGTAACATTAATTATTTTTCTTTCTCCAAAGAAGCTGCCTAAACCTACATGTACAAAATAAGTATTTCCAGCATGTTGTTTTATTTCAGGTATCCACCAACTGCAGTGTTTTGTACTTCACTGTTCCAGCATTTCATTTCTCTGTTCTTGTTTTCATTCATCTCCTATTCACACTTCCTCTGAACAGATCAACTGCATATAACAAGCCGTCATTGCTCTTTCTCAGCCAAAACCACCACCACTTGTGTCATTCAATTTCAAATAGCGAAATGGAAAAGGGATTGGGTGACACTGATTTTAAAGAATGGAATAAAGACAACATAGAGGAAAACCTTAGCTCAGAAAGTCTGCACTTTCTCACAGTCCATTTTGTTATCTCCACCCCTTCTTGTTTTATCAAACTTAAAATCCACAGGGTGGTGAAATTATGGAATTCTCTTAAATAGAAGATATTGCAGACCAAATCACTTCAAGGAGGTGGGTATATTTCTTCATGCCAAAGGGATCAGAGGATATGAGGAAACGGCAGGAACAGGGGACTGAAGTGGATGATCAGCCATGATTGTGTCGCAGACCTGAAGAGCCTACTCCTGTGCTTATATTCCAGCATCTGCAGAATCTCCTGTGTCCCTGTGCCCATATTTCTAAGTAAAATGTGTTTCCTTTTCAACATTTCCATTCTTACTACAGGCTCCTGACCCAAAACATTCTCTTCCCACTGATCTGCTCAGCATTTAAGCCATTTGTTTTGCGCTCACATGCCCAGCATCTACACCACCAAATGCTGCGTGATTTTTCTCAAGGAGACGTGAGACTGCAGATGCTGGAATCTGGAGCAACAATCTGCTGGAGGAACTCAGCAGGTCAAGCAGCATCTATTAGGGGAAAGGAACAATTGATGTTGAGGTTGAGACCTTGCATCAGGACTGCAAATGGAGAGTGAAGAAAGCCAGTATAAACATGAGAGGGGGAATGGTGAGATCGAGGGGGTTGAAGGACGTTAGGCAGATCGAGCCAGGTAGGGGAGAGGGAGACGTGGAGACAAGAGGTAGATGGAACTGATAGGAGGACGCAGACAAGAAAAGGGCAGGTGGAGCCAGATAGGGGGAGGAGAGGGTAAAAAGACAGCTGCTAGAGGGTGATAAGCAGAAACACAAAGACTATAAGTGCTAGAATCTGATAAGTAATAATGGTGATAATGGGAACCATCAAGGGAGAGGAAGGCAGATGGAACCATATTTTGGAGAGGGCATTGTCAGTGTCAAGTGAAGGTAGGCAGATTTTCCTCAAGTTTGGCAAACCATACACAGTCGGTCAAAATCCTTCAAAGTAGTTTAATATATGAACTAGATAATAAATTAAAGCTACCAAAACAAAATAATGTTGATTCCGAAATTAGACTGATTATTCGTAAATCTCATCTGACACCAATGCGTGCTCATTTAATCGGAGACAACAGCTACGTCCGAATTTCAACGGCAACCAAGTCAAGGGACCCAATTTCAAATGACATTTCCCATTGTTTGATTAGATTTCTCCACGCATCTCAGAAGGGATAACTCCTGGTCCACACAGGCCAGTCAGACACCAGATGGTGGGTTGGCCCGCACACGTCCCTCCCGGACACCAACAGGTCAGACCGGACCAAAGCTGCCAGCTCCCCGGCACAATGTGCTGCCGAACGGAGGGAGGCAGCCGGGGGAGGGTTCCCCCCGGTACAAGGAGCCACGTACCGCCAGCTCCTGGCACAATGTGCTGCCGAACGGAGGGAGGCGGCCGGGGAAGGTTCCCTCCGGTACAGCCAGAGTCAGTGGCGCGGCCTAAGCCGCCTGCACCTCTTTTAAACGCCATCGTCGACGTGGAAGCCCCTCCGACGGCAGCTGCCTGCGCGATTGCGCCGCATCTGTTTGTACCTGGATTCCCTGCCCATGTTGGACAGTTGTCGCCACGATCCCGCGGCAAAACAACGAGCAACTCTCCACCTCCACCGCCACTTCCACCATCCAGGACGCACGGCGGCAGGAAGGGAATGGCGGGCGCTCGACTCCGGGCCCGGCCGCCCTCTGTTGGCCGGAGGACGAAACGACCGCCCGCTTTCGCTGGGGTGGGGGACGGCGGTACCTGGTGAAGCTGATGGGTTGTGGGGGGGGGGGGGGGGGGGGGGGGGGGGGGGTGTTGTGGGGCCTAGATGGTGAAGCTGATGGGTCGGGGACGGCGGTACCTGGTGAAGCTGATGGGTCGGGGACGGGGGTAGATGGTGAAGCTGATGGGTCGGGGGGGGTAGATGGTGAAGCTGATGGGTCGGGGGGGTAGATGGTGAAGCTGATGAGCAGGGGGTAGATACCTGGTGAAGCCGATGGGGCAGGGGGGGTGGGTACCTGGTGAAGCCAATGGGGCAGGGGGGTGGGTACCCAGTGAAGCCAATGGGGCAGGGAGGTGGGTACCCGGTGAAGCCAATGGGTCAGCGAAGACAACCTAGAAGGGATGACAATAGGGGGAAGCACACCAGGAGGTGGACAGTGAGAAACCGTGGGAGAGATTGAAGGGAAAGGTGGAAAAGGCACAAGCAGATAGGGAAGCCAATCGAGAAAAAGTCAAGAAAGACAAACATAGGGAGATTTGGGGAGGAGGAACGAAGGAGAGGAAAGAATGGGGATAGAGGTGAAGAGCAAGTTGTTGGGAGCAGAAGAAAGTATGTGAAGATGGATGTGAAAGAGTAGATTGGGGTTGAGGAGAGAAAAGGTACAGAGCTGGAGAGAGAGATGGAGCGGGGAGAAGTGTTGGCAATGGAGGGATGAGAACTACATTTACTGAACAAGAGGTGATGAAGAATGTCATAGTCATAAGAGTTGTTTGACACGGCGAAGGTTCAGCCAACACAGAAGGTGACCCTGTGCCAACCTTTTTGCCATCTTCGCACATCCCATTTTCCCACATTAGGTCTATATCCTTCTATGTGTGTTTTTTTTATTCATGTCTATCGTATTTCTCTAATTGCAGAGAGAATTGGTATTGCAGTACTGATACAGGTTCAATGAACTTACTCAAAGTACCTGGAAGTGTGAATTTGAAACAAATTGTGATCTCCCCCAGTCTTCTCCATTTAAATACCAAATCAAGATCACAATTAACTGTGCAAGCCATTGGCAACAACACAACGGTATTCAAAATTTTCCCTCTTGATGTTTTCCTGACCAGCCTTTTTCAGTTGGATATCTCAAGTAGTAAACTCAATGAATTTCTAAATTGTTATTTGGAACAGGTTCCTGAAAAAATGGACCCAATATTTGTAGGTAGGAACTGAGTTAAAATTTGTGTATGGAAGGGGATATCTCAGAAATAGGGTGAATCTAATGAACTTAATTGCAGAACTTCATGATCTTTCATTTTCACATGTTTCCTCATATTCATTATAACTGAAATTTTGCCATGTCCCCCAATATCCTTTGATGTGTCTATCCAAGAGATTGTGGTGGCTCAGTTGCTCACAGAGATCTTCACTGTGATAATTTCTTTGAATATTGAGAGGGTTCAAGTGATGTGGATCAAGTGCAAGAAAGTAATGCTGAGGTACAACATCAGCCATGAACTTATTAGATGGTGGAACGAGGGCAATAAGCCAAATGGCCTGCTCCTGCTAGTATTTATGTTTTTATGTAACCTGACAAGGAATAGCTCCATATTAGAACCAATATTAGTTCATCTCGCAGATAGTGACCTTAACACGATTGAATATGATACAAGGTTTGAGAGATAGTAGTGAGAGATTTTGAAATTAAGTGTGGTAAACTTTGAAAGGACTGAAAAATAAATTAATCGCAAAATATTAGACTAAACTGATAATGAGTAATCCTATAAACAGTGGGAACGAAAGTTTAACTACAATACAAAACTAATGCTTTCCTTAAAAGTCAAATGCTCCAATTGGGCAATTAAGCAGCCATTGTCAAGAAACAACATAAGGGTCAGTTTAAACAAAATATAAACACTTAAATGTAAAGTAGAAATCCGATAGACTAAGATGTATATAAAATAAATAATGACATAAAGAAAACACCTGAGAATTAAATGTTACATTTCATTTTAATTCCTAAGAAAACCCAATACTTGTAGTATGGCTATAAGTAGAATAAATTATTTATCTCTGATTTTAATTTATTTATTTTACAAGGTTACTAACTTATTTATCTTCATTACTCTTGCATTCAGTTACATCTTCCAGACACATTAGGATTAATTTATAAAGCCAGTATTTATTTGGTTACCTATTATCATTGGCTTTCAGGCAAAATGAAACATATATATTTGATTATATTTACTTCTGTGCTCATTTGAAGTTAAACCTTTTAAAATGGAGAAAGGATTATTGAAATATTTGTACAGCTTTCAGTCTAGTTTAACAAAATATTTGGTGAATATATTAATTTTATCAAGGAAATTAATATTTATGCATTTATTCATTCTGACATGGGTCTTCTATTTATATGGTCAATGGAATTAATAGTCAATTATTCAAAGCAATCAGTCACTCTTTATTCCTGTCCCAGAGTGTAAGACTCTATTTTCTTGGGGCCTTTAAAAACAATGAAAATTTGATTATCTATTTATTATGCAAGGTGCATGCCTCAGTTATTATTTCATTTTCTTGGAGTCTATTCAGCTAGGAAGGAAGGTTAGTGAGACTGTTATGTTTCTGTACATGTTAATCAACTATCCATGGAAAAGATGTGGGCATGGGATTATTTTAATGTTTTACACTAAAGCTCAATGTCAAGTGGTTAAATTCAAAGGAAGTGAGAGTGTACAAGTATTGAACTTTAAATGGCATCTAGTCACCTGGAAGAATGAAAAATGCATTGACATGATAGCAAATATTCACATCTATTGTTGCTACACAAATGCTATTAATTTGGACTCAGCTGCATCACTCTAAAATGAAATGGTTTATTAGACAGCAAGGAGGAAATGGAAATAAATTATGATATGTCTGATTCACTTAGTTCAATCCATAGAACTTACCTTTGTGCAATGATATAATAATGAAGTATTTTAATGTTATTTTGCTTGGTTGACTGCTTTGCTGAGCACCTGCATTTAGTCCTGTTGTTTTCCACTTTACTTGTCCATTTCCTTCTCTATTCTGCCTTGGTGCGTGGGCAACTATGAGGTCTAGCACAAAGCATGAGGAACATCTCCTCATTTTGCAGCCTTCTGGATGAAGACTCAATAATAAATTCTACAACTTCCAGCAAGGCACTTTCTCTGTCTTGCATCAGAACTGGCCAGTGCGGGGACACACAGGAATATGAAATTATTGAATTCATTATTTGCACCCAAGGGCTACAACATGTGTAGAAGGAAGATCAGCTGCTGTTCCTCAACTCGTATTGAGCTTCATTGGAACAGAGTAGGAGACCAAAGGTGGAGAGTCAGAATGAGAGTGACTAGAATTTCAGGCTCACTCTTGCAGACTAAATGAAGCTGTTCTCCACAATAGAAGGTTCTGTATCATGAGAACCAAGGAGCATAATGTGTTTGAACAAATCAAGTGAGCTAGTTTCAGGATAATAGCTATTCCATTACAAGAGTCCACAAACAAAGTGAAAAATAAAAGGTTCAGCATGACATGCTATGGCAAGGCACATGCTATGGCAAGACGTGTCTGGCAGAAGATGAGACTGTATGAGCTCTGGGGAAAGTGTTTACAAAGCTTTTGTTGTTTACAAAATTGCTGAATGACCTGGATCAAGAATAAATTGAGTCGGATGCTTTACTAGATGACCGCATTGCAATGTAGAAGTTGTTCCAAGGCTCTGAAGATTCTATGAGAGATGGCGCAGAGGGTATGAATTTAGTATTGCCAGCACAATACAATGAACCCTGAATGAAGCAAGACAAACTAAAAATAGTCATGGACAAATTGAAAGTCTAGGAAATGATCTGGAAAAGGAAAGTTGGAGGAGATAGGTTTGAGAATTTAAAAGGGAGAACGGGTTCAAAGTGGGATTCAAGATGCAACATGATGTGAAAGCGGAGGCGCAAAGTTCCTTTAAGAAGCAACCAAAGTAAAATTACAATGTATTATTGTAACTTCTGTAGTAGATGATAAGAGTTATTTGGCTTGTATTAAGTTTAATGCAAACTGTTTGGTGTTTACAGCTGGCATTGGAAAGATAGTTTGAGAATGTGTAATACAATGTATCCATAGTTATGAAAATAATAATGTTGAAGCAACAACCAGAGAACAGGATGTGTGACCATATGTGTATGAGATCTTTCTGTCAAAGTGATCCACAGGAATGACTAATGCAGTGGATGCTTCAAGGGTGTCAAGTGTAGCTTGCAGTGAAGAGCTCAGTGACCAAAGAACCTGGTGATCAAATGAAATTATCGTTAGTTGTACATGACTGAAAGTAATTAAATATAAATTTAAATTGTTAACCATATAATTTTATGAATGTAATTCATTAGTTCATATGTTTAATACTTTTAAAGGAAAAGCAGTGTAGTGAATATGTGCAGGTTTAAGAATTGAGTACCATGTGGTGTGACTTTTGCTGCATTATTGTACAAGACAGTATCATTAGTTGAGAGTTTACATTCTTCAATAAAGGATGTTTTGTTGCTAGACCTACATCTGCTATTTCCCTTTAAGTAATAATAGTAAGAGCCTACAAACACTACACATTATGAATGGTTCTTTCAAAGCACTACAATAGTATTATGCATGAATGTTTGACAAGCCATAATGTCAGTCTACTACCATCATGGCTTCTCTCTCTTTGGATCTGAAGCTTTGATATTATTCCTTTGACAAAAAGAGGTATTGAAAGATCCATGAGACTTGCCTCCCATCCTATATAATGTTTAAATATAGTTGTTAATTTTCAAACCCATAAATAGCAAAATGGAACAATTGGCAAAAAAAAAGATTAGCTGATTAATTATTACTAAGGCTTTTCAAATGCCAATGGCAGCACAAAAACCCAGAAAAGAAAATGGTAATATGTTAAAGAAGATTTAACATTGCTGATTAAGTATTCCTGGATTGATTCTCAAATGTTCATCCAGATACAACTATTCTCCTGTCAACTGTAGTTGGCAGTGATGTGAACATGAACTTCCAGGCCCTGCATTCCAGACCACAGGAAATCAATGCACAAATACATTTCCCTTCTATCAATTTTCTGAAAACTATACACCTGCTGTATAAATTGGACTAGGTGTCTAAATTACGTCCATAAATCCTGAAGTTAGACCTAAACCCTAAGCATTCTTTATTCCAAGGCTAGAGAACTTGACCAAATAGCTCTTTTTACATTACACAGGTCCACTCCATGGGGGTGCCATATTTTCAAATTAAGCCACGACTCTCAGTTTACCTTCAAATATTGCAAGCCCCATTGTGTTCTTGAAGGAAGCATTACTTGATCTGAAATGGTTTGTGTCATATTTGACCTGAAGTCTGTTATATGCTTGAAATAGAAATTGTTTTTCCTGAATATAAGACACCAGAGAAATAAAGCTGATTATACAGTACACTGACACCAAGCTACATTTGGTTAATTCATTAACTGGCTTCCTCTGAAAACTTTACCAGTTGGATGGAAGTGTATGCCATAGAAGTATAAATTTATCTGGGATTTTCAGTTGTAATAATTGTGAAAGAATTAGTGTTTGCCATCATTACATCATTCAGCAGCGTCTGGATTCTGGACTTGGATCATAGAATGCCCAATTGAAGTCCTGGATGACAATTTTTTGAAATCACTGAATTAGCAAGAACTTTAATTTTTAATGCACTATTATTATTCTAACAATCCTGATATAAAGTCTCATTGGAAGGTGTGTAACTGATTATTTAAACCACTTCTCTGACCCAGAAAAACTAAGATTTTATATAAGTAATCTCATTCCCTTGGAATAATTTCATGTTATTTCAGTTTCTATGATAATCTCATGTGCATTTCACAATCTTTATTCTTCCCTCAGTAAAATATTTAAAGAAAAAAGTTAAAAAATAGAGCTTACTGTTTGTTGTCCACAAGAATTCCTCAATGTGATTGGTTGCTCAATCTACTTGATGATATCACTGTTCCTGAATATCAGGTCCAGGAACAGGTCCATTTATAACTGATACTATGAGTAAATGTCCAGTAAAAGGAAATCCCTCCAAAATTCTTCTAGATAATCATGGACTGCTTTCTTCATGCTCCGTAGCGAATGCCATCAATTTACCACTGATTGCAAAATCTGCACCAATGCTTTATTGTAGACAATTAAGAACTTTAAAGGTAATATTACCCACTAGAGGGAGACACTTAATTGTTTTGCTGTGCAGGCTATTTAGGTACAAACCAAACCTTTTGTTTGGGCTTGTTTAATTTCTGACTGTATGCAAAGAAGTCCTTGAATGCTATACTGTCTTTTAAACAAAACAACTAAATAATTAATAGGCAGTCTCAGAAGCCTATGGAGCTTACTGTGGGCAATAGCTCTTGAGCAGTGTCAAAAAAATTCAAAGCTTAGAAATCTGAGTGCATTAAACCAATGATACATGGTAAACAAAAAATAGAACACTGGGAGAAACAGCGGCTCAAGCAGCATCTGTGGAGGCAAAGGGTGTAAGTCGATGTTTCAGGTCGAGATCCTGCATCAGGACTGAGAGGAACATCTGACAGTATAAAGCAGCTGGGTAGGATAGAGGCTGGTGGTATTAGGTGGAACCAGATGGGTAGATGTAACCAGATTTTTGGGGGGTGGGGGGGGGGTGGTGGAAATGGGAGAGGTGAACAAAGGGAGAAGAAAACTAGGTGGATAGGTGAGTGTGTCTGGAAGGAGAACACTGGGAGTGTGGATTACCTGAAATTGGAAAATTCAATGTTCATAACACTGGATTATAAGCAACCCAAGCGGAATACAAGAAGTTGTTCTTCCAATTTGATTTGGCCTTTCCACAACCATGGAGAAAGTCAAGGACAGGCAGATCAGTGTGGGAGTGGAAATGTGAGCTAAAATGACATGTAACTGTAAGCTCAGATGGCCATTACAGACAGAGCGCAGGTGCTCTGTAAAAACAGTCACTTAGTTTATACTTGGTTTCACCAATATTGAGGACATCATGAGCTCTGAATGCAGTAGCCCAGGATGGAAAATGGGCAGGTCAATCTCTACCTCACCTGGAAGGACTACTTAGGACCCTGGATGGTCATGGGGAGGAGGTGAAGAGACAGGTGTTACATCTATGGTTGCAGGGGAAAGTGTCAGGGAACAGGGAGGGGAAGATGGGGAGGAATAAGTGGACCAGAGAGTCACAAAGAGAGTGGTCCTTGTGGAAATCAGAAAGGTGGGGGTGGGGTTGGGGGGAAGGTGTGATGTGGTGGGATCACGGAGCTGGAGGAAAGGGCGGAGGATGATGCTGGTGGGGTGAAAGGTGAACGCCAAGGGAACTCTTGCTGTTTTGTCTGGGGAGAGGGGTGGTGAGAATAGATGTGTAGGAAATGGAGGAAATGTGTGTGATGGTTCTATAAACTAAAGCAGAGGGGAAGCCACGTTTCTGGAAGAAGAAGGATGTTTCAGATGCCCTTGAGTAGAAGGCCTCATCTTGAGAACAGATGCTGTGGAGACAGTGAAATTGAGAAAAAAGGCTAGCATCATTACAGGAGGCAGGGTGGGAGGAGGTATAGTCAAGGTAGCTGTGGGAGTGGGTGGATGTATAGAAGATGTCAATGACAAGTCTGTCTCCTGAGGGCCGGTGGAATTTGGTGGTAAATGTGATGAAATTGATGAGTTGTGCATGTGAACAGGAAGCAGTTTTGATACAATCATTGATATAGCAGAGAAAGTCTTGGGATGGTGTACCAGAATAGGATTGGACAAGCTCAGGTTCCCACCTGTTTTAAGAAGACCACCATCATCCCGGTACCAAAGAAAAGCAAGGTAACATGCCTCAATGACTACCGACTAGTGGCTCTGATATCCACCACCATGAAGTGCTTTGAGAGGTTGGTCATGGCACGCATCAACTCTAGCCTACCAGACAAACTGGACCCATTGCAATTCGCCTATCGCTGAAACAGGTCTACAGCAGATGCCATCTCTCTGGCCCTACACTCAGCTCTGGAGCATCTGGACAGTAAAGACACCTACATTAGACTATTGTTTATTGACTACAGCTCTGCCTTCAATACAATAATCCCAAGTAAGCTTGTCGCCAATCTCCGAGACCTAGGACACAATGCCTCCCTCTGTAACTGGATCCTTGAATTTCCCGCAAACAGACCGCAATCAGTGAGGATAGGCAGCAATACCTCCGGCACGATTATTCTCAACACTGGTGCCCCACAAGGCTGTGTCCTCAGCCCTCTACTCTACTCCCTATACACTCATGGCTGTGTGGCCAGATTCTGCTCTAAATCCATCTACAAGTTTGCAGATGATACCATCGTTATAGGCCGTATCTCAAACAGTGATGAGTCAGAGTACAGGAAGGAGATAGAGGGCTTAGTGGAATGGTGCCATGACAACAACCTTGCCCTCAATGTCAACAAAACAAAAGAGCTGGTCATTGACTTCAGGAAAATGGGGCGGTGTACATGCACCTGTCTACATCAATGGTGCTGAGGTTGAGAGGGTTGAGAGCTTCAAGTTCCTGGGAGTGAACATCACCAATAGCCTGTCCCGGTCAAATCACGTAGAAGCCATGGCCAAGAAAGGTCACCAGCACCTCTACTTCCTCAGGAGGCTAAAGAAATTTGGTTTGTCCCCTTTGACTCTCACCAATTTTTACAGATGCACCATAGAAAGCATCCTTTCTGGATGTATCACGGCTTGGTACGGCAACTGCTCTGCCCAGAACCACAAGAAACTGCAGAGAGCTGTGGACACAGCCCAGCACATCACAGACACCAGCCTCCCTCTTTGGACTTTGTCTTTACCTCTCGTTGTCTTGGCAAAGCAGCCAGCATAATCGAAGACCCCACCCACCCGAGACATTCTCTCTTCTCTCCTCTTCCATTGGGTAGAAGATACAGAAGCCTGAGGGCAGGTACCACCAGACTTAAGGACAGCTTCTACCCCACATTGATAAGACTATTGAACAGTTTCTTTATACAATGAGATGGACTATGACCTCATGACCTCACGATCTACCTTGTTGTGACCTTGCACCTTATTGCACTGCAATTTCTCTGTAGCTGTGACACTTTACTCTGTACTATTATTGTTTTTACCTGTACTACATGAATGAAATTTGTACTGACTCAATGTAACTGCACTGTGTAATGAATTGGCCTGTACAACCGATTTGTAAGACACGCTTTCCACTGTACCTCGGTACAAGTGACAATAATAAACCAATACCAATACCTAGCCAAAAAAAAAGACACGTAATTGGGGCCCATGGGAGTGCCCATGGCTACCCCTTAAAATCTGAACAAAATAAGTGGGAGGAATCAAATGAGAGGTTGTTGAGGGTAAGAACAAGTTCTGCCAAGTGAATGAGAGTACTGATTTATTGGAATTGGTTGGGTCTTTGTTCAGGAAAAAAACAGAGACCCTAAGACCTTCCTGATGGGGAATGGAGATTTATAGAGGCTGAATGTCCACGTAAACACATGCCAGTTGGGATCAGGGAATTGGAAATTATTGAAATGGTGGACGGCATGAGAGGTGTCCCAGATGTAAGTGGGAAATGACTGGAAAAGGGAGGACAGGATGGAATCCAGGAATGAGTTCAAGTGGGGCAAGAGCAGAATCAAAGGGCCTAACAGGACAATCCTGTTTATGGATCTTGGGTAAGAGATAGAAGCGGGCAGTGTGGGGTTGGAGCACTGAGGTTGGAGGCTGTGGAGGGGAGAGCTCCTGATATGATGAGATTTGTAAGAGGCTGGGAGATAGTGGCCTGTTGTTCGTTAATGGTGAAATTGTCCAGAGGAAGGTATGAGGTGGTGTCAGAAAGCTGACATCTGTAAGGTAGAGGTGAACGTGCCAGACCACAGTCACACCTCCATTGTCTGGAGGTTTGATGATGAGCTCGGGATTGAGCAGAACTGAGCAGAGTGCTGCTGATTTGGAAGGAATGAGTTTGCTATGGATGAGGGGAGTGAAGTCAGGACAATCAATGGCACATCGGCAACTGGAAATGAAAAATTCAAGAGAGTGAAAAGGCCAGAAGAGGGAGTCCCAGTAGAAAGGAAGCGTTGGATCAGAAGCAGGTTTATCATCACTGACATATGTCATGAAATTTGTTGTTTTGCGGCAGCAGTACAGTGCAAGACATAAAAATTAATATGTTACCAAAAATAGATAAATAGTGCAAAAGAGGAATAACGAGGTAGTGTTCATTGACCGTTCAGAAATCTGATGGCAAAGGGGAAGAACTGTTGAGTGTGGGTTATCAGGCTCCTGTACCTCCTCCTTGATGGTAGTAACAAGAAGAGGGCATGTCCCAGATGGTGAGGGCCTTTAATGATGGGATGATGATACGGGAGAAAAAGCCATTAGTGGGAGGAGTGAGGATTCCTTACCGAAGAAATGGGCACAGAGGTGGAGGAAGAGGTTCCTCGACGTCGTATTGGGTGCGGAACTCACTGAGGTGCAGGTGTGGGGTACAAAGGTGAGGCGTCTGCTGAGGAATGACTACTCGGCTTCAGAGAGGGGGAGGTCAGGGGGAGATGGTGAAGACATGGCAGAAGTTGCAGCAAGGGCAATGTGTTGGGTCGGAAGAGGGGGACGGAAGAGATGGCTCAGGTGGTATTGGGGCGGAAGAGGTGGTGAGAGGAGAGTGAGGAGGGAGAAGGGTCAAGGGTGGTGTTGGGGTGGGACATGGGACCAGAGGAGGGCTGGTGGGAGGGTGGGGGCTGAGGTTCCCCAATAACAATTTTTGAAATTAAACTTGGTTCAATCCTCAGAATGATATGGATCATTTTGTAGAACAATTGCCCTTCCACTTTGTCCCGTTTTTGGGCATGTGGTAAAAAATGGTGGCATTCTATAACATTTCAGTTTACTTGTGGATGAATAATGTAAAAACTGAGTGACTGAAGCAAGGCAAGCCAGAACCCTTTGCAAAAGCTGGATGTGTATATGCAAGTTCCAATATCACTTGTGTAATATAAGACAAATTAAGTATCAATCATTGAATACTGCAATCGGTAGCCGCCCTGAATCTGGCAGGGGAAACACTTTGAAAAGTTTCTAAAAAATGGATAGATGTAAAGATCAAAAGTTTCTAAACCTCCTAATTAAGGGTATTAAAGTTAAAAGAAACTATAACTGTGTAGGAGCTGCTGGGAAATGTGAAATTGTACTTTTTTTCCTTTGATTGTTTTAGAAGGTAATCTTTGAGATTCTGACAGTAGGCCATACTGATGAATGACACAGTACTTTGGAATTGTGATGAATACACAGTGACCCCATAATTTCTGGAGCAAACTTGTCACTTGAACACTGAAGACCACTGTCTTCAACTTAAATAAAGAAAAAAAAACATTTTCACTTTTCCCAGCACCACCTACACAGTTATAGTTTCTTTTAACTTTAATACCCTTAATTAGAGGTTTAGACACTTTTGATCTTTACATATATCCTTTTTTTTGGAAACTTTTCAAAGTGTCTTTCTTGCCAGTTTTCCTGTTTCGTTTTGTCATCTGTCTAGCATTTTTTTCTTTATCATCTGATGATGAATTCTGTTAAAAAATAGTACGAGAAATTGTCTGAAGTAAAGAATATGACTCCATTTGCAGTGTGCCGAACATTACGGAAAACTAAATCATGGTATTGATTTGTCTTTGGGGACAACAATGTACAGGATTTGAAATGCTAGAAGAGATGATCTGATAATTTATTTCATTGATGTTTGTGTGATCCTGCCACAGAAAGGTTGGTTGCCACAGTAACCACAAGACTCTTTGCTACCACCTCCCTCACCATAGTCTCTAAAGCTCAGTTTGCAGGCATTTGGTTCATCTCCCAACTACATGAAAAAGCAGGCAAGTTTGACATTGTTACCCTACATACAACATGGGAGTATGGCTTCCACTTTTAAATTTCTGTTTCCTCTTTAACATAACAGACAAATGAATTTTTATCTTCTTTATGCATAGATTGTAATTCCAGGTCTGAAATGACAATCATGTACTTTTACAACTGACAACTTCAAGTCTAAGAGGTTGATCTTCACTGCCTTCTCTGGCATTAATATTGCCTGTAATGGCCTCGAAATGGAATTGTGGACTTACAGCTCCATTAACTGCTGATGCCGTTGGTTTCATTGTATAAAAGCGAAGTTGGGATCAAGGCAATCAGTATAGTCTGGAGATGACAGTGCTGAAACAGAAGAAGAAGCCATTTCTGGAGAAATCCAAGTTATGATTGAATAGGAAACCCATCTCCAACCCATCTCTCGCAATCTGATTTGTATATCATTATACTAAAACAAAATGGATGCATTATGCATAATAGACACACAAATATGAATACAACCTTAGAACTTAGACTAGAAATTTAATTTCTAGTCCTGGATTTCAAATCAATATTTAATTTTCTTATTAACCTTCATTTGTCCATTGAGAAATAGAGATAATTGTGATTAATTTTAAACCCTTCTAAAGTTTCTTTCCTTCAATGCGAGGCACTTGACTTCAATTTAGTCCCCTTTGGTAATGATGAAATGATTGTTCTCCCATAATTTCTCATTACAGTAATTATTTTCTTTTAATTGAAAACTCTGATCAAGCTTTAGGAAGTCTGAGCTTGGGAGAAAACTCCCACACAATGCCAGGAATTGCTTCTGATCAGAATAGGTTTTGACAGGTGTCAGGACTGTGATAATTACAAAGAGGTGTGAGGCAGTGTAATATTATTGAAAGAGCTCAGACATGGAAATACTATTGACATTAACAGGAGGAACTAGTAGCATTTCTCATCAGTTTCCTGCCTTGCAACTGGCCAAATTGACAAGCTGATCAGATAACAGGTCTGAAAACCAGTCACAGGAAAGTGTAGCCAGGGATTCTTGGGAATGGTCATCAAAAATTTTGGGGAACCCCACAGGTCATATTGGGGCAGACAGTTTGGTGGTGACCTTTGGTTGGGTTCAAGGAGATGGTAGAGGTGTAGGGTGGGAGAGGTTGAAGCAGAGATCACCAGGGTGAGTTTGGAAAAGTATGTGGAATGAGCCAGGAAGATGTTTGGGGGTAGAGGGATTGAGGACATGGTCAGTGTTGGGAGGCTGAAGACTCTGTCAGAGAGAAGGAAAAGCAGGCAATCACTAATGATGGAAATTTAACAACCGTTCCCACCTGGAGGAGGTGCTTAGCCTTGGCTTCTGGGCAGTGGCTCATGTTGGGATGGGCCTTTCTGCTAACCCTAAAGCAGTTCTAACTCTGATTAAGACCTGCCTTCATGAATGAGGCAAGTGAAGTTTGCGTGGTAGTGATATCGACCAGGTGATGTTTTCTGGACATGGCTAGTTGCCTCCATTTGTAGGCAAAAATCCTGCTCCACATCCCAAAGGGAGGAAAACTGATCCTTCAGAGCAACTTCAGCACCAGATGAGAAGGGATGTGACCCTCTGGCAAGGCATGATCTGCAAGAATTTTCTCTTGACAATGTGCTTGGTGCATAGTCTTGTCACAACAAACACCCTGTTTCATCAGAGTGACAAGTTAAAGATGTCATGATAACACCACCAGTCCAAGCACTGACAACCATTAGGTTACATCATCATCTGAGAGATGGACCACAAAGAAACTTACATCACCTCTGCCATGACAGGAACCAACGACTGCCACCTAATCTGCTCTGTTATCTCCATCAAGCTATCCCCAAAACATCAGCTGAAGTGTTGCTGCAAGAAGATCAGTGCAGATGCTCTCATGGACCCCACAAGGGCAACCCTTCTCAGACAGTGCGTCACAGACAACCAGTCAACTCCCAGCCTCCAGGAACTACAAAGCCTCCAAAATTTAGGGACTGCCCTGAAGTCCATCATAAGTGAAGAGACTCTCAGCTCCTTTCCCAAGAAGAACCGGGACTGGTTTGATGAGAATGACTAGGAAATTGAGGAGTTAAACAATCAGGAACATATGGCATTTTTGGATTCAGAGTGAAAATGAAAAGAAGCAGCACCTGGAGGTAGAGGTCCTGCAGAAAACGGGCCTAAAATTCAGATGGTGAACGGAGAGAGTACAGCCTTGTCATGCATGGGTTCTTAAGGGCTCTAAAAGCCCCCATGGTCAAACACAAGACCCCGATATACTGAGAGCCAAGAATGGGTGTGAACTCATCATAAACAGTCAACATCTACGAGAAGGAAAGTGTCAATGATCTCCTCAACTGTGACTTCATCCTTGATGTGAGCATCCTTGACTCTATCCCATGGCAAACTATTCAGTCCAGCCATGTTGCTAGTCCTGACCAATGAGAAGAAGAAAAGGCCATTTCTCAGCCCCAAAATAACAAGGCCTCGGAAGGAGAGGGTATCCTCCACATCTGGGAAGAGAAGTATATACTAAAGGATCTCAGAGATGCCATAATTTTGTCCATCTTCCAGAAGGGAGACATTTGGTGGCAATTACATGGGATCTTCCTATGTCTGTCACAGGAAAAGTCATTGCCAGGGTCACCACAATCATCTCCTCCCAGTGCTGAAAAGCTGCTCCCCAAATCACAGTGTAGATTCGGTCCCTCAAGAGACAGAGTGGACATGATTTTCACCAAGCAGTAAGTTCAAGAGAAATGCAACAAGCAGTACCAGCCACTTCACCAAAGCCTCTGACTTCATCAATCAGGAGGGACTGTGGAATATTGTCCCCAAATTCAGTTGTCCACAGAAATCCATCTCCACCTTGGGTTTGCTCCATGGCACCATATTTGCCATGATACTGACCAACAAATCTACAACTGAACCAATTGCCGTGAACACCAGTGTCAAATTGGGCTGTGTCATTGCATCAACATTTTCCTTGGTCTTCCCCATTATAATGTTGTACCTTACCTCCAACAAACTTCCCATAGGGATGGAGCAAGTGTTGAGGACTATTGGGGAAATTGTTCAACCTATAGCAACTACAGTCCAGAACTGAGGTTACCTGAACCTTACTAGATGAGCTAGTGTATGCAGACACGCTTGCAATTGTGCATGTCTGGAAGCTGATCTCCAAGACATTGTTGACTTCTCCATTGAAAC
This sequence comes from Pristis pectinata, assembly GCF_009764475.1. Lineage (NCBI taxonomy): Eukaryota > Metazoa > Chordata > Chondrichthyes > Rhinopristiformes > Pristidae > Pristis > Pristis pectinata. The sequence continues at coordinate 25,490,430 of NC_067408.1, read as the reverse complement.
ATTCAGGAGGATGAACCTTACACTCAACATCTGCAACTTCTACCAACCTGTCCCCACTGTACCACAGTGCCCTTTGACAATAAAGGTTCACGGTAAGACCCTGGAAGGCCTGGATCACTTCCCTTCTCAGGAGCTACCTCCTGGCAAAGAATGATATCGATGATGAGATTCACCACTGCCTTCAATGCGCCGTGACAGCCTTTGGCCAATTGATTAAAAGGGTATTTGAAGATCAAGACCTCGGATCTGACACAAAGCTCATGGTCTCACTGGGTAGTAGTGATCCCTGCTCTCAAATATGCTCTGGGATCTGCATTACTACAACAGGCAGTTCAAAGCAATGAAAAAATACCACAAATACTCTCTGCACAAGATCCTCCACATTCACTGGAAGGATAGGTGAACCAATCTCAGCATCCTCTCCCAGACCATCATTCTCTGCATTGAGGTACTAGTTACACTCAGTCAGTTGTGTTGGAGAGGTTTCATCATTTGCATGCCCAACACCAAACATCTGAAGTGCACTCTATTCTGAGCTCTGTCGTGGAATGTGATTGCCAGGCAGACAGAGAGAAAGATGTAAGGATGTTCTCAAAGCTTCCTTCAAGTGCAATGTCCCCAATAACACTTGGGGCCCTCTGTCTATGGCCACTCAAGATGGAGAACAAAGATCCAGGATGGTATTGAGAAACTCAAGGCTATGCATTGGTAGCAAAACACTGTGTAACCAGAGGAAGGACTGACCCACCCCACAAACTACTCATCATGTCAGCCATCTTCTAGCCCAATAGCAGAGGAGCCTGCAGTTCTCACATTGCCTCATTATCTAGCTCAGAGCCCATAAAACTGGCATGGAAGCAAGTCACCCTTGACCTTGAAGGACTGCTTAAGAAGAAAGCATGTTGAGTTGGTATTCCCAACCTTCGTGTTCACTTGCCCTCTGTTTTGCTGCTCCACATCTGTGCTGTATTGTATATAGTTACATAACCAAATCAGAGGAGATAGTCATTTCATCATGTCTTTGGCCCACCTTGTCTGTGCTGACCATTGAATACCCATCTATAGTTATTCCATTTCCCTGCACTTGGATTATAGCCTTCTATGTCTGGCAATGCAAGTGCTCATGTAGATACCACTTAAATGTGTGAGCTTCTTTGCCTCCAGCATCCCTTTGGGCATTGCATTCCAGATGCAAACCACCTTCTGAGTGGAAGAAAATTCTTCTTCGGATCCCCTTACCTTAAAACTATAACCATGTTATGAGGAAAAGTTTCCTACCATCTATCTTGTCTGTGCCCCTCAATTTTATATACCTCAATCAGACCCCCCACCCCCACCCTCCTGCACCCCAAGGAAAATAAACCCAACATATTTAGTTTCTCTTCTTAACTGAAATACTCCATTCCAGGCAACTTCCTGATGAACCTTCTTTGCACCCTCTCCACCGTAAGAAACACTCAGCAAGTCAGGCAGCATCTATAGAAAGAGAAACACAATTTACATTTCAGGTCAAAGTCCCTTCATCATCTCCCATCCTCTTTTATCCAATTTTACTTGGTAAGATTGGGGTTCCTGGTAATGTTGAGGAACAATACTGTGGCCCTCATATACTCCACCGGGACATCCACAGACCTATCACAAAAGTTGAAGGAGAAGGGTAGACCTTTGAGTGACATCTGTAGCTTGTATGTCATTGACAGCTATTTAATGAGAGGTGTAAGTATAGAATACAGTCCTGGTGAAGGGTCTTGAAGCTGAAACATTAACTCTATTTCTCTTTCCACACATGCTGCCTGACCTGCTGTGTGCTTCCAGCATTTTCTGTTTATTGTTAAAGAATGCAACTTTGCTTTAAGAGATATATCTCTGCTTTCAGCGAAGGCACCAGAAATTGTTTATTTGTTTGACAGAGCTGCCTGATTCCGCAAGTAATATGACCAGCCATCCTTCAAATGTTAATGAGGTTTGGGAGTAAATATAGTCCAAGCCTCATGCCAATAACATCACTGGGACTTGTGCCTATCCCAATCCCACCCGGTTCCATCACACCTCACTACATGCACAATACTCGTCCACAGTATTAAGAAAAAGTCTTTAAGAATTTGTATTGGTAATTCAGTCATTTAAAGATCTACAATATTTTCTCATTATCAATCTCAAAATTAATGAAAAATATGCTGGACAAGGCATGAATCATGTTAAAACAGATTCTGAGTCATAACGCAGTATGACTCTTTAGCTTGAAACCTATGACGCATTTGAAATAATTTATGGTAATTTCAAATGAACCAAGGTCATACGTTGATGCATTTTGATCCAATCATTCATTGTGACTCACTGGAAAAAAAACAGTCAACCGGATCTAATTATTCAAGCTGTTTAGCTGATAGATGAACAAAAGAAAGGATGGATCAAATACTTCAGGGATGGTGCAGAGTAATACATTTATTTACTCCCACAGGCATTTCCCTGTTTCAACATCTCATACATTTTGGCACCCATTTAGTGTGAACCCTTTAACCAAAATTACATATCATCTCTTCTTAAACTGTTAATTATTACATAGCAATTACTATTTATAATTGTAAATTAGGAAGTTCAACAACAATCATCCTCAACCCCTGCTTCCAATTTTTAATTTACATTCCCCTCATAAAAAACAAATATTCCAAAGGGATACTTGTATGTGTATATATAAATTTGTATTAACCTTTGGCCAGTGAAAATTTGAAAAACTGCCCAATTCAAGGCCAGGCATCTATAACTCTTCTATAAAGATCCTCTCCTTCCACAGTAAGCTTAGAATTTTCCTGTAGTAATCTTTTGAAGAGAGACTGGGGTAAATGAGTTAGTCTGTGGGAGGAGGGTAAAGGATGTGGAGAACCACTGAAGGAATGGAGATACAGGCAAAGGAAGGATTGAGCATAGCAGTGGTCAGTGGGTGGGTGGGTGTGAGGAGGAGGCAGTGAACAAAAAGGCATCTGTGCCTGACACTACATGTATGTGTGCATGAGTGCCATCAGTCACTCACGTGCATGTCCCCTTATGTTGGGTGTTGATGCTCATGCAGCAAAGCCTGGTCTCCAGTTGACTTGGACCCTTTTGCAATTGGACCAAGACCTCACTCTAAAAAGACAGTATGAGTAGCTGGTGTGCAATAGCCATACCATGTTAAGAGTAGCAACGTATAGGCAACTTCCCTCCTCAATATGAAGTTCGGGACACAAGCACATCTCTGGAACACTTGGCCTCCCCTCGCACTTCAATTAAATGTGGTAATGTGTGTTTCCAAATTGGGTTGGCAGGATCACTGATATCAAGGGAAGGAAAATATGCAGGCCATTTGTATTGTAGAGCTCTGGCACTGTGGTCTCTTTCCCCACTTTACTACCTCCATCGCCAAAATGGAGAAATTTTAAAGAAAATTCATGCTTCAAGCTGTTGATTTCTAGATAATTTTCACCTCTGAAAATCAATGCTAATCATAGCAATATGCACAGAATGACAGGCCACAGTTGGGAAGAGATAGATAAATGAGTGGTCACACAGAAGTACCACTGTAGTAGAACATAAAAATATGGGCAGGAGTGAGTCATTTGACCCTGCAAACTTGCTCCACCATTCAACAAGATCATTACCGATCTTGTACCTCGAACATAATTTTCTTCCTCTATCCCCACATTCCTTTATTCCTTTAATATCCAAGAAGCTATTGATCTGTTTTGAATGCAATCAATAACTGTGCCTTTGGAAAGTGACCAGCATTGGAAAAACATGACCCTGCAGTAAGCAAATTGAAAAGATATAGGAAATATATTTTAGTCTGATGCTTTGTAGTTTTAGGACTCTGTTATTTTCTAAGCCTGTGCAAATCAGTGGCCTTTTTAGATTACTGCATGTCCTAGGTGATACAAACTCTAATGTGGCCTTACTTTCCCATCTATGCGTTGTACAGAACAGGCTGATGGACTATTGAGAAGTGTCAATGCTGTAAATGCAGGTGTCCAATTTTATAACTGGTTCTGAAAAATTATAGTTTTCTACAAATGAGAAAAACCCAGCTCCAATCAGAGAACTTTGTGGGTCTTCCTGTGCTATAGCTCAATAGCATTACAACACACTTGGACTCTATCTGCGACTTAAAGAAAACTGCATTATTATTTCTAATTTTATTCTAAAATCCACAACTTCTCAGCTGATCAAAAATGTGAAGGTTTTAGTATGTGTCCATGTTCTTAGCAAACTTGTTGCAAATGGGAAGTTACATCATAATGTGGTAAACAAGACCATAGTCCAGACATGTTCAAATAAGTGCTTCACAAATGAATGTCAGAACATCAATATCATTTTGTCGGCTTAGATCAGTGGTGGCTCAGAACTGTCAAAACCAACTTTACACATCCTTATTGATTCTTTTTCTTTTACATCACATGAATGGAAAAGTCAATCAGATTTCAGTATGCTATAATAAGTATTTCTAAAGCATGCAGAATTTTCAATCTCTTAATGCAAGTTTTATATATTTCGATTTCAGATTTTATAATAATTTAATTTTACAGTTAAATTCTATTTAATTTCCATTTCTATAATCATTATTTATTCCAACTTAAAGAACAAACTGCTGTTCCTAATTGGACCACATAGAAAGCTTCCTTATGCTGCTTTATTCCATCCATTTATCTGTAAATTTTGCTGACATCTTATTTTAACTGGCTTAGTATATCCTGGCATAATTCTCAAAATTCTATTTATTCATCTGACAGCCCTGCCAAAACTATTGAGTCACCATTAAAATTGTCTGTCAATTTATCCACAGTCTTACAAAACTCTCTTGATTCAAGAATTATTCCTTTAGATTGGAAAATTGCAAATGGAACTTCATTACCTAAGAAGTACGGGAGGGGGAGAAAAGGTTTATTGTCCTGTCAGTTTATCATCTGTGTTGGGGAAGATATGCAAATCTTAATGAAGGACAGAATGACAGAGTACTTTTGAGAATTCCTTTGAAAAGGTTAATCAAATTCCACAGCTACCTTTTTATTCCAGACAAGACAAATTTAGTTTACAATCTCCTTATAATCTAAATGTTGATGTCATGGTACATTCTAGTGAATCTATGATGCACACCTTGCAAGATTGATATAGTTTTTCAGAGGTGAAGTACCCAGAAGTTTACACAGAACTCCAGATGTGGTCTAACCAAAGGCAAAGATTTAGCAAATCTTCTTCTGTTTTATATTATAGCACTCTAATAATAAAGACTAACACCCCTTTGGCCCTTTTGATAAAGTTTAGATTATCAGTTTGACTACTGCATCTTATGATCAATGTACATGGATCCTATAAGTCCCTTCAGAATATCATTGCTGTTAACTTTTCACTATTTAAATAATTATCAAGATTTATTATTTTGGCTGATTTATTTCTATATTTCTTGGTAATTCTACACCCTTGATTGCAAAATTGATTGTTGTCTGAGACACAAAGTTCTGGTGGAACCAACAAGAAAAAAGATCTTGTGTTGCCCTGAAAAAGGATTTGATCAAAGATAAAAGGGTCATTCCTTTCTTTTCAGGGAACCACTGAGGAACATCAGAAAATAAATCAAACTATATTAATAGGTGCTAAGGAAAGCATTTTTTTATGTTCTAATAATATTTTAAAGTACTTTGATACTGTTGTGCCTCACGTTTCATTGCGCTTGGTCTTTGTTTTTCTTATATGCAGATTTAAAGTTTAGTGAAAGTAAAGATCTTGAGCTGATAGTACATATTTGATCTTTGGAGGGCCATCCAAATATTTCCTTCTTTATATTTTCTCATTTGTATTCCTTGAGCTGTGACTTTATAATAATCTTTCAGTGGGGTTTGTTCTTTGCAGGAAATAAGTGATATTATTTCCAAGCACAGTTGTCTGTTATCCATAAAGCACTGATAATTATTCAGTTATCATTAGCTGAAAGTTATTTAGTTTCCTATAGATTGAAGCATATCATTGACCATATAGTACATTGCTGTGAAGCTGTAAAACCTGGCCAAGAATATTTGATTAAAGAAAGACCGATATTAATCTCCAACCACTTAGATTCATAGCAATTATTTTATGTAATTTGAAACTGGAGAAAAAAAGGATTAACCTCTTTAAGTGGAGTTTATATTCTCAAGAAACTAAATAAATGCATTGATAAAGCTTAGTTTTGTGCACCTCCAAACATCAATTCCTTCCCCACATTTATAGAGCATAAGCTTTTTACTCATTTTTTGCAGGTAAGATATAGTTGAAAGATAATTTACAAACAAATGAAGTAATTTACCCTGTCTTAGTTCATCCATCAAGTGTTCCCTGAAATTCCACGAAAGTAAATGTAAAATCCATGCAAAGTAACACATTTATTTATTCACCAATATGAAGTTCTGCTTAGTATCATTACCAAATGGACAAAATAAGTCATGACAATACGTATTAATGGTAAATAGGGTGCAAAACAGTTAATTAAGCCGTTTCATGATTGTTTTTTAAAATGCATTCCTAAAATTGCCTTGAGTATTATAATTTTATGCAGTGCTGTGGTTATGTAAAATGAGCTGATTCACTTGAGATCAGACCTTGACTTTGTTTTCACTTTTTAAAAGATACTTTTTTAAAGATCATCTGAGAAGGCAGTAAACCTAAATATGTAAAAATAATCCTATTGCTCAGAACAATGAAAATAATCAGCAATGATCCATATTAAAAGTCAAATGTTAATTCATACAATACTTACTAAATTTAATGCAATGTAATCACAATATTTTTTCCCTTTTACTTCAGAATCCAATCCTGTCAGTTTTGAGATTTTTGTCTACAGGCAAACAAGAATGGTACATATTTCTATTATGCTTGTATATTTATACTGAACCACGTTCTTTCTCCCTAATCAAGGAGAATTGGTTTGATTGCTGACTTGCTCCAAATTATAATAATCCATCCAAGTAAAGATACCACTCAAAGAATAAAGAAACTATTACTAAAGGCATTGACCATCTGCCATTTTTTACAGTCCACAGTTGTTTATTGTCTTCCAGATGGTGAACCAAAGAGCTCTTGAAAAGGCATCAAACTATTATTTAAATATATATTTTCCTGTATAAGAGGAAAATTTAAATTTTTTACAAATGTGAATTAGATTAGCTACCATATGACTTGGTGAGAATTAATAACAAGTTTCTACACATTACTGCTACACAATCTGGCAAAAATCAAAGAGAGAGTTAATTATGACTCTCCTTGTAAGGCAAAACACAGTTTTGATCTGAACTGTTATAAGTAATATGCAATGGCCTACCAAGTGACAAAATCAGCTTTGATATGGTTGATCTTGATTTTCACTCTACTTTATTTTTATTCCTTTATGGAAAATGGACATGCTGGCACTTACTATATGTCCCTAACTTGCCTCCGAAAAGACTTGTCTGTTAAAAGCCAACTAAGTTGGTGCATCTGGAGTCACGTGTGGGTCAAATGTAGAAGGTATCCATTTCTGAAGAACATTGATGACCCAGATGAGCTTTAATGAATATGGTCTGGTTTCATTGTCATCACTGGAAGGATAGATGAGCCAAAATCAGCATCATCTCCAGGCCACCACCCCCAGCATTGAGACCTTAGTTACTTAGTGGGCTATGCTGGGCAGGCCATATCATTCACATGCCTGACATCAGAATCTTGAAACAGACTCTCTATCCTGAGTTCTGTTATGGGTGGAGATTACAAGGGGAACAGAGGAAATGATTCAAGGATTTGCTCAGAGATTCATTGGAGAAATAAAACATCCCACTGACTCAAAGGAACCTCTGGCCCATGACCCTTCAAGGTGGGGAATGAACTTTCAAGATGGAACTGAGAACAACAAGGGCATGGATCAAGAGTACCTACAAGCCTTGTGTAAGTGGCAGAAGGAGTACGCCATCATGCAAACTACCAACATATCTACAATCACCTGCTCCATCTGTGGAAGAGTCTACAGTTCTCACATTGCCTCATCAGCCATTTCAGAAGCCAAAAAGTCTGGAGTGGAAGTATAGGACTTGATCCTGAGGGACCACTAAGAAGGGGAGTACTAAGGTCAGCTCTTTCATTCCAGATGATTTTAATTATTTGAATTTAAGTTGCTAAGGTTGGATGTGACTCGTACTTCTGGATCAACAGTCCAGGTTTCTGGATGCTATCCCAATAACTTGCCAAATGAGTCCCAAAACCTTCTCTAAAGAAGTCTGAGAAAGGGGTCTTTTATGGAAAAAAATATTTTATGTCATTATTCCTAAGAATATAATAGTTGACTCTGCTGTTGTTTAATCTAAATTAGCAACACCAGGAGTATTCATGATTCATTGGTAATTTTCACATTTTGTGAAGATTTTATTCTTTCTTTCTTTTTCAATAGTTTTATTACTTTTCAAATTAATACAGATTAATACATATAACATCGGTAATTATACACGTAATACAAAGAGATCGGGAGGACAATCATGACATATACAGTCCATAAAGAATAAAAGATATATTCTTGGCCCCACGGTTTCTTAGTAAATGAATATATTACAAAAAAAAACAAAAAGAAAAAGAAAAAGATTTATTATATTAAAAAAACCCAAATCAAAAAAATTATAGTAATAAAACAAAAAAAACTAGAAAAAAAATTTCAAAAGAAAAAAAACTGGACTGATATTTCTCAATGAACAAAGAGCATTATTATGTTGTCAACTCCGCTTTTCTAAGTTCAAAGATTATTGAAAAGGGAGAAGATTTTATTCTTGTGTGTGGTACACTGGAATATCTTCTGATAAATGTTTATCCATTATATACATGAGCCTGATATCATAAACAACTTATCTTGAATGCTATTCTTTGAAAGTTAGGAATATATACTCTGGAATAGATGAGTGTTGCAAATGGATAATGTGAGCAGTTCCAGGAAAACTCTGGGGAAGTATTTTAAGGGAGGGTGGGAACAGGTGCTGATTGCTGCACTAATAAGATGTGGCTTTTTAAATGTCTGCATTTAGTTAGAAATTTTATGGTTGGTTGATTCTTACCATGATTTAATCATGCCCCGAGGTGCTAAAACAGACCATTAGATTTAGCACAAGTGATGATTAGGAGCAATTTTTCTGGATTGGTATTTGCAGCCCACACACACACACACACACACATGCACACGTGCATATACACATGGAAACACAAGTCCATCGGAAGTGTGGAGTGTGCTGAAGGTTCAGTGACTGATGGAGAGTGCCCAGAGGGCCTCAGAGGCAGTGTGGGGCAATGACTGGGGCTGGTGGTGTTCAGGTGCAGTCTGATGGAGAAGGTACAGCAGATAAAGGAGGCTCCATAGGAACATCGAAAATAGGAGCCGCAGCCCTTTGATCCTGCTGCACCATTCAGTACCAACACGGCAGATCATCCACCTCAATACAATATTCCCATGCTCTTCCCCTCCCCCAGATGCCTTTTGATTCCAGAAATTCATCTGTTAAAAAAAAAATTGGTGACTTGGCCTCTACAGCTCTCTGTGGTAGTGAAGCCCACAGGTTCACCATCCTTGGCGAAGAAATTTCTCCTCATCTCAGTCCTGAATGTTTTGCACTGAGACTGTGAACTCCCCATTCTAGACAATCCAGCCAAGGGAAGCATCTTCCTGGCATCAAGTCTGTCTATCCTTGGAAAAGAAGTCAATAACTAGGGAACGTAGATTTAAAGTTAATTGGTAGAAGGATGCTGAGAAAAAATATTTTTCATCCAAAACAAGGTTGGAGACTAAAGCTCATCTCCAAAGGGATGATGGGAGCAGAAACCTCATCACATTTAAAAGGCACCTGGAAGAACACTTGGAGCCTTAACCTAGAGGGCCATGAAAAGTTGAAGTAATCCAAAAATTTTAAATATTGGTTTCCATGGCCTTCTCCTCTGCCATGAATTTCTTTGATTGTAAATTGACAAAAACAGATCCATAAAAGGCAAGTTTGAGTTTACTACATAGGTTAGTGGCAAGTGTGGGAACCTTGTTGTTGGCAGCAGGTTCTAGGCCCATGTGGCTCAGTGTGTTGTGAGTGTCACTGTGTGTTGATGATGTTTGCATATGTATAAGTGCATGCATATTTATGGGAAAGAATGTACATGATGGCTGGGTGTATTTACAGATGTGGATTTGTGTGTGGCAAGGTTGTTTTATTGTTTGCTTTCCTTGGAGCACTGTCAAAGCTGGTACTGTTCAAATTAAATTGGACTCAATGGCTGTCATCAGAATAATGTTTATTATTATGATTGCGGGGCAATTTGAACCCAATCATCTCTTACTATTTTGACACCAAACTGTTGAGTATTATTCCAAAATATATTGTCGTGCACTAGCATTATTTGAGAATAATTTTGAATCAGTGCATGCTTAGTTCACCTGTATGGTAAGCCTAAGTAAACAATCAAATGTTTTCCTTCAACTTGAAACTTATTGGTCTGCAAAATAGATATATTGTAAAACAGCCATTTTGTCCTCATCACAAGTCAGTCATGACTGTGGCCTACAATATTAAAGAACACAAGAAACAGGAGCAGGAGTTGGCCAGTAGGCCCTTGAAGCTCACTTTGCCTTTCCATAAATCATGGCTGATCATACCTTTATCTCGATATTGCTTTCCTGTGCTCTCCCTTTATCTCTTGATTCCCAACCTGAATATATTTAATGACTCCATCTCCATGGCTCGGCTCCCTGGGGTAGAGAAATCCAAAGATTTGGAATCCTCAGAGAGAAGAAATTTCTCCTCATTTCTTGTCTAAAATTAGTGACCATTCTTCCAAAACTATACTCCCTAGTTCTAGGCATCCCACCAGGGGAAACATAGACTCCCAGCCAGCTCACCATAGAAGTACTTCAACTTCTCACCCACAATTGGTGAGCCAAGATGAACTCTGCGTCTTTCACTTGTGAATGACGTTTAAGTGAAGCCCAATCCCAACTTTGGGTGCAGGGTTCTTACCACTGGAAGAAAGAACACTGGAAGCTGTATATTGTGGTTTGAAGAGACAGTATTTATGTAATAACACTTTTTAAATGTTTGATGAGGATTTAATTTTATACATTCTCATGTTCCATTTTTACCAAGATGTGAGATGGTATACCAAGCAATGGAGATGAGACCAAAGAGCATTTGGGACTAAGACTAGGTAGGCCACATACAATAAACATCTACAGGATCTGATGAGCCAAATGTCCTTTGACTCTGTTGTTGTGCTGAATGATTGACCTTCATCCATGTTCTACTAAAATGCCTGCGCATCATTTTCTGCAGACAGCCCTCTACCATACAAGTGTAATCCCCATTTCCCATATCAATTATTCTTGTAACCTAAGTAAGATTTTGCACACCATTTAAAAATATTGAATGGCGAGGTGTGTGGTGGGAAGCAGCATTCAGTTGAAAATAAATTGGGACTCTTCAAATATATATCAATCAGGAGCCTTACACCTAACAGGCAACATTTGTAATATTATAAAAGGCTTATACATCTTCTTTTAAATGTATCTGATGCACATGCTTATCTAAGTGGCTGGAATTTACCAGAAATCAATCAAATTATTTCAGCCATATATGAAAATCAAAATGCTGGAAATCTGAAACAAGAGCAGAAAATGCTCCGGACACTCAGCTGTTGAAAGAAAAATACAGAGATAACATTTCAAGTCAAATCTCCCTCATCAGAATTGAGGAAGAATGAAAATAAGTTCATTTTAAATGACTAGATATCTGGAGTCACTTAAAACTAACTTGTTTTCTCTCTTTCCCAATTCTGAGAAAGTTTCTTCAACCTGAAATTTAACTGTATTTCACTTTCCACACATGTTGCCTGACCTGCTGAGTGTTTCCAGTATTTTCTATTTTTATTTTAAATTATTTCAGCATTTTCTTTACTGTCCCTCAATCAATCATCATTTCGGCACAACATTGTGGGCCAAAGAGCCTGTTCTGTGCTGTACTGTTCTATGTTCTATGTTAAAACATTTTCCAAATTCTTACCTGGGCTGTCACATCTGATTCCCCTAATTTCTATAAGTGACATATGTTAACATTGGTTATTTTACTATGTGCAATTCAACAAGAGCTCCACCATGAGAACATGAAAAAGGCCAGAATAAGAAAAGGTTCCAGCCGTCCATTCTACTCAGTGATCTGGATCCATTATCGTGACTTGTTCACCATCATATAATTTCTTGTTGCCTCATATGATATTCTTCTGCTTCCTGTAGAATCAGGAATTAGTTTAATTCCCCCCTGAACACATCAGTGGGCTATGTTTTACTGGGCCAGAATCTTTCCTGAAATTAATGATTCTTTAATTGATGCTTTCCTTCTTATTGTTTAGTATGTGGCTTCTTTATTTTGTTGCCATGTCTTATTATTCTTCTTTCCTGCTTTTACTGTCTAAATCCAACTTTCCATTTAAAAAAACATGAATTTATCTCCCCTAATCTTTTTCCCTATGAGAATAGATTTAATTGCCTCAACTTGTCTTCCTAGTTTAATAATCTAACAAATGGGATTGTCTTTATTGCTTTTCTCTGAATCTTTTCGACCACTTCAACATTTTTTGAAGTGGACTGAAGCAGGAGGTAGCAGCTTCAGAATTAATCATTTCCTGCATCTGTGAAAGCAATATCTGACTGTCACCAACATTTCCCAGCTTAGAGGTCCACAAATCAATAGGTAATTAGAGGTGGATTGAATTCAACATTTGCTGAAGTATATTTGAAGTCAGGCTAGTTGTCTAATTAATGCAAATTTAAGTGTGGAAAAAAGATTTATATGTACTTCACCTGAAGCATGAATGAAACAAATAATAAGTACAATGATTTTGCATAAATACTAATGGATTTCCTGCAATCTGTAGAATGGAGTGCTTTTTCATAGCAATTTTCATAGCATGATTATACCATGTAAAACACCAGATTTATTATTTTATTGATATAATGCACCTTTAGGATATAATGTCAAAAGACCTAATATTAACACATACCAACAGGCAAAAAATGGGGCGAGTGGTTAAAATAATGGTGGCCATGTTCCTAATGTTTTGTACCCACAACCAACTTAGTTGCCAATTCTGGCCTGTGGGTTCCACTTTGCACTTGGCTCTTCAAATGCATCTTGATACAATCACTTGCAACTCTGTCTTACACACCAAGTTGATGCTTGAAACTCTTCCCTTAGGTCCAAAATTCAGCTGCCCCCTGCTAGCCAGATGGTGATTCCAAGAGGCCTGTGGTCAACATATCCCAGGCCTCATCCTGGGAGAGACGATGGATTTCTTCCACTACTTTGGAGGAGCAGAAAGGAGTTAGAAATGTACCCAGAGCTCCAGGGATGAGGCTTGAGGTGTTTTGACTCTTGGATGGCAATTAGGTTGTGCTGGCCAACTTCTTGCCAGTCTGCAGGAAGTGGTGGGAAATAGCACTGCCCTGAGACAGCCTGAGGTTTCTGGTGGGATCAGCTGCCAGCGTCATCCTAACAGCTCCAGCAAAATGCCAGCAGCTGGGGAGGCATAAGCATTCATTGTGGGGTCCAAAGGTCCCCAACTTGCTGAGTTATCCAATGATTGCCAGTGACAGTGCCTATAAAATGTCTTGGGTGCACTAACTCATTTATCTGGTTAAGGAATAGAAAGATTACTATTCTGAAATGAGGGATTAACTAACCAATAAATACTAAAAGAAGTCCAGCAATGTAGTCTTGCAAAGACCAGGCTTCAAGAAAATACTCCTTTCCCTGCTTTGTATTTTTAACTGTGGAAAATTATGTACTTGAAATAGGCAAACCATTCAAGATTAGTCATCATCATTTATCACACTGCAGGACTGGGAAATTCTACATTTCACATAAGAATATTTAGCAAATTTCAGTGTTACACAGGGAGTTTGGTTGAAGTTTTGCATTTTGTAATCATTACTCTCTATTAAATTTTTGTGCAGATATAATCCCAGAACATTGTTTCTCACATGGCCCTACAGAGTGCTTGTAATCACTAAAGTCAGAGATTTTTTGGTTTGAGAAACAGGACAAAAGTTCCAGAAATCCAATATCTTGATGATGAATTAATTGTTTGCTGAGACTTTTGTTTATTTAGAGGAAATTTGGTAGCTTGCAAGTTTCCAGTTTAGCCCAGAATGACAACTTTCTTCCTTTTAGCGATTGTAAAGCTCCCATTATTCAGTCCTACATTGATAGTTTAATCCTGAGAGCTGTAAGTAGTATAAACGAAATCATTCACAGCTGTGGCCTTGAAGTTGACATTTTGGAAGCAAAATGGGGAAAACTTAATTCTGTTTCCACTGATCTGAAATGTTTGACCACAATAAGAGTTTTGCTACACATTAGCAATTTATAGAGATTAAAGCCACCTTACATCTGTGATTCCCACAACTTGTAACAGGATTGTATTTTCCATAAATTATTTTGTGTAGACATTTAGTTACCAGCAAAGAGCAGAATCCTATCATTTGCCTGCATTTTCACCAACATCCCTAAACCAAGTATATAAGGGATGATGTGGGGGATGGGTAAGAAAGAAAAATGAGCCTTTATAAAATATGATAAAGCAACAAGATAACAGATTTCACGAAACACGATAATACCATTTTCATAATATTTACCTTTTAGTGAACAGAAGAAGGTCATTCAGTACATCAGGTCCATGGTGAGTCCCACTTCTCCACTCCTTATTTCACCATACCCATGTGAATTATTCTCTCTCACACATGCCCATCGAACTCCTTTTGATAATTTTTGCCATGAACCTATAATAAGGGGTAATTCACAGTAGCTATTTCACCTCTTAGCACATGTGGAACTCATGGAAGAAGCACATACAGTCGGAGAGAATATGCAAACATCACACAGACAGCACCTGAGGTCAGAACCGAAACTAGTCGCTCAAGATGTGAGGCAACAGCTACTAACCACTGCACCAGGAGAGAATTTACTAAAATGTAGAATTCATTAAATCAGCTTATTTCATTCAGGCTGAATGGAATGAACCAATTCAAGACAACCAAACAAGAATCAACGTTTTTGCAACCAGTTCAGATCTTTTTTGCAGTAAAATGTTGGAAGTATTTTGGATAGTTAATCTGCTTAAAGTATTGAAGTTTCTTCCTATTTATATGAATTGTGCATTGACAATGAAAGGAAATAACAATTAATTATTCAGGAGAAGGATTTAATGTTAAACTGTTTACAAAATAGTCTTGGTTCTCAATTAACTCTAATGGAAAACAAAATGGGTGCACGGAATTATTATGCATTTATGCTCTTCAATTACATGAGGAAAATAGTGGCTTGAACATAAAATCTCAAAAGCACACATCAATTTTTATGATTAATATTATCTGGATCCAGGTTGCATAATACAGTGGAACAATCTTCCGAAGTTTAGTACTTTTCCTCGTCAACTGGGATTAGAAATTAAATTAAATCCATGGTACATGTGGACCCTCCTTACTCTGGAGATTTTGGAGTGAGATGAGTTCAGCTTCAAATCTTGTTCTGGCAGACATAGGCAATACAATAAAGTGCTGATAAATTTAATCTTGCAACATCAGTCTCCAAAGCCAGAGGTGGAGAGCATGTGGATTACAAATATTTCAGTGACAAGACAGTGCGTCTTCACAAAGATTTGTGTTAGCCACTCCCATGCAAACACAGGGAGTGTTGTGTTAAAATAAAACCAACAACCTATAATTACAGCATGTTACCATTATAATCAAATACAAAAGGAGAACAAAATTAATTCATTTGTTTCATGTTATTAAAAACACCAGGCTGAATCACTAATTAATTAAATGAATGTAAGAATAGGAGGATAGAGATATGTTGTCAGTCTAATATGTGGAAGATTGTCCAAAGTGACTATATCTGCTATAAATGTGTGTGGTTCAAGGAACTTCAACTTCTTGTTGAGGAGCTGGAATCCAAGTTGTAGAGACTGCAAAACATTAGGGAGGGAAAAGGAGGATTAAATACTTTAGAATTGACACATGGTCTGAAGGGCGTGACTGCGAGTAGGAAAGGTACAGAAATCCAGGAGATAGTATTGCAGGAGCCTGGGTCTTTGCATTTGTCCAATATATTGGAGGTGGATAAGTGTGGAGATTGCACTGTCAAACAGGCTGAGTTAAAAGGAATGTGGTTGTAATCGGGAACAATATAGTTAGGGGGATAGACACAGTCATGTGCAATCAGGAGAAAGATCTGAAGGCTCTGCTGCCTACCTGGTGCCAGGGTGAGGGATACCTCATTCAGGCTGGAGAGGAACTTGGGGTGGGAGGGGGCAGATCTAGTTGACTTGGTCTAAGTAGGTACCAACAACACAGACTTGACTGAAAAAAGAGGTTCTACTGAGAATATTTGAGCAACTAGGGGCTAAATTGAAAAGTAGAACCACAAAGGTAATAATTATTAGATTATTACCTGAGTCACAAAAAATTGGCATGGCATTAATAGGATCAGGAAGATGAACATCTGGCTCAAAAAATTGGTATGGACAAAGTGGGTTTTGATTCGTGGGGCACTGAATCAGTACTGCAGAAAGAGAAAGCTGTTCCATTGGAACAGATTGCATCTGAACCATGCTGGGACCAAAGTTCTACTTTTTTTAAACTTCATTTATACAGCACGGTAACAGGTACTTCCAGCTTAATGAGCCCACGCCGCCCAATTACACCCATGTTAACCTACTAACCCATACATCTTCGGAATGTGGGACGAAACTGGAGCACCCTGGGGATACCCATGCAGTCATGGGGAGAACGTACAAACTCCTTACAGACAGTGGCAGGAATTGAACCCCAATTGCTGGGGCTGTAATAGCATTACGCTAACCGCCACGCTACCATGCCATTACTGAATAACTAGTAAAGTAAAAGTGCTTTAAACCAAATAAGGCAGGTTGTTGGGGAATAGTCTGACATCAGTAGTGAGGAAAATGCCAAGGACTATTATAAAGGATGAAGTCACTGGATATTTGCAAAATATTAGCAGGATTAGACAATGTCCATATGAATTTCTAGAAGGGAAATTGTGTTTGACAAACCTATTCAAGTTTTTGAGGATGTAACTAGTAGAATAGAGAAAGAAGAATCAGTAGATATTTTGTGTTTGGATTTTCAGAAAGCTTTTGGTAAAGTCATACATAATGTGTAAAATTAAAAGCATGGTATTGGTGGTAATGTGTTGGCATAGATTGAAAACTGGTTGACAGGAAACAGAATAAATGGGTCTTTATCAGAACAGCAGTTGGTGACAATTAGAATCAGATTTATTATCATTGACATATGATGTGAAATTTTTTTTGCAGCAGCAGTAGAGTGCAAAGATACAAGTTTACTTTAAATTACAAAATAAGTAAATAGTGCAAAAAAAAGGAATAACAAGGTAATGGGTTCATGGACCATTCAGAAATCTGATGATAGAGGGGAAGAAGCTGTTTCTGAATCATTGACTGTGGGTCTTCAGGCTCCTGTACCTCCTCACCGATGATAGCAGCTAGAAGAGGGCATGTCCCAGATGGTGAGGGACTAGTAGGACACAACAGGGATCAGTGCTTGGGTATCAGCTATTTACAATATATACCAAGGATCTGGTGATGGAACAGAATGTAATATTTCAAAGGTTGCACCACCTCTATACTGGGTGGGATTGTTAATTCTGAGGAGAATGAAAAGAGGCTTCAAGATGACCAAGACAGATTGAATGAGTGGGCAAATAAATGTCAGAAGCAGTATCATCTAGATAAATTGATGTTATCCACTTTGGTAGGAAAATAGAAAGACAGTATTATTTAACTGGTGTTAGCTCGAGAACTATTCTTGACAAAGATGCCTGTGTGTTTTTATGCAGCAGTCACTGAAAAGAAACAAGCAAGAGCACCTGGTAATTAAGAATAGTATCTTGGCTTTCATAGCAGAAGGATTTGAATACAGGAAGAAAGATGTCTTAAACCAATTATAAAAGGCCTTGGTGAGACCACCCCTGAAGTATTGTGTGCAGTTTTTGTGAATTTACCTAAGAAAAGACATACTCGTCATGGCTGGAGTGGGACAAAGGTTCACCAGAATAATCCAAGGGATGGCAGGGCTGTCATATGAGCAGAGATTAATTTGACAAGGGTTGTATTCGATAGAGTGCAGAAGAATGAGAAAAGATCTAATGGAAACTTACAAAATTCTGACAGGGCTGAACAGACTGGATATAGGGAGGATGTTTATCCTGGCTGGAGGGTCCAGTCTGAGGAGTCACGGTCTCAGGTTACAGTGCACAGGATCTGGAACTAAGTTGAGAAGGAGCGTCTTCACTCAGAGGGTGGTGAACCTTTAGACTTTGCTACCACAGAGGGCTGTAGAGACTAAGTTGCTAAATGTGTCTATGGAACTAGATGAATTTATAGATGTAAAAGGCATCAAGAGGAACGGGGAGAGGGTGGGAATATGGTATTTAGATAAATGATCAACTGTGATTGTGATGAATAGGTTCGACGGGCCAAAAGGCCTACTCCTGCTTCTATTTTCTATGTTTCTGCGAATATTAAAATTCACCATTGTGATTTTAACTCTGCACAGGCTTCTGATGTGCAGGTAGCACATTAAGTTTCAATCTCAGCCACTGCACCAGAAAGTAAATCAGATCTGCCAAGGGCTAGATCTGTGGCGTTCAAGACTGGCGATCCAGAATCCTACAAGAAGTCCAGGTATGACCTACGGAAGGCCATTGTGAGAGCAATCAGGCAATTCCATGTGAAGTTAGAGACACAATCGGATGCATGACAGCTGTGGCAGGGTTTGCATGCCATTACTTCCTATAAGGCGAAACCTCACAGCATAAATTGCAGTGATGCTTCACTCCCCGATGAGCTCATCGCCTTTTATGCACGCTTTGAAAGGGAGAATAACACTAAACCTGTGTGAATCCCCAGCTGGTGACCCTGTGATCTCTATCTCAAAGGCCAATGTCAGAATATCCTTCAAGAGGGTGAACCCTCGTAATGAATCAGGCCCCAACATTGTACCTGGCCAGGTACTGAAAATCTGTGCCGACCAACTGGCTGGAGTGTTCAAGGACATCTTCAACCTCTCACTGCTGCAGTCGGAGGTTCCCACCTGCTTCAAAAGGGCAACAATCATACCAGTGCCCAAGAAGAGCAGGGTGAGCTGCCTCAATGACTATCGCCTGGTAGCACTCATATCTACTGTGATGAAATGCTTTGAGAGGTTGATTATGGCTGGAATTAACTCCTGCCTGAGCAAGGGCCTGGACCTGCTGCAATTTGCCTACCGCCACAACAGGTCTACAGGGGATGCAATCTCACTGGCTCTCCACTCTGCTTTGGAGCACCTAGACAACAGCAAAATGTATGTCAGTCTGCTATTTATTGATTACAGCTCAGCATTCAAATCCATCATCCCCTCAGTATTAATAAGCAAGCTTCAAAACCTGGGCCTCTGTACCTCCCTCTGCAAATGGATCTTCGACTTCCTTATCAGGAGACCACAGTCAGTGCGGATCGGTAATAATGTCTCCTCCTCGCTGACAATCAACACAGTCGAACCTCAAGGATGCATGCTTAGCCCACTGCTCTACTCACTCTACATTCATGACTGTGTGGCCAAGCACAGCTCAAACACCATTTATAAATTCGCCAATGACACCAATGATGTTGGTAGAATCTCAGATGATGATGACGTGGTGTACAGGAGTGAGGTAGATCGGCTGGTTGAGTGGTGTTGCAACAACAACCTCACACTCAACATCAGCAAGACCAAGGAATTCATTGTGGACTTCAGGAAGGGGAAGTCAGGAGAACACACACCAGTCCTCATTGAGGGGTCAGCAGTGGAAAGGGAGAGCAGCTACAAACTCCTGGGTGTCAATATCTTGGAGGATTTATCCTGAGCCCAACACATTGATGCAATCATGAAGAAGGCACGCAGTTGCTCTACTTCATTAGGAGTTTGAGGAGATTCAATATGTCACCAAAGACTCTTACAAATTTCTATAGATGTATGGTGGGGAGCATTCTGACTGCTTGCATCACAGCCTGGTATGGAGGCTCCAATGCACAGGATCACAAGATGCTGCAGCAGATTGTAAACTCAGCCAGCTCCATCATGGGCACAACCCTCCCCGCCATCGAGGACATCTTCAAGAGGCGGTGCCTCAAGAAGGTGGCATCCATCAGTAAGAAGCCTTACCATCCGGGACCATTATCAGGGAGGAGGTACAGGTGCCTGAAGACCCACACTCAGTGATTCAGAAACAGCTTCTTCCCCTCTGCCATCAGATTTCTGAATGGTCCATGAACCCATGAATACTACCTCTTTATTCCTTTGTTTTGTACTATTTATTATTTTTGAAATTTATGGTAATCTTATATCTTTGCACTGCACTGCCACCACAAAACAAGTTTCACGACATAAAAGTCAGTGTTAATAAACCTGATTCTGATTCTGTTTAGGCTGTTTAACTGCTCAATCTTATTAGAATTCAGTGGATGCCTACCCTGCCCAATTCACTGATACAAAAAGTAGGTAGTTCTCTTTATGTGTGCAACATCTGTTAGATTTGGGAATAATTTTCTCCTGCTGTGGATGATTTTAAATGTAAATTAGCAGAGGCCTATCAGCGGTAAATATCTGAGTCTGTAAGTGATACAGCCTGACTTAGCTCATTATATCATATGACTTTGCATCTGTTTAATGGAAAAAGAACTTTTAAAAAATGATAATGTATTCAGTTACTAAAGTTATTCAGTAACAGCTGATGCTCAGAGAACAAATCAAATCCATGGAGACATTTTGGAGATAATTTTCCAAATGAAAGAAAAGGTGAATGAACTAGGATTCAAATAGACCTCACTGTCAGAGAGAGATTCTTGTGCACTGCATATAGATCAGCAGTGTTTAGGAGATGATATTTCTTGTATAGAAAATGGACATATCTTTAGCTTGTGGGCTTGTGGGGAGAGCTTTACCATTTAGCTGTGGCTTTAAGATATTTGGGAGAACAATATTTAACTTGTTTCTATCAGTCAAACTTTTCTTCCTCAGTGGCCAATATAAAATTAAGACAATAGTGGTGTACACACACACACACACGCACACACACACACACACACACACACACACACACATTCACTCTCTCACTCTCACTCCTCACTCTCTCACACACACTCACTCTCTCACACTCACTCTCTCACACTCACTCTCTCACACTCTCACTCTCTCACGCACACTCACACACACTCTCACTTTCACACAAACTCACATTCTCACTCTCACACACTCTCACACTCATTCATGCTCTCACTCTCTCACACTCTCACTCTCTCTCACACACTCACTCATATTATCACTCTCACGCACACTCTCACATACACTCTCTCACACACACACTCACTCACACTCACTCTCTCACACACACAATCTCACTCTCTCACTCAAACTCTCACTTTCACATTCTCACACAGACACTCACATGCACGCACACAGATACACACACTCGTGTGCACACACAGAGACACAGATGTAATAGAGTGTCACATCTTTGATAGTGGTTTATTTAATGAATAGTGTTGAAGGAATAAAAATCAGAACACCTGAAGAAATCAATGGGTCAAGCAGCATCTGTGGGGCCAAAAAATGTTGATGGAATCTTGGGTATGCTGTCAATTCACATCAACAGTCAACTTATCATGGAGCAGCAATAATCTATTGAGAATTGTGGAGGAGCTCACAGTCTCAGAAAGCTTTTAGGAAAATGAGGCTGTCACAAATATTCTACATCGGACAGAAAACTATATAGATGTGACTACATAATTGTTGTTATTTAATATTGCACCACATCATTGTGTGCTTTGATCAGAGATCATTTATAATGTATTGTTTGCAATTATTGCTCTGCAAAGTTAATCAATCAATATAATGTGAGAGTTCATTCACTAAATACTCAGTTTTTTGGTTGCTTTCAAACAATTTTAGGGCATAAAAGTAAACTTTATCTGAAGTGTAATAAGGAAAATGTTTTTGCTTACCTGAGATTTGGCCACGTGTGGGGAGCACTGGCTTACCATTGGTAACATTTACCTCCTTTGCTTATTAACTATAATCGTAATAACTATTTCAGTTTTGGATTTCTCCCTCCATTGTTTATTCTGACTCACAGCAGAAGACAGCTTCCATCGACAGAACTGTATAATCAAAAATTTAGAAGCATGTTCACAGAAGGAATAGTGATAACTCTGAGCAACATTAACTGGGGAGGAAAAGCAGTCTCCCATTCACTGTTGCATTTTACACAAGGCATTGGTGCTGGAAGGATCAATGGCTAGAAATTGGATTTCTTCATTTTGTTTGCCCTAACTGGGTACTAAGTGTAACAGTAACAAATCAGAAGTCACCAAAAATGTAGCAAAATCTGAAAATCCATGCATTAAGAAATTGTTATCTTGGTTTACTGCTTTTACCAAACATGAAAAGCCAACCTGTGTGGTTCACAGACAATGCTGTTTGTAGGTAGCTGAAATGGCATTCATGAATTGACCCATGGAAAATGGGTCAGTGTGTTTAAAGGGATCTCTCTATGACAGGTAAACGGAGAAGATGGGAATTAGTGGGGAGATTGCTAAAGAGGTTTGGGAGGGGAAGTGAGGTTAATAGTGCATGTGTCTCTTGGGGAAACCCTCTGAGAATAGAGTCCTGTCGCCTTGGGTTATTCCAAGCCCCTGTGATCAATGGCATTATCAGAGCCACAAATGAAATTCACAGAAGCCTTGATCTGTACCAAAGCTTGCTGGCCACAATTTTTTATATCAATGAAAATTGCAAAGAGTGATTTTGAACACATTAAGATTATTATATAAATATATAATTTAAAAATAAAAGCACATCTCAATATTCGAAGATGACTGGCATTTGACATGCTATGAACACATAGATGGTTAAGGTGCATCTCAATAAATTACATGCTGTAATCTGATCAAGGTCTTCAGACAGATCTGCATGGAATACTGAATAACTGATAGTAAGTTACAGGTCTGGAATCTAATCAAGGGTTTAAAGTGGTTTAAAGTTTCCCAGAAGTGAGATGTCGACTAAAATCTAATTCGAAGGTTTAAATGACATCAGAAATCACAGAAGTGAAACCAAAGTAGTTCATGTTCATCATTTGAATTTTTCTATAAGATTATTGTCTTGAAGGTGTCTTAGGCAATGATTATATGCTGTGAAGTTCAAGAGATTAGATTTAGTCTATTCTGAGTCTTAGAGTCAATGGGCACTGATTGTATTTTAGCCTTGGCATTGCAAATATATTTATGTGTCTATGCGAGATGATTCTTACTGGCATGAAGACAATTCTTGAAGTTGTTAGTTTTTAGACTTTTTTGATTATTGTTGGACAATATTATTCATTTATTCCTGAGATGCAAGGAAAGTGAGCTAAGATTTGACCATTCACTGTAACTGATGATTTATTGTATTGTGGTTTATTGTACTGTTAGCCTCAGTACTGCACTGCACAGTGCCAACACTGAATTATAACGTGGTGTGCAAACTTGGATTAGTATTGCTCACCATGAGAAGGAATACAGGAATAGGACTAGATCACTCCTCCACTTAGGCTTCTTCCACCATTTAATTAGACCATGACCATTCACCTGTAAGTTATTAACATATATCAATTCACAAATGGATGAAATTAACAGAAAGGGACACACATATGGGAAATTAACAGAAATTAACTAGTTGGTCCACCAAACCAGTCCCATGCCACATTGTCTGAACTGTCACTTGGCCTGAATTTTATGCAAGTCTTGTAATACATAATGCTAAATTACTATTCTGTTGGGTGTGAAACAAACAAGATTAGGAAAGGCAAGATAACAAATGAATTTGGCAAGATTCTGCTAGAGAGACAAATCTGTTTCTCCAGGAGTTCTTATGATTTTTTCCTTCATGTTTCCATCTTGTTCAGTGTGGCACAAACACCTGGCCTTACACATAATAAATTGAGCTGAAAAGTAAATTAGCAGCATGAAATAATTTTTCTTTATCCAGCCAGCGCATTCAATGCTTGAGGTAAAGAATTGTCTGCCTTTTGAGATTCAGCAGCATTTAACAAAAATTGTACACGTACGATAATTAACATACAAATTTCTTACAGGACTGGAGAGGCTAGATAGAGTCATAAAGAGATACAGCATGGGTATTGGCTCTTTGGCCCACTAAATCCACACTGACATCATTCACCCCTTTACACTAATCCCACGTGTGGGGTTGATGATTCCAGTAGCTGGGGAGTTTAGAACAAAAGGTCATAATCTCATAATAAGGGGTTGGCTATTCAAGACAGAGATGAAAAAACTTTCCTCACCCAGGAAGTTGTGAATCTTTGGATTTCTCTGCCCAAGAAAGCTGTGGAGATTCAGTTGCTTAGTATATGTAAACTAGAAAGCAATCAATTTTCAGGTGGTGAGGGAACCTGGAGTTAGTGAAGTAAAGTGATGCTGAAGTAAAAGGTTAGCTCTGAACTTATTGGATGGTAGTGCAGGCATGAGCAGCTGATTGGCCATTGATTTCTATTCCTTGTGTCTTTTAGTTTGTAAAGCAGTTCACACAAAAATGTAGTATAACAAGTATAGGCAAATGAAATTCATCAGTTGAAAGTTATGTGCTATAATGTAAGTGATCAACAACTGGAGTAAGCAATTGTTTGTCTACACCATTTGCAAATGGTTTTGGTATTGTGTATGTTTTTAAATTGGAATAACAAATGGCCTATGCCTCTTTGAGCATATATTCGATAATTGGACTAATTAAAACAGTAGCTTCTAACTGCACTGCTGTTAAAATTGAAGTTCTGTGATTGTATGGTACTTGAGGTAAATTCCAGTTATTTTTGTATTGCATTTAGTCTTATTTATTCGCTAAAGGAATCCTGCTGGGATCCTACCAAATGCCATTAATTCATTCTCATTACGGTTTCTATGCTTTGTTCTGGATGAAGTAATCTCTGATCTCCGGAATTTGTTTTGTAAGATCAGGAAGGCCTACAAGCTGGCAATGAATTTGGAGAGTTCGGAAGTAGAGCCAGAACTGGTGTAAGGGAAGGGAATTTGAGTGAGGCTCATCTTTTAGTGAAGCAAAGAGGAAAGAGGTCTTCCTCTATAGTGTGGGGAGTATATCTGGAGAATGGGGAAAGCTGACTGTTCAGGTTGCTGTCAGTGGAGTCTTTTAAATATTGATAAACTATAACTTTTAAAATCTGTAGCTTCTGAAATAAACAAAAAGCATTGTAACATTTAACAAAAGACACCGTTTCTGGATGTTTGGAATGATTGCTTCTAAACCAATCCAGCATCACATTGATAGTTAAAAGGAATTATTGTTATTACTTTGGTATACATAACCTTATCGGTATGTGCAACAAAGATCAGCACACTCTGCATTGTGAATGCATGAAGTGAAAGAATCGGAATATTTACTGAAGTTCATGAATAAAAACCCACACATTTATTGAAAATTAAATGCAATATAACTGGTGGCATTTTTCCCACAATAGTATCTGGCGATTGCCTGGAGAAAATGCTTTCTGAAACACAATATCGCAGCATCAAAAATTTCATGTGATAATTACACTTCTTTGTCACACACAATGGGAGCTGGTGAAACTCTTGAAGGGGCCATCAGTCATGCATTTTTTCCAATTTAAATGGTAATTATACTATATTTAAGGATCCAGACTAAGACAGAGTGACTAAAAAAGCAGAGAACATTGACTCAGATTCTTAAGAAATATAATTTTATATTTAGTAGTCCTAACTTTGAAATGGTGCAAAAGAAGTATATAGGAATTACATATTTTTGATTTAATATTTTGTCAAAGACCTGTTGGATAAACTGCTTCTACCACTGTTTCTTGTTGTTGGTTATTTTCATTGCTCCACACATCAGCTAGCTCCAGGGGGGCTTGTGTGTAATAGGCGGGTTTGAGAAAGTAAACAAATTACTTAAAATGCCATATCTAAATTGGGTTCCCAGCAGTGGACTGGAACCTGCTTCGGCAGATCCCCTTTAAGTAACAATGAAGCTTGGATAGGGGATATGGGCCAAATGCGGGCAAATAGACCAGCTGAGATGGGAATCTTGGTCGGCATGGACCAGTTGGGCCAAAGGGCAAATGCAAAACATAGCATTGATACCACTTCACACATCTAAGTACTTCAGACATATGGAGGGTTCAGAACAAAAATTACAATCCACTCAGTAAATCCTCAAAATCAACTACATTGTATTTTCATAGAATTTGTATAGCTATACAATCTAATTTCTCATCTTTTTACTTTTAACTTTACCATTCTTCCTCAAGGATTTTTTTTCTGTTAATTTCATAAATCCAGAATAGATAAGATAAGATATTTATTTATTTATTAGTCACATGTACATTGAAACACACAGTGAAATGCATCTTTTGTGTAGAGTCTTCTGGGGGCAGCCCACAAATGTTGCCACGCTTCTGGCAACAACATAACATGCCCAAAATTCCTAATCTGTATGTCTTTGGAATGTGGGAGGAAACCGGAGCACCTGGAGGAAACCCACACTGACACACGGGGAGAACGTACAAACACCATACAGACAGTGGCCGGAATTGAACCCGGGTCACTGGCGCTGTAATGGTGTTATGCTAACCACTACACTACCAAGGTATATTCTCATGAGAAAGAAAGGCTCTATAAGAAGGATGCACCATCAAGGCTAAATAAAAAAAGCTAAGGATATTATCAAATGGAAAGAAAATGTACATAATGCTGTGAAGATGTGATTGGCCAGAGGACTGGAAATTTTCAAAAACCAGCAGAGGAGGACTTAAAAAAAGTTACAAACAGGGAAAAGATAGAATATGAGAACAAGCCAGGAAATAATATAAAACTGATGGTAAAACCTTAGTACATGAAAATGAAGAGAGAGATCAAAGTGAACATATCCTCTTGGAGAATGAGGCTGGAGAAATAGTTTAGGAAAACAAGAAAATTGAATGTTTAACTGAGGAGTTATTCACTTGGCATCATTCTTTATGGTAGAGGATACTATGAACATCCCATTAATACTAAAATAAAATATGGGGGAGGGTGAGAATTAAATACTGTCACCAACACTAGAGAATTAACATTAGGTAAACCAATACGGCTAAAGGCTGATAGGTTCCCGAAGCTGAAGATTTGCATCCTAGGATCCTAAATGAAGTGGCTACAGAGATAGTGAATGCACTGGTTGTAATCTTACAAAAACCTCAGATTCTGGTGAAATCCTGTGTGATTGAAAAACTACCAATTTGTTTGATGAAAAACACTATGATGCTGGAGGAACTCAGCAGGCCAGGCAGCATCCATGGAGAAAAGCAGGCGGTCAACATTTCAGGTCAGGACCCTTCTTCAGGACTGAAGATAGGAAAAGGGGAAGCCCAATATATAGGAGGGAAAAGCAGAGCAGTGATAGGTGGACAAAAGAGGGGAGGCGGGGTGGGCACAAGGTGGTGATAGGTGGATGCAGGTAAGAGATAGTGATAGGCAGGTGTGGGGGAGGAGGGGAGAGCAGATCTACCAGGGGATGGGTCAAAGGTAAGGAGAGAAATAAAAGGGCTGTAGAAAACAGAGAGATAGGCTAGGAAAAGGAAGAAAAGAAGAAGCATGGTTGGGGGGGAGATGTGGGGAAGGGGAGTGGGGATTACTTAAAGTGGAAGAATTCAATGGTCATGTCAACAGGCTGCAAGGTTCCAAGACAGAAAATGAGGTGCTGTTCCTCCAGTTTGCACTTGGAATTCTCCTGGCAGTGGAGGAGGTCAAGGACTGACATATCTGTGATAGTGCGGGAGGGGTAGTTGAAGTGACTGGCAACGGGAAGATGCAGATCACTGTTATGGATGGAGTGCAGGTGTTCTGCGAAACGGTCACCTAATCTGCATTTCTTCTCACCAATGTAGAGGAGGCTGCACTTGGAGCACCGAATGCAATAGATTTGTTTTATTTTTTCAAAAATGGTAGAAGACAAAAGAGAGAAACTACAGGCTGATTAGTTTAATATCTACCAGTGGTAAAATGTTAGAATCAGTTATTAGGGAAGTAAAAACAGAACATTTCAAAAGTCATAATGTGATCATGAAAAATCAACCTGATTTCATGAAGGAGAAGTCCTGTCTGAAAAATGTATTAGTTATTTGAGGAAGTGTCAGCCAGAGAAGATGGAAAGGAACCAGTGGACATGATATACATATTATATCATATATAATGATATATATGGACAGATAATGGATTGGCTAACATGTATAAAACAATGTGAGTAAGGTTTAGATGTCACTTTTGGTTTGGTGACCTGTAACCGGAGGGGTGCCACTGGAGTCAGTGCTGAGACTGCAATTGTCAAAATATGTATTTATGATTTAAAGGGAGGAAACAAATGTACTGTAGCCATATCTGCAGATGGAACAAAGACGAGTGGGAAGGCAAGCTATGAGGAGGATAGAAATGATTTATAGCAAGATATTAATAGGTTAACTGAATAGGCAAAAGTTTGACAAATAAAGAAATGTGGAAATATGTGAAGTTGTTCACTTCGGAAGGAAGAACGTTGAAGCAGATTATTATTTAAGTGGAGAAAGACTGCAGAAAGCTGCAGCACAAAGGGATTTCAGAGTCCTCATTGAAGAAACACATTAAGCTGGAAAACATAAGGAAGCCTAATAGTATGCTGGCTTTTCTTTCAAGGGGTGTCTTACCACAGCTGCACAAGGCACCATTGAATCCACACATGCAGTGCTACATAGAGTTTTGGCCTCCTTATTTAAGGAAAGATATCATTGGTAATTGTTCAGATAAGGTTCATTGGAATGATCTCAGATATGGAGGAATTATCCTATGAAGAAAGGATGAGCAGGTTGTGCCTATGCTCATTGGAGATCAGAAGAATGAAAGGCACTTATTGAAATATATTGATTCTTAGGTGTCTTGACTGGATAAGTGCTGGGAGGATGTTTCCCTTTGTGGGAGAGGCTCGGACCAGAGGGCACGGTCTCAGAATAATGGGATACCCATTTAAGACTAAGATTAGGAAGAATTTCTTTCTGTCAAAGGGTTGAAAGAATTTAGAATTTGTTGTTCAAGAAAGCTGTGAAGGCTGAATCCTTGAATACATTCAAAGAAGAGATAGATAGATTTTTAATCAGTTGGGGAATTGAGGGTTTTGAGAATAAGGTGGGAAATCAGACTTGAGGAAAGTTGCATCAGCTAGGATCTTATGAAATGGCAGAGCAGGCTTACTCCAATTCCTATTTCTTTTGATACTAAAGTCTAAAATTTCCTGATTCTGGAGAGGTCCAAAAGCATTAGAAAACCACATATTTAACACCTATTCAAGAAAGGAAAGTGTCAGAAAGCAGGAAACTATAGGCCAGTTGGCTTAATATGTCATTGTGGAAATGCTGGAATCAATTATTAAGAAGATAGTAGCATGACATTTAGGAAATCATAAGACAGTTAGGCAGAGTCAACATAGCTTTATGAGAGGGAAATTGTGTTTGAGAATGTTGCTGGAGTTCTCTGAGGATACAGAGTGGATAGAATGGAACCAGCAGATATAGTGGATTTGGATTTCTAGAAAGCATTCAATAAGGAGCCACATAGAAAGTTACTGCACAAGTGAAGAGCACACAGGATTGGAGAGAATATTTAGCATGAACAGAGGAGTGGCTAACTAATGGAAAACAGAGTCAGGATAAACAGGTCATTTTTGGATCAGCAATCTGTATGTAGTGACATACCACAGGGATCAATGCTGGGGGCCTCAACTATGATGACTTGGATGAAGGGACTAAATGCACTGTAGCCAGATTTGCGAATGATACAAAGATAGACGGGTTGGAAAGTTGTGATGAGGACACAGTCTCTCTGCCATTTCTCTCTTTCCCATTATTAATTCCCTAGTTTTGTTTCCTCTAAGTCAACAATATTTACTTTTGGTATTCTCTTCCTTTTTATAGTCCTGTGGAAGCTCTTACTGTGTGTTTTTATATTACTTGCTGGTTTACTCTTGCACTATATCTTCTCCCCCTTTATATATTTTGATTATCCTTTTCTGCAAAGGGATGTAGTTGGGATAAGTGATGGGCAAGAAATTGACAGATGGAGTATAATGTGGAAACATGTGAGGTTAACCACTTTAGAAGGAAGAGTGAAAAAGCAAATTATTATTTAAATGGAATGAGACTACAAAATATTGGAGCAAAGGATCTGGGGGTCCTCACAGATGAAAACCACAAAGTTAGCATGCAGGTCCAGCTAATAATTAAGAAGACTAATGAAATGTTGTCCTTCATTGCAAGAGGCATGGAGTAGAAGGTAGGGAAGTTTTGATGCAATGTTGCAGAGCACAGGTAATACTGCTACACAGGACTGGAGAATTACATGCAGTTTTGTCCTCCATATTTAAGGAATGATATATTTGTCTTGGAGGCAATGCAGGGAAGATTGACCAGATTGATTCCTGGGATGAAGGGATTGACGTGTGAAGAAAGGTTGAGTAGGATGGATCTATGTTCATTGAAGCTTTGAAGAACAAAAAGTGATTTTAGTGAAAGATATAAGATTCAGAATCAGATTTATTATCATTGACTTATATGACGTGAAGTTTGTTGTTTTGTGGCAGCAGTACAGTGCAAAGACATAAAACACTATAAATTACAAAATAAATGAATAATGCAAAACAAAGGAATAATGAAGTGGTGTTCATGGGTTCATGGACCATTCAGAAATCTGATGGCAGAGGGGAAGTGGCTGTTTCTGAATCACTGAATGGTCTTCAGGCTCCTGTACCTCCTCCCCGATGGTGGTAACGAGAAGAGGGCATGTCTCAGATGGTGAGGGTCCTTAGTGATGGGTGCCACCTTCTTGAGGCACTGCCTCTTGAAGATGTCCTGAATGCTGGGGAGGATTGTGCCTGTGATGGAGCTGGCTAAGTCTACAATCTTTTGCAGCCTCTTGCGATCCTGTGCATTGGAGCCTCCATACCAGGCTGTGATGCAAGCAGTCAGAATGCTCCCCACCGTACATCTATAGAAATTTGTAAGAGTCTTTGGTGACATATTGAATCTCCTCAAACTCCTAATGAAGTAGAGCAACTGCGTGCCTTCTTCATGATTGCATCAATGTGTTGGGCTCAGGATAAATCCTCCAAGATATTGACACCCAGGAGTTTGTAGCTGCTCTCCCTTTCCACTGCTGACCCCTCAATGAGGACTGGTGTGTGTTCTCCTGACTTCCCCTTCCTGAAGTCCACAATCAATTCCTTGGTCTTGCTGATGTTGGGTGAGGGGTTGTTGTTGCGACACCACTCAACCAGCCGATATATCTCACTCCTGTATGCTCCCTCATCACCATCTGAGATTCTGACAACAACAATGGTGTCATCGGCAAATTTATAGATGGTGTTTGAGCTGTGCTTGGCCACACAGTCTTGAGCATAGAGAGAGTAGAGCAGTGGACTAAGCACGCATCCTTGAGACGTGCCTGTGTTGATTGTCAGCAAGGAGGAGGTGTTACTACCGATCCGCAATGACTGTGGTCTCCTGATAAGGAAGTCGAGGATCCTGTTGCAGAGGGAAGTACAGAGGCCCAGGTTTTGAAGCTTGATTCTGAGGCAGATTGACAGGTTGGATGCTGTGAGAATGTTTCCTGTCTTGAACTAGAGACATAGTTTCAGAATAAGGGATCATCTACCAAGACTGAGATGATGACCAATTCCTTCTCTCAGAGGGTTGGGGATCTCTAGAATTATCTACCCTCAAGAGTTGTGGAGACAGAGTCGTTAAATATATTCAAGGTGGAGGCTAACAGGTATTGGAACTACAAACATGTCTCAGGGTATGTGGTAAGAGTAGAAATGTGGTGTTGAGGCCACGTTTGGATAAGCTGTGATCTTCTTGAATCGTAGAGTAGGCTTGAGGAACCAATTGACCGACTACTGCTTCCGTTTCTTATGTTCTTATAGCCAAATTCAGTGATGCACATGTGTCAGGTAACAATTCAGAAATTATTACCTGACTGCAGTTCAACATTAATAAAAAACAGTGCCATATCTTTAACTAATATGCATACAGTTATACAGTTATATGTCACTATGCTTCCTGTATGATTTTGTACAATTAGACTTTTTCAAAAATTCATGTAAGATAAGGAAACAGAACCAGACCACTAAGTCTATTGCCTTTGCTAATTATTTACAATGTCCTGCTTCAGGTACTTATTAAATTTTCCGAGGCAATCATTCAGTAACATAATAACTTCCAAGAAGGTAATAGCTCCATGACATATCTTGCCAATTTGCAAAATTACTTGGCACATTATCAATCTTAGAATGTGGATGCAAATTCTAGCAGGAAAAAAACATATCAGCATAAGTACTTAAAATGAGAATGAGAGAATTGTATAGGATAGAGGAAAGTTATATGGCCCTTATTTGAAAGGTCTATCCAATTAGATGCATTTCCCTGTTCTTTCCCTTTGCCATTTCAGCCAGTGCATTCCAGATTATGAAAGCTTATTACCTATTCTTTTTCTGCACTTGTGGTGTCTGGATCGTTAGCCAATTATCTTGAATTTATAACATATGGTTATTGATGCTTTACCACTGGAAACCATTTCTCCTCATTTAATCATCAAAGCACTCATGATTTTTGACATGTGTATCGAATACTCACAACCTTTTCTGCTCTAAGCACCCACAGTTTCTCTGTGGATTTATATTGCTCCATATAAATGATGTTTTTCATCTCTGATACCTTTCCAGTTAAGCTCCTTTGTGTGTCCTCCATGTCTTTAATCCTAGCACAGTCCTTGAATCTTTCTTTAATTTCTCATCTAGCTCTCTTAATGCACTGACTCAGCTCACCTTGTCTAGATAGCTTTTGCTAATCTTATTGATTCTATTAAAATCTCATGTCATCATTCCCCTTAAATAAAAATCCTTGTCCTTGCAAACTGTCCTTCTTAATTTTCCTTTCTTTGCAAGGTCCGTGAATGTGCTGTTAACTCCCAAATTCAGCTCCAGCTTTCCCTCCAACCACGTTCAACACCCAGAATAGTTCTTGTGAAAGTCACAAATAACACGATATGTAACTGGGACAAAGGAAACTTCCTGTCATTCTCAAACTATTGGTCAGCCTTTGACACAGATGGTCACACTATCATCCTGGAACAGCCTTCCTCCATTGTCCAGCTGGGTGGGACATCACACAGTTGGTTCCTTCAACTCTCCAGCTTTACTTAAAGGACCGCTTGCAATTGCTTCTCTTTCCACTCCTGAATCCTTACTCTGCTTTAATCCCATCTCTTAGTTATCTGCTCTAAAGCTCCTTGTGTGGCTCATTATAAAATTTTATTTGATGACTCCACTCCAAAAAAACCTGGCAAAAGTTTTTTATGGTAAAGATGCTACAGACATACAATTTGTTTAACGATGTATACTGCAGTCCCTTGTCCCTGCATCCAGTTAAAATTGTATCATTTTGCTTATATCATCTAACATTCTTCTCCTTGCAAAAATGAATTATTTGACTGAGTTAAATTTTGGCTACCACATTTCCACCCATCTTCCAAGTTTCTCTATATCTGCAATCTGTTACAATCTACTTACAATCAATTGATTGTTACAATTGTTACAATCAATTGATGCAATCACGAAGAAGGCACACCAGTGGCTCTACTTCATTAGGAGTTTGAGGAGACTTGGTATGTCACCAAAGACTTACAAATTTCTATAGATGTACAGTGGAGAACATTCTGACTGGTTGCATCACAGCCTGGTATGGAAGCTCCAATGCACAGGATCGCAAGGGGCTGCAGAGGGTTGTAGACTCAGCCAGCTCCATCACGGTCACAACCCTCCCCACCATCAAGGATAGCTTCAAGATGCACTGTCTCAAGAAGGTGGCATCCATCACTAAGGACCCTCAGCATCTGGGACATGCCCTCTTCTCATTACTACCATCAGGGAAGAGGTACAGGATCCTGAAGACTCACACTCAGTGATTCAGGAACAGCTTCTTCCCCTCTGTAATCAGATTTCTGAAGAGTCATGAACCCATGAACACTAACCTCATTGTTCCTTTTTTGGGGGCGTTATTTATTTATTTTGTAATTTATAGTGTTTCATGTCTTTGCACTGTACTGCTGCCACAAAACAACAAATTTCACGTCATATAAGACAGTGATAATAAACCTGATTCTGATCCTGATCTACACTGTGAGCTGTATTTCAAATTTGTGTTGTCTGCAAGCTTAAAATTATTTCCAGTATATCCAAGTCCAGGTCCAGGTCATAAATATATTCCAAAATACTGATGTCTGTAGGTCAACACTACAAATTTACTTCCAGCCTGAAAAACAAGAACTTACCGTTAAAGGAATGGGAAATGCTGGGGGTACTCAGCAGGTCAGACAGCATGTGTGGAGATAGAGCATTTACATTGCCGGTCATTGATCTTTCAGTAGAACTTATCATTATCCTCTGCTTTCTGTCTCTTTGTCAATTACATATCTGCACTACTTTAGCCCTTTTAATTCTATGGAATTGATTTTGCAAACAAGTTTCTTTATGTGGTGCTTCACGCTTCTTGACGATCATTAATCCTCTCCATAACTCTATCAAAAACGCGATAAATTTAGCCAAACAGGATCCAGTTTTCACAAATCTATGCTAGCTTTCATTTTTAACCCTTATTTCTCCAAGTTCTACTGCAATTTGTCCCAAGTTATCAGCTGTGGAAGTTTCTCTGACACCCATGTTAGGCTGACTAGTCTGTAGCTGCCAAGTTATTCCTCTCTCTTTTTGAGCAGGTATGTAACATGTGCATATCCACTCTCCTGGTACCGGCCCATTACTGAAGATAGATTGGTAGATAGTGGTTGGAGCTACTACAACTTCTACTTTTACTTTTCTCAGCATCCTAAATGTGTGCTATCAGCATTAGATGACTTTTTCATTTTGTTCTTTCTTCTTTATGTTAGAATAAAGAGAAAACATATTATTGTAAGTTCGTGTGTGGAATTCCTTTCCATCAAATTTGAATGACCAGGAAAATATACCTAAAAATTTGTTATCTGTTGTGTTTAATTCTTTTCTTCTAATCTCCTCCTGTGAAATAAAAAAGTTGTTAATGTTCATGTAAAGTATAGAAGATGAAGGCTTTTCAACTTTATGCCATCTGTCTTCTGATAAATCTATGGCAGCTGGAACTAGAAATGAGCTTGGAGTTTATGTGCTGATTTCTTCCATGGTTACCCTTGCAAGGAAGGATTATTTGTCCTTCAACAATAATTCTGCATACTTAGTGCACATGAGGTTTATTCAGCAATGCATTTTAATGGTATTGTGGCACTGGCAGACATTGTTGAAATGATAAGGCACAAATTAACCCTTTTGATTGCTGACATTCTTTGCAACTCACACATTTGTCAACTGCAAAAAAAGATCTGCCTTTTGATTACATTAAGCAACAAGCAAACGGATGATCAGCCACGGATGACCGGCCCAGAGTATTGTAAGCCAGTGTGTCTTGAGAATTCAGACAAGCACTGACCACTAGCCATATAGTTATATTGGTAATTGGCTATAATTAGCCTTGTCATTGAATTGTCGTCTGATGTTCCCAATCTGTTATTCTTCCAGCTTGTACCTATAAAAAAAATTCTTGCTCAGATTGATTGTCAAGAGCTCAGTTTATTTGCCACATGCAAAGAGGGTCTGAAGAGAAATCATGGTCAGTATTCTAGTAAAGCTATTCTCCACTCTGTCCCTGCATAGACTCCTGGTCTGCCAGCATGCAGAACCCCCTAGTGTCTGGAGACAACGAAAAAATGTTTTCTTTATGGTTTCTGCCATGGTTCCTGCTCTTTGACTTTTATTGGCAACTGGCTGGAAGGGCTGCCTGATAGAAAAGATTTCCAATGCTTGTGTTTGACAGAGGAATTTGCAGGCATCCAACAAAAGACCAGAAGAGTCACTTTCAGAGCAAGGCTCAGCAAAGGCTGCACTTTTAAAGAGAAACATGTAAGGGCTAACAGTGAATTCTGAAAGTACAGGTCTAAGCTAACACACAAAGGATAACTATTATATGATGAATGTACACTTCATAATACCACACATCAGGAAGCTGAAACTATCAGATCAATAGATTGTTGGATATTAAGGGAATCAAGGGATCTGAGGTTAGGACAGGAAAGTGGTGCTGAGATAAAAGGACAACCATGATCATACTGAATAGCAAGGTAAGCGTGATGGGCCAAATGGCCCACCCCTTTTATTTTTTTAATGTTCTAATAAGCTGACTCTTATAATGCTCTAAATCGGAACAGAATGCAAATCCTTCTGATACCAATCTATTCACACCAGCTTGTGAGCTGCATGTTTTTCAATAACCGTAAACCTTTTTCATGCTCATCGTGTCTTCTCTTTGGATGTTTTGTTGGAAAGTATATTGTCATGATATCAAAACTAACACTATCCACACAGTGGAGACACAAGAGATTCTGCAGATGCTGGAATCTGGACCAATACACACAAAATGCTGGAGGAACTCAGCAGGTCAGGCAGCATCTATGGAGGGAAATAAATAGTCGATGTTTCAGGTTGAGAACCTTCATCAGGACTGGAAAGGAAGGCGGCAGAAGCCAGAATAAAAAGGTTCTGGCTTCTACCATTGCAACTACCATTGGGGAGGAGGCACAGGAGCCTGAAGACCCACACTCAACGTTTCAGGAACAGCTTCTTCCCCTCCACCGTCAGATTGCCAAATGGTCCATGAATATTACCTCGTTATTCCTTTTTTTAACTATTTATTTATTTTCGTATCTTTTAGTAATTTTTATGTCTTTATGTCTTGCACTGTACTGCTGCCACAAAACAACAAATTTCACAACATATGTCAGTGATAATAAACTTGATTCCGATTCTGCCTGACCTGCTAAGTTCCTCCAGCATTTTGTGTGTGTGAGACTATCCACACAATCCAATTTTTATCACATTGCTAATTCAGAGGTCTGTGCTGGATTTGGATAATCATGTAAAAAGCAATATTTTGTGATTCACAGATTAATTTGCGATCACAGTATATCGGTACTTGCACTTACACCACACATTTACAAGGACATAAATAAATACAAGACTAGTACATTTGGCCTCTTGTGTCTCCTCCACAAAAATAAGGTCATGACTGATTTTTTATTTCAGTACAACTTTCCTGCACTGACTCCATATCCCTTAATCTCCTTAACATCAAAAAATCTATCCATCTCTATATATGAAAGGTCTCCACAGCCACTTTGGGAAAATTCAAAAATTCACCACCCTCACCACCCTGTAGGTGAAGAAATTTCTTCTTGCCTCAGTCCTGTTTGGCCAACTCCTTAATGTTGAGACTGTGATCTTTGGTTCTAGACACCGCAGCCAGGTGAAACATCGACCCTACTTCCACCTGGTTACAAGCCCTGTAGGTATTTTGTATGCTTTAGCCCATCAACAAACCAATGAAGTGTGGCCTTCACCCTCCCCTGACTTCAGTAACATCCAGGGCTTTCAAAGTAAAACTCCACTGCTATAGACAATGAAAAATTGCAGATTTCTGTTTGATCTGACATGGTCTCACAGTCTCCCTTCCCCTGCTGATCTGAGCAAACAGTTCTTCAGCTCATTTCTCTTTGCCTCTCTGACACCTCTGTCTGCTGTGACCTTGTAACATTAAAAGTTGTATCAGCCTAGGTGATTTATTACACTTTAAGTAGTTATATAGGTTATTCCAATAATATTTTAGGTTTGACCGAATTACATATTCACAATGTGGTATATTGTAAATGGGTAAAAACTTTAAACTTCCCAGGAACCAATGTCCCACTGCTGCCTTTTATACTCGACACCAAGAGGAAGAGGTTTACACTCACCTTGAGCGGAGAGCCTCTGTCACCTTCTGAATGCTGCACTGCTCTGCCAGTAGGAAATGTACCGCTGTCTGTTGAATACTAAGTCGAGGACAAAGGAATTTTGGTGTCATGGTGACCTTTGGAGCTTCTATTAGAGTGGTCCAGGTACAGCTCAACAACTGCAGCATTGCTTGGAGCATGTGACCAATCAGATTCTCCATAGGCAATGCTCCTCTCGGATATAAATATGGGCATTAATCATGAGTTCCCTGAATATTTTGGTGGGGACAGGTCCTCCTGGCTAGAGATGTCCTCCTCCTCCTCCTGCTGAGTCTTCAGCCAGCCCGTCTCCTCCCCTGGCTGTCATGTTGAAGGCCCAACAAGGCGCCCACCAAGTTCCCATTTCTTCCACAGAAAGGAATCCCATGTACCCAGTGTTAGACACAGGTATCTTCCTTTATACAACATACTCATCCAGCACAACCTCATAACCAGAACAAACCTTCAACCTTCAGTCAGGCTTGGCAATAAATACTGGTGTTGCCAGCAATGCCCATGTCCTGAAAAATCAAGAACAAGTATTGAGGATTCTTTTGAACAGTGCAAGTGAAGGTGGAGAATGGGAGAAGTGTGTTTTTCCTTATGATAAGAGCAGGTTTCTTGTGTATGGTTAACGGTGCTTGGTGTGGTCAGATTTGGCAACACTATCATTCTATTGAATTTTATAAAGAGGACAAATCATATGAAAAATGTATGCTTGAGACTCACAATCAAAATTGGAAGCTAATTTTCACTCAGAGGCAAAAAGAACAGCACTCCACAACATCAGTTTCACAGCCACAATGTTTATGATTGCAGGAACAATACAGAATAATTGAGTTTTCTTTGCAGAAAATTTCATTTAATAATTGTTACTGGTTCTTAAGATAAATATGTGCTATTAATATTTTGTAGTGCTTGAGATACCAGATGCCATTCCACATCACAAATGATCTCTGTCAAAAAACTCCCTTGCATTTGCTTATCACAAGACTTGTAACCTGTGAACAGGGTGTATGGTAAACATAAGGTAAATGGACTTACTGTGTTAAAGTTTCATTGCAACTGTGATCTGCTACATATAGAACAGCCCACACACAGTGACTGCTCAGCTGGCACATAAAGACTAATTACTTTGGCAAAGTATAAGAAATGATAAATGCTTTTGTTATAAAAATTGCTGCACAAATCGATGCTTTCAGCGGAAGAAGGAAGAAAATACAACAGAAAAGGCTGAAACCTGAAATGTTTAATTACAGTCCATTGAGAATGAACAAATCATCAACAAAATCTTTATTCAGAATCGCACAGAAGTCAGGATTAGCATTTTCACATCAGCATTCTGAATAAATGTACCAAAGCTTTGATGGTTACTCTCAGATTGAATATTGATTCAGCAGTAATCTACTCTTTCAGTCACATTGATAGGTTAGAGCAAGATTGAAGTTCAGATTGTTGAGGTATCTCTTTAAAAAAGCAATCTTAAAGGAAAGATGCATTTTACTGAATATACCATGATTCTCAACACATTACAAAGAGAAATAACTGTACACTCGTCAGTATTCATTGGTTGCCATTTGCTTCCAGTTGAAAAACAGGTTATGTGAAAATATTGATGTCGTCTTGTGCCTGCTATGAATTTATAGTTTTACACTGACAGTCTGGCTTGAATCAATGAGCACTGAGTT